>NW_023604861.1:47306624-47964481 GCF_014898055.3 Talpa occidentalis | reverse complement strand
ACAAAAACGACCTCATAAAATAGAAGCTGTTTTTAATATTTTAGGTACTTAATTTTAGTTGAATTTTACAAAAAAAATGAAAGTGAAACAAAAGGAATCACTGTCACATGAAAGTTTCTTTACTTGGAGATGTGGTACATATACACCATGGAATATTACTCAGCAATCAAAAAAAGATAAACACATGCAATTTGCAGCAACATGGATGGAGCTGGAAGATCATGCTCAGCCAAATAAGCCAGAAAGAAAAAGAAAATACTGGATGGTCTCACTCATAACAGGAATCTAGAAAACCTAAATATGGACCAGGAAAAAAAATAACTATGAGAAAGAAAAAAATCAAAATCAACAAACAACTATGAACCAGAGACACTCTTTGGGGCGGGGGAGGAGGGATTGGGGTCAAAATCAGGGTTGCAATTGTATGGGGAATATAAAAATAAATAAATAAATAAATAAATAAATAAAAATAGGGTAAAGAAAAAAAAAGTTTCTTCACTTGGGTTGTGATTGTTTCCTAAAGAATCCTTTGGGATTAGAGAAAGAATAATTATGAAAAAAATAGAATAAGCTGGAGTTATGTTTATTTTCATAGCTTTACACATCAAATTGGGAAATACTAATGAATTCCTTTCTATGAAAGATGAAAATGTTAATATTTCCCTATTTGAGCCTTTCTGAATATTATAGGTTATATCATTACTTTAATATTTTCAAGATTTCTATCATATACTCTCTTATTTATGTTCTCATAATTATTTCATTTTCACATGCTATTCCATATTCACTTGTCAGCCTTTTATCAGTGCTTCCC
Source organism: Talpa occidentalis (assembly GCF_014898055.3). Classification (NCBI taxonomy): domain Eukaryota; kingdom Metazoa; phylum Chordata; class Mammalia; order Eulipotyphla; family Talpidae; genus Talpa; species Talpa occidentalis. The sequence continues at coordinate 47,963,667 of NW_023604861.1, read as the reverse complement.
TATAGCTGATGGTTTTTTTTTAATTTCATACCTTTATTATGTATTCAATATATTAAAACTTGTAATATATCTAACAATCAAACTAGTGCTCTAATCACTGTTCACAGGAAAGATAATACAGAATAGACACAATAGATACTGCTCTGCAACAGGTAAAAATTCTTTCTACAGAGATGGAGAAATGAAAAGACAAATCTTGTTGTCTAAAAGACAATTCACTGTACACATTTTGTTTACAGTTTTGTACACTGTGTTAGTATGAATGGGACCAGTGTTCTACTTCAGCCATTTTTTTGACCAAAGCAAAATAACTTAAGTAATACAAAGTGTTAAAATACAACACAAAGATACAAAACCAAACACACCAATTCTAATTAGGAACACAATTATGATGTTACATTTCCCTATACACACAATTATGTTTAGGAAATCACACACACAAACATAGATTACTGATTTGAATGAAATGCATAAATTTGCAGCAAAGCTTGTAGTTACAAAACAACAAAAATTTACCAAAGAATGTACAAAATTAATGTTTGTTCCACCTTTGTCATATTCCCAGATCCTTCAATGTTACATTGAAGAAAGAAGCAAAAAAAAAAAAAAAAAGAAAACTAAAATCAGTGCCACTAATGTTATCAAGTAGGAAAACAAAATCTAGCAGCCATCAGCAAGAGTACATCAAAGACAGTGCTACAAAAAGAAACAAAGAAAATTGCTAGAAACCTGAATGTATCATAGTCTTTCAAAACAGCAAAATATGCTTCCACACACAGTGGAACATAAATAGAAATTTTTCCCTGTAAGGTGTACAAGCGCAAGTTCTTTTTGAATATTGTGAGTGGGTAAAATGTGTTTGTAATGGTAATTCCGCTAAGCTTTGACAAAGTGGGCCAGGAACACATTTAGGGATTCTGGGGACCCTGCGTGCTATAATTCTTTGATCCGGCTAGTGCACAATCTAGCCAAAATTTAGAATAGATATATGAACCAGAACTACAAAACAAAGGTATATGAGACTTTTCTTACATCTTAGCAACATTTTGATGGAAATCAAATTTAAATGCAGTTCACTCTGCTTTTGAAGAAGCTTTGATTCAGCACCCCAATCTCCATTGCTTGACTCAGCCTCTCATGAGAATAATCAGGTGTGTTTTAAATAACAAAGCTCTTGTTAGTGCAGAGCCAATCTTAGTAGCTGTGTCTGCGGGAGACTGATAACCAATCACTATCTCTGGAGGAAGTCCTGACCTTTCCTTGTACACCCTCCTGATGTGCTTGAGAGCCTCCCTGTTTTCGCACTCAGTAACCCACACTGTCTTATCCCCTTTTGCTCTAATGTTAACAGCCACTCCACACACACCATCACTGTAGACATTATTTGCCTCTGGCCAAAAGCAATCGAGGTCACTTTCTTTCTGCTGTTTTTTCAATGCCATTAGCCATCATTCTCCCCGTCTGGTTTTTTTTTTTTCATCTTCTCACATATCATCCTTAAAAAGCGAGTAGTCACAGCCAGGTATTAAATTACTAGGTGACTGGATTGGATATGGTTGCACAGATTCCAGAAGTCTTGAACACTATCAAACTTAGAGATCAGTCGACAGTTTGCTTGCCAAGTTTTGCTTTTATCATTCTCAAAAAACCAGAGTTCCCATCTGTTCATTAAAGGATGTTTTATGCAATGTTCTGGATTAGCAACCTCCTGATTAGATTCTGTTCTTTCTTCTTCTGTATTAGGAGTCGGGGTGGTTTCCGGTTCCACGGTCACCATCTTAGATCCATTGCTCCTGATGGTTTTTGTTGTTTGTCTTTAAATCATGATTCTTCTATCAGTTGGCAAGTTTTTATTGTAAAATAACTTTTAAGAAGATTTATGATATTGTCTGAAGATGTCTATTGCCTTTACATTTGAATGGTGCCTTGACAGCGTGTGATATATATATATGTATTACATTACACTGAAGGTAAGGACCTCAAGTCTTTCCTCTCTGTCAGCACTTTGATTTTCAGCTATGTCTAGTTCTTTTTTTTTTTAATTTATACTGTAATTCTCTAATTGTGATGTTCTGAAGTTTGTGGAAATGGGCAAGAGAGAGGGAATGGAGGAAAAGGAAGAAAACTTAGTTGTGGCTGTGTGCAGTCTGGTAGAGAACCGTCTTCCTGCTCTCCCTGCTAATGTGTTGTTGAGTGTCTGAAGCAAGGGTTTCCTCTGCTGGGTTTTACCTTCCTACATGGGCTTACCTTCAGGGTTTAGATTATCTTCCCAATTCAGGCATAATACCCTCATTTCTGCTAAAGAATCACTTTCTGCAGTTCCTCTACCCTCAACCTCTTTAGCTTCTCCCTTGTCTCTTTGTAAAGTGCTCTTTCTATGTACTTCTTATACTGTTGGTCACAAAATATATTGGTGCTTATTGTTTTAAATTGTTTGTTTCCCTCTAAATTTGCACCAAAGCTTGTAGTTACAAAACAACTGTTTTCTAAAAGGGTAGGTTTACTACAAAAGAGAATGGAAGGGAACACTTGCACAGACACAAATGGGCAGCAAGAGCTGCCCCTGACAGGGACAGCTCGGGGGGAGCTGCCTCCGCTGCTTTGGAAAGGGAGGTCAGTGAAGAGAAGCACCAGCACGGTCACAGGTAGGCAGGAAAGCTGCCTTCAGCTGCTTATTATTCACCTGCCTTATTTTAATCACTTATCTTTGACTCATCCTTTTCATTTGCTTGTTAATCATTTATTGGGCACCTACTATAAGCCTCATACAGAGGAGGCGCTCAGAGTTCAAGGACAAGTGTAACGGTCTCTGCTCACAGAGGTTATGGTTCATTTTATTACCCATCTTATCAGTCATTATGGTCTCAAATTGCTTTTAATGATTATTCTTGCCTTCTCTCTAGACCTTCACTGTCTCTGGCATGTTACAGCTGTAGTTTCCTGCATGTTCTTTTTTACCTAAAGAATTCCTGGTGACAAATCTAGCCTGAATTGTGTTTTTAGATAAATCTTTTAAATATCATTTTCTTCATGACCCTCCTCTGGCCAAAACTTCTCAGTGACTCCTTACTTCTGACTCCTTACTTCAAGCTCCCAAGCACACGTCTCATTCTGTGGCTCCAAACTCTGTATCAGTAGTGGATACAGGAGGCTGCCTTGTTCAACATCAGTGCCAAAACCTTTCTTTAGCATTTCTGCATAAACTGCATAAGTGAAATCTAAAAGCTACACCTGCCAGGTGCAGCTGGGTCAGCTTTGACTACATTCCTCCTGTCTGGTGCACTCAGGTGAGTTCTGAGTCACAGGCATTGTTGGGCGAGGAAAGCGCCACCAGGCGGGAAGCGCTGGTTCTGCAGGGAGGGAGTTGTGGGAGGGGGAGTGGTGGGTTCTGACTGAGTCATTCTTGAAGTTCTTTTTTTTTGGGGGGGGATAAAAAATTTGGTTTATTTATTTAGCTAGTATTTGCTAAGTATTCATTCTGATCATAGTTCATGCCCCGTACTGCATGGAATGTCACCAATCTGAGTTATAGCGCATAATCCAACTCACTATTAATGCTTCCATGAAGACTTTCCTTCTTGGTTCAGATTCCTTCTCTGATCCATTGTAATTATAGAAGGCACTATATAATTTGATTTTGTTATATTTGATTATTTTGTACCCTAATGTGTGCGAGGTAGAAAATTGTAAGGATTTTGGAGATCATATACCTATGTGTGAATCAGTACCTCTCTACCTATTACCTGTGTAATTTTTTTTAAATAAATTTTATTTTTATATTCCCCATGGGGGCGGGGAGGGGAGGGATTGGGGTCAAAATAAGGGGATTGCAATCATTCTTGAAGTTCTTATCCTTTCCTTTCCATTCTTTTAGTAATATTTACTCCTAAGTCCTTTCTGCTTTTTTTTAATGTTAACATTATCATTTTTCACATTTTTAAAAAAGATTTATTTATTTATTTATTTATGCATGCAAGCACTGGGTACAGTCAGAAGCGCGGGAGGGTGAGAGAATTCACCAAGCCAGAGCGGGGAGCAGCGCAGGCAGAAGGACTGAAGTACACTGCTGAGGGGAGCAGCGGGCGGCAGGGGAGATCTGGGCGCCATGTGGGACCCTCCTCCGGTGGCCGGGGAGCAGCCGGGGATCGAACCGGCAGAGGCTGCGGGCAGTTTCGCAACCCAGCGCTCAACCGCTGCGCCACCGGGGAGGCCCCCATTTTTCACATTTTTTTAGACAATATTTGCTTCCCCCCACCCCTCAGATTGAGTCCCCATAGAATTTCCTTCCCCAAAGCACCCGTGCACCATCACTACAGTCCCCTCTGCTCCTCCCTCCCTCCCTCCCCTCACCCCTATCCCTCCTCCACTCCTTCCTGCTTAAATGGCCACCATGGATCCTTTCAGCTATCATCAACTCTGCCTTTACTTCTCCTCGTCCCCAAAACTTCTCAGGCTGCTCTCCTCTCTCCCTCTTCACCCTGGCCTGTGCCTTGAATGCTTCTCCTACTTTGCCCCCATTTGTAAAACATTTCCCAAATCCTCTAGTGTCCAAGAGTTTCCCTGCCCCCCTCTCAGCAGGCAGGGCTGGGAAGCACAGCACTGACAGGCAGGAGTAGGCTACCCGTCTCAGCAGCTCCACTCCAGCTGTCATTCTCGAAAAACTATTCTCAGTTTCCTTTACCATCAAACCCAGAGGTCGCACCGCTTGCGCACTGCAATCCCCCCAATCCTAACGTCAGGACACACTCAGCTGCTTTCATACCTGGAAATTCTGAGCTTGCTCTTCATCTAAGAGCTACATCCGACTACCTGAACCACTTGCAGGGATGTCTTCCTGGAACTAGGTAGGGGTCTCACCTGGAATCAAGGGAGCTCAGACTTAAAAATCCTAAGACAGTCACTTTCCAGTTCAAGGAAGACAACCTGTTCTTAAACACGATTTACTTCAAATTCTGAGGCCTCTTTGTTTCCTCACACCTTTCCCCCAAGGTTGACTATGCACAAGTGGATTATTTATTTTTTTTTTAAGATTTATTTATTCATACAAGCACTGGGTACAGTCATAAGCACCGGAGGGTGAGAGAATTCACCAGAGCCAGAGCGGGGAGCAGAGCAGGCAGAAGGACCGAAGTACACTGCTGAGGGGAGCAGCGGCAGAGGTCTGCACACCATGTGGGACCCTTGCTGGTAGCTGGGGATCGAACCGGCTCTGCTGAGGCTGCGGGCAGCTTCGCAGCCCAGCGCTCAACCGCTGCACCACCAGGGAGGCCCTGGATTGTTTATTTTAATTGCTGGAGAGAAAGTCCCTGAAACTTGCAGAGTCTGGCACTGAGTGGTGAGGAGCAAAATTCTTTTTTAATAAGGCTATTCCTTCTCAGAGTGTGGTGGTCACTGTTTTATGGACAAAGTAAACAGCCTGCATATGTTCAGTTACCCAGCCTGCCTGCTGAGCCCTCCCAGCCACAGCAAGGGTCTGATTGTTGAGGGCCCAAAGCGAGTGTCAGTATGTGTTCCTGGAGAGAGGACAGAGCACTCCCTGGAGTCAGTCTGAAGTGTGTCTGCTCTTGAAGGCTGGGGACAGGATGGCTGAGGTGGCAAAAGTGTTAGGTCATTGGGACATCAGACATGGCCCTTCTGCTGCAGAGAAACAGGCCACTCCAATTGCCACACCACTACTGGGACTGTCGTCAGCAGGGGGCCAGCGTTCCGAGGGGGAGCAAACTCATAACCTCTGTTTTGGCAGGTTCAGCAGGCTGTGCAGAGGGCGTGGGAGCCCCCTGGGGCACGCTTGGCTGCTTTCATACCTGGAAATTCTGAGCTTGCTCTTCATCTAAGAGCTACATCCGACTACTTGAACCACTTGCAGTGATGTCTTCCTGGAACTAGGTAGGGGTCTTACCTGGAATGGAGGGAGGCTGTAAAACCTGAATGTGCTCTGTTTCTCTCTCTTTGTCTTTCACATGCAGCCCAGAGGCCTTCAGTGCTGCTTTAAGAAACACAGGTTGTAAGCAGCTTGCCTTTAGGTCAAGAGTGACTCCAGACTCACCCTGTTTTCACATGCCTAGACCTCTTCGTACTTTGATCCCGTCTTTTACACACACAGACCCACACGCGTGGAGACGTGACACTGACATTCTGACTCTGCCTGCCTCCTCCCTGGTCCCTGCCTCTAGTAATTTTCCACTTACCTCTTCACACTGCCCACACCTCCCGCAACTGAACCCACATCATCTTGGCTTCCACTTTCCAGAGTGGGGACATTACACAGTTCCCAAATGTGGGAGATATTGGACATAGTTATACCAAGGTCGTAATTACAAAAGATCTTTGAAGCAAAGCTGCATTTTCTGGATGAATTTCTTTGACCTATTTAACAGATGAGAGTCCAGCAATCTGTTCCTTGGTTGCCTAGAAACTCTCAGCTTTTATACCCATTTGCAGCAATGAACCTTAGCTCACTTTTCTCTTATTGTCTACACAGCCACTCAGCCTTTATATAATCCCTGTTGGAATACAACACAAGCTCAACAGTCAGACAGATGTGCTTTTGGATCCCAGGCCTTATCATAAACTAGTCAAATGAATGTGGGCACATCCGTTAACTTACCTAGATATCAATTTCTCCATACAAAAAATGGAGCTTATAATACCTAGTCTCCAGGTTTTATCATTGTTGAGATTCAATGAGTTAACGTCTGTGCATAACCCAAGTAAGTGCTCAAAACATGTGCGCTCGCTTTCCTTCCCTCTATTTAAATGGATCCATCTTGCTTGTTTTTTCTGTAGGTGTCTCTGGATACATCTGAAACTAGGCGAGGTATCCACAGCAAACAAAGAAACATTAACCTTGGGCCCTGACACATAACTGCTACAACCCTGAATTTAAGCAGTAGGACAGTGAGGACCTAGCATTTGCAGGAAAGGGTGTTTGCATGAACCACACAGGCACACTCGTTCTCTGCTCTCACTTCCCCAAAACTAGTGTAGGGTTTCCCAAGACCCCCAAGAAAGAAAAGTAGCTTTTGCTGTAAATAGTTGAGAATGGTCTCCAAGCTCATAAACAAGTGTGAGGGCCAGAGACTCATGTCACCATGCAGCTGTGCCGGCCCTGGAACAGAGTCTGAGCCAGTTAAAGATGTGCAGCAGCCTGCACATGAGTTTATGCTGCTCAGCTTGAGGGGCTAAGCTACACGGCTCATTTCTTCTAATCTGCACTCTTACTTTAGATATGTATTACTTTAGGCCTATGACAGCTTAGCAACACTCAAAAAATATATTTGATCATCAAAGATAGAATAAACTACTCTTAGTGCAGTACAAGAAATAGGCCTTGTTCCTGTCACTTAAGAGCTTCTGCAAGCTTATCAGGAAGAAAGGCAAGAGAAAAGGAAAAAGAAGCTAAATATTTATAGGAAGGGGAACCACATGTCCCAGTGATACCTGTCGTTTGGTGTACTTCTTTTTTTTTTAAAGATTTATTTACTTATTTATACAAGCACTGGGTACAGTCAGAAGCGCGGGAGAGTGAGAGGATTCACCAGAGCCAGAGCAGGGAACAGAACAGGCAGACTAACAAAATACTCTGCTGAGGGGAGCAGCAGGCACAGAAGGAGAGGTCTGCGCGCCATGTGGGACACTCGCCAAGGGCCGGGGATAGAACCAGTGCTGCAGAGGCCGCAGGCATGTTCGCAGCCCAGCGCTTAACTGCTGGGCCACTAGGGGAGGCCCTGTTTGGTGAAGTTTTAAGAGTGTTTTTTACTCTGTTGAAACCACTGTATTTGATTCCTAAAACTGTCTTAACCAAGTACCCTCCACTAGATTCCTTAAACATAGAATGTACTGTCTCACAGTTCTGGTGGCTAGAAGCCATGTTCTAGGTGCCGGCGGGGTTGATTCCTTCTAAGGTCTGTGAAGGGGTATCTCTTCCAGGCTTCTCCCCTAGCTTCTGGTGGTTGCTGGCAATCTCTGCTGTTCCTTGGCTTATAGTAGCATCCCCCCAATCTCTGTCTTCATGCTCACATGGCCAGGCTGACTGTCTGCACCTCTGTGTCCAAATCTTTCCTTGTATAAGGACACCAGTTATCTTGGCTTAGGGACCTTGCTTAGTCCAGTGTGACTTCATTTTAACTAATTACTTCTGTAATGATTCTGGTTCCAAATGATGTCTTATTCTGAGGTACTGGGAATTAGTATTTCAATATTCTAATTTGTGGAGACATAATTCAGCCTATAAATAACTGTTAGATGCTCAGGGGTAGAAGGCTTGCAACACCATCTATGCTTGATTGACCCACAAGCCACAGTGGGGCCTGTCCAGTAGACTATCTGGCAACCAGGCAGACAATTGATGAGCAAGACAGTGGATCTGTGAGTCAAGTTTCATGGGACAATGGAATATTGGGGTGAGAGGCACAGCCTTTAAATTGCATCCTAGTGAAGCTGAGGGACATTTTGGTATCTCAGAGTTCATTTACAGAACACATTTTCTGAGTCCTCTCATATGTATGTTTAAACTCTACTTTGCTAAACTCTACTTTGCAAAACTCTATAACCCTTGTTAAAACCAATATACTGAAGCAGCCTGGTCTAGCATTTAAAGTAAAAATACTTGAAGTCTCTAATCATCAAAATAAGTGGTAGCTTTAGTTTAAACTGTTTAGAAAATATATTAAGCCTGTCAATCAGTGTTTGCATACTTATGAAAGAATTGTTCCCTAAATGTGATTTGTTAAATTTGTGTTGTTTAGTAATTAATTCTCATAAAATAAAAACATTTATGAGCTGAATTGTGTCCCTCTTGTCCTCCCACCCTGTGCAAATTCAGAGGTTGAAGTCCTAACCCCGAGTACCTCAGAACACTACTGTGCTAGGAGATAAGGGTCATTGAAGGGGTGATAAAAGTTAAAATGGAGTCTTTAAGGTGGGCCCTAATTCAATAACTGGTGCCCTTACAAAAAGAGATTAGAGCTTAGGTGCAACGATATCACGCCCTCACATCCATGAGACAAAAGGCCAGGTGAAGGCAGTGGGGGAAGGTACTGTTTACAAGGCAAGAAGAGAGGCCTCAAATGAAAGCAATCCTGCTGACACCTTCATTTTGGGCTTGTAACTTCCAGAACTAACAAAATAAATCTGTTGTTTAAGCCCACACCTCAGTCTGTGGCATTTGATTGTCGTAACCCTAGCAAACTAGTACATAATACATTGGTTTAGACTCCTCAGCCTTTGTTATCTTGTTTGTCCATTTTGTATTTGGCTTGGCTAAGCATTAGCTTAATGTTAGACTTCATAATACATGACCACATCCCTTTCCCCCAGATCTCAATTCCTGTCCCCATGAGACCACGGTTGCATCATGCAGCATGTGAGTGTGTGTGTTTGGAGGACTTTTTTTTTTTTTTTTAACAAATATTTCAGATGTCTACATATTATTCTTTAAAAAAAAAAAGATTTATTTATTTATTTTTATACAAGAGCTGGGGTACAGGCCAGAGGTGCAGTAGGGTGAGAGGATCACCAGAGGCAGAGCAGGGAGCAGAACAGGCAGACTGACTGAAATACACTGCTGAGGGGAGCAGCGGGGAGACAGGAGAGGTCTGCTGCGCCATGTGGGATTCTTGCAGGCCAGCCAGAATCGAACCCGCACCGCAGAGGCTGCAGACAGCTTCACAGCGCGGCGCTCAACCCGCTGCGCCACTGGGGAGGCCCTCTACATATTATTCTGCAACTTTTTAAATTTAATTATACGACTTCAGATCTTTCTATATTTCCACATTCTCATTCTTGATACACTTATAAATTGTTTCCAGGGTTTGCTGGTAAACTATTTTAGAAAGTGTATAGCTCTCTAGATATAGTTAGTAAATAGTTCAATTTCTTTAAACTTGTATAAGGAATAGGAATGGTTCCATCAGCTTAAATAAAATATCACAACTCTGAAAACTAAAAAAAAATAACCAAAGTCCTCAGTTTCTTAAGAATTGTGCAATGTCATATTCCTTAACTTTGTGGTTTCAATTAAAAAAAAACTACAGAACATGTTATGTTTCCAACACATACAATTTACACCCAAATCTAAGTGGATTCCTGCTTTCTTAGTGCTAAATTCCTTTGAAAATGGATTGAATGTGGCCAAGAAGTCATGGTGGGCCTCCATTCTTCACCTCTTCAGTCCTTTATCTATAATCCTGGGAATGTACATGGTCTGGTGTCCATTGCATTTTATTATAAGTTAGTATGGCTCCAAATTATTTTGAATTAAAATCAACCCTTTGGCTAAGAAAGGCTAATAAAATTTACTTTAGGTATTGAGTGACATACTTAACTGATTTGCCATTACATTTGAGAGCTTTAACTGTGTTTTAAAACATTTTTGTTGCTTATAATTCTTTTAGTCTCTTTCCAAAGGACTTTTATTTTATCTACAGTCACGCATGCTTTGTCAATTATTATTTGCGTATTTTGTCCATTCAATTTAGCAGCAAATAGCTTTCTTTTAAAGTCTGAAATAAAAGCAAACATAATCATCTGAAAGGATGTGTGCTAATTAAAAATTCTTTGACTTTTATATAAAAATCAATTTGAGGTAAAATGTCCTAATGCAAGTTGATATTAAGAACCTATTAGGTTTAGAGTATATAACTTTCAATGTCGTGATAATTTAAAGATAATTCTTTCAAATATTTACAGGATCAATTAAATAGGGAACTTTGTGTCCCTGAACACAAAAAGGCAATAAAAGCTTTTATTTTAAATTATCATCAACACTCATACCTCCTGCCAAGCTCCATCAGATTCTCAGTAGATGGTGAAGCCACATGAGGCTGCAGCTGAGTTAGGTCTCTGAGGACCTTAGAGTAATAATACTGGTAGTACTAACAGTAATAGCACAAATGTTATTATCCTACTTGATATATGAAACATCTGCAACTAATTTTTTGACAGGATTTTTTATATTTACAGGATTTTGAATTTCAGGAAAGCGTCTACATAGATGAGTTTGTCTTTTCTCCTCCTAGAGAGCTAACCAAGCATAGGGGTGGGTGCAAAATGGTGACTACCCTTCTCCATTTTAGATACAGCTGGGAGTAAGTTACAGAAGAGTGGGGGAATGCCTCTGACTCAACCCCAACTCATTTGTAGGGAATGCCTTCCTCTCTGTGCAGCCATAAACTCAGTTCTAAAATTCAACCACGCTTCCAACACAGTGCTAGACCTCTTTGACCTTTCTTTTCTCTTAGAAATGTTGGAGCTGTGTTCTTGCAAAAGCACAATTTCTGGTCATTCCTTCCATGAAGTGGGGAGGCAAAATGAAAGGCCTTTGATGTCACACTGGATTGGGCTCAGCTCTTGGTTCCTGCACCCACTAGCTGTGGGATGTTGGGGAAATTACTTGCCCTTTTTAAGACCTCGTGTCCTCTAAGACGTTATATCAGCTGGAAAGTAGTAACAGTGCTACCCACGCCATAGGGTCACCATAATGACTCAAATAGACACCATGTGTTCTGTGAAGGTTTGTCCTCTTCCCCTTGAGGACACACATGACTTGGGGTTGGACCAGGATCATCAACACAGTCAAGATGGGAGCAGGTGGGCTACGAATACCTTGATGACCAACCTGATCAAGGTCAAATTCCCCATTTACCTGAAATATCACGGTGTCATCTTTAGTTGATCCGCCTCCCTTCTAAAGCTGGTGGCTGCTGGGCCCAGCAAGGGTAGCAATCACACTACTGGAACAAAATAACAACATGAGCATGTTGTCCACATCTTTTCAGATATAACCTTTTATAAATCTTTTTAGATTTATAAAAGATTATAAATATTTTTAGATTTATAAAAGATTATACATCTTTTTAGATTTATAATGAAGTAGTGGCACTAAAGCTGTATGAGTGTACATTTACAAAATTAAAAAAAATCAGGGAAAATAAATATTTAATACCTTTATACAGAAGAAAAATTATAAACACATTACAGAAATAGCAAGAAAAGCATTTATAATTGTTATATTTTGTCATTAGACAAACTTTTGTTATTTGTTATTAGACAATTTCATTCAAACTGAAGTATATGAAAAGTAAGTAAAAGCTACACAAATAAGGAATATTTAATCATAAATAATGGAAGATAAAATTATTTGATTTTTTTTTCGGAGCTCAATCTTAAACAGCAAAGTGGTTCCAGTGGTGTCTATTGAACACTCAACATTTTTTGCTGAAAATTTTGGAAAAGCTTTTTCACTTTATGGTACATATAGGAATTGTGAGGATATAGTCATAAGCTCACTTCAAATATCTCCCTAGACTCCATCTTCAAATAATCTCACCTCTTGCTTGATAGCTCTGAAGAATTCTTTTTCAATAACTTTTTTAATCTTTTGTTAAATTTATTTTTTGCAGGTAGCATGAATGTGGTCAGGGACTGAAAGTTTTTATTGATGGCAAACTGTAGTTTTGTTTCAAAAAAGCATTTTAGTTTTACCTTCATCTTTTTGCCTCATTGATATGTAGAGTCCAGTGCAGAGTTTCTGTATCAACTTCAGTGATATTCTGCTTATATCCTTGGCAGGAAAATTTTTGAATTGGAGTAAGAAATATTCTTTTTTTTTTTTTTTTTTTTTTTTAAGATTTATTTCTTTGGGCCTCCCCTGGTGGCGCAGCAGTTGAGCGCTGGGTTGCGAGGCTGCCTGCAGCCTCTGCAGCACCAGTTCGATCCCCGGGCACCGGCGAGGTTCCCACAAAAAAAAAAAAAAAGAGTTATTTCTTTTTATACAAGAACCAGGGTACAGGCCAGATGTGCGGGAGGGTGAGAGGATTCACCAGAGACAGAGAGGGGAGCAGAACAGGCAGACTGACCGATATACACTGCTGAGGGGAGCAGTGGGTGAAACAGGAGAGGTCTGCCCCTCCATGTGGGTAGCTCAGCGGCCAGCAGGGATCGAACCAGCACTGCAGAGGCTGTGGGCAGCTTCACAGAGCTGCGCTCAACCACCTGCACCACCAGGGAGGCCCTGGAGTAAGAAATATTCTTGCCAGGGAAAATTATCTGCTCTAATGTTTCCTAAAGAAATGTAACTTTGTCCTATTTGACAATTCACGTGGCATGGAATTCCCTGAGTACATTTTAAGATATAGCACGGTTCCAATTGCAGGTTACTTAAATATTTCCCCAAAATAATTTCACCAACAAAAGTATCTCTAGTTCATGGGTCAAAATACACATCCTATTAGTTTTCATCTATGCTATTCTTAAACATTCATTCAAAACTACTCAAGCACAAATTTTCTGTCAGGTTTTCTATCATAAAAGACAAGTGAAGAACACAGTAGATACTATTATCCATGACCTTGGTCTGTTGATGTTCTAATGTAAAACACAATAAACAATTGAATAATCGCAAATAGTGATCTATACATGGAGGGAAATAAGTCCTTCTGAATAGATCAAGCCACAGAGGTCATTCTCAAGTGGTGACCTTTACACTGAGTCATAAATGATAGCAAAAAACTGATTAAAAAGCATCCAGGCATAAGAGTCAGTGTAAAAGCTCCAGGGCAGAAAAGAGTTTTGTTTTCTGAGAGAACTTAGGGATGGCCCTGTGACAGATGAAAAGTGAAAGAGCAGGAAACAGGCAAGGATGAGGTTGCAAAATTCAGAAGTGTTAATAGGTAGAATCTTGCAGGACCTGGAGAATATACTGGCCTTTTCTTTAGGGCAATGGAATATCATTGAAGGATTTTGAAGTAGGGAAGTGATATAATCTGTCTTTCAAAGAATACGCTCTGAAAAATTGGTTGGAAGAGACAAAAGAGAGAATAGTAAGGTCATTAAGGAGACTACTGGATCAATCATATGAGATACCACAATCACTTTGACCAAGATTGTGGTAGTGGAGAAGAGATAGAGATTCATATCTATGAGTTAGTCATTTTTCCTAACTAACCACTCTCAAGCACCTAGCCCAAACCTTTCCCAAACACCGAAAGCCTCTTTCTCCAGCTTTATCCCCACCTTCCTCATAATTGTCTGGGTGAGGGTGTGTAGGGTAAATGGTTTGGTAAATGGTTTTCAGGGTTTTCTTCAATCCCACCATTAGGATTGCCCTACCTGATGGGGCACCTGCAGTTGTTACATTGTTGCAAACTGTCTTGTTTACTTTTGTGGGCCATGGGAGGAGTATTGAGGTAGTCACCAAGAGAAGCAGAAGCAGGAGAGAGGCAGGAGAGAGAAGGGGAGAAAGAAGCCAGAGAAGCCCAGAGTGAAGACTTGTACCTGGTTGCTGTGATGCATGTAAAGCTCAATAAAAGCCTGAGAAAGCCACTGAGGGCTCCAGGCCTCTCCTTTACCCATCTGCTGGATCGGAAAACCTGCTCAGTGGCCTTCCTACCCCTACAGGGTGGGAGTGGGGAGGGACCACTTTCTGCTTTTTTCCTCCATAGCAGACATCTACTGCCTTTGTAGCCCGGGAACTTCCTCCTCTCCTTCTGCTAACAAACTCCACACCCTCCTACCACACCTTTACCACTTTATCAATTAAGCGGAGTTTCATTACAGTCATGAGACTCTGATAATTCACTCTTTCTTCTTAAGAGCTTCAAGGCCAACTTTTTTTGGCTTTCCTCCTTAACTAAATACAATGTGGAACACAAAAAAGTGTAAGAAACATTTGGAGGACAGGAAATCCAGGAGAATTTGTAAGAATGCAATTGTTCTCACAGCATTTTCTTCTCAAATTTTATTTTGTGAAACTAACTACATTATGGGAAATTGCCAATGGAGTACTATTGATTTTTCAAAGCAGATCAGTGCTTTAGGAGGAGATTACATGGCGGTTATTAAAATCGCAGGATAGCTTTATTTTTTGTACATGCCCTTTAATAATGGCCTGGAGGGGAAAGGATGTGTAATAAATGTAAGAAAAAAAGAACAGAAGAGATTTCATTAAGGGTAGGATACTAGTACATGAGGATTCCCATTCTTATATAATTGAATGGTAGACATTGGATGTCTATAATTGAATGGTAGACATTGGATGTCAGGGGGGAAAAGGAAATAAATAAATAAGATGCAGCAAATTTAATGGATTCTCATATCATCAACCAGTTAAAATATTCTTTGCAGATTAGATATTTTTACTCTACTTTCAGCAAAACTTCAAAGCTATGGTTTGGCTGTCAAAATAATTCAACCACAGTGGTGACATTTCCTGGGATCCAGCACTAAACCCACAGCCCTCTGCCCTCTCATCTTCCCATGTGCAGTCACCAAAAATGATAATAGATGGGGAAGGAGAATATCTTTTCCTTTTCCCATCTATGCGTTCTCTGTTTCCCAATAATATAATATATTACCCAACTTCCCCAAATCCCATAACCCACTACTTCTGTAAATTTCAAGCCATGAGTCTAAACAAATCCAGAGGAATATATATCTTTTTTGCCAAAAGCCTTTCTGAGAAATTCCCACTATTCTGTGCCATCAAACAGTGTCTGTTTTGTTCATTCTGTATTCCCAGTGCCTGCCACAGTGCCTGGCACCTGACTAATAACAGCATTTATTTAGTGAATAAATGGGTAAATGAAGCGTTTCAAAAGGCCATATTGAAATGCTAAGCACCCGATCTTTGTGTCCCACTGCTTCCTTTTACCTTTAAAGAATGTTCTCCTGAGCCTCCCCTGTTGGCCCAGGCAGCTGAGTGCGGGCGCTGTGAAGCGGTCCGCAGCCTCTGCAGTGCCAGTTCAATCCCACCGGCGAGGGTTCCACATGGCGAAGCAGACCTCTCCTGTCTCACCTGCTGCTCCCCTCAGCAGTGTATTTAGTCGGTCTGCCTGTTCTGTTCCCTGCTCTGTCTCTGGTGAATCCTCTCACCCTCCTGTGCATCTGGCTTGTACCCCGGTTCTTGTAGAAATAAATAAATAAATCTTTTAAAAAAATTCTATTTGTTTTTTGTATCCCTGTTCCTTGGGGACAAAAACCTCAAAATTGTGAAAAGACTTTTTGCTGCATTATGAAACTTGAAAGCAGTGGGGTGAGAGCTTGGCAAATCTGTGGAGCTGATGATACCGTTGATTTCTTAACTGCCCTTTCAGCTCTTATTCACAATCACTCTTCCCTTCCCACTTGTCCTTTTCTCTTGCTTCCTCATTTACTCCCCTGTTCTCCAGGGCTCAGCTATGAATTCAGCTGCCTAAAGTGCAGTAAAATAATACTGAACTCTCTTAAAATCATTTGATTTCAAGTAAGAGATTTCAGCCCAAAGAAATATCACTTAGTGGTCAAATTTCCAGAGGGTAGGAGCAGGTCATTTAGGAGGACTTATTTACCCCCTCAAATTACCTTACTGTAGAACCTATAGGCTACTATAGAGTCTGGTTATTCACAAGGCTATGTCTACTTGTTGGTCACTGATGAAACAACTGGATTAGGTCCCAGAGTTGCAAGATTGTCTTTAACAAATGCCTACCATTCTTGTATCCATCCATTTATCCACCTATTCCTGTCATTCATTCACTACAAACCAATCATAAGGAAGACAGGTTTATGTCAGTTCTCAAACAGCTTACAAACTCAGGGAAAGAAAAGATTTAAGATTTTATTTTTTTAGATCATTAATAAGCTATTTAATATTTTAAGTGGAAGAGGGGCGGTAGCATCATCATACATCGAGATATTTTCAAATATGCTCTTGCATGACTGCGATTTGCTTCTTCTGCACTCCTAAATCAGCACATCTATTCCCAGAGAGAATTAACACTATGCTTTCCTGGATTGCAAAGACAAAGATGGGGTCAAGGTTCAGTCAGTTGACTTCTATTTCAGAGGAAATAGTTGTGAAAGCCAGACCTCTGATTTAGAAGAGCAGGACTTTCAGAGAATCAAAAGGCAAAGTCCTGGAGAGTGCAGGGGACAGGGTTCAACTGTAAAGAATAGGTAATGAACTGAACTCTTTGGAGGGCCCAGGGATAGGTTAGGAGCTGGAGTGCAGGTACTGAGGCAGAGGGACCCTGGGCCTACAGAAACCACAGAGAAGAGCTGGGGAGGCTGCCTAATCGCTGCCCTAGCACGCTTCAGAGAGCCACCCCGGACCTAACCAATGCCCAGGACAGCATACACCTGGTGGGGAGCATGTCACTTGAGGTGGCTTAGCTGTCCCCTGAGGCGCTCTCTTTCTCACAGTCTGCTTTACTAATCATTTGCCCAACAGAAGTGATATCTTTTGTTGAGCCCACACAACCCATCCACGTTCCCCAGTTCAATGGCTCATGACATATACAGTTCCCTCCTGAGAGATCATAGAAAAACAGTAACCTGGATATACCCAAATGACTATAGTGATACTGAGGATAGGGAAACCCCCCAACTATTGTAACAGTGTGAAGTCCATAGAAAAGGGACATTCCAGCTTCCCTGCCCCACCCAGAGAAGGGTGGAGCTGAGCAGCTAGGGGAAGCTAGAAAACAAGAGAGATGGGGAAAGAAGAATTGGAGGAGGCACGTGGAGCAGAGAGACATGTGAAGAAGCTGTGCTTGCTTCTTGGCCTTGGACTTTACCAGGGACTTTGGGGACATGGAACTGGACACTTAGAAGAGGCGGAGATGTGGGTGAGAGACCCGAGGGGAGACTGACAATAGTAGCTTTTATCTTGACTTGTGTTTTGATTTTGATCTTTTTCTTCCAGACTTGCCTGGCCCCTTTTATCCTACCAGAAGGTGCCTCAGTGACCCCACTGTGAACCAGCTCTCTTTAACTAGGCATTTACCCACAAGGTGATGGGTAACTTTGGGTATTTAATTGGAAACTATTTTAACTAAATTCTTTCCTTCCCTTCCCTTCCCTTCTCTTCCCTTCCCTTCCCTTCCCTTCCCTTCCCTTCCCTTCCCTTCCCTTCCCTTCCCTTCCCTTCCCTTCCCTTCCCTTCCCTTCCCTTCTCTTCTCTTCTCTGTATTACGTACTAATTGTAATAAAGTTCTTTTCCAGTGAAGGTCTTACACATTTAAAGTATGTTTTATCTTTATGTAGTGGCAGAACCCACTTAGAGAGGTTTGGAGGTCCTAGTGTGCCCCTTACTCTACCTGCTAACACTGTTTGTACATGGATGAGAATACAGAATCACATGGGCCAAGATAGTGGTGAAACCCATCCTTGTTAAAAATGGTCTTTCTCAAAAGTCAACCTGACCATGAGTCGACAGCTCAGGGCCAAGCATTGTGCCCCACACCGGAGGTTATGGCAGCTGCCTGGGGAACAAGTGATCATAGCCTGGACTGAGATAATGATGATGCTGGACATGGAAAGAAGTGATTAGATTCCAAATATTACTGAGATAAATAAACAGGACTTCAGAAAGGAAAAGCTAAGGAAGTACAAGATAATTATATTAATTAGGTTTCCACTGAAATGGACTAACAAAGAATCATGGTGGTTTCCACTGCAATATTGAATAACAAATTATCCCAAATTCACAATGACTTGCAAAAGTCATTTATTTTTCTTGTTCTAGGTCTGCAGTTTGGTTATGACAGTCCTGCAAAAACATACAAACATATTTCAAGGCTCTGACTGGACAAGGCCTAAAAAGTGTCTTCTCATGTACCATCATCAAAGGGACACCCAAAGGCATCAGAACAGGGGCTCAAATCTGCTCCAGGGAACCGATGGCAAGGGTGTAAACTAATAATGCGATCTCTCCAAAGAATCAGGATGGCTCCTAGGTTTGTGGCTTGCACAGGGTAAGTTTTGATGCCCTTCACTGAGAAATGCAAAGATGTGGTTGTCTCCTAAGACTTCAGAAATATTTGTTTTTCACCTAGACCTCACAGCTAGCCAAAAAAAGTCTGAGAATTTTAAAAGTGTCATTCCATAATATCCTAACTTTACTCAGTCCCAAGTCAGACAGAGCCTTATCTCAAAAGATTGGTGAGTGTGGCTTTTCTAAACTCCAAATGATTTCTAGGAACCCCATGATATGTTTATGAAAATTGAATTGATGGGTGAACCTCCCATTTAAACTAAAAGAGATGGAAATGACTAAAAAATGAAGAGCCCCTGAAACTCCAAAGTTATAAAGGCAGGAAACAGGCAAAATAAGCTATTCAGCAGCCAAAAGGAGCCATTTCTTGCATAATGGATGGGTGATTCCAAGGACATGATTTCCAGGAATCATGGAGAAAAACTCTCTGAGGACCTGAAACTAGAACTGGAAATGGAGACATACACCTAGCAAGATTTCAGAACTGCTCCAGACCAGTGACTCCATCCCTCCCACTGCCAGTGCCTGTTGAGCAAGCATGTTTTCTATAGCTCCTTTGTGTACCCCATTTTATACAGGGTGCGTGGGGGAAGAAGATGCCTGATATCCTCTTCTACAGAGATTTTGAGAGATGGAAAAGGAAGAGCAAGCTGCTGTTGAAAAGGCTGTGACCAAGGAGGAATGTCAGGGTGAGTGGAATATTCTAGCTCCAGAGTTTATTGCTACTACACTGAAGGTCACAGATGGGTTCGAAGGCTCACAGCTGCCTCCGTGCTGACCCAGCTGTTCCTGCTGAGGACTGGGCTGCTCAGCCACTACTGAGACTGGTCCGCAGCTCTCTCTGCTCAGGCCACTGTAGGGGGAGGAATTGTCAGTGAGTGGCTTTAAACTGTTTTTCCACAGGCTCTAAAACAGAAAATGGAGATAAGTTCACAGAAAATAACAGTTGATGAAAAAAAAAATTATGAAGGGCCTCCCCAGTGGCACAGTGGTTGAGCGCTGGGTTGAGAAGCTGCCCGCAGCCTCTGCCGGTTCGATCCCCGGCTGCTCCCCGGCCACCGGAGGAGGGTCCCACATGGCGTGCAGACCTCTCCTGCCACCCGCTGCTCCCCTCAGCAGTGTACTTCGGTCCTTCTGCCTGCTCTGCTCCCCGCTCTGGCTCTGGTGAATTCTCTCACCCTCCCGCGCTTCTGACTGTACCCAGTGCTTGTATAAATAATAAATAAATAAATCTTAAAAAAAAAGTATGAATAAGAACTTTTTTTTTGATCACTTGCATCATGCTAGTTTATCTCATTAGCTCATTTGTTCTTACACACTACCATTACTTTTCGGTTTAACAGGGATAAAAGTGAGAATCAGACTTTACGGTCTTGGTTGAGTCTTTTTGCCAGTATGACTCACCAGTTATCACATTCACTGACCTCATTGACAAAGAAGGTGAGAATGCGAGAAATAGAAGAAAACTAAACAAATGATAGATGTGTAAGATAAAGTTTAGGTCACTGGCATACTCTGCTTCTTCAGCCTACTTAGTACAGCATTTTAAGTTTTTCTTCATTTATTTTGGGTGTTTATTGTACTTCATACTTTTGTTTCCAGTCACAGAATTTCAGACCCTAACTCCCATGAATACAGTCAGTATATCTTGGAAACTGTTAGCATGAAACCAAGGGCCACCCTTGGTTAAGAGGGTGTTAAGAACTATTAAGAGGTGGCATATGCTGGAAGAGACTCAGCCATCTGCATGAACATAGCAAAGGAGGCACACTCTTAGCATGTGACAGATTTTTAATAGAATTGGTGTGCAGAGAGAGAGAGAGTAGTAAGGATTTTAAATAATTGTTTCCCAACAAAACTCTAAAAATTACCCACCCCCTCATGGGCAAATGCCCAGCCAAACAGACTTGACAAGAAGTGGGGTGCTGAGGCCTGATAGCTTGCCATAAATCTAAGGCATTCGCTGGCAGAGAACTGAAAGAAAGGGGTTAGGCAGGTCCCCGAGAGCTGCAACAGAAGGAGAGGCTGAAAATTAAAAATGTGCCACGTAATCCAACATGAGATCAAGATAATGGCTGCTATTGTTCCTGCCCAGGACGAGGTAAGCCTCCCTGCATGTCTGTCACCCATGTGTCTCTTCCAAGTACCACTTCCATGTGTCGTTACACATCTCTCCTCTAGGAGACCCCTACCATCCCTGAGTGAAAGTCAAAGCTAGAGAAGCAAGAAAGCAAGAGCAGGCATGTATTTAGTTATAGCCACGCACGACCTCTGAACTCTGTCCCTAGTTCCCAGCAGTCTGCCTTTCAGAAAGTCGGGTTCATGGAATGCTGGGAATTGTAATTCTTGGTGCCTGAGATCTCTGCTGTGGGAATGGTAATGGAATCTGTTAAAATGTCAGGGGGTAGAGTTCTTTCAAGACATCATTCATGAGCTCAAGTCTGTCGCTTATGATTTCTCTAACAAAGTGGCTCTCCCTACTCCATAGTGAATTTCTCAAAACAACAATGTGTGGAAATATGTTAGAATTTTTAAAAACTATCATTTTTAAATACACATTTACAAAGTTTTCACCAAATGCTGTAACTAAAGCATTTGTTTGAATATTTATTGAGCAACTACTATGTGTCTCTATTAATGTGGTATTAGAAAGATGAAAGAGACATATTCTCACCTTTAAGTCTCTTGTGCATTTCCTCCCCCTGCCCCAAATGCTGTGCTTCAGTCTCAATGACCTGTTTCCAGCCTCTGGGAACTTCAGCCCCAGTCCATGAAAAAAGCAAGAAAATCTTGAATTTTGAGGTTTGGAGGTGCTAGTTAACCTGATTGTAGTAATCATTTCACAATGTACACACTTATCAAAACATCACTTTGCGCACTTTAAATATATACAATTTTGTCAATTTGCAATAAAACAGAAGGAAAACAAAACAAAACAAAACACTCCGGGCAACGAGTATACTAAGGACACAAAAATAATACGTTACAGAGCTAGGGTTTGGAGCCTTGAATTACTAAACCACAGTCACTTTGGGCAGGGACAGCAAGACACACTCAGGCTTTGAACCAGGCAAGACCTAACCCTCAAACCACCTCTAGGTATATTTAATTTAGCTCAAAGAGCACCAGCAATGAGAAGCTCATTTTCAGAATTTCTTTTAGGGTTGGCAAAGATGTTCTGGAATCAGAGAGTGGTAAAAGTTTTGCATATCTGTGGCTATATTAAAAACCACACAGTAATATTCAGTAAAATGACTTTCAAAGTATGTGAATTATATCTCAATTAAAAAAAATCCCCACCTCCCCTATAAACGCATTTGTGGTCTGAAAGTAAGAAATTGACTTCTTATGGTAGTATCTATGATGAAAACAAAACAAAAAAAACAAGCAAACAAAACCACCCTCTAAGGAAGTTAACTTCTTAAACAAAAGTGGCAAGAGCAAAGACTTTAATGGTGCCAGGTTCTCCGCCTGGGGACAAGGGAAAAAAGGGGCGGGAGATCATACAGGTGTGTTGAATTTGAGGTGACAGCGGCTCTCCTGGCAACTCTAGTTGATAAATGGGGTCTGGCTTTTGGAAGGGGAATCACAGAGGTGTGGGATCCAGGGGTGCATGAGATAGCTCAGAAAGTCAGGATTAAGGAGGAAGATCATTGATCATTATTAGGAGGAGATGGGCTGAAAGGAATCGATCTTCACCAAATAAACAGCTCAGCATTGAAATCTGCCATCTCTAACAACATACTGAATTCACAGTTTTCTTCTCTCCTTCAAAGGGAAAAGCTAGATCAGTGAGAGAAGAACATGGCTCAGAAGAGCAAGGTAAGAAAAACCATGTTCCCCTGGGGAAGTCTTACCAGTTTCCCTGTCTACCTTTGTTACTATAAGATGTTTAGGGTCCTCAGAGAAGACTCAGCACAGAAAAGATGACTTTGGTGTTAAAAATTAATATTCAATTTTGTTAAAGATTTTATTTTTATGCATGTAAGAACTGGGTGTAGACCAGAGGTGCGGGGGTGAGAGGATTCGCTATAGACAGAGTGGGGAGCAGAACAGGTGGATCTACTGAAATACACTCTTGAGGGGAGCAGCAGGGGAGACAGGAGAGGTCTGCTGCGCCATGTGGGTCACTCCCTGGCCGGGGATCAAACATATGCCACAATGGCTGGCAATAGATTGATAGCACTGAGACTTTAACCCCTGTACCACCAGGGAGGCCCTTATTAATCAATTTTTTTAAAGTAACACATTCTAAAAACCAGATTGTCTTAGCTTTTAGGTTAAACATAACAAATATTATTTTATTTATAAATCTATTTAAGTTCACATAATCATATATAAGCAGACTTTAGAAGTTAATTAAATTCCCTTGAACATTTCAAAGTATGTCTACATTATATTAAATGAACTGTCAAATAAACATAATTTCCCCAAATACTTAAGTGGTACTTGCGAATGAGTAAGGCAACCCTTCTATATATGGTGAGAATTAAATTCCCTTGAAAAGGGGACAAGGGTGGCATACAAGACCAAGAGCCTAGCAGCCCAGGAGTGGATGGGCACAGGGAGGCACCTGTTCCCAACATGGAGCAAACTGGCTGAGATGAGCAGCCCTGTGACCAGCCTGTTATCAGAGCACCTCCGTGTTTGACACTGTTGGGGAGTAACAGCCCACAGCAAAAGTTACTGTGTACACTTTGCTTTCAACCAAGATGGGGATCAGAACGCCTAAAAGACCGGGAGGTGGGGCATCTGTAAACCTGCAGAACATTTCGCATGAGCTGTTTTGTGCCTTCTTGTTAATAAATGATTAAAAAAAAAAAAACATGTGGCAGAATTTGATCTGACACTTGCTTTAATTAAATCTTGGTGACAAGGTTGTTGGGGAGTGCTAACCCGCGCCCATCAACAGTTACCAAGAAGGTCTCGGAGCTGTGCGTGGCCAGGAGGCTTCCTCAGTTGCTTTCATGAGCCCGTTGGACTGCTTAAGAGGGTTCTGTGTTCAAAAACAGCTTGAGAGAAAATAATACATTGTGTTCCCTTTGCGTTTCTCCATATCTCCTCATGAGGCTCCTTGAGGTCGCTGTTGCTCTGCTCCACTTTGGGGTCCCCTGTAAGTGCAGCAGAAGTTTGCCATGAATGGGAATATTTTGGGGGTCAAATCATCTTCAGATGATTTTCATGGAGAGCTCCAGGAAGCCATCCTCTGAGGACTGTTTCCAAAGTGCATTTCCTTGTTCTATATGCAAGATTCCAATCCTACAAACATTTACAAATACCTAGTATGCATGAGATAATTTCAGTTGTTTTATTCCTCAAAAACCTGTGAAAAAGAGTTAATATCAGCAGCACTTTTTAGCTGAGGAAACTGAGAGGGGACTGAGGAAAGAATTCACACAAGGACTCACACTCCTAGGAAAAGGCAGAGGGCTAAGCCTTGTTCCAGGTCTCTGCTGCTCACTTCCCGCTACAGTTCCTGCATCTGATGCTGATGGGTCTGTCAACAAGCCTCCTTCCTGTCACTTCTCAGTGATGACTTATAATATTGAGTTGTCTGGCAGCCAAAGGGAACTCATAGCAAGCAAGACGTACTAGAGATTGGATGACGTTCTTGAAAACTGATGAATTTTTTCCAAACCACAGGCAAGCATTTGAAATCCAGTTCAGAGGTTCTTTATCCTTTAGAACAGCTGGCAGGTCAGGAGGATGCCAATGGTGTGGACAGATGGTGAATGCACAATAGCTGCAGCCCCAGGCCAATGTAAAAGCCTTCTCCCTGGCAGCCTGTGACTAGCACTTCAACCAATTAGTCACACTTAATTTGATTGTTATTCAGGGAGATGGTAAAAACTCAAGCTTGCTTTATTCTAGATGAAATGTCAGACTAGAAGTCTGGAAGCCTGGGATCCTGTCACAGCTCAGCTAATGGCTCCAACTTGGTGCTCACCCTCGCCAGCCATGCCCACCCCAGCGCAATGGCACAGACGTTTAGAGCAGTGTAAAACTGGGTGACTCATATTGTCACTGCTTCACCCCACAAGTGCTGGTCCTTTGTGCTAGGAAGTGCAGGCATGGGGGTTGTGTGGTTGGAGGCTTCCAGGCAGCAGTTTAACAGTGAGATAGAGATACTATTGAAGAAGCTCACCTCTAAGACTGTCTGTTTCAGTGGATTCCTGCCCAGGAGGAGAGGGGCAAAGATGAGCAAGATCTACTCTCGTTCTCAGTGGGCTTACTGCCTGGTGGAGGATAGGAGGCAGGTATAAGTACAGCGTTTTCCTGGAGTTACTCTGAGATGCAAGGAGATAAGAACAAAGAGATTCAAGCAAATGGAATGGGAGAGGATGCTCCTGACTGGGCAAGGGGATGCTCCTGACTGGGGTCAGTATGGGAACTCCCACCTCTGAGAAAGAGCCCCACAGATTCCCTTTGGGAATCCACTTTAACCAGCTCCAGGCAGTGGGTTGAGAACCATCTCTCTTACTTTGCTTTCTCCAGTGTGGCCAAAGCCTGTCCACTCTTACTAGGGAGCTGAGACCCCTCTGCCTAGGGACTGGGTTTCTCTGCCTTCAGACCTGACCAGGGAGTCTTCATGACACTGTAGGTAGCTCGCTGGGTGCTCCATCTGGCTCCCAGGCATGATGAGTCCTCCCAGAGCTTTAAGCCTGGACTCTCCTGGACTCGTCATGCCTAGCCACCAGGTGGCGCACTCTGCATGCCACCTGTGGGGCAGGATGAAGAATTAAGAATCCTGGTAGAGAAAGGAGGCCACGCCACATTACATTGGTGATGCCCTGCATCACATTCACCTGGGTGCTCTTTTAAACGTCAGATGCCTGGACTTCCCCTCACACCCACCTGATTGAAACCCCCTGGAGCTTTTGCATCTTTTCCCTGTGGAACGAACACTGGCTCCTCATGCACTGCCTGGCTAAGGAATTTGTCTTTCCCCAGTGGTATGATGGGAAAAGCGTTTTGTCCTTGAAATGCTGTATCCATTTCCTCAGGGATCTCTCCCCTGGAGCTTTAGATGAGGCAAGAGATGGTGATTTTATCTTAAACATGCACCACATCTTGAAAATATGGAAGAATCCATACAGACAGCAGCTGAATATGTGACAACATAGGAAAGATAGTGCCAAGGAAACCCACCAGCTGCCGAGAGACGTCTCCAAAGTGGGTTACACTCTTAGCGTGGTGTGGCCTGACTTGTGAAGACTATTGTGTCAGGAAAGAACTGGACTAGATGATCTAGGCCAGACCTTTTGCTTGTGTGAGTGAGTGGGTGCTCCAACTACATTTAAAATGTTTTCTGCCCTCATACATAATCAATGCTTTTTTCTCCTGATAAGTAAATTTGGGGATTATGCCAGGATCAGAAAAATTTCTGTGGGTTTCTCCGAGAATTTCAAGGGTCTGTAAATCCTGCAACTGGCTGAGGGCCTACTCTGATTATTTTTAATGCAGAAAAGGATATATTTGAGCATCTAGCCTAGAAATCGACAAAATCTGTCTATAGCATAATTGGTTCGGAAAGAGCTAGAAGACAAATTGAGACTGGTGGGTGTAAATAGAAGAAAAGGTGGCAGAAGGGGAGTCAGATGGATGAGCTCAGACATAAAACAGACACAAGCAAAAGCTGCTTGGGAGGGCAGGGACATATTTGCATCTGGGATCGGAACTGGATTGGTGTAAGGAACGTCCTTGACTAGGAAGCCAAGACCCAATGTCTGGCTCCGGAACAGAGATTGCACCTGATAGCAGGAATCAGCCTCCATGGAGGGTAATCCCAGACCACACTAACAGTGGTCCCCAGTGGGCCTTGGTGAATTCAGAGCACAAACAAGGTGGTTTTGCAGTGGAGAATTTAGGCTCACAGAGGTATGATCAAAGATCAGGGGACAATGCCTTCTTGATCCCTGAATATAATTTTTCCTTATGCCTGGTAGCATTCCAAGGCAGCCTAAATATGCTTTGCATGCGGCCCAACATCATGCAGCCCAGCATCAGCCATCCATGCCCCCCACGTTTGGTATCACAGAGATCACTTTATCTGACAAAGCCCTGTTGCAGCCAGCAGTGAATCAATAGTTAAAAATATTTATCGCTGAAACGTATCTCATGCTCATTTGCCAGGAGTTACAGTGAGGGGTGTTGTCAAGCAGGTGCAACTTCTGTTTCTATTCAATAGATACTTACAATTAAAAAATAATGAAATTTCATTTGCTTACAAACACTAAAACTGTTTTCCAAGAGTATCAAAGAGTCTGAGAGAGAGGCACTCAGAGAGATGACACTGGGCCAGGTGCATTGAACAGCAAGACAATAAATAATTATGCTGCCCTTTTCAGAGCCACGATGCGTGACCCACCCAATTAAGCCTCCAAGAGTCTCATTCTGATGGCCCGGAGTTCGTGACATCCCCTTCACATTTGTCATAACAGCTTTGTTTTCTGCATCTGCCTTCTTTTGCAGTTAGCACCCTGTGTGTCAGATTTCATGCTTCCAAAATGAAAAATAAAACTGCCAGTTTTCATGTCTTTGGGGGAAATTGGTCTTATTTTGCCCATAAATCATAAGCATACTTCAACTATAAACTGAACATTAGCAACTCTAGAAGTAAATTAACTTCAGTTTCCAGTGAAGCTGGAGGTTGCTAAGGGTGATTTGGTCATTTATTTAAGGCAGGGGAAGTAGAGCGCTTCAGCGTGGGCGTGAGGTTACTTAACGACTTTTTCTTAGAGGTAGGGTGTCCATTGGAGGTAGGGTCATAGATACCCCAGTGTACCCCTATTCTAGTTTAATTATTAAGAGTACCTTTCTTCTTTTAAGAGTGTACTTATTTAGTTAATAAATTGTATAGTCACTATAATTAAAATGCAAATGAAATAAGGAGCAAAACTTTGGTTTGTGAAAGATGCCAGACACCAGAGGCCTTATATTATATGATTCCAATAATATAAATTGTCCAGAATAAGTTAATCCATAGAGATAGAATGTAGATTCATGGTGCCAGGAGCTGGGGTTATTTGGAGGAAATGGGGAGTGACTACTAATGGGCAAGGGATTTCTTTATGGGATCTGGAAAATGTTCCAAAGTTGTGTGAAAATGTTCCAAAGTTGGTTATGATGTCAGTTGCAAGACTGTGAGTAGACCCTGTGAAAATATTGAAAACCATCAAATCTGACACTTTGAGTGAACTGTATGATATGTGAAGTATAGCTATATTCAAACAAAAGAAAGTTAAACCACAGAGACACCAGAAGGGATAACAAAAAGGGAAAGATGTGCTCTGTCTTTCTGCCTGCAAAACATTTGCATTTTAGGGGCCAGTTCCTCCAGAAAACAAACTGAATCATTTCCAGGGGATGTAGTGACTCTTGTTGGCCTCTGGAGGGCGCTACACACAACTCTTGCATTTTTATGACGCTTGTTGGAGCAAGGTTCTTCAGGGTCATTGCTGAGAATCAAGGTGTGTGGGATGACCTTTAGGTGGTGGAGGGTGACATAGGTGGCAGCATCCTGCAGGTGGAGCTAGTCAAGTATGTGAAGAGCCCAGCCACAATAGCTGGAGGGAGGGGCAGAGGGTGCTGATTAGGACGTGCTCTCATTCTTGTCCATCTCCAGTGGGTCCCCATTTGGGATGGACTGAGGAAGAGAGGAACTCCAGGATGAGGGTGGAGGTAGGAATGGGGGATAGGAGTTTCACTCTTCCCAGAGTTAAGCCCATTATTCTACAAGTAGCACAAGTCAGAGTGGGGACAGATCTCTCATTTAGGTCAGGAGCTCTAAGAAGCAAAGGATAATAGAAAAGTTCCCCTTGCTGTAATGAACCCTCAGTCCAGATCCTTTGGAAGAGATGATGGGACTTAGAATGAACCCCATTCTCAATTTTTCTATCAACATTGGGATCTTCATTCAAGGGAAGGAACCTGAACTTGAAACCTGTGAATGTTTTGGTGGATGGATGGATGGATGGATGGATGGATGGATGGATGGATGGATGACAGACACAAGGTTCAGATGAGCATGCTGCTCCCAAGGCAGTGTGGTGTTTCAGTCAGGGCTTTGGGTCTAGGTCACCAACAGAGGGCGCTATATACCTGATGGAGTAAAGCTAGGTCCTGGGCACTGGTGCTCCAGTGCCCTCCAGCTCACTGCAGTCCAGAGGCAGAGAAGGGATGCTCAAACATGAGAGCTGGGGCTACCACTGAACCCCAATATCTATAAACTTGGGGCAGTCAGGAGACAGACCTGATCTGTCTGGCCATTTCCTCAGCATTAGTGAAGGAAAACCAACCACTTGAGCAGTTAAGAATTAAATGCATGTTTTGGTTTTGCTGAGCCTCTATCTTGAAGTTTCCAGCACAATATCTGGCACAGGGAAGACACACGATGGCTATTTCCTAAATGGAATGAAGAATGAATGAATCTAGAAAACTAGACTGGAGTTGCACCATATTTTTCTTAGACTCTAAGACTCTCTTTTAGACTTTATCCTTGGCCTTTGCCCAGTCTATCTTGGAAACCAGTTACACATAAATTCCCATAAACCTCATCTTGCCACTGGATGGGGCTGAGTACTGACAAGGCCCCTGATGGGCCTGATTAGCTTCACAGGGAGGAAAATTTCTGGGAGATCTATCCCTTCTCACTCATCCTATCCATTTCCCAAACACAGGATAGACAGAGAAAAGAAGGAACAACAAGGAGACTAGAACAAAACCTCCTACAGAGGACCAGCATTTCAAAGTCTGAGATGGGGTTGTTGTGGGGTACACAGGTGAATCCAGGAATTAATGAGCTGATCTATCTGCTTTGAGCATGCCATTGCATTGTTTTCTGCTTTTTCACATCTGTATATCTATTTCTCCCTTTACTACAAGTCCTTGGTTTTATTGTCTCTCTTTAACGTGATGAAGGTAATCTGCAAGAATGTTGTTAGGAAATCCATGGAAGAATCACACAAAGTAAGGAAACACTCGAGAGCTAAACACAAATTGACCTTCAGCATCCCACTGTGGACAGCTGTCTTGTCAACTGGAGGTTGCTCAAGGACAGATGTAAAAATAAACAAGGGCCTCCCCTGGTGGCTCAGGCGGTTGAGCGCAGCTCTGTGAAGCTGTCCGCAGCCTCTGCAGTGCCGGTTCGATCCCAGACGGCTGGCCAGGGTCCCACATGGCACGACAGACCTCTCCTGTCTCACCCGTTGCTCCCCTCAGCAGTGTATTTCGTCAGTCTGCCTGTTCTGTTCTCTGCTCTGTCTCTGGTGAATCCTCTCACCCTCCCTCGCATCTGGCCTGTACCCTGGTTCTTGTATAAAATAAATAAATAAATCTTTTAAAAAATAAAAATAAAAATAAACAAGGCTAAAGCTGAAGCTGCTGACTAATGCCAGTTCCCTGTAGTAGCACGTTCTGCCCACAGGGCTGGTTACAGGGTTGGTTTTTGCAGATTTGAGTTGGAGAGGATTTCTTTTTTAAAAGCACTTGTGAACTCTTTTCTTGTCTTAAATTCTCCTGGGACAAGTTAATGAAGTTGAAGCAGGAGGGTATGAGGGTAAGAACTTCAAAATCTATCCCTCAGGTATAGAGTCAAAGAATGTCAAACTTTGGTGCCAGTGACTGACTTCTACTTCTAGCGCTCTCTTTCTCTTTCTCTCTCTCCTTCCTCTTCCACCTCCTCTTCATGAACACACACACGCACACACATGAAGAAAACATGAAGATGAGTGTGCCCTATATCAAACCTCATCTAAAGGACATCACTTTGGCATCTTGTGTGTGGCTACTCAGCTCAGACCAAGGAACCAGCTCTGTTCTATGGTTACAGACTCCAGTGGGGCCCTGTCAACCATTTTGCTACTAAGAGTAGGGTCCCAAGCATGAGGGGCCTCCCTCACTCCTTGAGAACCGGGAAATCATTCTTAGAGTGATATTAGAAAAATCATTACAGAAAAGCTGGGGTTAGTCATCTGTGGGTATTAGCTAAGAAAAATTGTTGGTAAACATGTGGCCATGTTGGAAAGAAATTAGAACCACCAAACACAGGAGGAAACCTGGCTGTGGCTTTTATGTGTATGAAGTTCCTGGCCACACCCTGTTTAGAGAAGGGCAGTGAGGCTCTTTAGGCCTAAAGGAAGGAGAGACGCGCCTCTAGCAGGGGGTCCTGGCTGAACCTCAGTGTTTTCCAACAAGGCTGACTCCAAAGTATCGCTGCAGAAGGGTGGTCCTCCGTC
Source organism: Talpa occidentalis (assembly GCF_014898055.3). Lineage (NCBI taxonomy): Eukaryota > Metazoa > Chordata > Mammalia > Eulipotyphla > Talpidae > Talpa > Talpa occidentalis. The sequence goes on along the minus strand of NW_023604861.1, from coordinate 47,932,680 downwards.
CCACTAGCTGAGCTGGGAGACCTTCCTGAAGGTTGACCATCGCCACCCCCAGGGTTCTGTCTGAGCAAATGGAGACTCCATTTCTTGGTTGCACTAATCATCATAAATAAGTAACCCCTTACTCTTTGGCTGGAGGGGTGGAGTGTACTAGTAAATCAGGCCTCATAACAAGAAGTGGCAGTCCCCTCTATTAGTTTCTTAGGGAGGCCTTACCAAATTACTATATCGTTGGTGAGTTGAAACAATAGAAATTTACACTTACAGTTCTGGACGTCAACAGTCCAAACTCAAGGTGTCAGTAGAGGCATACTCCGAAGGCTCTAGGGGAGAATCCACATTTCCCTTTTCCAGCTCTGGCAATTCCAGGTGATACACGTACTCGGAGAACGGAAGGCACCATTTTCCTCACCCCCACGTACCTGCAGCCACCTTGGAGTACATTCTCAGTGGGCCAGGAACCAGACTTCCTGAGCAGGGGAGCTACCGGGAACGAGGGTAGAGCTGACTGGCCAAGTGGACCAACACAACATGAAGGGCAGGTGGCACCATGCTCCTGCTTCTCTGGCTTCCACTTGCACACAGACAGTTAAAAGAGACACGTGAGTGAGACACACGTGGGGACTGCCGTGGCAGAGACTGTGGCAGCCGTTATCTTGATTTGTACACTGATTTGGATTTTTCCATTTCTCCCATTTCTCTCTCTCTCTCCCTGGGACCTGCCTCACCCCATTCTTGTGGTTCTGCACCAGAAGATTACTTAGACTTGTGACAAGCTTTCAGGCCTCAGTGGCCCTGCTTCAGACCAACCTTGGCCAACCCTGTTTGGCTAAGCATTTGCCCCTAAGGAGGTGGGTAATTTTGGAGTTTTACTGGGAAACTATTATGAGAAATATCCTTTCTTCTCTTTCCATGCACACCAATTCTGTTAAGGATCCTTCCCACTAAGAGGATGCTTCCTTTGCCTTTTTGAGGCAGGTTGCTGGGCTTCTTTTAGAATGTGCACACACGACTGGGTGGCCCTCAGTCATGCACGAAGCCAGGTGTTTCTGGGTTTGTAGCAGCATAGCTCCAGTCTCTGCTTCCATCTTACACAGCCCTCTCCCCTGTATCTGACTCAAACTTCTCTCTGATTTTCTTTTACAAGGATTCCTGTAACTGGACTTAGTACCCACCTTAAGTCTAAGGCAATTTCATCTTAAATCCTAGCCTTAATTAAATGTGTAAAGACCTTTTTTTTTCCCAAATGAGGTCACATTCTTCCACTCTGGAGGCATAAGTTTTGGGGGGCATAGGACTTGGGCATAAGTTTTGGGGGGCCACTATTCAGCCCACCACATCATAGGACATCAGGGTTGCCATGCAGAGCCCTCTAAGGGTCCAAACCTTCTCAGGAACGGTGAACCCATGGGACTACTTGGGTTCCTTCAGCAAGGATATCCTCACTCTCACCACTTGCTCTTATTTTAAGCCTGTTTTGCTAACCATTTCAGTTCCATCAATAGATGTGAAAGAGTATATGTGAGGGCCTGGCCAGGGCTTCCCTTTGGACTAAACACTTGGCATACAACACTTGCTTCAACAAAAAGTATGGAGAACTTCTCCCCTTGCCTTTACTATCTCAGCAGCTACCTAGAAAGAAGCTTCGGGAGAAAGTTGGGTGTACTTGGGTGAGGAGTCCAGTTGAGGCTAGGTTGAACTGGTTCATAAAAACCATATTTACTCACTTTTCTCCCCAGGGGAGCATAAAGAGAGTTTGGCTTGGCTCCGCCAACTCTGGCTTTACCTACTGTTTTGGCTGTCAGCCCTGAGGTGCAGGCCCATACCTCAAGGGATGGCGGCTCCTGCTTGGACAGGCCCACATGTAGGACCAGTGGCTGCCAGGCCCACGAAACAGCGCTAGGAAAACTCGTGCCAGTTCTGTGAGTGCCTAGGAGGCCTGGGGCAGATATCAGAAAGGAAGCCACTTCCAGGCAGGATGCACCTTGGATAAGACCTTAGACTTAGAATCAGATGGGCTCATAGTATCTGTTCAATACATGCTTGTTGTTATGGTTACTATTATTATTAAAAGGAAGGAAACACTTCTTAATCTGACCTCTCAAAGCTCATGGCTAAGGGATTACAAACAGAATTGTGAACCAGTCACCTCCAGCCCACCAATTTCTCCCTTTTCTATGCTATTTATTACTACAAATAGTTTTTTTCAGTCCCTCAGGGACAACAAGACTCTCTCTTGATGACCTAATTTATGCAAACTACAAGGTTGGGTTTCTAGATATAAGGAGCCAGAAGGAAGAAAGTTACTAGAAAACTCTCTGTCATGTCTCCTAACAATAGTTCCAGCGATCTGGAAGTGCTTCTATCTACTGCCTTTTCAATCTGCAGCTCTCATGTTCTCTGAGCAGGAACTAATTTCTTTCCAACAAAAGATCCCAGTGTGGCATGCAGAATAATTCACGACAGCCTGGCAAATGGAGCTCAGTTCTAGGGGCTGTGAAAGAAAAGCCCAATGCTTCCGTCAGTGGGGTCTGACTTCTTCCACAGAACAGCATCCAGTTCCCACGGAGTAGCCTCTACCCTTACTCCACAAGCAAGATGGATCAAGATGAAAAATGCCTCTCCTCACCTCCCACACAGTTCTATGTGAATTGACTTCAGCCCAATCACCCCTCACTCAGCACCCCTTAATCATGCTGCTTTTCTTTCCCTCAAATGCCCACATTATTCCCACCTTGGGGCCTTTGAACTCACTTTCCTCCTGCCAAATACACTCTTCCTTGGATCTTTGTGAGGCTGGCTCCCAGTCATTACTCAGAGTTCACCTCAGACATAACCCCTCTCAGAGGTTAAGCCCTCTCAGTACCCAGCACCCCCATTCTTCACCCACTAGTCAAGTCACCTGTTTTATTTTCTTAACCAGCCTTATCTGTATTTTAAGTCGTCTTTTTACATTGTTTACAAGTTCATTGTCTGTCTTCTCTGAGGAGGGTAAAGACATGGTGGGTCCTGATACCTGGTATATACTGTAAAGTTCCCGAATTGAAGCTTTGGAAGGTGGAAGGCAGTAACTGAGTGGTGGGGATTGTTTGCAGGTCTGAAGTAGAATGGATATGGCATCCCTGGAGGGGATACCTGTGAGACAAGGCTGTTAGTACAGGGGTCCCTGTTGGGGGTCACCAATGAAAGGTTACTACTTTTGATTGCTCTAGCAACATCATTTGCCACCCAGGCCTGGATAAAAAAGGTGGGGAGGAATATACCCAGGAGGCTTTGGGTGGGGCGGTAGAAGTCTGTCAAAGGTGGGGAAAACAGCCTGGCTATAAAGCAGCAGACAGGCCTGGGACCCTGGAGTCTTGGCCACATGCTGGAGCAAGCCTGGGAGCAGGAAATGAGTCACAGAGGCCCCAAGGACATGGGCAGCATGCCCCTCTGAAGTGAGAGCCCATAGTCAAGCTACAAGCCCCAACTTTGACAGAGAGGGAGCCATTATTTAATAACTGCTGGGTGAGTGGGTGGGTGAGTGAGTCAAGCAAGGGGCAGGAAAGCTGAGCTCTTAACGGTGTGATCCAGGGCTCCCCTGATAGAGCATATCTGTCTCAGGGGGCCAAGATCCCAGAACTGAGTAGAAGGTTTTTCAGTAGTTCTTCCCTTTCCGGGACTAGGCTGAACTGTTCACCTGTCTTTTAAGGAAACTCTGAGGATTATCTGGTTAATCTTCCTAAAGATCTTTACATACTCTCTATACAGAATGCACCATGGATTACTGGAACAGTGACACTGTACTTTGATTTTATGTGGCAATTTTCTCTTGAAAATCTTCGAGAGCTTTATTGATGATGGAATGGGTTTTCATACAGTATAGTTCAACTTTCATTTCTTTGCCTCCAAGACATATAAGATGAACTCTGCACTCAAGGTCTTAATCAGGATTTTTTTTTCCATTGGATTATTAATCTTATTTAGTTTTAGGAGTTCTAAATTTTCTAAATGCAAATCTTTCATATATACATGTATACACATATTTACATATAATTTTAATAAAGTTTTTATAACTATATGTATACGCATATACACAAATATGTAGTTTTTCTCATTCAATGGCTTATCAATTAATTTTTCAATATTGTTTTTGATAGTAAAATATTGTAATTCCATGAGTCCAATTTATCAGTGTTGGCTGTTATTATTAGTGTTCTATGTAATTTAGCTTAGTATATTTTTTAAAGATTTATTTATGCATGTAAGAACTGGGGTACAGGCCCGTGGTCTGGGGGGTGAGAGGATTCACCAGAGACAGAGTGGGGAACAGAATGAGCAGACTGACTGAAATACACTGCTGAGGGGAGCAGTGGGCAAGACAGGAGAGATCTGCTGCACCATGTGGATTAGCTCCCTGGCCGGGGATTGAATTCGTGCTGCAGATAGCTTCACAGTGCTGAGACTTAGCCCCTTGCACCACAAGGGAAGCCCTTAGCTAAGTACTTTTTGCCTCCATTAAGACTGCAAAGATAATCTCTATGCATATGCCTGGGAGCTTTGTATTTTGGGCTTTTCCGTTTGTTTAGGTTATAATCCATCTAGAATTAATTTTGAAGTATGGTGTGAAACAGAGAGAAAATTTATTTTTTTCTATATGGAACCAGTTGTTCCAGCACCACTTGTTGAAGAGATTTTCCCCACTGAATTGCTTTGGCAGCTGTAGAGAATACAAATTCACCATATAATTGTATATCCATTTCTGGGCCCTATTTCATCACACTAATGTCTAGGTATATTCTTTTGCCAATACCATATTTCCTGATTAATGTACCTTTAGAATAAACCTTAGAAACTTGTTAAAAATTGCTGTTACTTCATAGATTATAGTTAATTTATAGTAATTTTTTAATCCTGTTCAAAATTGTTTGACAATTCTCAGTCCTTTGTACATCTTTATAAATTTTAAAATCAGCTTGCAAATGTCTACAACAAAAGCTTTCTTGGGTTTGAATGGGGTTGCATAGATCAATATGGGAAGAAATGACATCATAACAACACTAACCTCCAGGCTATCAACCTGGCATATCTTTCTATGCATTTGGCTCTTTTTAAATTTCCCTCAGAAATGTGTGTTCGGGGCCTCCCCGGTGGCGCAGCGGTTGAGCGCTGGGTTGCGAAGCTGCCCGTGGCCTCTGCAGCGCCGGTTCCATCCCCGGCTGCTCCCCGGCCACCAGAGGAGGGTCCCACATGGCGCGCAGACCTCTCCTGCCGCCCGCTGCTCCCCTCAGCAGTGTACTTCGTCCTCCTGCCTGCTCTGCTCCCCGCTCTGGCTCTGGTGAATTCTCTCACCCTCCCGTGCTTCTGACTGTACCCAGTGCATGTATAAACAAAACAAACAAACAAATAAATAAATAAAACATGCCTCTATAAAAAAATAAATAAATAAATAAATAAATAAATGTGTGTTCGTATAAAAAATATATATTTGAAATTTAGAGGTCTAGAAAATATCTGTTAAGTTTATCTCTAAATATTTTATGTTTTTATACAATTATAATATTGCTGGTAAATTACATTCCAACTGTTCACTGTTAATGTATTTAAAAATCTGATTTTTGTTTATTAACTTCATATCCTACAGCCTTAGTAAATTTTCTTATTATTCCCAGCAACTTTTCTTGGGTAGATTTCTTAGGAATTTCTACGTGTGCAATCATGTTAAACTATTTATACTCTTTGTGCTTCCCTTGTGCTCTTTCTTTATAATCTTCATGCTTTCCCTTGTTACTGTCCTGGCCCTTTAGCACTATGCTGACAAAAAGGCATGGTCATCCTTGCCTTAATCCCTACTTTAAGTGGGACACTCAATTTTGCAATCTAATCTGATGTTAGCCGCCTTAAGCTTTTAGTAGATGTCTTTTAGTAGATTGTTGTGGCCCAACCTCAGTTCATATGTTGAGATCCCAAACCCTAGTATCTCAGGATAGGATTGTGTTTGGAGACAGGATCTTTACAGAGGCTATTAAACCAAAATGAGGTCACTAGAGTGGGTCTTCATTCACTATGTTGGGTTCTTTATAAGAAGAGGAAATTCGGATGCAGATATGTAGGGAGAAGACTGTGTGAAGACACCAAGAAGACAGACATCTTCAAGCTGGTTGGAGAGGCCTCAGAGAAAAACAACCCGATGACACCTCATTTTAGACTTCCAGCATCCAAAATTGTGAGAAGATAAATTTCCGTTAAGTCACCTAGTCTGTGGTACTTTACAATGGCAACCCCAGCAAACTAACAATTAGATTAAGAAAGTGCTTCTTATTTCTAGTTTGCTAAGAGTTTTTAAAATTATAAGCAGATGTTGGAGTTTGTTCATTCTTTTTTGTTTGGCTTCTACTGAAATGATTTTCTCTTTATTTTGTTTTTGAGGTGAATTATATTGATGGATTACTAAAATAATTCAAACTTGCATACCTGGGTTAAATCCCAATTGGTTATGATACATTGCACTTTCATATATTGCTATTGTGATTTGCTATCATTTCACCCAGGATTTTGGTGTCAATGTTTATGAGGAATATCATATCTGTTTATTTTTGGCAATATGGTACTCTGGTTTTGATATTAGGTGTAACATTCGATAGTGAATCAGAAAAACAGAAACCAGTAAGAGATGCATTAAGAGGTTCATTGCAAGGAATATGGGATTGTAGAGGCAGCTGAGACAAGTGTGCAATTCATAAACCATGGAGAGAGCAAGGGAGGATAATCTCCCATACAGTTTACTGACTATGAATTTTTGTCATATCTACAAGGTATCTTCCCAGCAAATTTAGTGTCTGAATAAATTTAGTAGTTGTTGTTTAGCCACATTAACATATCAAAAAGGCTATCAGGTCTCCCTGGTGGCACAGGGTTTAAAGTCTCATCAGCTATCACCTGCTACTGCAGCATGAGTTCCATAGCCAGCCAGAGAGCTAGCCCACAAATGGTGCAGCAGACCTCTCCTGTCTTGCCAGCTGCTCCCCTCAGAGGTGTATTTCAGTAGATCCTCCTGCTGTGCTCCCCACTTGGTCTCTGGTGAATCCTCTCATCCCTGCACCTCTGGTCTATGCCCCAGTTATTTTATGAATAAATAAAAATAAATCTTAAAAAAAGAAAAGAAATGGCTATCACAGTGTTACCCTGACCTCATTAAGTGAATTGGAAAGCATTTCCTCTTTCTACAGCTTTTTTTTGAGCTATAATTCACACACCATAAAATCCACCATTTTAAAGTGAGTGTATTATATTTTACAGTGACTGTATTGAAGATTTACACAAGATTGTACAAGCATCAACATTACCTAATTCCAGAACATTTTCATCACCCCAAAAAATAACCATGTACTCATTAGCAGTCATTTTCATTCCTACCTTACCCCAGCCCCTGGCAACTACTAATGTACTTTCCATTTTTAAGGATTTGTCTATTCTGGACATTTTATGTGAATGGAATCATATAATAATAGGTGGCCTTTTGCACTGGTCTTTTTTTAAAGAGCTAACAAACTGTGTTCCATGAAGGCGGTACCATTTGGCACTCCCACGAGCAATGAATGACAGTTCCAATTTCTCTCACATCCCTGCCAACACTTGTAACTTTCTGTCTGTTTGTTTTAATAATAGTCATTCTGGTGGATGTGAATTCAAACCCACCTCAATGTGATTTGGGTTTGCATTTCCCTAACAATGAGTAATATTGAACATCTTTTCATGTACTTATTGGTCATTTGTGTATTCTTGTTTGAAGAAATACTGCTCAAATTCTTTGCCCATTTTTCAAATTGTCACTTTTATTATTTTACTGTAATAGTTTTTCTTTTCTTCCAGATACTGGTGGATATAGGATTTGCAAGGTTTTTCATTTATTCTCTGTTTACTTCTCATCCTCATCCTCACTTTCTTGATAGTACCCTTTTAAGCACAATATTTTTAATTTTGATCAAGTCCAATTTATATATTTTTTTCTTTTGTTGTTTGCAATTTTGGTGTTTTATCTTGGAAATCATTATCTAATCTAAGGTCACAAAGGTTTACACTTAAATATTTTATAGTTTTAGCTTTACATGTAGGTCTTTGAGTCAACTTATGTATATAGTATGAGCAAGGGGTACAACTTAACCTTTCACATGTAGATATTTAGTTGTCCTAGTAACAGTTATAAAAAAAAATTCTTTCCCCCATTGAATGGTCTTGATATGCTTTTTAATAATCAATGCATTTTATGTATATCTTATTACAATAAAAAGTAATAATAAATGCCAGTAAGGATACTGCCTTCCTTATTCTATCAATGAAGGAAACAGAGTACAAACATCAATCAATTTGTTTAAATTTGCTCTCGGAAGGAGAAGAATGATTATTTTCATACACAGAGTGAACGCCATACCTACAGATCGCTATATATGATCTCTTTTCAAGATGTTTACTATGGTAATGTTTAAAATAGCAGAAATATAGGAACAACTTGCATGCTTAACAAATAGCTCAATTGTGGACTATTTATTTACATGATAGTATGCAGTCATATTAGAAAGAAAAATTAACTTTCTTCCTTCTGTTTAGGGAAAAGCCCAGTTCTTCCCTGTTGGTGTTACTTCCCAGTATCTCCTTTATCACCCACAAAGTGGTCTTATCTCTGGTCACCAAATGTGTGGAGGGTTTTTCCCACATCAAGCAATTTTCCAGGACACTACCTGGTATTTAACAATTTAAATCAATTCTGACATTATCTACTGGAGAGTGTCCAACCCGCAGGTTAAGGAAGTTCATCATTATATTAAAAGTTACTTGTGTTGGGTTATGGGTGGTAAAGCATAATTTTTAGTTTTTTCTTTCTTCCTTTATAGTACACCAACCACCTCTCTCAGTTGGTGTGTTAAAGTGGGAGCAAATCTTAGGGTCTATTCCACAATGTGAACCAAATTTTACTAGCAAGAAGATGAATACCAGTCATTCTACCTGTTCTATAATTTTGGTGGAGTCCTTGCTCTCTCTTCTTATAGGCCACCCACAAACATCTTGCATGGAAATTTCACTAGAAGCAAATGCAGCTATATCTTAATACTTAGTCAATTCAGTCAAATCAGATGTCAGAGGCCTCCAGTAAGCGGAAGATCTAGGTGTAAGTGGATTTAAACTTTGGGTTCTCTCTTCTGCACACGAGGAGACAGAGATGCCTGTACAAGTCCTTCTGGCCCACCATGGACCTTGAACACTGCTCATTCTATAAATAAAAAAGTTACTTCCACATCCCTTAACAAAAATGCAGGTCCTCTGGCCCAGGTTTAAGACTATTTGAAGTTGTTATACCCTCTCTGGGCTATGGGCTCCTGCTAGGATTTTGAAAATGTTTGCTAACCATGCTAGATGTATGAATTTTTTTTTCAGATTTTTTTTTCAGATTTATTTATTACTGGTCTACCCCAGTGTAGACCAGAGGTACAGGGGGTGAAAGGATTCACCAGAGACAGAGTGGGGAACAGAACAAGCGTATCCACTGAGATACACTGCTGAGGGGAGCAGTGGGCGAGACAGGAGATGCCTGCTGTGCCATATGGGTTATCTCCCTGGCCAGGGATTGAGCTCAGACTGCAGTGGCTGGGGATAGCTTGATAGCACTGAGACTAACCCCTGTGCCACCAGGGAGGCCCATGAGGTCTTGATTCAGATTGATTCAGATAGTCGTTCAAGTGCTAACTAAAACCTGCAGGTTTGTGGATTACATTTCATTTACATGCCCATATTATGTATGCTGTTAGAGAAAATATAGTACAATAATTAGAATATAGTGTGATGGCAGATAAAGGCATGTATAAAGCACCATGAGAACCCAGGGGAAGAACTGGGTGAGGTTCACCAAGGTGGCATTAGAGAAGTTTCCAGAGGAGGCAATATGAAGCAGAACACCCAGAGAAGAGTGGACATTCACTGGGGGATCAAAGGGACTCTAGGGAAAGAGCAGCTGAAAAATGGCACAGAAGCAGGAAAAAGCTTTGTGGAGGCCTGGCTTGAGATCTGACAGAGGAGGATGGTGGTGATGGAGACTGGAAAAGGAAGGGGGGAGCAACTCTTGAACATCATCTCAGGCTGAGGATTGTGATTTGATCCTATGGATAACAGGGAGCCATTAGAAGATTTGTAGTAAGAGTTAAAGTACATAACCAGGTGATGATGACGACGACGATGATTTTAATGGTATCTCTGACAGACACACAGAAGGAAGATGGGAGGGGAAATAAACCAAAATTGAGGTGACCAGTTAGAATTTATGGTATATGTTCTAGCAAATGATGTTGACAACAATGGCCATAATAGTAAAGTCGCCTTATGGAACACTTTTCTGAGCCAGCCTCTATTCTAAGCACTGTCCATATATTAAGTCACTTAACCTCACAAACTTATGAGCATCATAGTGTTATCGTCCCTGTTTAGGATTATCATCCTTATTTTAGAAATGAGGCTCAGATGAACCCAGTTGTATTTGAATTGCAGACAAATGAATAATTTCAGTATAAATATATCCACACAATATTTTATCTGGCACCACTAGATCTTGAGCAGTGAAGTAAGTTGCTCTAGGTGTCATAGTCACTGAGTGGCATTGCCAGAATTGGAGTGGGCAGGAGGTGAGAGCTGATGCAGGGACATGCCCTCCTTGGGCTTAGCTGCCTGTGCTTGCTGCAGAGAGCAGGGTGGGGTCTCCGCCTACAGAGGGGATTCACAGGGTGGGAACCTAGGGCAGGCCTTCGGAGTTAATCATTGGACAGCCATTTCTTTGCCTTTTCAATCTTCATTTTCCCAGAAGGCCTGTTTTCTTAGAACATGTCAGCCAACCTCCTATAAACCATCTTAATACTTAGAGCAAAATCCCTGTGACTAAGTAGCTGAACTCCAAAGCTTTTCTCTGCCCTAAGGGCTCTGTACATTTTTGAAGACTTCCAGTTCTCCTCTTCAATTGAGTTCTGCAGTTAGGAATTTATTCAGATCTAATCTGCTCACAATGTGCATTTACTGCTCTACCTACTTGTTGCTACTGGTCTAGATATAAAACACTTTAAACAGAACCATTTGAACAGATCTAAGGAGGTTTCACTTGAGGTACAAAAGACAGCTGTACTTTCAACTTTGAAATGTCTTAAATATTCAGCAAATGAATGCTAGGTGCTGACAATAAGATGAAGTCCAGGACAGGATTACTACCCATAGGAAATTATAACCCTTGACAGTTTCATGGGGAAGACAGATATGAAAAAGTAGAACAATGCAATGAATGGTCTAAGAAGGAAATGTGAAGTCTATAAGACTCCAGAGCAGGGAGCTCCTGACTTTGCCCAGGAGGAAGGTGAGGTCATGAAGTTCAGGTCCTCAAAACTGCCCCTGCAACCATGTGTGAGAGGCTGTTAGCAATACAGAATGGGGACTACCACCCACACTTACAGAACAGACCCTGCCTTTTAATACGATCTAAAGGTGACTCCTATGCACCTAAAGTTGGAGAAGCACTACATTGGAGAACACCAAAGATAACAATGAGTTTGGAAGGGAGCAGTTTTCCAAGTGGGGTCCAGAGGGAAGGCATCAGAAGAAGGGATTAATAGATAAGCAGGGCCTCCCTGGTGGTACAGGGGTTAAAGAGAGCACTATCAAGCTATCCCCAGCCACTGCAGCATGAGTTTGATCCCTGGCCAGGCCAAAGAGGTGACCCACATGGCACAGCAGACCTCTCCTGACTCCCCCGCTGCTCCCCTCAGCAATGTATTTCAGTAGATCTGCCTGTTCTGCTCCCCACTTGCTCTGGTGAAACTTCTCACTCCCCATCCCCACACCTCTGGTCTACACCCCAGTTCTTGTATGCATAAATAAATAAATCTTTTTAAAAAATAACATAAGCAAAGGTATGAAGCTGTGAGAAGAAACATAGGAAAGGACACAAAACTTTGACAGGTCTTGAGCCCAAAGGTACACGGGGAGCCTGGGAACCTTGGCAGAGGTGATCTTAGAGGGGACAAGATCTCAGGTGACTTTATTGATGCTAAAGAGTTTGTTTTTTTGAAATAAGTTTTTTTCAAACATACAAAGAAATATAAAATAATGAACACAAATATAAATAAAATATTATAAGATAACTTCCTTTCCACCCAGTCCATTCACCTCCCTCCTTTCTGGATCTAATTCTGAGTTTGGTGTTTACCACTGCCATGTATATTTTTATCATTTTTATAAATATTTAATTGTTTATGCATGTTCTATTGTTTTACATGCTACATTATTACATTACTATACTTATTTTACTACAACTAATCTCATATGATTCAACACTGTGCTTTTGAGATTTATCTGTGGTAAATATACAAGGCTCTGATGAACTCATTCTAAGGTTCATATAGTAATTTGGCTGAATATCACTGCTTCTCTGTGCAGTCTCCTCATGATGAGGATTTATTTCAAGTGTCAAAGATGCTCAAATAAGGGTGTTATGGGTCTCCTTGTGTACAAGCTTGAGTTTCTCTGAGGAAATTTTGTAGAAACGGAGTTGCTGGGTCATAGAACATGAACCTCTCTGATGTCATTAGACACTATGAGATTTTCTCTAAAAATGTTTGTACCAGTTTTTACTCTGACCAGGAAAGTAAGAAATTCCTCTTTCTCCACACCTTTCCCAACTCTTCATAGAATCACACTTAAAAACATTTGCCAATATGAAGAGAGAGGGAAGGCAATGCATCTTCATTTCCTCAATCACTAGTGAAACTGAACATATTATTGGATATTCTGGTTTCCTCTTTTGTGAATTACCTGTTAATATCCACAGCTGACTTACCTAACAGGATTAGTTGATTCTTATTGACATACAGAGTTACTAATATATTTTGGACTCTACTTCTTTGTTAGTTAGCTGTAGTCACAATTTTTCTCCCAGGCTTTGGTTGGATTTTTCATGTCCAGTGTTTGACAACTTATACAACCAACCTATTACCAATTCATTTTTCTCTTTTGCTCATTTTTTAAATCACTAACCCCTAGTTCTGCTGTGTGGTTGATGTTGCCACCAACAATACCGAAGCAGTTTTTTCTGTCATATCTAAAAAAATCAATATTGTTTGCTTTGCTTTGTGAGTTTTAGATACACCCAAGGGTCATTTGTGATAGCTGTGCTGTCTCAATTCTCCCCCTAAGAAGCTAGGACTCAGGAAGGCATCCATCTTGGTTGCTACTTCCATCTTCTAATCACCTCTTGGCTTATCGCCCATCCTATTTAACTAAACTGAACCCATATGGTCATGTCAGCAAAACAGTTTGAAAACAGACTTCTATCTCTCTATAAATCTTTGATATTCATGTTAACATTCCCAGAATATATAATGAAAAAGGAAGGAAAATTATGATTTTTCTTGGGGCTAAGAGATAAACTGGACCCTGCATCTCTCAAAAAGAAAGGTCTTGCTAGAGCATCCAATTGGTCTCCTCCACCCCTCTCCACAATGACAATGACTTCATGCTGACTCTGCATCTCCCTCCTTCTGTTGCTTTCTTATTATTGCTGTAATGAGCCACTCAAACTGGACAACTTAAAGCCACAGACAGTATCTTACAGTTCTGGAGACCAGAAGCCCAATGGATCTCACTGGGGGGAAAAGGTGCCAGTGGGATTGCATTCCTTTTGAAACTTCCTTGGTGAATTTTTTTCCTTACCTTTCCTACCTTCTAGGGGAGTGCCTCCCTTGGCATTCGGTGGCCCTTTCTTCCCACTTCAAAGCAAGTGATGACCAGATGCACCATTCTGATTTTATTTCCCTTATCGCAACACTTTCTCTTCCCTCTTTTCTTTAAAGGGATCCTTTTGATTACCTTGGACCTACCTGGATAATGCCGGGTAATCTCCCATGCCAAAGCCATTACTATCATCAGGTCTGCTAAATCCCCTTTGCCATGTGAGATAACATATTCCCATCTTCCAGAGATTCTGACAGGAATATCTTGGAGGGGAGGTATTTATTTTACCTATCATATTGTTAAACCAATGTTTTTTAAACAAAAAGTTTTTATCAATAAGTAGCTCATAGAGTCTACTTAGTGGCTTGGATTTTTTTTAATGAGGGCAAAGTACTTTGTTTCTAATATGATTAAGTTCTGTTTCATTGACTAAGGTTTTGTATAGTTTTGTGGACTTTGGGTTTTCGTGTATGTTGCATGCACATATATGTTATTGGTTAACCATATAAATATAAAATATATTCCTCACTGTGTGTTTTGATATAAAAAAGGAAAGTAACGATGGAAATACCAGAATAGCCTCCTAATGGGTCATTGTACCCCCAGGCTCTGCTATCCATCCTCCACACCGATGCCAAAAAGTTCTTCCTAAAATAAATTGGATGTGTCACTTTGCTTGAAAACTTCTAATGACCCTACATAACTAAGCTATTCTCCACTAATCTCTTCCAGACCCACTATCTACTTTCCACTGATGGGTGAGCATCATGGAATGCTGCTGGCCTTTGGCTTCCACCTGGATGTGGGCAATGGGAAGCATTGGAAAAGGTCAGAGGGTTGGAAGAAGGAGAAATACAGGTCACTCTTCCTTTAGCTTCTTCTACGCCAGACAAGGCCAGCTTCATGCACTGAGTCTTACAAATTATATCACCAGTTCTGCTTTCAGGCCACATACTCCTTTAACCAGAAGCACAGCTTTGTCTGAGACTCATTCCAACAACTACAGCTGTTGGGTTCTGGCAACTGCTCGTGTACTGCCTCAGCCGTCCTCGTGACGACGGTTGCTTCCTGCTGCTGCTGCCCTGGGATGCTTCACCATCTTGTTAGTTTTTTTTTTTTTAACAAGATTTATTTATTTATTTATTTATTTATTTATTTATTTATTTATTTATTTATACAGGTCAGATGTGTGGGAGGGTGAGAGGATTCACAAGAGACAGAGTGGGTAACAGAACAGGTGGATTGACCGAAATACACTGCTGAGAGGAGTAGCGGGCAAGACAGGAGAGGTCTGCTGCGCCATGTGGGATTCTTGACGGCCGGCTGGGATTGAACCCGCGTTGCAGAGGCTGCAGACAGCTTCACAGTGCAGCGCTCAACTGCCTGCGGCACCAGGGAGGCCCTTGTTAGTTTTCTTTAAACCTGTTTGTCTTTTAGATAGTTGCTCCATTATACTTACTTCTCCCCTTTCAAGACTGCCAGCAGTTTCCTCTCAGGACTCCGACTAATAAAATACTCTACAAGATAACATCCAAACTCTTAGCATTATCATCTCAGTTGCTCCATGATTTACTGCCTCCTCATCTTTGCAGTGGATCTATCTTGCTGTATCATTCACACTATGATCCAGCTCCATTAAAATGTTTGTTTTTACAAATATGCTATGCTTTTCAGATCTCTAGTATTCTACAATTGTTAAAAATTGCCCAGTAGGGCCTCCCCGGTGGCGCAGTGGTTGCGAAGCTGCCCGCAGCCTCTGCAGCACCGGTTCGATCCCCGGCCGCCACGTGAGGGTCCCACATGGCGCGCAGACCTCTCCTGCCACCCACTGCTCCCCTCAGCAGTGTACTTCGTCAGTCTGCCTGTTCTGTTCCCCGCTTTGGCTCTGGTGAATTCTCTCACTCTCCCATGCTTCTGACTGTACCCAGTGCTTGTATAAATATAAATAAATCTTTAAAAAAAATAATTGCCCAGTATATGTTTCCTACTTTAATGTAATTTTAGTTGGGCATGTAGCTACCCAGTTTAAGACATATCCCAGTTTCCCTTGTAGGAAGTATGGCTGCAACTTAATTCTTGTGAATGTTATATAAGTAGAAGTGTTTGTGTGTATGGCAGATTCTAGGAATCTTCCCTGAAAGACTCTGGAACATTACCCCTTCTTTGTCCTTTTTCCATCTTGTGACATGAAATGTGGGCCATCATGGACTACAGTCATGAGTCACTTAACACTGGAGATGTGTTTTTGAGAAATGTGTCACTATACATTTCATAGTTGTGGAAACATCACTGAGTGTAACTGCACAAATCTAGATGGTATAGCCAACCACACACTTAGGCTGTATCACATCATCTATTGGGACCACTATCATATATGTGGTTCATCACTGATCAATAAGCATGATTAAGCAACACAGGACTCTGTAAGGATGAGGAATCTACCCTAGGGATGACAGAATAATGATTTAGAAACAACAGGTGTCCCTGAAGAATTTATGGAGCAAAATTTTCTTAGCAACTCTGAATTAAATGCCTAAAGGACTTTCACATAAGGTACATAAACTTTTTTAAAGACACTGATTGTTGAGTTTTCTGTTTTGTAGCAATGAACCTGACCTTAATTAATGCTATATCTGCCATCATTCACTAAATAAATATTTATAGAGAATCTTCTGTGTGCTAGGCACTGCTATAGGCCCTAGGGTTGCAATCTGCTTAAGCAGATAACAATGAAGCCATGGGAAAGGGGGAGGTAATAATAATTTGAAGTGGTTGGGGATGGAGAGGGTACACTTGGAAGAACTGCTGTAGAAACCAGGAAGAACACAGGCAAGGATCTCAAGGCAGGACTTCAGCAGTGACAGAGATGCCAAAGTCCCAGAGGGCATAAGAAGTTATAACCTACAAAAATAAAATTCAACCATATACTGCCCAAATGGATATGACTAGACCAGTAACTAGGAAAGGCGAAAAGGAAAACAATGAAAACAGAGAGAGAGCGGGTTATTGATAATAAGTGAAGACTCCTAAGAAGAAACATTAAAGGACCAAGTGAGCAACTTTTTCTTAATGAAGAATACAAAAGCCAGAATTTTGATCAAAACCAATTGTGTATTAAATTGCTGACACCAAAATATGGAAACCAAACACTTAGAATTTTATATATATATATAATTTTAGAAAAAAAATATTGAGACATTTTTAATACACTCTCACCTAGTCTTCTAAGGATTAAGCAGATAAAAATAATTTTTAAAGTACTAGAAGAACTGTCAGCTGAGACTTAAATCCAGTGAAACTGACTTTCAGGAATGAAGGTGCAATGAACATATTCTTAGATGAAAGAAAACTCAGATAATTAATTCCCAGCAGATCTTCTCTAAAACTAATGCTAAGGAAGTTCTTCAGACTGAAAAGAAATGATACAGCTGGAAAATGGAATTCAAGAATGAAGGGAAAACAACAGACGTGGCAAATATCTGGGTAAATATAATTGACTACTTTTTTTCTTTTACAGTTCTTTAAAATACATATAACTGTTGAAAAAGAATATTTATACATTAATGCCTGGGGGAGTTCAGGTATATAAATATATGACAGGTGTATCTGTAGGTATATTCCTATAGAATAAAGGGGAGGACCTCCTTGGTGGCTCAAAGGGTTAAGCACCACACTATGAAGCGGTCCGCAGCCACTGCAGTACGAGTTCTATCCCCAGCCAGGAAGCCACCCATATGGTGCAGCAGACCTTCCCTGTCTCGCCCGCTGCTCCCCTCAGCAGTGTATTTCCGTCAATCCACCTGTTCTGCTCCCCACTGTGTCTCTGGTGAATTCTCTCACCCCCCACATCTCTAGCCTGTGTCCCAGTTTTTGTATGCATGAATAAATAAATCTTTTTTAAAAAAGAATAAAGGGGAGAGAATAAAGGAATCTATGTCTCTAGCCTTGGACATTTTAGCTTGCAGTGCTATTAACTTTAAGTAAACAAAAAAATAAGATACGTATAAATCCTAGAGCAATTACTAAGAATGGTGGCGCAGCGGTTGAGCGCTGGGTTGCGAAGCTGCCCGCAGCCTCTGCAGCGCCGGTTCGATCCCCGGCTGCTCCCCGACCACCGGAGGAGGGTCCCATATGGCGCGCGGACCTCTCCTGCCGCCCGCTGCTCCCCTCAGCAGTGTACTTCGGTCCTTCTGCCTGCTCTGCTCCCCGCTCTGGCTCTGGTGAATTCTCTCACCCTCCCGCGCTTCTGACTGTACCCAGTGCATGTATTAACAAAACAAACAAACAAATAAATAAATAAACATGCCTCTATTAAAAAAAAAAAAGCTAATAAATATTTTTAAATGAAATACAAAAATTATTAAACTCATGCAAAAGAAGACACGAAAAAAGGGACAGTTGAACAAAAATTTGAAGAGATGAACAGAAAAGTAAGAAAGGTGCTAAAATGGTACGTGTAAATCCAACTACTTTAATACATTAAAAAATAAAAGACAAATAGTCTAAATGCACCAATTTAAAAAGTGTCAAGTTGTATTTGTTTATGTTATTTATAAAAAATATACTGTGAATATAACGATAGTGATAGAGTAAAAGTAAAAGGATTGGAAAAATTACTGCATGTAAATACCAGTTGTGAAATAATGTTTAAGTGATTATATTAATATCAAACAAAGTAGATTCAGAATAATTTAAATTACCAGTGAAAAGGGGGCATCATGTCATGGTATAAGCCAGTTCCCCAAGAGACATAATAATTCTCAAAGTGTATCCACCTAAAGAAAAATAGTTCTAAAATACATGAGACTGAAAGGGGAAGTAACCAAATCCACAGCTGCACTTGGAGAAGGCCATATTTCTTCTGCCGTGATTGCTAGAACAAGTAGATAGATTACCAACAAGTACATAGAAAATCTGAACAATCAACGGGACCTAATTGATATTTCTAGAACTGTCCTCCCAACAACAGCAGAATACATATTGCAAGTTCATATAGTACAATCACTGAAACCATATTTTGGGCCCCAAATCATTCAATCATTCCTTAAATTTAAAGGAATTGAATTAATACAAGGTATGGTCTCTAACCATAATGTAATAAACTAAAAATCAATACTTGTAAGATCCCCAAATGTTGTGAAATTAAATAACATACTTTTAAATAACATGTAGATCAAGGCACAAGTCCCAAGGGAACTCGAGTGAAATAATAATAAATAATTTGTCTTTCTCCTGACTTATTTCACTTAGCTTAATCCCCTTAAGAGTCATCCATGTTATTGAAAATGGCAAGAGTTTATCTTTTTTTTATACCTGAGCCACATGTATATGCCCTGTTTTCTTTTTCCAGTCATCTGTTGGTAGCATTTAAGTTCTTTTCCTATCTCGGCTGTTGGGCATAATACTGCAATGAACATAGCGGGACCTGTATCTTTTGGAATTAGTGTTCTCATGCTCTTCAGGTAAATACCCAGAGTGGAATTCCTGGGTCGTATGGTACTTCTAATTTTTAATTTTTTAAGAAACTGCCATACTATTTTCCATAGTGGCTGCACCAATTTAAGTTCCCCAACAATTCACTGGGCTTGCTCAGTGATACTCAGGGCAGTGCAGACTCTCTGCTCCAGGCTTGGCTGAGGAAGCTCAGTGGAGGCAATTCTGGTCACTTGTGTCAGGGCTAGTGCCCTGACACGTTCCCCTTATAGTCACATCAGCAGTGCCAGAGGGCAGATGGAAGCACATTTTAAAGTTCTTCTTGTATCACATCTGTTAACATCCCATTGGCCAAAATAAATCACATGACTGGGCCCAGAGTAGGAAATTACACCTTTCCTCACAGTGGAAGGCACTGGCACATTACGTGGTTTTGTTATAGAGCAACCCCGATATTAAACGGGTTCCTGGCTGTGGGTCCTCACCCGCGCGCTTTAAAGGGACTTATGAATACTCTACTACAGACACACGCAAAAGGGTTAATAATAGGTTTATTTACAAGAGAAAAAGAAATAAGGAAAATGTACAACTCAGGGAGAAAATAGGGAAATAAAGTCTTTAATGCGTCCTACCTGATCCGACGACCTGGAAATCCAAAGTCACTCTCAGAGCTGGCCGGACGCTGCAAGCTGGCCGAGAGCCCAAAAATGGAGAGAGCCCCCAAAGCCCACGTGTCTGCCTTTTGTATCCACCTGGCAGCTTAACCCCACCCTCAGGTCCCAGCCACCTTCCCTTTGGTGGTGATGGGATTTGGAGTTCCCAGTGTCTTTGGCTTTGACCTGGGGTGGGGGTGGAGTCCACAAAGCCTATATGGAATTTGCTTTGGGACATCCTTTTCCCCCTAACAGTTTGACTTTGATTTAATTAATAGTTGAGAGAAAGAGGATTGAATTCAGAGGTGCTAAGATCTTTTTGGGTTCTGATATTTTAGAATTTAACTACAGCAGGTCCTTAAATAATGTCATGTCATTCAATGTAGTTTAGTTATAAGGTTGTTGAGAAAAAACTGACAGTGGCCAGGAATACTGTCCATGGATTTGGCACACAGTGGATTTGTCTGGGCAGGTTTTCTCTGAGGACTCTGATTTCCTCTTATATCCCAAAGTTGTATACGTGAGGTTCACTGGTGCGTCTCAGTTGTCCTGGTATGAGAGTGTGTGTGTGTGTGTGTGTGTCCTGCACTGGAAGGGCGTCCTGTCCAGAGTAGGTTCCCGCCTTGTGCCCTGAGCTGCCAAGAGAGGCTCCAGCCCCCCAGCACCGTAAACTGGAATAAGTGGGTTGGAAATGAATAAATACAAATGGTTGGTCAACATCAGAAGTGTTTGGGATATTTATTTAGAAGTTTGGTGCTCTTTTTGTGACCAGAAAATATACTTTACCTCCTGTTTCTATTAGCCTGTGTCAAACTGGTTTCATGGTTTCCACAGAAACATTGTTTTGCTTAAAGTGGCAGGTTCCAAGAACTTATCAGAGATGCTAAGGAAGAACTCACTGTCTTTAGTTTCTTTCCCAGTGGTGGGGAAAAGAGTAAGAAGGGCATTGTGAGAGAGCTTTGGCTGCTTTAGGTCACGGGACTGGATAAAATGGTCCTGTCAATGATGCACAGAAAGTACCCTCACCTGGAACCTCAACCTCCACTTAAGTTATCAAATATTCATGAGAGCATTATAAATACATAACTATTTCCAAGCTCCTCCATTCAAGTTGCCCTCTACAATTCAGAGTAGGCACAGTGACACCTTTTAAATCCAGCAGAGGAATATATAAGATATATATATATGTATATCTATACTTTATATATATAAAAGCATATATTTTTAGACAACCGCTTCAGTAGTTTTATGGAAAAAAAACATATAGCTGAGAAAATGAGTAATTAGAAAAGAAGTAACATTCATAGTCTAAGCCAGAAAATTTATTCCATTCAACATAGTATGGATGAGAACAATGCTGTAGCTAAAGATTTCTAGCTTGTCTTGTGTGATTCATAGGCTGACTCATTTCAGTACGTAGTGGGCTGTATCAAGGATGGGTCCTGTGGTGGCAAGGTACTGCCATGTAACATCAGAATGAATAAAATTCACAGCACAGATTCTATTATGAGGTTGTCTGCCTCTATTGAGCATTGTCTGCAACCGTGAAGGAGACGTTTGGGCAAAGCGGGCGGGGGAGCAGCTTGCTTAGAATGAAGACTCACATTCTAAAACTGAGTATAGTATTACAAACTCTAAAAATAGGTGCTAAGTAACCATTCTGTCAGGAATAATAGATCATAAAGTTAAGCTTTCCACTTAGGAAATTTGAAACATTTTTTTTTTTTTCTCTTCTGTGATCTGTCTTAAGAGGGAAAAAAAAAAATCTTTCAGAGTTTGGACAAAGGAAACTCTGATACCACCTCCAAATCAGTGATTTTTTTTTCTTTTTTTATGAAATTGAACTGGAAAGAGTAATCAGATCCTTTAGCTAGGTGTAGAGTCTTTGTTAAATTCTTGGACCAGAGATTTAGGGTCTGGCTTACAATGAAGATGGTGCCTTCAGCAAAATACCCATACCCCATCTTCACCCTCATTTTCAATCAGTGTTTCCATCAATTAAGTAATATAAGAATATTCTTTGGGTTAAAAATAGTTTGAACATAAGCAACAGCTGATAGTGGTAGGGAAGGGAAGGAACACTCATAATAGGACAGGGTGAAGAAAAAATGTTTTAGTCTGAATTGTATTCCCAGCCCCAAATGCATATGGGGAAACCCTAATCCCCAATGAGACTGTTTTTGGAAGACACTTTAAAGAGTGAATTAAGGTTAAATGTGGTCATAAGGGTAGAGCCCTAACTCATAGAGCTGGTGTCTTATAAGAAAGGGAAAGAGGACCTCCCTGGTGGTGCAGGGGTTAACATCTCAATGCTATCAAGCTATCACCAGCCACTGCTGCATAAGTACCATCCAGACCAGGGAGCTGACCCACAGCAGACCTCTCCTGCCTCACATCTGCTCCCCTCAGCAGTGTATTCCAGTAGATCCACCTGTTCTGCTCCCTGCTTTGTCTCTGATGAATCCTCTCACTGCCCCCCACCTCTGGCCTACACCTCAGTTCTTGTATACATAAATAAATAAAAATAAATATTAAAAAAAAAGAAAGGGAAAGAGAAGTCAGGACATGCAAACAAAAATGGAGACACTGCAGGCATGAACAAGAAGGCCCCTCTGCAAGTTCAGAGAGAGTTCTATGGAGAACCAACCCTGCCACATGTTGACCTTGGACCTCCAGTCTCCAGAACTGTGACAAGATAAATGTGTGTTGTTTAATCCCGCCGATCTGTGTTACTTGGCTATGGCAGCCTGAGCAGATTAACACAGGAAGTAACATTTATTAATCATCACTAGGTGGCAAGTAGAGAGATAAAGACTTAACACATGCTGTAAACTGATTCTCACAATCGTCCTGCAAGGTCCATAAGGTCTGCAAGGTCCTGCAAGTTCTGTAAAAGTAGAGAAAACTAAGGTTCAGAAAGTTGCAGTTTGCTCCAGGTCACAGAATGATGGGCTCTAAATCTGAACTTGGCCCTATTTGATTTCAAAATTCAAACTCTTTTCACGGTACCAGAGGTTCTCCAGTATTGGTATGCTTGAGAATCATCTAGGGAGCTTGTCAAAATTTTAGAGGCCTCTATCCCACCTGACATATACCAAATGAGCTTAAAGCATGGGGCCTGGACATCTGTTTTTTTTTAATAAACTCCCAGGGGATGCCAGTTTACAACACTGTCCTGGTTTATAAGGTGAGTGAGGGACATTGTCTTGTCTGTTGTCACCATTCCATGGGCAAACAAGTCCTGCCTAAGACTAGGGAAACTAATTTAGCAACTTTCTTAACCTCTCAGTGCTACTGAACTCCTGAGGCTATACTTTTCGTTGACTTCTTTGAGACGTTTCCATCAACATAAATTTAAAATACAAAAGGAAAAAACCTAGAGATTTTTTTGTCAGCCAAAAATCTATGGGTTTGGTACATGATGTTGGGCAATCATATAACCTGATACTCATAATTTCTGGGGCTCTGTCTTGCTCTACATTGTGAGGGATTTATATAGGAGTAAGAATTTTTTAGCTTGGAAAAACCTCTGTGGTCCATGTGTTGTCAACCACATCCAATACAGCAATATTTCACCAGGACACAATGCAAATTTGTTTTGGAAAACCAGTAACTACTCCTTAATTCTTAATGGTTTGTGAAAATGGAGTTCTGTTTATTGTATACTCATAAAATAATGTGCACCCATACTTATTTCTGGCCATCAGATTATCATTTTGTGCAAGAAACCAAATACCAGATAGTTCTTCCCTGACCAGCTTTCTTGAAATACCTAATTAGTTTCAACGAGAAAGATACTCACTTGTAGAAGCCAGCCCATTATTTTCTTAACATCAAGGACTATCTTTTCTCAGCACATGTCACATCCCCGGAGGTATGGACTTGCCGAGCTCCTTGCAATCAGACAGAAACATCATTTGCTTCCATAGGATATCTTTGAGACCCTGATCTTGACTTCTTTTCCAGATTTTCAGACTGCAATAAATTCAGAAACTCAGTTTGGCATCAAGGTTTGTTAGCTATTTCCTAACTGTTCCTCTAGGGGAGAAAGAAAGAGGAAGAGGAACCAGGAAATTGCAAAAATCAATAGTGTGAATTCGTGCTCTCCCGTAGTCAGGGGGCATGAACAGGAGCCAAGTGCTCGCTCAGCATCTGGAAGGCCGTGGGCTCTCACAGCACCAGTCACCGCAGGTCCACAGGCAGGAGAAGGCTGCCGGCTCCATGGAGAAAGGCAGACTCTCCTGTTTTCTTGCAGATCATCTTTGCCAGAGGGAAACAAATGCAGAAAGAATGTTGTTCTTCAAAAGAGCCTTGACAGAGAAGAACCTGCAGCGCCCGGGGAAGCTGACTCTGCACTGAACCCACAGACTTGAACATTTTAAAAGGACAAATGTTATGTTGTGTGGATTTTTTTTTTTTTCAGATCAGGTTATCACATGTTATTTATTTTTTTAATTTAAATATTTTGTTTTATGTAATTCTTACAATTTTTTTCATCTTTGCACAATGTATGCATTTTCATTTTGGTTATATTCCCCATACAATTGCACCCACCCCTTATTTTGGCTCTAGTCCTTCCTTTCCCCCCCCTCCCCTCACCGTGTGTCTCTGGTTAATAGTTGCTTGTTGATTTTGATTTTTACTTTGTATTGATTAGTCTTTTTCCTGGTCTCTTATTTAAGTTTTCTAAATTCCTGCTATGAGTGAGACCATCGGGTATTTTCTTTTTTCTTTCTGGCTTATTTCGCTGAGCATGATCCCTTCTAGCTCCATCCATGTTGCTGCAAACTGCATGTGTTTATCTTTTTTGAATGCTGAGTAATATTCCATTGTGTATATGTACCACATCTTCTTGATCCAGTCATCTATTTTTGGGCATTTGGGTTGCTTCCATAGCTTAGCTATTGTAAATAGTGCTGCTATAAACATAGGGGTGCAGGCGCCCTTTGGAATTACTGTTTCTGTGTCATCTGGGTAAATACCTAGGAGTGGAATTGCTGGATCATATGGAAGCTCTATGTTTAGTAGTTCAAGAAATCTCCACTGTTGTGTGGATTTTTACACTCAGTTTTTAAAACTTGTGCACTCAGTTTTTAAAACAGCAAGGAACTCTGTTTTAGATACACAAGGGAGGCAGAGAGAGATGTGAGTAAGGAAACACAAGCACAAAGCAGAATCTGGAAGCATCCAGCAATAAAAGACGGTCCACTGAAGACAGAAAACTTGGCCTTAAGCCCGCTGTTTGCATTTAATATGCACACATTAGAAGATTATCATTAGAAGATTATTATTTAGAAGGTTACATTAGAAGATTTTACTCCAAGGAGTCAAGGAAGAAGAGTCTTTATCCCAGGAGCAACTACAAAACTGACAGTCTTTCCAGATTTGATAAGTAATCCTCACTACCTACCTTGGGATTAAGAAAACCTCCTCCTTTGGTTGGACCATCAGAGTGTCCTTCCTAGGTGATCCGTGCTTCTCTTTAGCAGTTATCCAACTCATGACCCTAAAAAAATCTATTTCATTTCAAATATACACCATCTGCATGCACATCCCTCCTTGGCATCAGCTTCGTTTATCAAACCAGCTAATTTATTCAGGCTCTACCTCTCAGTTGCCAGCCTAGGGCAGAGGGACATGGTGGTACTACAGGCAAAACTGATCAAAAAGTTTCCAAGGACCCCCAACCCTGATGGTTGTATTGGGGGAACAGCATGTCCATGAATGAACTCTACCCACTGATTCTTTATGGACTCCACCCCTACCTCTATGCCAAAGAGATTCCAGGTGCCAAGGACTACAACTCCCATCATGCTGTGAATCTGCCATGACTCTTGACTTTTTGAAGGGGGGATTGCTGGGAATTAAGGGTGGAATTAAGCAGTCATATTTGATATAAAAGTAAACATATGTGGCGCTGGAGAAAAAGTTGGTTTTACCTATCTTCAGTGTGCAGCTGGGACCCCAGTTCAGGCAGCTTTACCAGTGGGACATATTGACCAATTAATCTCTCTATTTCTCTTTCTCACTCTGTGTGCCCCCTTTTTTCATTTCCCTATAAATAAACCTTTTATTAACCTTTTTATGTGTTCCTGCTGTGGGGTTTTGTTAGGAGATTTTTTTTTTTTTTTTTTTTTTTTTTAAGCACAAGATTGAAGACTCACACCCAGGCCATCCAATTTCCCTTTGGGATTGCCATATAACACCTGCACCTCTGTTCCCTAGTTCTAAATGTCTTGCACAAATCTATGGACACACAGTCTAGGGAAAGTTTAACATCTACAGTTCCCTTCAGATGTTTGTCTGCTAAGACCATTCCTATTCCTTCTGACCAGGCCTTCTGTTCTTTCATGCTGACCTTAAGTGATCGACATCTAGGAAGTATGCAGAAGTAAAAACTATCATTACATGTAATTCAGTATGTAAATATACGTACATAGAGATATAGAAAATGACCTGGAAATACACAGACCAAACCAGAGAGTGTGAGCATCTTTGAGGAGGATCGTGAAGCTTGAAGTAGGAGCCCAAGAGGGATGAAAGCATTATCATTGCTATTTGTTTTTATGTATATCCTTATAATTGTCAAAATACCTAAAAACGTTTAATGAGTAGATTTTAATTACATGAAATAATTTTTGCCTGGAGGGAAAAGAAAAAGGTACACAGATATAAATAATTTAATAGGATTGTATTAATTCTCAAAGCCCTCATCTTTGAGTCTATTTTTCTCAAAAATAATATATTAATGCATTATTAAGATATGCAAAAAAAGGAATAAAGAATAACATAATGATGGCCTCATCTTTAGCTTTAGAAATCAAGCATTGCCAGTAGAGTAAAAGTGCCCCTAACCCCTCCGTTTTACTTCTACTTGATAATTCCAAGGGGAACAAGAACCACTCCTCCATATTCTATGACCAACACAGCAACAGATCTAGGAGGTGTCCTGTGTCTTCCAATGACAATTCCAGAAACTACCTCTCAGGAAGCTGAGAGAAGGGATTTGAGGAAAGCATGGGGCTGATTAGTTATCATTTTGTGCTATCTATGGTAATGCTTTCTTCCTTTGGCAAGAAGGTGCTAGTTAAGAGGATGTTGAAGAAATAATCAGCAATGTGTTTTATGTACAGGCACCCTGGATGATTATCTGATGATTGGCCTCACTTCCTGTGAATGTGTTCACCAGATTGTGCCCATGGCAAGGAAGAGGTGACTGTCACTCGACCTTTTAATGTGTATATGTAACGTGAGACAATCTAATCAGCATTCCACCAGGAGGTGTCTCTGTGACCTTGAAGTTGAATGACACTGTTGCTTTCTGAAAACTGTAACTCAAAGGCAACAGAAATTTCTGGTGAACGAAATCTTTTGTGTTCTTCTTTTAACACTTGAAATTGAGTTTTTTCCAATACATTTTTATGTTGTGCAAGCTCAAGTGCAATGGAAATAAATCACATAATTATAGTATCTGTCTCCTCTGTATCATTTGCTAGTAGACACAAGTGTATTTCATCTTTTTTTTTTTTTAGCGGAGTTGATAAAGCCCAAGTTGATTTTATGTAAGTAAACTAAAGAATGCTCAGAAAGATTGGCTATAATAAGAACCAGCAACAACTTTCTCCCAATGGTGAAGATTCTATTATCATCATTCTAAAACCCTTTTGGGGGGGCTAGTTATTGTTTTAAATGTTTATTATTTGTTTGCCTGGGAAAAAATGCAATTTAGGTAATGCTAGCTATGTCTCCATGATATTGTCAGGTGATAAGGTTTGCAGTTCTCCTCAATTTTATAATTGCACCTAGAATGTGACACATAAATTATCTAAAAAAGTACCCAATGCACTGCCAGTTGGCAGCATCAGCTTTACATGGCAATTGGGAGAGGTTTAGACGTGAAGGGATGGCAGACTCATACCAGAATGACCCTTCTTATGTCCCTATAATTAAAGAGAAGTGCCACTGGACCTGCCTCATCCATCCATTATGAAGACAGCATAGGGACTAGAAATAGTTCATTGATCAAAATATTAACATTGATCCATCAGTTCAGATGTCTCTCATTAACACCATCCACAGAGTTCCTCTAACTTGGAAAAGTACCAAACAAATGAACTAAAAAAAAAAATAAATAAATAACCCTTTCGTCCATAAGACCAAATTAGCCGTTATCAAAAGTGAAGGGAAAAGAGGAGTGGATCGATCAGGTAAAGGATAGACTTGGACTGTTAGTGGTGAACTCAATGTGGTATATACAGATGTCAAGTGATAATGAGGCACAGCTGAAACATGTAATGTTATTGTGCCATGGCACTTCAATACACAATTACTAAAAAGTCAAAACCATCAGCTGAGAATGACTGAAATATTGTGCAACATGTGTGGCTAAAATCATAACCTGTGTAATAAAAAAAATCACATGTATCATGATATATAATCAACTAAAAATTAACCTAAATATAACCAAATGTACCATAAATTTCAAGTAATAGTTATGTTTTCAAAATGGCAAAGCTATCAACTTTGACCCCCTGACCTCGACACTGTGAAACTCTCTCCAGGGGTGGGAATGGAGTTTTGGTCCAGACTCCAATCATCCTCTTCTTTCACCATCCTGATTAAGTGTGTCTGATCCACTTCTTAGTCGCAATCTCATCCAAATTTTATGCTGATGTGGTCATGACATTTGTCCTAACAAATCAGATAATATAGATGAGCCATAATTATTTTACCCTCATTTTATAGCCAGAAAAAAAGAGACTAGAGATGTCAGGACTTGCCCAAGATCCTGTTAGTCAGTGGTGAAGTCAGAACTGGATTCTGCATTCCAAATATTCAGCGAACCATTCTACACCCCAGAATGCTCTCGTCCTATATGGTAAATTGTAAGATGCTAATGAAGAGAATGCTAATTAACCAGCACACTTTGGGGAAGTACCAACATTATTAACAGGAATGTCAAAAGAAAACACACATTTCCGTAGTCCTCATCTTTGATAGCTTCTATCTTTTTAGAAGCAGCAAAACCACGTGTTTGGGGTGTTTTTACTGAAAGTTCTGGATTGGCTCTTGCTTGAAACAACTGTTTCTAGACCTGGAAACCTTGAAGTCCTGTGAATTTGTACGGTATTTTAATTTTCCATCAATTTCTCAGCAATTTTGTTAGCATTCACGCCTGCTGGAGATAAACCAGAAAATGGAAAAATTAAGTAGGAGAATCCAATGCTCTTGATTTAATAGCTGCTTTCATGGAGTGAAGAGCAGGCTTTTTATGGCCTGTAATGATTAATTCTTGCAATAATTCAATTTTCTTTTGCCACAGCTTGTCGAAAATACCCTTCTTGCGTCATCTTCTGTCAAAATTTTTCTGGTTAAAAAAATACTAAGGCAATGATCAAATATAAAGGGGAACTAATAACCATGTCTATGGAATAAGGTTAAACTCAGGACATGGTTGTACCTTCACCTTGAATTGGACTAACGCCCATGAGGCACAATTCTGCAAGCACAACAAACAGCATTTATTCTATCAGACCGCAGCAATGGTCCTTTTCTAGTGGAGAGAGGGGCACTCTGGAAGCTGTTGTGTTTGCACTTGTCATTGCTTCAACATTAATGGACTGATGGAGTCCCCTAACCAGTAGACTCAATACTCAGAGTTTGGTAAATTCGCTCACAGCTTCAGTTTAGAAGAAAATTCATGGGATGGAGATAACATGAGAAGGTTTTTTGATGGGGGACAAAATGGATATACCCTTTTTTGGTTTATTTCTACTGCACCTAGAACTAGTTCAAGTTGTGTCTAGATTCTAGGAAGTGATCAGGGTTAAGCCTGCCATCCCTTGGAAGCATACAGGACTCTGCACAACTTCTGACGTGCCACATCCTGGGCTGCATG
Organism: Talpa occidentalis; assembly: GCF_014898055.3. Lineage (NCBI taxonomy): Eukaryota > Metazoa > Chordata > Mammalia > Eulipotyphla > Talpidae > Talpa > Talpa occidentalis. The sequence goes on along the minus strand of NW_023604861.1, from coordinate 47,902,962 downwards.
GCACTTTCCCTGAAATATGATGCAGGCATATGTTGTTAGCATTTCCCCTGACACTGCAGAGGTGCACACACATCTTGAGAAGAGAATGAAGGCTGCTGGAGGCCTGAAGGCCTTGAGTTGACAGATTTCCATTTTACTCAGAGTCCACAGTGCTCATCTAGGAGAGGGGGTTTACACTTGCATAAGAGAGACCAGATAGTCCTCTAGTATCAAAAGTAAATCCAGTTGTTTCAAACCCCAAGATTTATTTCTGACTTGTGTTTTACATGCATCAAAGGTTGGCTGCAGCAAAAACACACACGTCCTCTAGACTAATATTTTCCATTACCATTAATTATATAAATAATACAAAAATATATTCTTGTGAAATATGTAGACAATAAGAAAAATAAAACAAGAACAGTAAAGCAGTTCCTCGAAAAATAAAACTACTGTATGACATATATGATTGAGCAATCTCATTTCTGGATATATAACCAAAAGAAAAGAAAGCAAAGTCTTGTAGAGTTTTTTCTTTATATCCACAGTTATAGTTATTATTCACAATAGCCAAGAGATAGCAACCCAAGTATCCATCTATGGATAAATGGATAAAGAAAATATGGTACATTTATACAATGGGATATTGTGCACCGTTTAAAAAGAATGGAATTCTGACACTTGCTACAACAGAGATAAACACTGGTGATATTAAGCTAAGCAAAATAAACAAGACACAAAAAGATAAGTACTGTATGAGTGCTTTGATATGAGTATCTAAATTCACAGAGACAGAAAGTAGAATGGTGGTTATCAGGAGCTCAGGGTGGGGAAGAGGGAAATGTACAGTTGTTTAATGGATACAGTTTCAGTTTTGCAAGATAAAAAGAGTTCTGGAGATCTGGTCTGGACCAGATCTGTCTCACAACAACATGAGTATAAAATATGAATACACTACTGAACTTTGCACTTGAAAATGGTTAAGATGTCAGCTTTCATGTTATGTTTTTTTCCTTACCTACCACAATTAAAATTTTTTTTTATTATTTTTTTTAAAGTCTTGTTTTTTTTTTTTTATAGAAGTATGTTTTTATTTATTTATTTGTTTGTTTGTTTTTTGTTTATACATGCACTGGGTACAGTCAGAAGCGCGGGAGGGTGAGAGAATTCACCAGAGCCAGAGCGGGGAGCAGAGCAGGCAGAAGGACCGAAGTACACTGCTGAGGGGAGCAGCAAGCGGCAGGAGAGGTCCGTGCGCCATGTGGGACCCTCCTCCGGTGGCCGGGGAGCAGCCGGGGATCGAACCGCAGCCGCAGAGGCTGCGGGCAGCTTCGCAACCCAGCGCTCCACCGCTGCGCCACCGGGGAGGCCCCACAATTAAAATTTTTAAAAAATTTTATAGCAAGAGTCTGTGATAATTCCCTATAGGTAACATCTTCTTATTAATTTGGTGTGTATGCTGAAATTTTTCTCCCTGTTTACATACATATCTACATACATAAAAATAGAAATAAACAGTTTGCCTAGATTTTTTAATTCAATGCATATTATATAACATTGCATGTATTTTCATTAAAATGTTTTTTCATTTAACAATATTGGTCAGAGGTATTTTAATGCTGAGATATTTAATGCTGAGATACACACACACACACACACACACATATCTCCAGCTTTTAAAAAAACTACTTAGGTGGGCCTCCCTGGTGGCACAGGGGTTAAAGACAGTGTGATCAAGCTATTGCCAGCAACTGCAGCATGAGTTCGATCCCCAGGCAGCCAGGGAGCTGACCCACATGGCTCAGCAGACCTCTCCTGTTTAGCCTGCTGCTTCCCTCAGCAATGTGTTTCAGTACATCTGCTTGTTCTGCTCCCCACTCTCTCTGGTGGATCTTCTCATCCCTTGCACCTCTGGCTTTCACCCCAGTTCCTGTATGCATAAATAAATAAATATTTTTTATAAATTACTTTAATAATCCATAGGATTAAAAGATAAAAATACTTAACCATTCTGCTTTTAATGAACAATTAAGCTGGTTTTCAATTGTTCACTATTGTAATTAATATCTTTCTGAGCTTTTGTGAGAGTATTTCTTCATGTTAGATAACTAGAAATGTATTTTTGGGTCATCTGGTATGTATATTTAACATTTTTATGCCATATTGTCCTCCAAAACGATACAACCATGTGTCATGCAGCAGAACGCCATTTCCTTGTTTCCTCCACATATGCTATTATCAATATCTTCAATTTTTGCAAACTGACAGGTGGAAATGAGACCTCATTCCAGTTTGATTTTCATGTCCCTCATATCTGTTGAAATTGAGAATCTTTTCACTTACTTGCTGACCATTTCTGTTTCCTCTGAATTGTCTTTTCGTAACCTTTGCCTACTGCCAACTTTTCTTTTATGCTTTCTTTTACTGATTTGTAGGAATTACTTATAAATTCTGTGTAGCCATCCCTAGTCTTTCATTATTATATACCGCAAGCATTTTTTTTGCACCATTTACTTTCTAACATCATTTATTGGATTTCTAACTTACTGGTCCAAAGTACAACCTTTGCCATGTGCTGTATTCCTGTATATAAATGAGACAATCCAGGTAAAAGAAATTACTGGCTAGTAGGATGAGTTTCCCCAATCCCGTTTGAACAGGAGGGCTGAATCATGGACTGGCGAGCCCTGTCCAAACAATTTGGCCACCACGTTGACCAAAAGGTGCCACGCTAGGCAAAAGTGTTAGATCCTGACTAGTGATTATCTAACGATCTTCTAGAGGGAGAAGGCCAAGAGCCCACAAGTGCAGTTGGAATGTCACCCATCTATGCATTCCCCAGGTGTAGCCAACCTAGAACAAGCTATGACACTGCTCTCCTCCTCTCGCCTGCCTCGTGGACCTACCTTTTAAAATATCTCCCACTGAGGAGCCAGGCTAAATTGTCCTTTCCTGCACTGGCTCCTTCATGCGTGAGTCTCCATAAATTCTTGCTTGTTTCAACTGCACCTAGTGCTCTCTGGTGAATTCTATCATTAGAGAACAAAGGACCCACTCTTTTGGGCTGGGGCCTATAACAAGCATAGGTCTGTTTCCAGACTCTACATTGTACCCCATTATCTTTTTATTCCTTCCGGTATGTAACATTTTTTGGAATTACTATGCCTTACAATATGTTTTGATGGTCTCATTGGTCTCCAATTTCAAACTAGACTTTGGTGGTCTGGTGCATACTTTATCCCAAATTTTGAAGAACATTTGATAAGCTTTGTAAGATTTGCATTGGGGAAGGGAGTTTTGACTAGTATTGCAATGAATTTGTAGGTTAATTTAAGAATAACTAACATTTTGAAAGGATTGAATTTTCCCCAAACTAAGAACATGACTTAGCTATCCATTTATTTAGATGCTCTTTTATTCTTATGGTAAGTTCTAGATTGTGTTCTCATGAATGTTACACTTTACTTGTTGAGTTTATTTCTAGGAATTTTAGAAGTTTTATTGGTGTTGTGATTGGAATTTTTAATTTCAATTACATTTTATAATCACTTTTGGTTAGCACATAGGGAAGCTATTATTTCTGATATGTTGATTTTACATCCATCCACATTGATGCACTCTTATTAAATGTATTTTAGTTTATTTTCTTGGGCTTTATGGGTCGGTAATCATGTTATTCTAAATTAGAGGCATGTATGTTTTCCTTCCCAATATTCGTATCTTATTTCTGTTTTCTTATCACATTGGTTAAAGATTTCCAGCACAATAATTGATAGGGTAGCCTTTCCTTGTTCATTTACCAGTAATGCTTTTAATTTTTTAAATCATGCAATATGATATTTGCAGTAGATTTCTGACATATACCTATAAAATCAGACTCCAATTTAAAAAAAAAATGAGGACATTTTGAAATAGTATAACCTGAAAAGAACTTGTTTATAAAGGGACTGTGGTTGATCCTTATTGATTACTTATGTGCAAATTTGCCTATTTGCTAAATTTATTTGTATTCCAAAAACTAACACTTGCAGTCTTTCTCAGCTATTCACAGACATGTGCAGAATGGTGAAAACTTTGTCACTGATATGTACTTTTCCAATTTATTGAACGAGGCAAAACCTTCCTTTCTCTCACTTCTTGTACTATAAATGTGTCCTTTTCATAGTTTACCTCTGATACTTTTTTCATATTTTTTGTGCATTTGTTGGTGATTTTGTCATCTTAAATGGCCCAGAGCATAGTGCTGAGGTGCTCTGGCATGTTCCCAAGCACATGAAGGCTGTGATCTGTCTAATACATAAAACACGGATGTTAGGAAATCTTCACTCAGGCATGAGTAATTAGTGCTGTGAGCTGTGAGTTCAATGACTCAGCAGTATCTATAATATATTATATGAACAGAAACACATGTAAAACTAGGTCCTGTATTAATGGGCTGGCAAAAATGTGACCAGAGGCTTGTAGGAAGCTAATCCTGTATTTCCCCAAAAGTAATTGTTCAGGATTCCCTAAGTCAGGGTTCTCAGCAACTCTGCAGGATGGAACAGAACTACTATGACTAATGGAAATCTGTATTTATGAAGATTTGGGTGCAGGGTACCATAAAGTATTACAATACCCCAGGCTAAGGAGCAGCTGCACTTTCAGCACCTCAAGTTAAAGGGAAAATGGAGGGAGTGATTAGCCGCAGACAATAGGTCCTAGGGAGTCTTCACCTGACATTATAAATTGAAGGAAGGGCCCCTATATTTACTAAGGAGTTTTCTTTAAATTAAGAATTATTGAATTTTATTAAATTACTTTTCTGTATCTATAGTTTTCTCTTTTAACCTGTAAAGATCTCCTTTGTCAATTACACTAATGGATTTTCTAATGTTCATTTACCTTGGCTTAATGGAATAATTCAATTTGAGTATTTTGCCTTATCTTTTTAATATAATAATGAAACTTGCTAATGTTTTATTTTATTTTATTTATGTTAGATTTTTACACTAATGATTGATCGAGTTTTCTTTTCTAATTTTGGTTTCTTGACAAATCTAGCCTCAGAAATTAACTTGGAAGTTTTCCATTATTCCTGTACTCTGGTTTTTATAACACAGGAATTACCTTTTCCTTGGAGTTTTTTAAAACTCATAATACTTCTGGGAAATTTTTTTCCTTATAGTTTTATCAGTCTGTTCCTTATATTTCATTTTTCTTCTTTTATTTTTATTATTACATTTCCCTTAATTACCATATTATAATTGTTGTTGTCATACATACAACTTAACATATTTTTTAAGTTCTCCCCATTCTTGCTGTCATTATCACCCACTAAAATGACCATTACACTGAGCATGATCCCTTCCAGCTCCACCCATGTTGCTGCAAATGGCATGAGTTTATCTTTTTTGATTGCTAAGTAATATTCCATGGTATATATGTACCACATCTTCTTGATCCAGTCATCTATTTTTGGGAATTTGGGTTGTTTCCATAACTTACCAATTGTAAGCCAGAAAGAAAAAGAAAAATACTGGATGGTCTCACTCATAGCAGGGATTTAGAGAACCTAAATAAAGACCAGGAAAAAGATTAATTATAATAAAGTAAAAATCAAAATCAACAGATAACTATAAACCAGAGATGCACTACAGAGGGGAAGAAGGGAGGAGGATCAAAACAAGGGAGGTGGGAATTTTTGGGGGACTATAACCAAAATGAAAGTGCACACATTGTACAAAAAAGAAAAATGATGTCAAAAATATATAAAATTTTAAAAAGTAATGAAAAATGACCATTACAATCACTTAAGAAACTTAGTAATGATCTGCTCAACAAAGGCCCACATGCAGAGGTGGTATCCATAGGTTATAGTCCCCATGTAGTAGACAATACCATCTGGGTTTGTGTAATTACTATGACATGCACACAATGACAAAATTACCTAAGGATTTAAGCATTTCTCAGAACATATCCCTGTGGTAAGTGACTCATGTCTGTATTAATAACTTGGCTGTGTCCTTACCTACCCTCCACACTTACACAAGCTTACACAAATGGTGTTTTTTCAAAATGAAACACTATACATGTCACTCTGAAGCCTTCTTTATTTCCTCCAAGTAATATATAATAAATATTCCTCCAGAAAATGGAGTAAAACTGTTTTTAATGTGGGCATAATATTCCATTGTGTGAACACCCCATAATTTAATTAAGCACTTCCCCATTCCTTTAGATAGTTGTTTCCTTTCATCTTCTTTCATTTCTTTCTCTTTCTTCCTTTACTTTTCTCTCTCCCTATCTCTCCCTTTCTTCTTTAGTCCTTCCTTCTGTCCTTCCTTCCTTCCTTCCTTCCTTCCTTCCTTCCTTCCTTCCTTCCTTCCTTCCTTCCTTTTTCTCCTTTGTTCATTGTTCATCCTTTCTTTTTTTTTTTTTTTAAAGATTTATTTATGCATACAAGAGCTAAGGTACAGGCCAGAGGTGGTGGTGGGGGGGGTGGTGGTGAGAGGATTCTCCAGAGACAGAGTGGGGAGCAGAACAAGCAGATAGACTGAAGTACACTGCTGAGGGGAACAGCAGGTGAGGCAGGAGAGGTCTGCTGCACCCTGTGGGTTGCTCCCTAGCCAGCAGGGGATCAAACTCGTGCTGCAGTGGCTGCAGATTGCTTCATAGTATGGTGCTTAACCCCTTGCACCACCAGTAAGGCCCTAGTCATCCTTTCTTTTCACTAAAAACTTTGCAGTTATAAATGTCTTTATATACTAGTTCTGTTATTACTGCAGACTAGAGTTCCCAAAAGTGGCATTGCCAGAGTGAAGGGGATGTAAATTAATAAGATGTAAAACAGAACTCAATCTTAGCCAGGCAGAGGCCCCTGGCTAAGAGGGGCCTAAGAAGAAGAAATGTGTGTGTTTTCACATATCACTTTGTTCCTACAACATAGGTGCCTGGCCTGCAAAGGTAATGGTCAGAAGCTGATATAGAAGCCCTTAGGTGAACCCTCAGAGTCAGGCAAACTCTCAGAGGTAGAAAAGCTTGGGTGTGAGGGAGACCTTCTCTGGAGAGAGTTCTTGAAGTACACACTTCCCTAAGGCACTTCTTCTCACCTCAAGCTAGTAAGAAGGGTTTTCAGAGACCACCAGGAGGAAAATTCCACATGTGTTCCCTGGAGTCTGAGTTCACGAGGAACTGGTTTTTGACTTACACCTTCCCCACCCAACCCCCCACCCTTAGGGATCCCACTTTTTCATTATTAGTAACAAATGAGTCATTTAATATAATAGATATTGCCAGACTGCTTTCCAAAACAAGTTGGAGCAATTCACATACCTATCGGCAAGACATAAGAATTCTTCTTTATCTGACTCTTTGCCAGTATGACTTATTTTAATTATTGCAACTGTGCTGAGTAAAATTCTGTTGTGTTTATTTGTTACCCTTGGCTCACAGACAAGATCAAGGTCACCATGGAAGGATATCATTTGGAAGCTGAACTAACATTAGAAATAACTGAAGCCAAGAGAGACAGAGGGTATGTCAAATTGTCAAAGTGAGTCATTATTAGTGATTGAGTAGAACAGTTCTCAGATCTATGCTTTCCCCTAGCTGCAAAAAATTCCCATTCAAATGGAAGGATAGTTTGCCACAACCTTAATATTTCTATTCATAAGTTCTCATCATTATCAATATCATTAATTCTATTTACTAATTTTCACAGGAGTCACCTCAAATGTTTGGTGCTTTGATGGACACTTACATCCAGATATAGCTAGTGGACTCACACAGCTTTATTTTTTAACTTGCCCTATTTTAAAACTTCAAATTGTCCACTTTGAGAATCAAGTTAGGCCTGTTTGTGGTTGGACTGATGACAAGTATGAGAACAAAATGGCCCCCAAGGTGCACAGCTTTGGAAAAAAGCCAGCCACATAAGAAGCTGCCATAAATACATCTTTTCAAAAAATATATATCTAGCTTAGTGGGGTTCATGACTTCAAAGTCCTTCACCTGTGCTTAGAAGGCAGCAGGAATGGAGAGCTGGGCCCCCCACCTTCTTTCCATGGACCGTAATATATAGCCAATTACACCAGAAAAACATCAACCAGAGAAGATTTTTGAAGATCAAAAATATAATAACTTTATCCCTATTTAAAGAGAATAAGAAGCAAAATTCCACAATAGACACCATATGTATCTCCTTCAGCAAGAGCCTGGCTGTTCTTAAGTCCTTTATATGTTGTTTCTTTCCCCCAAACAAAATTATCCCAGTTTAGTTGGTTTGAGCTCAGCATGTACTCTAAGGAGTTCTTTTCATATCAAATCTGGGAAGACCTATAGCCTTTGCATGAATGTTAAGGATATTTTACATAAATTGAATGTTCGTTGTACATTTATCTCAGGTCATTCTTTTTCAGAGTAAAATGATATCATGATCATACTTGAATTTGTCACATATACATTTTTTATTTTCTAATATGATTCATTTCCTTGTATGACAAAAGTTAAATCCTAAGCCCTGCTGCAGAAATGGAAAATAATAGAGAGACCAACTGCTTTGAAGGGTCATTCATTAGAATATCATTCACTGAAGCATAGGGGCTTGTGATCATCATTTAAATACAGTGTTTCTAACTGAAGGAAAACATTTTGGTGTTCACAGACATATAATCATAGAATTTAAGAGTGCGTGAATAAAAATGAGAACACTTCCATTCCTTGTGGTATTGATTCAGTACGGTCTTGCTGGAACCCAACTGCTGTCTTCTTTCCCATAGACAGTCAATTTGAAAATCCCTGTTTTTTCTCACTCTCCCTCACTTCCCGCCTCATGCTGCATGTTGAATACCCTCCACTCCTATCTCCAGGCAAGAAGCAACCATACCCCAGTTCCCTGTCACCTTTGCAGTCACTCTCCAATCTACTCAAGCTTACCTAGTCCTGAAAGCCCTCCTTCCCTTCCTCTTAAGCTGAAAAGCACCTGAGATTCTCTCCCTTTGCTTTTATAGTTATTTGCTTATTTGTTTCCTCTTTTTAATGTCAAAATTATAATACAAGAACAAAAAAATCCAACAGAAGTGAAGCTTATAGAGATTTCCCCAGCTTCCCAAAGTAGAGCTTTCCTCTGAAATCTTCCATGTGAAGTAGAGAAGCAATTAACGTCACTTTATTTGGAAAAAAAAGTTCAGCATTCTCAAACCCAAAAAATAACCTAACAAGTCACACCAAATAATCCACAAAACTTAAAATAAGACTAACATATAGTCAAAGCACATATAGTGCTGGGATAATACAGTATCCTTGATGATGAGATACACAGTCTATAGGTACATTCCCAGGAAGGCGCTCAGCTGGGCCACTCTCCCTGCTTTGTGTGCTCATGGCCTCTGTTACAGCTGCTGCAAAATAAACACAGAATGACTTTGCTTTTTGACATAAAAACTGAAATCTCCTTCAAATTTCTTTTGGTTAACAAAAACAGGTGCTACTGTAGGTCTTTTGTCAAATTGAAGTGGCATTACAGAAACTTTCCAAAAGTAGTGGATACCTGTATATAAAAAACCCTCCATCCTGTCTCCCACAGGTCCCCATCACTTCCAAGTGATCCACAGAGGTTTGTCATTTGATCAAAAATAACAGCAGGGCTTCGTGCAACTTGACAAGCTGATTTTATAAAATGCTGAAATGCAAACTATCACATAAAGCTAAGACAAAGCAAATGTACATGACCTACCAGATATCATGACTAGTTAGTTATTAGAATTAAGACAGTGTGGTATTGGCATAAACACAGACAAAAACAAACAAGCAAACAAACAAGACAATGGAGTGTACAAGAATGTCTGGCCACAGCCCTAAAGTATATGTGGATATTCAGTAACAATAAAATATTACAGTGGCATAGAACAAGATGGTCCCTTTCAAATTTAGCACTGGGATAATACAGTATCCTTGTGAAAAAAATATTGAGGCTGAAACTTCCCTTTTAAAAAATGAATCCCGGGTATATTATGGATCAAACTATGAAAGGAAAAATAATAAATCTACTAGAAGATAATGTAAGTGAATATATGCATGACTCTATAGGAAAAAAAACTTCTTAACAGGATGTAAAAGATCTCACCACAAAAAGGAGTGATTAATGATTAATTTTTTTTTTAAAGATTTATTTACTTATTTATACAAGCACTGGGTACAGTCAGAAGCGCGGGAGGGCGAGAGAATCCACCAGAGCCAGAGCAGGAAACAGAACAGGCAGACCGACGAAACACACTGCTGTGCTGAGGGGAGCAGCGGGCGTGTCAGGAGAGGTCTGCGCGCCATGTGGGACCCTCACCGGAGGCGGGGGATCGAACCGGCACTGCAGAGGCCTCGGGCAGCCTCACAGCAGCCCAGCGCTCAACTGCTGCGCCACCAGGGGAGGCCCTAATGATTAATTTTTAATGACAACTTTATTGAGATAAAATTTACACACCATAAAATTCACCGTTTTGATGTGTACACATCAGTGGTTTTAGTTTGTTCACAAAGTCATGTAACCATCATCATTACCTAATTCTGCAACCCTTTCATCACCTCAAAATGAAACTCATATCCATTATCAATCACTCCCATTCTCCTCTCCCAATCCCCCTGGCATCCTCTACATTACTATTCCTATGGATTGGACTATTGCACAATTCCTTTATATGGAGTCTTGCTTCTTTCACTTAGCATAATGTTTCAAGGCTCATCTACGTTGTAGCATAAATAGTTGTATTTCATGCATCTTTATTCTGTAATATTCCATTGTATACAGGATTCCGTCCTCATCTGAAAGTGTAACATGTTGGAAGTTGAAATGATGTAAGGCAAAGAAACAATTCCATTTATTTATTTGGGCAAAATTTTAAACAGTTCCAGGCCCCCCAAAATAAGCTACAAAATCATACCAAATAACACATAGAACTTAAAATGATGTTAATCATAAAGTAAAAGCAGAAAAAAATGGATAAAAATACAGAACCTATATAAACTGGTTCTGGGACTAGAGCTTGGGGGCCCACTCTTATGCTTGAGTGGAAGCTATCTCTGGGACAGTTTGTAAAACAAACACCGAACACTATTTTTGTTTTTCACTTTTTGTAGTAAAAGTGAAAATGCTCTTTCAATTTTTTTTTTTTAGTGTGTGAAAACAGGTACTAATGTATATCTGTCATAAAAGTGGCATAATGCAAAATTTCAAAAATTGTTTGCTTCATTGTTTCATCATTAATGGGAAAATGGGTGGTTTCCGAGTTTTGACTATTTTAAGTAATGATGTTATGAATATTTGTGTCTAAATTTATGTGTGAAAATTTATTTTCAATTCTCTTGATGTGTGACTAAAGTCCCTGGGTCTTAAGTGACACTGGGTTTATAATATTTTGGGGAATTTCCAAGGCAGTTGTGCCCCCATAAGCAATTTATGAGGGTTCCGCTTTCTCCAAATCCACCATTATCTGTCTACTAGATTATAACCTTGCTAGTGGGTATAAAGTGGTATCTCATTATGGTTTTGATTTGCACTTCTCTGATTAATGATATTGGGTACTTTTCCTTCTGCTTATTGGTCATTCAGATATTTTCCTTATTCTGTTGGTACTTTTTTGTTTCCCAATTTCATCTTCAATGTGCATCTACCGTTTTTAAAATTAGGGGACAGTGTATTTCTGTCTTCTGCCTGTTCTGTTCCCTGTTCTCTCTCCGGTGAATTCTCTCACCGTCCCGGGCCTCTGGCCTATACCCCAGCTCTTGTATAAAAAATAAATAAATATTTTTTAAAAGTATTAAAATTAGGGGAAAGTGTTATCTTTCAAAACACACCATGAATTTACTTTTGTTTTGTTTGGTTTTTGAAATGCAGCATCTCCAAGTGCAGCCTTAGAATCTGGCGATTCCTATCTCTATTAAAGTTTTGAAAAGTCCTGCACTAGGGAAGTCTGTCTCAACTCTGGCTGTGTTTTTAGATGACTCCGTTGCCAGCATCTTTCCACAAACCAGTCAAATCAGAAGCTCTGGGGGCTGGGAACTTCACATCAGTATTTGTTAAAAGCGCTCCAGGCGATTCTAATTTGCAGCCAAGATTGAGAAGCTCTGCTCTTTTCACAAAAGCTTTGCCACTGAAAGCATGGCTGCTGGACAACAACTATTAGTGTCACTAAGAACTTTTTAGAAGTTCAGAATCTTAGACCGTACTGAAAACCTCCTGAATCAGAATCTGCCTTTTTTTTTTTTTTTTTTTTTTTACTTTGATAGTTAATTATTCTGTCTCCCATTGCCACTTCTCATACGGCCTTACCCATCCCCTCCTAGGCCCCCTTAACCTCAGAAACCTCACTTCATTTATTAGTTACCCTCATTTTTAGAAATAATTCGTTTTGCTGAATTGGCCACTATGTAATCTCCAATATTTGTCTTTGTCATTCTGACTTATTTTACTACACATAATTGCTTCAAACTCCTTCTATTTTGCTACCCACTCACGCTTCTTTGAAACTTGCAGGAATAAAACATCCTAAGGACCAGACCATTCATCTGATGTTGAGCTTGGGCATCGCCACTTCTCCAGGTCTTGAGTAAGATCCAATCACCAGGTCAAAAAGGATTTAATGGTACATTAGAAGGCATAGATACGCAGAGACAACAAAGTTATGAGTTATAGCTACAAATGTCCTGGACATGTTGTATGTACTCTCTGAGTCTACATTCTTGTTCTCTGTTGCAGTGTTCAAAACTGAAGCTTGGTTACTATTTCACCTGGTTTTGCTTAAATTTATTTGAGGATGTTGAATGCAGTATATTTGGGGGGAGTAAAGGATAACTGGAATAAGAAGGAAAACAGACATTCTAAGGTATATGTTAACAGTTACCATGTTTATGTTATAATGTAAATTTTAAAATTCTCTCTTCTTTAAACCCTTTCAATTCAATCACAAATCCTAAAGATTTGTCTTGTCCTCTTTAGTTGCAGCTTGGATGAGATTAGGTTGCTTCTTTTGCAAAACATTGAAAAGCATATAGCTTCACACGACTCACACCATCAGCTCATAGTAAAAGGCAACAGCAAATCCTGAAGTATGAAAACTGAATTTCTTTTGCTTTATCACCTCCTGCATCAGATCTTGGGCATGTGCCAGTTGGGGAAACCAGGAGATTCTTCTGGTAGCAAAATCAAAAGTCTTCAGGGGTATACAGGTTGGGCACATCCCCTATTGTATCAACCAAGGCCTAATGCACTGAGAGTAGAATTTATGAGCCTGAGGCAAAACTGACAGGTTTTCTAGAAAGACAATTTTGTAACTGATCACACAAGGCCCCTCTTTCTCCTAATAAGCACACTGATTGCTCCTTAAACTTTCCCTTCTTTCACATCTGCCTACTTCTTCTGCAAGTCCCTTCTCTCTTCCTCCTAACCCCCACCCTGTCTTCTATCTCTATGAAAAGAATTTCAGGCTGAGGCCTTCTTTCTTCACTTGCATTGTAAACTCTAAAGGCTAAGTGCACCATTTGGGAAGAACTCACCTCTATGGCACCATCTGTATTGATTAATTTCTTCCCTATATCTGGAGTCTTCTGCCCAGCGAATAGAGTGTTAATTACCTCACCCTGACCAAGAGAAACCTTTCTGATTTGGTCTGCACAAAATTTAGAAATGTTAAACAACAGACATCTGAAACAAAAGGTTAAGGAAAATAATTGATAATTATAATAATTATTATATTATTATTTCATATATTATTAATATTGAAATAGTTGTAAAATCTTAAATTTTCCAATCTAGGAAATAAGGATAAAACTAATCCTCTGAATTTGGGCTAAACTTTGAATTGAGGACTATACTAATAAAAATATTACTTATATTCAAATTGGGTGACATGTATTTAAGTTATAACTTTGTGTGTTGTCTTTATTTTTAAGTTTTACTGATTTGCCACTAGTTTAGATAACTATATAATTTGGGGACTATAGTGCCACACCTCCATATGTGAGCCTGCCTCACTACACCTCCAACAAAGCTCCAGCACTGCAACCCTTCCTCCCTTCCTCCTGCGCCCCACCCCCACCCTCCTTTGGGAGAAGGTGTATTATTCACAGAGTCTAAGAATTGTTCTTGTTGCTTTTCAGGTTTATTCTCTTTTGTTATTTATATTTCACAAGCCAGTGAGACCAGCGAGAAGTTGTCTATCGTTTTCTGACTTATCTCACTTAGTATCATCACTTCAAGATCCATTAATTTTGTGCCAAAGATGCTGCTTCATCCTTTTAAATGGCTGAGTAGTACTTCACTGAGTATATATTTGGCATTTTTTTAAGTCCAGTCATCTGTCAATGGATGTATAGATTGATTCTGTCTTGACTATTGTGAATAATGCTGCAACCAACATAGACGTACATAAATCTTTTTGTATTCACCTTTTATATTCTTTGGGTAAACACCTAGTTCTAGTTGTAGAACACCTAGTTCTAGTTGTAGAAGTCTTGTATTTTCTTGATCTCTACTGTGTTCATCCATGATCCATTATTTTTCTTAATTCAGCAGGTAGGATTATAACTGTTACCTTTGACTTCTCTTTGTCATATTCCACAGCTCTTCTATATTGAGACTTCTTTTGAGGTTTTTCTTTTCTTTCTTTTTTTCCCCCTCAGGCATTTGTGATATATTCTTCTATCTCTTCATTTTTAGGTGTTATGTGTTGTAATAAAGAGTTTCATTTTTTTTTAATAGAGGCATGTTTTATTTATTTATTTATTTATTTATTTGTTTGTTTGTTTGTTTGTTTTGCTTGTACATGCACTGGGTATAGTCAGACGCGCGGGAGGGTGAGAGAATTCACCAGAGCCAGAGAGGGGAGCAGAGCAGGCAGAAGGACCGAAGTACACTGCTGAGGGGAGCAGCGGGCAACAGGAGAGGTCTGCACGCCATGTGGGACCCTCCTCCAGTGGCTGGGGAGCAGCCGGGGATCGAACCGGCACCACAGAGGCTGTGGGCAGCTTCGCAACCCAGTGCTCAACAGCTGCGCCACCGGGGAGGCCCAAGAGTTTCATTTTCTTAATAAATTAGCTTATGCCCTCTTATAAGAAACTGGGTATAACCCTAGTTTTGTTTTTTTTTTAAACCCAGGAGACTTAGATGTCTATTATAGTACAGAGTGTTGCCTCTGCACCTGTTCAGGTGGCCAAGGCTCTGGTGCTGGTATTGGGTGAAAGATAGAAGGGAACCTGGGCAGCAGGGCATTAAATAGGTACTTCAAGTGAATATCAAAGATTCAAGCTTCCAACTGTGCTACAGGTCCCTGAGTTACGTGGCCGAGATCCACAGTGATCCCATTGCTTTGGCCACTTCTCGGCCAAACACCTCACAGTCTCATGGCAGCTTAACCGCTAGGCTGAGCTAAGTGAGGATTTTATATCAGACAAGGCCATGAGCCAGGAATTTTGCTCTATGCATTTTTTACCCTGGGGTGTTTGCTCCTGGTGCTTAAGATCTGGTCAGTAAGAGTATTTAGTTGTCTAGGCTGGGGCCCTGGGTGTGGGTAAGGCAGGTGTTTTTGTTTTTGTTTTTTTTTAAGATTTATTTATTTATGCATACAAGAACTGGGGTACAGGCCAGAGGTGCAGGGGTGGGGTGAGAGGATTCACCAGAGAGAGTGGGGAACAGAACAGGCAGACTGACTGAAATACAGCAGGCGAGACAGGAGAGGTCTGCTGCCCCATGTGGGTAGCTCCCTGGCAGGGGATCGAACTTGTGCTGCAGACTACAGAGGCTGCGGATAGCTTCACAGTGCTGTGCTTAACCTCTTGTACCTCCAGGGAGGCCCAAGGCAGGTGTTTTGAAGACAGCATTAGGCTGCAAATAATAATTTCTTCAATAAGGAGACACAAGATGATCTGACCAAATCTGCTGGCTCTCGCAGGAAGTGCTAGATTGAGCACTTCATGCACCCCTAAGCCTACAGTCCCCAGCAGAGCACACTCTGTCCTTTTCCAGCTCACTTCCCCATATACAAAGGTCTTGCTGTGCGCATGCACACATGCTCCCTTCAGCAACAGCAGAGGGGCTTTCCATGGCAGTGGCCCCTCCTTCTCTGGATTGCACTGCTCTGTTATCAATGCAAACACAAGTCAGCTCCAGTCTGTTCAACCCCTTTTTGCCAGACTGCTGTTCTGGATGGAAGTGTAGCTGACCATTTATCTTTCTGGGGTTGTTGGCATTGCTCTGCTGCAATCTTGTTGTGAATACTTGGAGAAGTCCGGCCAGGTGATTTCACTCTGACACCATGTTGCAGAACATCATGGATTTTGTATCACAAAAATTCACTTAGACATATTCTTAGATTTGTTTTGATAAAAATTTCTTTCAGTAGTTTGAATTTGATAAGCCAACAATGATAATCTTGGTTTATGAGTTTCCTAGTTTAACATCGGTAACCAAGAATATTTGATGATTTCACTTGCTATTTGGAAGTGAATTCCTGGTATTATTCCCCCTAAATCCTGTGGAATGCATGTGTTAAAATAGTTGCTTCATTTCCACTAAATAACTGGAACTATTTCCTGGGTCACCAGAGGAGCTCAAGTCTGTGCATGAAATCTGATCAAGACCAGAAAAAACAAAAGTCTGATTAGTTTTCCTCAATCCGTTCTAAGTCAAAAAAGAAGAATGTGCCTGTACTAGAAGACTGGGAAATAAAACAGGAAACATTTTCCTGGGAGATAATTCAAGGTAGCCACCAGGTATCCTAGATGTCCTTACTTCATATAACTTCGTATTACTGAGTCTTCTGAGTAATCAGAATAGTAACAGTGCACATTTGAGGGGGTACAGAGCACTGCTCTATACTCAAAAATACCTCCTCTATGAGACAATGTACATATAACCATTATGCATTGCCCTCCATTCAGGTTACTGGTCATTCCCTAAATACCCCATAATAGTCCTTTAAATGTACTCCAAAAGTATTCCCCATAGACACTCAACAAGCTCAGCACCCGAGTTCATCTCCCTAGAATTCCCACTGCCCACCTGCAGTCAACTCCAACTACAATTCTGAGGTTGGACCATCTGTGTATCCTACCCAGATAGCCATTGCATTCAGCCCTGCAACGGTACCACTCCCCACTGTTGTTCCAAAAGGAAGAAAAAGAAAAGAAAAGAAAGACAAACGAAAATACCCAAAGTACATGTCCTTCTTTTTTTTTTTTTTAATTAATTTATTTATTTATACAAGCACTGGGTACAGTCAGAAGCGCGGGAGGGTGAGAGAATTCACCAGAGCCAGAGCGGGAGCAGAGCAGACAGAAGGACCGAAGCCCACTGCTGAGGGGAGCAGCGGGCGGCAGGAGAGGTCTGCGCGCCATGTGGGACCCTTCTCTGGTGGCCGGGGAGCAGCCGGGGATTGAACCAGCGCTACAGAAGCCGCGGGTAGCTTCGCAACCCTGCGCTCAATCGCTGTGCCACCGGGGAGGCCCAGTACATGTCCTTCTTTATGTGAGTATTCTTTCTCTTTTTACTCTCCTTCGCTATCTCACTAATGTTATTATATAGTTTCCTATGTACATTTCATTAGATTATTTCTAAATTTTTAATATTTTTTAATTTGTAAGTGGTATAACTTTGAAAATCTCATTTAAAAAATATCATGATCCAGTATACAGATATGCAGCTGAGTTTTATCTACTCATGCTGTATTTAGCAACATTGGTGTATTTACTAATTTGAGTATTTGTTCATAGAAAATTTGCAGCTTTCCATGAATATAATTATGCCATTTGTGATTAACGGTATTTTTATTACCTTGTAATATTTATAGCCTGTTTCTTTTTCTAGCCTAGTTTACCAGCTAGACTATCCATATGATGCTTAACCTAAGTGATAATGATAAACCTTATCTGATTCCTCATCTCAGAAGGAAAGCTTTTAACCAGTAACTACAGTTCTTTTAAATGATACGCTCTGTTTCCTTCAATTAGCAGTTTGCTGAAGTTTTTTTCCCTTTCATTTATTAAGAATGCATGTTGAATTTTATCAAACGTCTATTCTAAAGTTATTGAACAGACTGTGTCCTTTTTCTCCTTTATTCTGTTAATTTGGTAAATTACATAGGTTTGAACAGTTCACTGATTTGGACATCTTATATAAGTATTTGTCATTTTATGATTGGTTTATTTCATTTAATAATCTCTTCAATGTGCATCAATGTTGTGACATATGCCAAACATTCCTTCCTTTTTAAGACTAAGTACTTCACTGCATGCATCATCCACATTCTATTTATCCATTCATCTGTCAGCACACATGTGGGTTGCTTCTACCTTTTGGCTATTATGATAATGCTGCTATAAACTTGGGTGCACAAATACCTGAGTTCTCATTTTTCCATTCTTTTTTGATAGATACCCAGAAGCGGAATTGCTGGGTCATGTGGTACCTCTGTTTCACACTTTGAGAAACCTCCTCATTATTTTCTATAGCAACTACACCATTTTCATTCCCAACATCAGATCACAAAGTTTCCAATTTCCCCACATCCTTGCCAACACTGTTTTCTGATAATAGCCATCCCTAGGGCTATGTTCAATTGAGTTTCATTGTCTCACTTTTAGATTTCCATTACATCTTTTT
Source organism: Talpa occidentalis (assembly GCF_014898055.3). Taxonomy (NCBI): domain Eukaryota; kingdom Metazoa; phylum Chordata; class Mammalia; order Eulipotyphla; family Talpidae; genus Talpa; species Talpa occidentalis. Next base: position 47,884,358 of record NW_023604861.1, on the reverse strand, counting down.
TCAAACTTTTGTTTTACACTACTAAATATAGGTATTTGTTATTCTGGATGTGGTGTTTCTCCATCTGAAATTTTTACGTGTCCATTTTAGTTGTCTCCTTTGTGATGTGTTCACTAATGGTGACTTTTTCTTCTGTTTAGCTTTTTAAATTTTTCTTTATTATAAGTGGCTCATTTTCCACAGACATTTATCTGGGAATTCTTCAAGGTCTCAGGTGAAGGTGAGTTCCTTTAGAAAAGATTTATGTTTGCTGTAGAAGTAGCTGGAAAGACTGCTAATGTGGGAATACCTCAAATTTAATTCTGGCTTGAGATTGTTCAGACCCACAAATAGTATGAACTTGTACCAAGATGTGTGTGGGGACTAGATTGAGATTTTGAATTCTCAAGAGAGGCTTCTTCTCCTCCAAAGAAAACCAAGTCCAAGACAGGCAACGTTCTCCATTGTTTCCTTAGCACGTCGATTTTGCTGCTTTTCCACGGAACATGGATTACAGCTCTCAGAGTCCCGACTGAATGCATGAGAGAGTATCTCCTACTAAATTTACTGAGTTTAGAAGGTCTCCAGCTTTATTTCCTTGCTGAACCTTAATTAAGATGTAGATAATTTATATTCTTGCTGATTAAAAAGTATAGGTATAAATTTATCCCCAGCAAAGAGATAAATTCACCTCAAATTAATTTGCAGTTTTAAAGAAAGTCTATTCAACATTCCAGAGTTATGTGTGTGGCAGGAAATAAATGTGGTAAAATGATTCTTAGAATGTATCGATGGGAAAGTAAGAATTTAAGTAAGAAAAATGAAGAGAGTGAAGAATTTGCCTACTTATTCTCAAGTCTACATTATAAATCTGTCCAAAGGAGAAAAGGTATAATATGTAATTAATATAAATTGAGAGTCTAGATAGCTCAGAAGGAGACCCTATGAACCCAAACTTAATATATGAGAAAGGACTTATAATCAACAGAAAAGGGATGGATTATCCCACAGGTGGTGTTGATGAGCTGGCTACATGGTGGTGGAGGTCCGTATTCTCAGTTCATTGCACACATTAAAATCAATTTTGGATAAATTAAATAATTGAATATTAAGAAATATTTTTTCCAACTTTATGAATGACTCACTAAACTCTTATCAGTAAAAGCTTTCCAAGGACAAAAACAACTAGAGAAATAATCAAAGGAAGGACTAATAGATAAAAATTAAAAGTTTCTACACAAAAATCATAAAATTTAAAATCTTAAAATCACCTTGGGAAAAATCCAAAGCAGTATGAAAAGGAAACAACTCCACTGTCCATATGATACATGATAGCACTTTACTAGTTCAAATGCCTTGATTTCTACTTTTTCCCCAAACTCTTTCCTTTTTTTTTTTTTTTTTAGTTTAAGTATTTTTAATTTTTTTTTTAACTTTTGGGATTATATTTTGCTCTCCCAGTGAGCTCATATTCCATTCATACTCCACCAAACCACTCGTGTCTCCTTTATTTTTTTAATCAAGTTTTACTGATGTTCCATATATTACAAGTTGTATAACCTCAGGAGTACAACTTCACACCACAATGTGAGCACATGCTTCACTCACCCTCCACTGAAACTCCTTTCTCCTTTCTCCCACTTTCCACTCCTTTCCCTCTGGTAACCCCTATTTTTTCAAGGTCTAAGAGTTATTTTTATTGGTGCTTTCCAGTGTATTTTCTTTAGCTAGTTATATTTGACAAGTGAGTGAAGCCATTTGGTAATTAATTGTCTTTCATTTTCTGACTTATTTCACTTAGTGTAATCTTCATAAGATCCATCCATATTGTCCCAGAAAGCACTATTTCATTTTTTTTTATTAGGTGAGTAGTGTTCCATTGAGTGTATATATATATATATATATATATATATATATATATATATCACAATTTTTAATCCAGTCATCTATCAATGGATATTTACATTGATTCCATGGCTTGGCTGTTGAGAATAATGTTGCCATGAACATAAGGGTACATAAATCTTTTCATACTAGTGTTTTCATATATTTGGATAAATATCTAGTAGTAGTATGCTGGATAATGAGATGCTTCCATTTTCAGTTTTTTAAGGAATCTACATAAAGTTTTCCACAGAGTGTATACCAATTTACATTCCTAGCAACTGTGGACAAGTGTTCTTTTTTTCCACACTCTTGCCAACACTTGTTTCCAGTCTTTTTGATACAGGTCACTCTCACAGGGACAAGGTGATAGCTCATTGTGGTTTTAATTTGATTGTATTTTCATGTTTGTCTTGCTTTTGATTTGCTGAACTTCTTGGATCTTTAAGTAGATGTTTTTCATTAAACTTGGAAATATCTTTTTCTGCTAAGCATGTGATTTGGGGCAGCAAGGAGTTTATCTTTGAGTAACATAGTATGGTGAAAGTCCTGGGCTTAGGCTGTAAGGTCTATTGGCCAAGTCATTTAAGTATTCAGAACTTTAGTCTCCCCATCTATAGGGAGGGAATTATAGCCAACGGTTATGGGATTTCTTTGAGCATTAAATGGAATGGTGTTTGCACAGGGTTTAGAAGGTATCTAACTAAATAATGAAACTTAATTTGCATTAAAACATTCCTCAGCAATCAAAAAAGATAAACTCATGCAATTTGCAGTAACATGGATGGCGCTGGAAGGGATCATGCTCAGCGAAATAAGCCAGAAAGAAAAAGAAGAATACCAGATGGTCTCACTCATAGCAGGAATTTAGAAAACCTAAGTAAGGGACCAGGAAAAAGACTAACTATAATAAAGTAAAAATCAAAATCAACCAGCAACTATAAACCAGAGACACACTATGGGGGGCTGGGGGGAGGAGGGAGTAGGATCAAAACAAGGGGGAGTGGGAATTGTATGGGGACTATAACCAAGAGGAAAATGCATACATTGTGCAAAAATGAAAAGTGATGTAAAAATATATAAAATTTAAAAAATAATAATAGAAAAATAAAAATAAAAAACATTCCTCCAGAAGACCCCAATTTATTTTATTTATTTTTTTTAAAGATTTATCCAGGCCTCCCGGATGGCACAGCAGGTTGAGCACAGCGCTGTGAAGCTGTCTGCAGCCTCTGCAGTGCAGGTTCAATTCCCGGCCGACGCGGGAGATGTCCACATGGCACAGCAGACCTCTCCTGACTTGCCTGCTGTTCCCCTCAGCAGTGCTTTCATCCGTCTGCTTGTTCTGCTACCTGCCCTGTCTCTGGTGAATTCTCTCACCCTCCTGCGTTTCTGGCCTGTACCCCCATTCTTGTATAAATAAATAAATCTTAAAAAAAATTAAAAAAAATTAAAGGTTTATCCATTCATGCGTACAAGAACTGGGGCATAAGTCAGAGGTGTTGGAGGGGTGAGAGGATTCAACAGAGACAGAGTGGGGACAGAATAGGCAGAGCTACTGAAATACACCACTGAGGGGAGCAGCAGGCAAGTCAGGAGAGGTCTGCTGCACCATGTGGGTAGCTCCCTGGCCGGGGATCGAACTCATGCTGCAATGGCTGCAGACAGTTTCATAGGTTGCGTCTTAACCCCTTGCATCACCAGGGAGACCTAGAAGACCCCAAATTAAATGCATGTAGAATCACTTATCCTCTATTAATATCCTAAAAAAAAACCCCTAATTTATTGAATAACTTGGCATAAAGCAAAGAATGTTTATTTTCTTTTGGTTTTTGAAGAAGGAAGTGCAAAAAAAGTTTCCAGCATGAATCCTAGGGGTCTGAGAGAGTTGACAAAAGCAAGTGGACACACTTATTCCAATCTAATTTGAGCAGTACAACTATCTTTCCTCAGCTACTTACCTGTGGGCTTGGGAACCGGTTCATTCATCCTTCGTTTGAAAGTGTGCTGCATATGACAGAACGTGAAAAATTAGTGATCTCCATATTGTTATATACTTTGTTACAGGAGAACAAGACAATAGAACAGATGCACTATCAGAATTCAATTCTTCCAGTTCTCTCGATTGTCATTGGTTTATATTGACAAGAGTTTAATTAGATCATGATGTTTTAACTATGTGTAATTTTCAACACCAGAACAGTTGTAAGTGTAAGAAATAAACAAGATTTCTTAATGGCTTGTTTCATTTCTTTATGTACAGAGAATGCTAATGTCAGTATGGAAAGACTGGCTCATTGAGAGGGAATGTGTGTGTGCGCCAGAGGGGAGGGTTCCTGAGTTACTGTTTCCTGAGTGATTATTTATAATGGGCAGATGGAAATCAATAGTGGAAATGAGTGAGACTGAATGAGGTCTACTGGGAGGAAAGATGTGCAGATTAGAGGGTGGAGATGACACATGTTAGTAGGCAGGAAAAGGAGATATGTGTTTGATGAGAGAATAGGGACCTGGCCGCACATGTGTCAGCCTACTCATTTGCTGATTATGGGTGAATGAGTGTAAGCATGTATCAAAGTGCTGCCCACAGTATCTTCCAACATCTATTTGCGTATAATTTTTCCTTTTCATTGGCACTATTTCCCATGCATAGGAAGATAATTTTGGTACAAATGGAAGGTGAGGCAATATTGCAAATATACTTAGGCTACTATAAAATCAGTCAAGGTATTTCTCCCTCACATTAAAAATTTCTACCTCCATGGGAGTGTAAATTGATCCAGCCACTATGGAAAGTTGTGTGGAGGTTCCTCAGAACATGAAAAATAGATCTACCATATGATGCTGCGATTTCACCCCTAGGAATCTCCCCAAAGGACACAAAAACACTAACTTGAAAGGAAACCTGCACTACTACGTTTATTGCAGCACTGTTTACAACAGCTAAGACATGGAAACAACCCAAATGCCCCCAAATAGATGAATGGATCCAAAAAATGGTATATTTATACAATGGAATGTTACTTAGTAATCAAAAAAGACAAACTCATGTCATTTGTTGCAACATGGATGGAGTCGGAAGGGATTATGCTAGCCAAAATAAGTCAAAAGTAAAAAGACATATCAGATGGTCTCATTTATACGTGGAATATGGAGAAAGCAAACAAAAGGTCAAGAAAAAGTTAAAACTAGCAAACTGATCATAGATCTAAGACATAAATCAGGGGAGAGGAAGAACACAAGAAAATATGTGTGATGGTTCATGGTGATATGGTGGCAGGAGAACTATGGAGGCTACAAAGATGTAAAAAAAGATTTAATAAACTAAAGAAAAACCCATGTAAAATTAAAGAAAACATCCATGTAAAACATTTTTTGCAGTGTTTGGGACAGATAAAAATATTCAATAAAAGCTTTTGTAATATAATAATACAGTTATTATCATTTGTAATGCTTCCTTGAGAATTGAAGTTGCTGGAGAAACTCACTAAATAGCAATATCTCCTTTAAAAATATCTGACTGATTACTGTCTTAAAAAAAATAAGGTTAACTTATTTCATAGTCTATAATAAATATGACATGGTCCTATATTGATCTGAGAATTTCTTTTAAAATTTGTGCTAGAAAGTTACCTACCTTTGGCACAGAGTCTTACATCAACTTTGTCTTCAACATTCCCCCCAAATCCAATTACATTCATTTGTCTTTTCTCTGTTAACCTTTGAATGACTTTGGACCAAAGGTTATAAAACACTGACCTAAAAATTGCTGCTCTACTCTTACCTGGAACTTAGAATCTCCCAGAATCTCAAGGTTGGGAGGGATTTCAAATGCTATTCAAAACTACTTCACTTCTATTTATCCAACATCCATTATATATGATGCATGCAAAAAAAAATTCTACCTACAATCAATGAATAAGTCAATAGTTATATTGACTGTTACTTTAGTGTTTTATGTATAGAGCTTTAAAAGCTTAAGATTTCTCTAAAAACTTAAGATAATCAAATAGAAGCATCGTTCATGCACAAAAGAAAGAAAAATTCTGAGGCAAGAAATACTATTTCATCTTTGGGACAACTAATAGGGTAATAATCCTGGCACAGCAATCTTCTGGTTTTCTAGCTTCAGGTGTTGGGGAGGGGAAATTTTCCCCTACTCTTCTAGGTTCTTTTTGCTGGTATCATAATTCAATTAATATTAGACAGATTAATAAGAGAAAAAATTAATTTCGTACATACAGAGAACCCACATGACCTGAGAGGCCCCAGAACAGTAAGGTAAAAAGAGGTTTATGTGCTATCCTGAAATAAGGAAAAGGTGAAGGGACCTTCAGAGGGAAAGAACCCAATTCACAGGAGATGGGAAGAGGCAATGTTTGGCAAATAAGTGTGTCCCAGGTCATGCAGAGATAAAGGGGCAAAGAAAGGCTCTGAACTAACAGGTCTTGTAGAATTCCCACCAGTCAACCACACTTAGCTCTTATTCTTTTTTTTTTTTAATTTTTAATTTTTTACATCATTGTTCATTTTTATTTATTTAAAAAAAAAGATTTATTTATTTATGCACACAAGAACTGGGGTACAAACCAGAGGTGTGGGGGTGAGAGGATTCACCAGAGACAGAGTGGGGAACAGAACAGGCAGACTGACTGAAATACACTGCTGAGGGGAGCAGTGGGCGAGTCAGGAGAGGTCTGCTGTGCCGTGTGGGTAGCTCCCAGCCTGGGGATCTAACTCATGCTGCAGTGGTTGAGGACAGCTTCATAGGTTGCATCTTAACCCCTTGAGCCACCAGCGAGGCCCATTGTTCATTTTTAAAAACTCTTATTCTTTACAGTCTATAGTGATAGTCTCTCCCTGCAATCGATTTTCTTTATTTAAATTATTTTAAGTAATTAAATGGGAGGTAAAAGAACAAAACAAACAAAATGTCTTCTGAGTCTTTTGGGCCTTGAATGTCTTCAGCTTGAAATAAACCACAAACCAAAGTAGCTTGTTCTGGGGAGACTGACACTAAGCCTCACCACAGATTCCAAAAATGTAATCCAGTGGCTCTCCTCCCCATTCTCATTGCTGACCTCTAGTCTCTCTGACCTCTGCTTTCTTCTGCATCATCTTCATCTCAGGGAGACTTCCTCACTGGCAAAGATAATCCTTGTTATCTCCAGAAATATCTCATTCTTAATACATGAGACCTCACCAAAGAGAGCACCTCTTTCTCCCAGTTTCCATAGCAAAACCCTTCAGTTATCCAAATAGTCCTTTTTGGCCCATGACTACCACTGTGTTAGGAACTATGCCCAGAGATTTGGGGTATCATTCATGGTTGGTCTTGTGTGTGGGTGTGCTCTATGCCTGCACAAAAGCATATTCTTAAAGTTATATGCTTAAAGATTTTTTGAGCATTTCCGGAAGATAAACGTTTACCTCATGCCTTGTGTTTTGGGGACCTATGACAAGGCTGATGACCTGGTTATTGGTATTAAGAGAGGTTTATTGGAGGAAACAGACATGTAAAAGATGAGTTGCAATTCTTATAAAAGTTAACAGTTAATGCAGGCTTGCTATGCCAGGCTCTATGCTAAGCTCTTTTCATTCACCTCATTTAATCTTCAGCAAAACTTTTACAGTAGGAACTATTATTATGTTCATTTCAGAGACAATGGCATTGAGGCATAGGGTACTTAACATCCTGTAAGCCAATTAGGTAAACGAAGTATAGGGGAGAATTTTCCAGGTAGGGAACAGCATGTGGGTAGGCCCAGAGACTCCTCTGAGGAACCGGCCATAGCCTGGACTCTGAGAGGATGAGGAGGTCCAGATGGACAGGCTTGATGGCAGATATGAGCGAAATGGGAACTTTAGCATCCCTCTACGACTTTCACTGCTTTGTTGTCAGAGACTGATAAACCTATTTGATTTCACCAAGGATCTGAATGACAAGTTACATTGCATTCCCTGCTCATGTAAAGAGACTTTACCTATTACTCCGATAAAACAAACAAACAAACAAACAAAAAACCACACCTCTATCAAACGCACCCCTGTTTCTTTTGTGATCCTGGTGTTTGTGAGAAGGCTTACTATGGGTGGCTCACCATTTCAATGGCTTTAACAGTGCTACAGCAGTTGTGTTGGTGCTTATGGCAATTACGTGTCTCTGCTCCGCATATGGGCTAATCTTAAGGAGTAACCAAACATAACTTATCTGGAATCTTTCCCTTGGTCCATGGTTCATTGGTACTTCAGTTAACTGGTTGCTCACTCCCCTTTCTCCCATATTGCGGTACTCTTCTGGACACAGATCAAGACCAGTGGCAATGTTTCTGGACTGCCTTTCATTTTTGTAACAGGTGATAATTCCCACTGCAAACATTCTGGGACCCAAAGTCTGAAACCATCTTATAAGGAAGCATGGAGACTAAGCATGCATCATCAGAAATGTTATGTTTTTACTTATAGAGACATTTGAAGGAGAAACAGCCCTTTAAGTTTGCTCTGCAAAAGCCCAGAAGCATGTGTGGTCATCATTAAGCAGTATGAAATACTATCTGTACTATGATTGGAAAAATGGAAGGGTAGATTACAATGGGTGCAGAGACCATATTGAGGCATTATTGGAAACTTTTGACATAGAATAATAAACATCTGACAACTTTTAGGCACCATGATGCTCTTTTTTTAAATTTTTTTAAAGATTTATTTATTTATAGAAGAACTGGGGTAAAGGCCAGATGCGCGAGAGGGTGAAAGGATTCACCAGAGACAGAACAGAGAACAGAACAGGCAGACTGACGAAACACACTGCTGAGGAGAGCAGCAGATGAGACAGGAGAGGTCTGTCTGCGCCATGTGGGATTCTCGCTGGCTGGTGGGGATCGAACCTGCGCTGCAGAGGCTGCAGACAGTTTCACAGTGCAACACTCAACTGCCTGCGCCACCAGGGAGGCCCACCATGATGCTCTTTAAATGAACTTTGTCCTTTGCTATAGGCACAGTTGATATCTGTTTTAATCTTTACCTCTCTAAAGAAACCTCAACAAAAGGTTCCTAGTACAGGAATTACATCGAGCATATTTAACAGTCAATACGGCACAAGCACCAATCAATTAGAACAGTTCCTGACTATAAACAATGCTTTCCTTGAATTAGTGTTAATCAGTTGAATCTTAGCCTAGCCTGCTGGGATCATGTACTCTCTTTTCACCAAACAAACATTATCCAACAGCCAATGTGTGAGACAGTCAGATGTCCCTCTAGGCCAGTGGCTCCCAGAGATGGGGATACTTTTGCTTTTCAGAGTTTATTTGACAAAATCCAAAGACATTTCTGATTGTGGGAGACTACAACTGACATCTAGGAGGTAGAAGCCAAGGATCTCACTAACCATCCTACCATGCACAGGGCAGTTCCCTACGATAAAAAGTCATTGGGCCCCAAAATGTTTAAAAGAGAGTGAGATCCTGCTTTAGGTAATACCCTCAGCCTGACGAGTAGCTTCCCACACTCTGATCTATATGAAATCTTTTGCAGATTGTTGGCAAGTTACTATCAGTTTGCCAACTTGGGGTTTTCTCATTATCTCATAATAAAAAGGCATTTATAAATTCTTCTGTTCCTGTGGCTTTTGTCCCCACCAAGTACTTTAGTAATCAAAGAATAAAATAACCAAGCACAGATGAAAGTATTATACCATTAGCTCCTATGTTAAAAAGGACACAACAAAGGAATGGGAAATCAGTTAAAACTTTTTCAGGGAACACAAAGCTTTCAAATACTGTGGAAATCCAGTAAGAAATATGTACCACTTGCCTTCATATTTGAATGGCTTGAAAACCTAGTTACATGCCAGGTCTGAGCTTCTTCCTTGACAAACCACAAGGGACAGTGGGGATAGAGAGTGAAGGTGTGGATGTTCTCTGGAAAAAGAATTTTGGAAGCGTATGGGCTGAAGGTCAAATTTTATGTTAATTTGTGACCACATTTTTATTTTTTATTTTTTTTTAATTTTTTTTTAATAGAGGCATGTTTTATTTATTTATTTATTTATTTGTTTGTTTATACAAGCACTGGGTACAGTCAGAAGCACGGGAGGGTGAGAGAATTCACCAGAGCCAGAGCAGGAAGCAGAACCGAAGTACACTGCTGAGGGGAGCAGCGGGCGGCAGGAGAGGTCTGTGCGCCATGTGGGATCCTCCTCCGGTGGCCGGGGAGCAGCCGGGGATCGAACCAGCGCCGCAGAGGCCGCGGGCAGCTTCGCAACCCAGCGCTCAACCGCTGCGCCACTGGGGAGGCCCCATTTTGATTTTTTAAATACCATATATTGAGTTTCCTATAAATTTTCAATGTAGAAAATTTACGTAATTATATACAAAAGACTTAAAACTCCTTCTTGGGATATTTTAATGTATACACCCTGATTATACATAATGTATATATGTGTATTTGAATGTGTGGATATGTGTGTTTATATATGAAGATATGTGTGCATGTATAAAAAGGGGAAGTATATTGCAGACGAATATATTCATGACCTGAATACTTTGCACAACATTACTTGAAAATGATAGATGATACTTAAGGGCACTTAATATCTTATTCTATTTTATGAATGGATTTGAATGTGCTTCATGGAGATTCATGAAGGTTTTTTTTTTAATTTTTGCTAGTATAAACAATCTTGTGGGAAAGATACATGGACATAAACCACTGTGGGCATCTTTCTGACTATAGTTTTTTCTCACAAAGATGTATCTTGGTAGGCACGTTGTTCTTGAAGTGGAGAGAAAGCACCTTCTACCATGACACAGCATTCATTCCATACTGCTAGCTTCAAAGATCTCCTAAATCATGGCAGAGATCTGACTCATTTTCTAGCCACAATCTGATAATCAAGTCCTCTGAGCCCAAGGACTGCACATTTCAACCCTACAGGAGTCAACATATACCTCACTGTCTCTTCTATGGGTGAATCCTTTGTTGCAGGCCTTATCATCCTCATCTGCACCAAGGTGGAAAGCTGCTGGCACAGAAAAGCTGTGCGAATCAGACCCTTTGGGATATAAGTGGCAGAAACCCAAGACAAGCGGTTTTGGCAAAAAAGAGCAGCTCTCTGGCTCATACATCCAGATGGGTGGCCCAAGTGAGCACACTCACTTTACCTTTCACTTCTGATTTCTTTGTGTGTCCATTTCATTCTCTCAACATGGCTAATTCCACATGGCTGCAACTATGCTGCTGGTGGCACCTGACTTACATCTGTCCACTCTGCTGACAAGGAGCCAAGAGACTTCCCTTTCTTTCAAATGTACTTGGGAAGGCTCTGAAGGGCCCTCATTGTAACCAGGAGGCGAGTGCCCTGCTTGCATCAGGGGCGTCCCACCCTCAACAAGATGTCCACAGTGAGGGAGATGAAATTTTGTGAGATGGCACTTCCTACAGAGGCCACAATAATAAGGGACGTTGGGAGGGCTAAGTGTAGAATTCCCCAGAAAAGACAATAGTGCTAGTTTCAGAAGATTGGAAATTGGCTAACCAGGGAAGAGCAGCGGTCCTCTGAAAAACCAGGATTTGAAGCCAAGTCCTCTGACGCTAGAGCCTATGTGTTTAACCCCCACAATATATATATTGCCTTGAAACAATCAAGAAAAAGGAATGGCTCCACTTCCTTGATCTGTTTAATAATAATTATTAAATGAATACTTTCTATATATAAACCTATTCCAGCCCCCATATATATGTACATTTTTAATTAATAGATTTAAAAATTGTATTATTTTGTATCAGGTAGCATTAGTTCACAACTTTTCAAATGTACATTACCATTACCACACCACACTCACCACCATCCGTTGTCCCCCCCATAGTCTGTTGGGCCCCCTGGCACCTGTGCTCCCAAACCCTCCACACACACCCCCCACCCCCCCCCGCTAGCCTCAATTCTACAGTCAGAGTTCTAGGGTCTGTTTGGTTTAGTTTTGCGTGTTCCTTTGTTTTGTTTCTATATAGTTCATATATATTAGTGAATCATTCAGTATTTGTCTTTCTTCTTCTGACTTACTTTGCTTAGAAAAACCCTATCCAGTTCCTTCCATGTTATCACAAATGGCAAGATTTTGTCTTTTTCTCTTTTAGCTGAATCATATATAAATGATTATATATATATATATATATATATATATATATATATATATATATATATAGCACCTTAATTTAGTTATCTGTTTTTGGTCACAATAGGTTGTTTCCATAACTTGCCTACTATAGATAGTGCTGCAATGAACATAGGAGTGCACATATCCCCTTGAATTAGTGCTTTTGCATTCTTTGGGTAGGTCCTTAGGAGTGGAGTTGCTGCATCATATGGCAGATCCTCTTTTTTTTTTTTAATATTTTAAGAATCCTCTGTATTTTTTTCCACAGGAATGAACCAGTCTATATTCCCACCAACAATGTAAGAGAGTTCCTTTTTCTCCACATCCTCACCAACACTACAGTTTTTGATCTTTTTGATATGGGCCATTCTCACAGATGTGAGACGGTATGTCATTGTGGTTTGGTTTGCATTTCCCTGGTGATGAGTGATGATGAACATTTTTTTTTCATGTGCAGTTGCCCATCTGTATGTCTTCTTTGGAGAATAAATAGACTTTTTAAAAATAGTAGTTTCCAGTCTAGAAAAAAGTTGAGGGAAAATACAGAGAGTTTCCATATATTCACTTTCTCCCACCCAGTTTCCTCTATTATTAATATTGTCAATTGGTGTGACACATTTTTTATGATTGATGAGGTGCTATTTATATGCTATTATAAGCTAAATTCCATAGTTCATATTAAAGCTCACTCTGTGTTGTATATTCTATGGGTTTTAACAAATATATAATGACATGTATCCACCTTTACAGTAACATTCTTTATAATATAATTAAAGTATCTTATAGTATATGCTCCATTTATTTCCTCTCCCTTCCCTTCCCCAAATCCTTGACAACCACTGATCTTTTTACTGTTTTTTTAATTATCTTTTATTGTCTCTGTATCTTAGCCTTCCCCAGGCAAATCATACAGTATGTTGCTTTTTCTAATTGATTTCTTTCATTTAGCAATAAACATTTCATATTCCTCTGTATCTTTTCATGGCTTGATGACTCATTTCTTTTTATGGATAAATAATATTCCACTGTATAACTGTACCACCATTTATTTATCCATTCGCTTATTGAAGGACATCTTGGTTGCTTCCAAGTCTTAGCAACAATGAATAAAGCTGCTATAAACAGTTACATGCAGATTTTTCGGGACACGACTCATTTGGATAAATACCAAGGAATGAGATGGTTGAATTATAGGGAAAAACTAGGTCTAGGTTTTTTCTTTCTTTCTTTCTTTCTGACTGGGTACAGTCAGAAGCACAGGAGGGTGAGAGAATTCACCAGAGCCAGAGCAGGGAGCAGAGCAGGCAGAAGGACCGAAATACACTGCTGAGGGGAGCAGCGGGCGGCAGGAGAGGTCTGTGCGCCATGTGGGACCCTCCTCTGGTGGCCGGGGAGCAGCCGGGGATTGAAGTGGCGCTGCTGAGGCTGCGGGCAGGTTCGCAACCCAGCATTCAACCGCTGCGCCACAGGGGAGGCCCTAGGTCTAGGTTTTTAAGAAATTGCAAAAGAGATTTTTAGGATGACTGTAAGAATTTGCATTTCCACCAGCAATGGCTGAGCATTCCTATTGCTCCACAATTTGCCAGCACTTTGGTGACGTTGATGTTTTTATTTTAGCTGTTTAGTGGTGGATAGTGGTATCTATCATTGTTTGTTTTTATATTTACAGTTTCCTAATGGCATGTGCTTATGTTCATTCTTTTATCTTCTTTGATGATGCCTCACTTCAGATTTTTTTCCCATTTAAATGGGTTGTTCATTTTCACATTGATGAGTTTTAAAAGTTCTTTGTTTATTTTGGGTAACAGTACTTCATGATGCATGTGTTTTGCAAAGAATTTCTCCCAGTCTGTAGCTTGTAATTTCATTTTATTTAACAGCAAATTTTTTTAGAGCAGAAGTTTCTAATTTTAGTGAAGTCCAACTTACCAATTTTTTTCTTTTATGGATTATGTTTTTGGCACTGTGTTTTTTTAAAAAAAAATCACCAAACCTTAGATTTGTCTTCTATGTTGTCTTCTAGGAGTATTATCATTTTGCCTTTTACACAGGTCCATGATTCATTTTGAGTTGATTTTTGTGAAAGGTGTATGGTCTGTATTTTGATTCATTCATTTGCACGTGGATGTTGAACTGTTTCAGCACCATTTGTTGAAGAGATTATCCTTTCTCCACCTAGTTGCCTTCGTTCCTTTGTCAAAGTTCAGTTGACTATATTGTGTAGGTCTATTTCTGGGATCTCCAGTCTGTTTATTTTTCTACATATATCACCATCCTCTCTACCCCCCAGCTTTATTTGATGCATATTTTTCATCATCACCCAGAAGTTTGTACTTACCTAGCAGGTAGTAAAATCCTTATTTTGAAGATGAAGAAACTGAGTCTCAGAGAAGACCATTTCTGCAGACCAGCAGCTAGCATGAGCTGGAGTTAGAGTTCAAAACCACATCTATATGACTGATTCTGTTACTTTCAGTGTGGTTATGCTACTTATTGGTGCTAGGCTGGAACTTGGTCTACCTTAACAGACCAATGGCCTAAATTCTAGCATCTCCTTTTCCTCGTGGTCTTTGGAATTTTGGTTCAATTGCTCTTTGATTCTGCCTATCTCTTATAGTCCCACACATGAACCCTAACCTGTCTGAAGTTTAGCTTATTTAAACATTCGGCCAGGTTTTTTCCAGGTTTTTTCCTTAACATTTTGCTGAGACCTTGAGCATAATTATCCTCTATCCTTCCCCCCACCCTCAACTTCCTTTACAATGAATCCTTTTTGCCATGAAATTCCTTGCTTATGGGCCTATGGGCCTTCTCACTGAGGGTCTTGTATTATCTTCTAAATATGAAGCCTGTAGCAATTCCAAGAGTAGCACAACCGGTGGTTGACAAACTCCTATTTCTGACCCATCTGTGGGGTAGGAGGCATGGAAATAATTCAAAGGCCATGGGCAAGTCCTATGTTTTCTGATTTTTCTCCAAGTCAGAAGGAGGCTGGCAGGATTAATCTACAACCTGCTCACCACTCCGATGCCACAGGCTACTGGATCTCTATAGATTGTGCTTCTTGCTTTTGTGTTTTTTGGAGCAGTGACAGCAAAGAGGGAGCTTGCGAGGTGAGCACTGTGGGATTGGGAAATAAACGTTTCTATCATCTCTGGCAGAATAACTGGGAAGCAAATCCGTTTGAATATCCTGGCCCACAGGTGTGTTTGTCCTATTGCCAAAGAACTCAGGTAAATCCAGGATTCTGGGCCCTTGTTGGCAAGGGGCAAGGATAAGTTATTTATGAAGACCAAAGGACAAGCAAAAATAATAATAATAATAAAGGCAGTCAATTCACCGATAAAATGAAGATGTATAATACTTCCATAAAGTGCCTCCCCAATCTTTTATTTTTTGAAAAGGCACCCTGATCGCGAGCTCGGGCCAGTTCGCAGGTCCCGCCGGCCCACCGGCTCACTCGAGCCTGCGGCGCTCGCTTTGGCGCGCGGTTGCGGCTTCAGGGACTAGAGGATGAACAGGGGCGCCGCGCCGAAAGGCGGAGAGAACTGAGGCGCCATAAGACTGCGGGGAAATCCCAGGTTTGGGGCGCGGGAAGATACTGCGCCGCCCACCGCGCCGCCCCAGGGGCCGCGCAGCGCTCCCATTGGCGGTGACGCGCGGGGCCTGGCAGAAGTTGGGGCGGGGGGGCTGGCGCAGGGTCTGGAGCCCGCGGCTGATGAAACCGGGCGCGGGACCCAGGCCGCCCTCTGCGCTGCGTTCAGTCGGCGCCGCCAGGTGTGAGCGGAGGGTCAGCTGCCAGCGGGGCGCGCGGGCCCGTCGTCGTCGGTTAACAGCAGCCGCTCCCATCCCGCGCCCCGCGCGCCCTGCTTCCGGCCGGGCGTCCCCGCGCGCCGGGCCGCGTGCGTCGGGCCACTCGCGGTCTCGTCCGCATCCCGCTGCCCGCTGCCTCGGTGAGTGCTCGGCCCCCGCCCATGCCGGTACCTCGCCCGGGTCGGGTCACCTTGGAGACGCCCCCGGCGCCGCGATGGGCTGCGGGAGGACGGTGCGGGGAGGGGCGAGGGTCCCCTGCCAGGGGCACGGGCATCCTCTGGGGTGAGCGAGATCCGCGCCGATCCGGGGGTGTGAGCGCGGGGCCGGTGCACATGTGGCTCTGTCTACGGGAGTCCATTTTGGTTGCCTGAGGCGCAGCGTGGTGCATGATGCAACACCGAGTGAGTAAGCGTGGGCGACCTGGAGCCAGGGGGATGCCGGCCCAGAGCACCTTGCCAGCGGCCCGGGCGCCGGGCGCACGGGGTGGTCGAGCTGGGCCGGGAGGCAGACGCAGGGGCAGGCCTAGGAGGCATCCGGAGCCTTCCCTTACATGGCGCGGGGCTGGGCCCCGCCACGAGGTCCGCGTTGTGACAGAGACCGCGGCCCTGGGCGTAGTTCCGCAGCAGGTGGCAGGCACAGGCCGTGTGGTGCGCCCCGACCCGCCGGCCTTGGCGCCCACCTCGGCTTCCCTAGATCCCGGGATGCGCCCTGGGCGGACCGCACCTCCTGTCCTCAGGATTGTTTCGGGTTAGTTTCCTCCGGGTGGGCTTCCTTGTGACCTAATTTGGCCTGAAAAAGCAGATTGCTTCAAGCTTCCCAGATGGCTTGGAGCAGGAGGAATTTCTTCCGGCTTAATAAAGACAACTTACTTTCCGCGTGGTCCTTTCTTCTAGATGACAACTTCCCAGGCCGGACGGGTCAGGCGAGTCATTCTGGCACCTGTGTGTACACAGAGCTGCTGTGTGTAGTACTACCAGAGTGAGTTGTTTTTGTTTTAGCTCCTTTCCGTTTTCATTGTGAATGGGAGCCAGAGAGAGTTGATTTTGACACATCTGGTTAGGATAGCCAGGCATGGGTCTTCTGGAACTCTACCTTTTCCAACATTCCAGGTCAGGCACTCCTGTGTAGGAGTAACCAGGAGGTGGTTTTTATTCTATTTAGTTACAAGAGTAGAGGGTTGGGATTTCAGTCCAGGGGTATTGCTTTAAAATTTGAGCAGCAGAGACCTGTATATATGTTCGCCTCTGGCTGAGTTTGCTAATTGTGTTTAATTTGAATTATAGTTTATTTGTGATTTAACATTCTTATCCTTTATGTTTGGTTCAGATAATAGAAACCCATGATACATTTATTCCCCTGACAATTTTAGTTGGTCTCAGTGGAAATTATCATTATTTTTATATGAGCACACCCTTCTGTCATTGAAACAAAAGGTCTATTTAAACCATATAGTCGGGATAGAAATGTAGTCTACAAAGGATTAAAATAGTTTTTAATAGTTTGGCATCATTAATCATAGATAAAATGTAGAAAATGTCAAAGGAGTTTTGACTAAACCAACAGAGATCAGAAATGTACTTAGTTTGAATCTATTTGAATCACATGGGTGCTTTTGCGCATATAATTATTTGCTATAGAGGAAAAAAGGACTTGACAAGATTGCTGACCTCGGGTCGCTTGAATTCTAAGAAAGGTGTTCCTTACATTTGGTAGAAAATTCCATTCTTTGATGGAATTAAATACATATATTATTGATCTAATCTGTAGTTGCTTTTTATTAAGACCAGTAAAAATAAGTAATTATGTTGGAGGATCCAGAATTATGTTGAACAGAGTTAATTAATCTCTTTTCATTATTAACATGTATTCAGAGGTATTGGTTTATTAGTCCTAGAGAGGAATTTGAAACAGGAATAAGTGCTTCTTGTTATGGACACAAACATTTTTCTCTAACCCTGGAGTTGTTTGGGTCACAGGTGTCTGACCACTTTCATGCCTCCCAATGTGATTGACTCCAGGTATTCCCTGAGGATGGGACCCTAGTGTTCAGCTGCAGGATGGGCCTCTTCAGACCTGGGGCTCTCTGCCACTGTCCAGTTCCACTTGAGGGCAGATCTCATAGACCTTGAGGACTTAGCATTTACTTTGGGTGAGGTGGAGACAATAATCATTGGACAGTTATTTTCCTAAGTAGAGAAGAGGTGAGGGGGTCTGGGGGAGGGCTCACATTTCAAGATTTATAACTAAGTATGAAATAAAACCCAACCCCAAGTTATTTCTACATGCTAGTGACATAGGTAATTCTGGGGCAACTTGGATGGGGTGCCAATGGTTGAAATGTGAGGTGGTTGAATTCTCCATCCGTAGGCTTATGTAATTGTTCTAACTGTACATTTTAACAGTAGACCCAACAGGGCCTCCCTGGTGGCGCAGGGGGTTGAGCATAATGCTCTGAGGCTGGCAAGAGTTGGATCCCTGGCCAGCTGGGGAGCAACCGACATGGCGCGGCGGACCTCTCCTGTCTCTCCCGCTGTTCCACTCAGCAGTGTGTTTCGGTACCTATGCCTGTTCTGCTCCCCACTCTCTGGTGAATCTTCTCACCCACCGCGACTGTTGCCTGTACCCCATTTCTTAAAAAAAAAAAAGTAGACCCAACGGGATTGGCCAGTGGATTGCATGCGGGGTATAACAAGAGGGGATATGATTCTAAGAAGAATGGAATTTTGACATTAAAGAGATGGAGGAAGGCTGAGGAAACAGCATATGGGTAATGACTTTTAAAAGTCACAGCTGACGTTTCTAGACTCTTCCCTCAAAGGACAGGACCCAGCTCGGTCTCTCCTATCCCGTCAGCTAGCTTTCTTGCATTCTCACTCCTAATCAGGGTATCTCTTCGTGCCTGTGGCCTCCCTGTGTTCTTGTCACCCCTCCTGTGGGGAGCTTGGTCTGGATTGTCCTGTTGCTGGGGTGAAGACTTACCTATCCCTTGAGGTCCTAGAGTCATGGGTGTACCTGCTTTTTCATTCCTGGGCCTTCAGGACACCTTGTTATCCAGGGGTTTCTCGGACCTTAGGCTGTTGGCGTTGGATCCCTGGCCAAGGTTCTATTCACTCCAAGGTTTGAGATTTCTTCCAGCCAAAGAATAGAGTGGCAGCTCCTTTCATGGAAGATTATCAGCCTTGTGGTAAACTTTAGGGGCTTCTCTTTCTACATAATTGCTTCCCCGATACTCCTCAATTCCAAAGCAGCTTTGGAAATAATTTCCTTTTTCAGTTGTTCAAAGTGAATCATAATTTGCCATGGGGTGTTTAGTGCCCTCTGTGAGTCTGTTAGGAGGATGGGCAACAGATTGGCAGACTGATCTGATGGGCTGCTAAATAAGTTTATTATACTCCGGAGACATGCCTTCTGATTGGTGTCACTGGCAGAGCTGTGGCTGAAGCTTACCTGTGGGTTGGATCCATCCATTCCCAGAACATAGACCCCAGAAAAGATATTTCTGGACATTGAAATAGTTCTGACATAAGGCTTACCCACCCGACCAGCGCCGCCCCCCCCCACCCCCCATGTCTTTCATTTTCATTTGATTTTGCCTTCCATTTTGTTGTTAGCAGTGGGGACTGCCAGATGGCACATTTGGTGGCAAACTGCACATATGAGTTGGAGCTATGTGGTAAGGAAAGAGGCCTTGCCAGCTTCAGTGCCTTGAGAGGCTTTGCTCTAAAAGAAGGATGCTCTTTTGGGGGAGGGGTCAGATTGAACTAGTGCTTGGGCCAGGCCACCTGCGGCTGCTGGAGTCTGCTCCCCTGTGTGTGGCCTCCAGAGTCACTTAGGCTTTCTTTGCTGGACCTTGTAGACTGGCTCTTTGTCGATGGGGACGCCTTCTTTCTTAGCCTCATAACAGTAAAGCTAATAAACATGAAGTTCATGGTGTTCTTTGAAAGAATTAAGGTAACAAGTCAATAAATTTGAATTTCTTTCTTGAAGTAAGTCCTTTTTGTTGCCTGCCTAATATTCTGATAATAGCAACCAGAAATCAAACTCAGGGCCACCATAAAGATTGTTGTGAGTGTATTTATATGGAGGCAGGAGACAGCATGCCCCTTCCCTTGGGAAGACTGTTACAACACTGTCTCTTCCTTGTTCTTGGGTGACTCGCCACCTCTTCCCCCTCCCTTTTCTGGAGGCACAGAGGGCATGGTGAGTTTATTTTCTAAACACTGTGTTCCTATTATAGTACTTTCTTCAGAATATTTGGTCATGTTCTTGACTGAGGACAACCACATACTGACCTTCACTGTCCCTGTGTGCTTCATGCAGTGTCCCGCCCTCCTGGCTCTGGACAGCAGGGTCGCAGCTTCTGTCCACACGGCTCCTGAGCTCCTCACGGGCCATGCAATGTGGGGTCAGAGGAGCTGCGTGGGCTCCACTGATAGGCTAAGTGCCCTCTTTTGGTGTTCCTCAGAGCCACCTTTAAATCTGGTTTCAGAAATGGACTTTCCATATTATTTGCATACTACTTGGATTTTAGTGTCTCCCTTATAGGATTGAGGAGACTTAAATGAGGCACTCCCACTTACCACAGCTTCTAACACACTCACACACTAAGGGGCTTAATGTGAGTGTTAACTATCGCTGAAATAACAACTTAGTTCTTTGATTTAGGTGTGGAGACACAAATTTTTTGCATTAACTTTATTTTACTACCCGGTTTTGCCAAGGTGTGAAAATGTAGTCCTACTTCCTTGGAATTATGTCCGCATAGCAGGGGGCAGATGTAGTGCCATGCTGTTGGGGGGACATTGGGCCTCTGAGGAATCTGCTGACTTGGGTCAGTGACCTGTGGATGTCACCTTAGTTCCTGTTCCATTGTCCCCTATGCACCTGGAGGGCTCTCTACTACTGTCCTTTCACAGTTGGGGGTCCGGGGCATGAAGGGAGGACCCCCTGTCTCTGGGGCTGTGCTGGCTCTTACTGTCCAGATCACTTTGAAACCCTGCAGTCTTAGGGATCCAGCTGCCTCACTGTGCTGGGAGCATTTTCCTTTAGTTCTCAGATCCACGCTTCACCTTGTCAGTAGGTTCTTGGAAACTTTAAGTGACGCGACTTACAAAGAAAGCAGGTCCTCAAGAGACTTTATTTTGTTCAGTGGATTTCTTTTTTCTCATCAATTATATGATAAAACCCTGTTGAATGAAACTGTTCAAGGAACTGCTGTATTGTTTTCCTATCTATGAAGACTCTTGAGTTGTTCTCTTAAGGTCATCTTGGAAATGTGCTTTTTCTCTGTATCTTCTTATCTGCCTGCCAAATAGGAAGGCCCTGGGGCTGGGTGAGATCGGGAAACACACACACTATGTCCTTTGCACTCCGTATGTTTTCACGTGTTCTTCAAACCACCCAGTGGGTTGGCACTACTATTTTGACTGCCGGCAAGTAAAAGCTCTGAGAAGTGACCTGAATTGATCAAAGGGCACACAGGTAGTTGTAGTAACTGACAGAGCTAAGACTTAAACCTGAGGGAGCCTGCCAGAGTCCTAACCGCCAAGTGTGTTCAGGGGTGGGGCACCAGCCTCTTTTGGGGCCCAGTTTAGGGATGCCATGTGCACAGGGCAGCATCAGGCTGAGATTTCAGTACACAGAACCTGAGACACTCGGTCCGCTCCTTGTTTCTGAGTAAGTCCTGGATGTGCAGGAGTAGATTGCTCCACCGCTGGTCGCTGGTCAGCACCCTGTTTTTTCTCCATTTGCCTGATTGCTCTCCATGCTTTGAAATGCAGACCTTTCCACTCTAAGCCCAGCAGCAGAGCCCCAGCTCCCTGCACAGCTAGAACTCTGGATAGCTGTGCTGGGAAGTGGCCAGAGCTTGGAGTTGGCCTCTGTGACTGAGGCTGGACTGCATTCTTTCTGTCTGGGTCAGTACTTTGCATTCATATCACCAGAGCCACTGCACACAGAACTTCCTCCAGGCCACAGGGAGCCCTGTTTCATTTATCTAATTCCAGTGATCTCCGCTCGGGGATAACCCTTTGCAGGGGGTCTTGTGGGAACTGGACGTTGTAGAAAAAGTTGGCTTCCTTCTTGGCATTCTATTCTTCTTAGGACCAGGCGCAGTAGTGGCTCTGTCCCAGATCTGGACTTCTCTGATTTCTGTTAATGTGGTGGGGAAGCATCTTCTTCCTTGGAAAATGCTCTCAGAAAACCTGGGTTAGGTGCTGCCCCGGCCAGGGAAACTCCGTCAGGGCCCTTGTATCCTGGAGAGATTCCGTGGCATGCAGGGACTTGGGGGGCCGCGCGCCGTGTGGGTGGCAGGTACTGGCCAGGTACCTGGTACCAGTAGAGTAGTGAAGCTGCACTATTTCTTTCTATCATCCTCATTTTTCCTTTCCTCTTTCAACATCTTGTGGTTAACATTTTAAAGATTTATTTATTTATTTATTTATTTATTTATAGAAGCACGGGAGGGTGAGAGAATTCACCAGAGCCAGAGCGGGGAGCAGAGCAGGCAGAATGACGAAATACACTGCTGAGGGGAGCAGCGGGCGGCAGGAGAGGCCTGCGCGCCATGTGGGACTCTCCCCCCAGCGCTGGGGATCGAAAAGGCGCTGCAGAGGCTGCGGGCAGCTTTGCAACCTAGCGCTCAACACTGCGCCACCGAGGAGGCCCTTGTGGTTAACATGTTACACCTAAAGTTACAGAGGGACAAGGAACTCCTTTTCCCAACTTGACCAGTTGTTTCTATTTGTTCCTTTTGTTTTGTCCATCCATTGATCTGTCTCTATGCATGCCCGTATATATTTTTTTCTAAGCCACTGAGAATAGTTGAAGACATCACACCCTTTATTTACCCTTACAAAACTTGAGTGTGCATTTTCTAAGAAAAAGGATGTTCTGTTACGTACCCAGACGCGATGGCAAAATCAGGAAATTTAACAGTGATACACATTGTTATCAAGGCTGTGGGTCTTGTTCAACCTTCACTTTGTCCAAGTGATACCCCTTTCAGCTGCATGTCTGTTGGAGTCTTTCAAAGGAAAATTATGATCTAATTTTCTATCTCCTAAGCTTCTTTTAAGAAAAAAAAAAGGCTCTGAAAAAGAAAAAAAATCATTCTAAAAGTTAGAATGCTCATTGTGAAAAATTTGGAAACTACAGAAAACTAAAAGAAAAAAATTAAAATGTTACGTAACTGCAGCACAAAGTTTTAGTGTTCAGCCAGGCGAAGGGCTTTGGAGAAAGGTGGTTGGAAAGACTTCTTCAGCTCGGGGTGATCATGGGCTGTGGGGAGGAGCAGACTCCCGGTCATGCCCTTGCCCAGGATTTGGGCAGTTGCCCACCTGATCAGGCAAACTTAACCACCTCAGGGTGGGCTAGGGTGGGGACCCAGAACTTGTGTAAGACTTGGAAAGCAATGTTGCAGGTTCTCTCACGCCTGCTGTCTACCCCAGGCTTCCTACACGTCGCTGAGATCAGGGGTGGGTGCGGGGGCTCTTGTTGAATATTTCCTGGTTATTTAATTTTGTTGTTAAACTTGCCTTTTGTTAAACCGTTAGACTCCCTGCTCTAGGTCAGTGAGGAAATAAGAGGAGAAATTATAAATTGTGTGTTTTTTTTTTTAATTGTGAATTTTGTTCTTCGTTAGCTACTGCGCTGCTCAGAAATTGCTAGGGGATGGTCTCAAGACTGTTGTATGAAGTTTGGATCTTGCACCTGCATTTTTTCGAGATGGTCTCCTTCATCGGGACCAGCAATAATTGAAAGGGGCTCTACTTTTTTCCAGCCTGGAAGGGGTGCTTGCTGAGTGACTCTTATTTGGGGAATGATTTTGTTTTTAGGACCTACAGTTGCTGAAACAACTCATTTGTACCTCAGTTTCTCTAAGCTGTATATATGTATATGTATATATATACCTACATTGTGTGTGAAAAAGAGCCTCTGAAGGTCATGATCAAAAGCCTCAAGTATTTTTCCATGTTTGTTTTTTCTTCTCCTGCCGCAGACCCTCTCCTTGAAGGAGCTGGCCTTGAGAGTGACTGTGGTGGGCAGCCGCCCAGACCGCGCACCCCCGCTGAGGCCACATAACTTCTAACCTGGATGGGCCAGGACTGGAGGGCTGCTCTTCAAAGGAACCCTTTGAAGTGCAAACATTTCCTTTCCTGAAAAGAAGGGAAATGGAAATGAAAACGTATTGTTCTGTGTAGACAATGTTCTTTTGGATCAAAGAGGGAGTGGGACTTATAAAGGGAGAGTCACAAATGAGACCTTAATGTGGCAGGTGAAGGTGTGACTATGTTGATGTCCACTACCCGGGGGTGTCCAGGATCTGTTATTGGTAAGATTGCATCTTCCTCCTTTGCCCCCTTAAATTGCTAAATCTGTGTCTACTATATGATATCTAACACATTATATTTAACTGTGTTTGGCTTCCCTTTTCTGTTTTGTGGTAAGCAATTAGAAAGATCTTTTGGGAAATCATAACTCCATCCACCATAGGACATGTGATCATATGGGGAAAACTTTACTGTTAAAATTGAAAAACTGGGGCCTCCCCTGGTGGCGCAGGTGGTTGAGCGCCACACTGTGAAGCTGTCCGCAGCCTCTGCAGCGCCAGTTCGATCCCAGCCAGCCAGCGAGGGGCCCGCACATCGTGGCAGACCTCTCCTGTCTCGCCCGCTGCTCCCCTCAGCAGTGTATTTCGTCACTCTGTCTGTTCTGTTCCCCGCTCTGTCTCTGGTGAATCCTCTCACCCTCCCACGCATCTGGCCTGTACCCCGGTTCTTGTGTAAATGAATAAATAAATCTTTAAAAAAAAAAAACCTGAAAACCTGTATGCAGCTTTGATATTCAGTGTTACTCGAATGAAATATCTGTATTTGCACAGAAAGAAAACACTGAAAACTGCACATTGTTTCCTTTATTGCTGTATTTGCAGCACCAGAGTGAAGAGTAAATATTTTGTTGAATGAATGTTTTTATAATTAGTAAAAGAATATTTTAAAGGAGGGATGTCATTGTCCTGAATATAACATTTTGGCAGGTGGAAAGAACAATATGTTATTTATTGTTCTTTGTGGCATTTTTAACTTGGAGTTTCTTTTGCACTTTGATACAAACGTGTCATATTTTGTACTTTGGTACAAATGATACCATGAACTAGTGACTTTGCCATTTCTAATTTTGGAGTAATCTGGTCTTGTTAAAATTAGTATTAGGATATTAAGAAGTTTTTCCCAAGTTGATTATTCACAGATGGAGTAAAATCACAATGACTTACATGCTCTGTAGCTCATGTACCATTGGAACAATCTGTCCTGAGAGGTTTTGCCTGATTTGCACAGGATATCTCATCTTTGGGCATCCATACCACCAAGACATACTGACTGGGCTGTACATCTTCCTGATTTTAGTTTACAAAGTTCTTTGAAAACACAGCATCTCAGTCTTACCTGCCCTATAAGCTGGTATTGTGACATTGTGGAGAAAGAATGAATTTTACAGCCACCTTTACTTCTCCCTGGTGGTATCATTTCTTTCTTATTTCAGAAGGCTGCAGACACTTAGGTTTCAAAAACGGATAGGCAGCCTCTTCGCTGTGCTGTCTGCACAGGACCCTGGAAGCTCCCTCCTTGGGAGAGCTTTCTTCGGACATGTGTGGAGTAGGGTTACTGGTGTCCACATGCTAACTCTCCCAAGGGGGGCAGGGGCTCTCAGATGTCTTTGGCTGCAGTCTATAATGAGAAATAAATTTACACTGTGATCAGATACACACTGGGCATATTTATTGTATTTATACATATGTCACCTCACTTTAAAGTTCGCTGGACTAAGAGATGGGGTAATTCTTTGTCTAAACAGGTTTGGACACAGGCAGTGAGGGATGAGCAGGTAGAGGTTTCTTTTTGTGGTGATTTGAAGGTTTCTGACTGAAATGAACATTTGTGATATTCCCACAGTGGCAGATAAGGAGTATAAGGTAAGGCCTGTGTGTGTGCTTCTGGTATGGCTTGTTGCTTATGCAAACTGGGGTAGGACTGTCCTCAGCTGACCTCACACACTGGTATTTTGAAGGTGGCCTGACCAGTCTGTGTGTGTTTTTTTCAGAGATGGTCCACACATTTGTTAACTTTAATGCTTGGACTTTTAAAAAATTTTATTTTGCTTGTGTGATGTGAGGAAGAACCTACCTGAAAGATGATGTGCTTTCTTTTTTCAGAATTTGTGGGAAGAGGGAGAAAAGATACTCTTAGAGAAATATTTTTGGACTTCCAAGTCTGATGGATTAAAATTCAACAGAATACTGAAAATATAGAATTAGCAATAGCAGTCATACCATTAAATTGTCCTCTTTGAGGAGGTTGAATGGATTTTACATACATTTAAACCTTGCTTGATTAGTGTTTGAATTTTTTGGGGGGCTTAGAAAATAAGTATTCTCCAACAAATCAGTGTATATAATTAAATCAAAGGAATTGACCCTACCAAACAAGAACTTAATGGCATAACAGAACTTGAACAACATAAATTGCCTAGTTTATTGAAACTGTACAGATATGTCTTCATTTTTACATACTACTTTTATTTGCTATGCTTCTCAATAAAAAAATTATTGTAAGAATTCAGAGTACTTTAAGTCCTTTAAAAATTCATCTGTAAGTGACAAATATTACCAGTTGTTAGTACTTTGGAGTACTACTCATGAACTTGATTTTATGCTGTTGTATCTGTTGATATTACGTGAAATAGGAGATACTCTGTATAAATCTGTAACCTTGATTTTTTTTTAACAATTGCTTTTTTGTTTTTAACTTTTGCTGGAAGAGAGTCCTTTTCCATTTGCTTTCTCCTGAGAGTGAGCCCGACAATTCCAGCATCAAGAGGAGGTGTGGGGCAGAACATTCATTAATCTGTATTGAACTGGAAAGAACATACTGCTAGTCTCAGAGTTGGATACAGCAGAATTTTGGAAAATTTTCAGATGTAATTTGCATTAGAATTCAGGCCTAGTTACTGAAAAGACTCAGGTCTACACTCTGGTGAATCAAGGTGAGGACATTGTCCCTTTAGATACCTCGGGAGGCTGGGAAGGGGGTGTATGACTGGGAGGAGAGCACACGCACACACATTCGTGGCACTTGCCTGTTTGCTCTGGCTGCCTGTTAGCTGTCCTATTGAGGATCTGCAGGGGAGAATCATCCTAGAGGCTACCTTCTGTGTTGGTGGTAGATATGAGCTTCTTCATAAGGGCTGCGATTCTGCCCTCGCTCCCCTAGGTCCTAGCAGAGGGTCTCTCCCCAGCGAATGTGACTGTGTCTAGGGAGGAAATAACCATCTTGCCCTGGAGGATGGAGGGAGGGAAGTGATCCCTCTGCACTGATGCTTTGTGGGAGCAGCTAGCACTGCCTGAACTTCAGATGGGGAATGACTTCAGTGGCTCTTCTCCCTTCTGCTACAATTGCCCTTGAAGCCCATGCGGCTCCATGGCCTTGAGCTAAAGGTCTGGCTCACTTTATTATGCATGAGGGCTTGGGCTTGGACTCATTTAAAATTCTGTGGCCTGAGGACCATATCCCTCTTGGATCTTGAGCTCACTGAAAGCCTACACCTACAGAGGCAAACTGTACACTAATAAAAATGTAAACCTAGGGATGAGACTTTTCTGGAAATGTAGCACACAAAACAGGAAACATCATATTATATTGTGCCCGTTGGGTGAATTTTGTGGTAAGTGTGTTTGTTATAAAAGACATAGGTAGTGTTGGGGGAAGGGACAGGCAACCCGTTTTATATCGTGGCTGCCCTGTAACAGTAGGTATACACAGGGATTAGACAGAGGTGGCAATAGGGGTAGGCTTTTAGGAGAGAGAAAAAGACATTTCAGTGAATGAATATATGTTAAATAATTTGTGTAATGTAATAGTGACTTTCATGTCCTCAAGTCAAATTTCATGTCTTTAAACTCTCTAGATCAGGGTGTATATAGAAACTTTGTCCTGGCGGCATCTCACTGAAATAAGATAATGATTCAGTGGATCTGGGCTAGGCTCCTGAGATCTCTAAAACAGCAGAAACCTGAAACTGCTCAAGGGAGCCCTGAGCTGCCCAGTCTTGTGGCTCCTGCACCAGGAGAAGTACCTGGTAGTGACTTGATGCCCAGCCAGTATTTTTTCAGCAGAAATGAGGCAATTGCTGTCCCCAAACCCATTTACTTTAGGGCGTAGTGGTCCATTCGTGTATTCACTTCAGATTAGCCTGGTTATCTATTTGCAGCCAGCTACAGAGTGTTGAGTTAGAGTGCAGAGGTGGGGCGCCTAACAGTGGGGAGAAGTGATAGCTGAGGCCCTGGCAGCGAGAGAGGGCCGGAACAGCAATAGAGATGCTACAGCTAAAGAACCACTGAGGTTTGGGACAGTTTAGCAGAGGGTGGCTAGTATCCCCCCTCATTTCAGGAGGTCTGTGTACCTGACCAGCTGCAACTCTGTGCCTCAGTTACCCCATTTGAAAAATGGGGAAAGTGACAGTCCGCTTTGTAGGTTGTGTTGAAGATTAAACATATGAAATGCATTTAGGACATTGCATGGTGTTCAGTAAATGTGAACTCTAATTAGGATTGGTGTATAAAGAGTTAAGCTTTATCCTTGAGTGCGCTTTCTGCCAATTAAAAATTCCATTCCCAAGGTTGCACGCACATGAGTTGTTAGTTTACTGGTGAAGGAGTAGGTGTAAATGAACATGCAAAGTGACTCCTCTGAAGGGCCAGGAGTGGTGAAATGAGCTAAATAAAGGTTGCTACTTGTTCTCGCTAGTCAGGAAATTTTTAATGGAAGAGGCAGTTGTCAGGGGCTTTGTAATTAGTGGGGGTGGGAAGAATTTCTTGGTGCCAGAGCTGGGCTAGGATGTGAGGTTCCAGGGGTTCCTGCTTGAAAGAACTGAAACCAGTAAAACAGCAGGTGAGGAAATTGAGACACAGTTTAAGGTGTGAAAAATGCCTGTACAGGTCTTGGTTTGTGCCATCTAGTGCAGGGTGTGCTCCTTAGGTGTGTTTGTGGGTCATCCTAGCATGGCAAGTGGGTAGCTATTAGAATGGTGGCATTTTATGAATGTGATGGGAAGTCGGATGTGACAAAGGGGAAGGAGGGAAGCAAGCTGCTTAACTCTGCTTCGTAAAAGGTGACTGGAGCCTGTAGTCCTTTGCTTCGTGCTGCCCAGCCACTGACGTCCTCTTTGGGATTCATCATGGCCTCCTCCCCATGTGCCCCCAGGCTTGTCTCGCTGTCGGTTAGACTTGCTTACAAGTCCAGCGAGACCTTCATGCATGCCCCCAGTCTACCTGCGAACTCATGTGATCCTGGGCAAGACTGCGTGCTCAGGGTCTTGCGCTCTGTCTGCTTTTGGGTTTGGAAGGGTTCAAAGTAGGATACTTTTTTTGGGCTTTCTAGCCTCAACATGAAATCTGTGACATTCCATGATTGTGGATCCACTAAAGAACTCTGTAGTTTGGTGTTCAGATTATAAAAGTGGATGTTGGATGGAAGCAGTAGTAATTGGGTGTTGCTGAAACAAAAGGTCAGGTGTTAGGATGATGGCAAAAGTTTTGATAAATGTAACTGATGTTTGCTTCATCTGACTTTGCTCTCATCAGCCCAGACTGTTGTGCAGGTGAGCCTGCGCAACTGGAAGGAGCAGAAAGCTTTTTTTTTTTTTTTTTAAAGCACCTGGTACCAGCATCCATATGGTTCACCAGACTCATTCCCCCCACCCCCTACCAAGTGTCTGTGCTGGTCAAAATAGCACATCTCCTCACTGTGTCTCTGGAAAGAGGCAGTAGTCCTGGACTAAGTGTTCACGGTCTGGTGAAGTGCTGATGGATACTTATCCATAGATAAGAACTTCTAGCAGAGACAGCTGGTCAATGGCATCAGGCCCTGTGCAGCCGAGTCCTGCTGTGCGGGGCGTCTTCTGTGGAGGTTTTGGAATGTTGGGATAGGCCATGAGAAGTGTCAGTTCCAAACTATCTCCCCAGGGAGGAAGCCAGAGAGAGGTTATTTTTCAAAAGGATCAGCCAGCCACACACATCAAAATATATACAGCCCTCATCAAAGCAAAAAGCAAGCGAGCTTGCCTGTTTCCCCTCCACTTGAGTTCAGGACAAAGCACTCCTGCAGCAGCAAAGCCTGGCTGAAGTTGTGCTGTGAGGCCCAGAAAGAGCTGCCCTCTGTTGGAAATGTTTCTTTTGGAAAATCTTCAGGGCCTTGCCTCTGCATCTTCCCCATCTCCTTTGAGAGACATCCTTGTCTTTAGTGGAATAAAGGAAAGATGACTAAAGACATGAGGGTGAAGGGAAGGTGCCTTTCCAGAAGTCTGCCATTCGCATGCAGAGAAAAGAGCAAATGTAACTGATGTTTGCTTCATCTGACTGTGACAGAACCTATGGGGTGGTGGTAGTTTTTTTTTAAATTTATTTATTTATACAAGAACTGGGGTATAGGTCAGAGGCGCGGGAGGGTAAAAGGATTCATCAGAGAGAGTGGGGAGCAGAACAGGCAGATGGACTGAAGACACTGCTGAGGGGAACAGCGGGCGAGACAGGAGACGTCTGCCGCACCATGTGGATTTCTCCCTGGCAGGCCGGGAATCGAACCCTTGCTGCAGAGGCTGTGGACAGCTTCACAGCGCTGCTCTCAACCTGCTGCGCCACCGGGGAGGCCTGGTGGTGGTTATTGAGCGATCACTGTTTTTATTGTTGGTGGATCCTCAGGGTGCATAGAGCACCTGTCTTCTGAGAAGAGAGCACTTCAGAGTGGATGGTCCTAGACTCACATTCTCTCTGCGCCTGTTCTTTCACCAGCATTAACTTCAAGGAACATCCCCCCTCCGCCCGCCCCCATTAAGGGCGTTTTATCCACAGTCCTTTAGATCTGCCTTAGTGGACATGATATGGTCAATGACAAAGCATTCTTACTTAGATGTGTGTGTATAAAAATAACACGCCTTTGTATTGAGCAGTGCACACTCAGCTGTATCACCAAGTTCATGTAAGGTTCAGAGGAGGACAAAGGATGGCAAATAGTCAGGTTTGCAAAAAAAAAAAAAAAGACTCCCATTGTATGGTCGACATTCAGATGTCTTAAATATCTGCTCTCTGGGCAGAAATCCAGTCAGGATTGTGTTACAGAAGAGGGGAAAGTTCTAATTTGGAAGTCCCAAAGAAACCTTCATTTTCATTTGGGATGGAGGAGATTTCACCAGAGGGTTGGGACTGCGTGGCCTGGCACTGCTACCAAGACAAAGATGTGATGAGAGTTTAAAACTACTGCAGGCCACGCTGAGGCTAACCGCAAATTTGTCAGCCTGTTCTGAAGTCAGAACTTGTCTCTTGTCAGGATTTTCAAATGTTTTAAAGTAAATAGAAAGCAAATATTGTTACTTTCTACAATTGGTAACTAACTGACAGAACCAGAGGGAATAGAGGAGGAAAAGCAAGTGACTAGAGAAGAATGTTGTTATGCACACTTGCGAGGTTCAGGGGAGCCGGGGTGTTCAGGGTGATTACGAGTCTTTTGAAAATGCTGTCATGAGACTTACCTCCTCACAAAGCTTGCTTTGTGAGCTTCTCTGGTCAGGACTCTTGGCCAGAGTGGACAAGTTTGAGAGTATTATGCCTTATGTTCTTGGCTCCCCGGATTTGAACTGTGTGGCATTTCAGAGAGGAACAGGACAAGCTTGGTGCCCGGGATGCCCAGCTGAGCCTCTTGTTCTACACTGTGTTGTTCATTGAAAAGTGACTTGCAAGCCAGCTCGGGCACAGCCCTCTCGGCTGGATTAGGAGCCTTTCTCGCTGCCAGATTTTCATCCATCTTGCTCTGTCTTACTTGGGACTTCAGAGGTTCCTTCAGGATCACTACTGCCTGCAGTTCATGCCCCTCGCTTCTCTGGCCACGCAGTGTCCTCTGCAGCCTCTCCACTCCATGAGGTGCTTGTCGCTGGCTCCTGCTTTTGGATCCACTGAGGAAGCCTGTTGAATGAGGTGCCCTGCTCCTGCAAACCCTGACCCAGGGCGTGGGAGCACTGAGTCAGAGCTGGAGTCTAGCCAGTCATTGGCTAGAGCTGTGGAGAAAAGTCTGGGAGGCCTTCAAGACCAGAGTTAGCCTGGAGAGAGGGTGGCCACAGAGCCTAGATGCAGGTAAAGGGAGCCTTCGGCCCTCTTAGACTGTACCCTTTGTTAGCAGTTTGAAGCTCACCAGTTCTTTTTTATTTTTTAAAGACCGTATTATTTATGGAATTTTATTTGAATTATAAAAGTGATCTTGTGTTTCACTACTGATATTTTGTGAAGTTTCATATTGGTGTTTAAATTTAGGTAATTAATAGAAAGGGCAACAATGGAGATAGGCAGCCAGGGCTAGGGTTCCTTGACCGAGAGCTGCCTG
Organism: Talpa occidentalis; assembly: GCF_014898055.3. NCBI lineage: Eukaryota > Metazoa > Chordata > Mammalia > Eulipotyphla > Talpidae > Talpa > Talpa occidentalis. The sequence continues at coordinate 47,852,098 of NW_023604861.1, read as the reverse complement.
GATGGTTGGTGGGAGGGTCCCTGCTTGAGCTGCTGTGCCGACTGGTCACAGGGATCTGCTCCAGGCCTTCACTGATCCTTGCATGGACACCACCCGCCAAGGGGTTAAGGGTTGGAGGGAAGGGCCGCCCAGTGCTCTCAATATGGGCTGCACACTCGGGCACTAGTCATTCCTTCCCTTTGTATATCCCTCCTCATTTTTTTGTTTGTATTTGAACAAAGAGACCACAGTACACTCACCCAACAAAGTTCCTCTGCAAGTAAATAGGTGAGGCCAACAACACAGGTGCGGCAGATGGTTGCCTAGCATTTCTGATGTCCTGCAGTTCCACGCTGCACGCGTTTGATTTAAAATTACTTTTGTTGGTGTCAGCCTTTAAAAAGTAGGGAGAATTTGGGCCCCACAGTGGTGAAATGCAAGTGACTGACTCCTGATTTTAAGACTGTATCAATGGCATGAACTAATTCCCTGTTAAAAAATCAGCCAGTTCTGTCTGAGATAGTTGTGTGTTCCTCCTACCTGCAGAGGGCGTTATATTTCTGAATCCTGAAAGTCCCATGTGCTTATGCCCTTGCTCAGGAGACCAGTGGGCAATGTTTAGCGTTAATGATGTTTGGTGAACGTTAATAATAAAAAGCGCATCGTGAGCTCTGAATGGAGAGCTTTGGGCTGATAGGTCTCTCCTTGGAAGTTGCGCGACCAAGGCAAACCCTAACTGGCACCAGGAGCCCCCTTGTGAGGACAGAGTATCCCTTAGGGCCAGGTTTGAAAAAAAATAGCAGTAAGAACATTGACTCCATTTGGCATTGAAACTTCAGGCATTGGTATGAAAAACCTTTTTTTTTTTTTTTTTTTGTACTTAAACTTTTAGCTTTTAAGTATCATAAAACACCTAAAAGTTTAACGGTAGAGAGCCAGTATGTTTGATTTATGCCAAGTCATTGCATATCCAAGCGTTAAGTACAGCTTTTTTGGTCCAGGCTTGACTTGTTTGTAAATTCTAGATTTGGAGCCTTTTAGCAGAATGGAGTTTACCTAGTAGTAAATAAAGGTTTCTTTTCAAAAATTTAAAATCTATTGGGGATTTATTAATTTAGAAGCAGTATACAGTGCTCTCTCTTTTTGAAAATGTATTGCGTCTTTTTTTTTTTTTTTGAAGTTTACCATTCTGATAAGGCATCCTTGGTATTTCTTCCAACACAGATGAAGAGAAATTGGCACAGAATTGAATAATACTTTTGTGTATAAATAACAAAATCAGATGTTCTTATATGTTTGTTTGATTAAGCACTGTAGTAACAAAGAATAGTCACCCAGTTACATATAGAGGTACAGAAAAACTGCATTCTGCACTTTAGATTTGCTTTAATTTGAAAGTGGTTGCCTTTCTTCTCTTCTTTCTGTGAATCTTAATGTGCTCTGTCAGGTGAAAAAGTAGGCATTTTTGTTCATTTGTTTGCTTTGGGTCCAACACAGGTATACTTCTGATTCCTGCCTCAGATAATCTTCAGCTGACAAACCAGGAGCAAAGAACATCAGCTATTGTGGTGAGTGCCACGAATGTTAATGTTAAGACTTACCCCAGACTTTAATTTTCAATAATTATGTCAGATTTAAAATTTCAAAACAAGCTCTTTGAGAAGTCCAGTTGACCCTTGAACAATGCAGGGGTTAGGGACACTAACCTCTCAAACAGTTGAAAACCTGCTCATAACTTATGACCCTCCCAACACTAAACTACTAATAGATTGCCGTTGAGCAGAAACCTTACTGATAACATAAATGATTAACACGTATGTGATATGTACTGTATACTGTATTCGTATCATAAAGTAAACTAGAGAGAAGAAAATGTTAAGAAAATCGTAATGAAGAAAAAAGACATTTACAGCATTGTATTACATTTATCCATACTGTAAGTTTACATCATCTGTTTACAAGAAAACCGGTGTGGACCCTTGCTGTTCAATTCTGTGTTGTCAAGGGTCAAATGTATAGCGATCATTTCCTTATTCAACAAATGCAAGTTGTGCGCCTACAGGTGCTAGCACCAAGTCACCAAAGTGCTTAGCCTTATGGGCAATTCCTTGGGGTTTTGTAGGTTAGAGAACAATACAAACACTTGGCAAAAAATTCAGTTTGTTTATGATTAAACTAACCCAGAGTCTTGTCACCTATTTTCATTTGAAACTAAGTTCTTCTATTATTAGACTAAAACTGTTCACAATTGCCTCTTTGCCTGATTAGACAAGTCGTCTGTCCTCAGCCTTCACCCCCTGTTGTCTCTGAAATCTTTAGTAGGGTTGGCCAATCCCTTGTCCTGGAGATTCTCCTTTACTGAGTGTGTTATAGGAGACCTCCTCCATGCACAATGTATCAAGCCAGGAGCCACGCTTTACTGCTAGGTGTGCAGAAATGCTTTTGTAGAGAGGTGATCTGTGGAAATCAGGGCTCACGGTAAGGGACAGGAAGGTGTGGGGTGGAGGTAAGGTGTTCAGGCCTGAACCAATGACACCAAGCAAGCTAAGGTTACCAGATTTAGCTACTAAAAATACTGGGATGACTGGTTAACTTTAGATTATAGGTAAATTATGGTATCTTTTTTAGTATAAATTCTTAATCTAAGAATTTATTTGTTGGCAATATTTGGGACATAATTTTAATAGATTTGGCATATACTTATATTAATCCATTATTCACTGTTCACTTGAAATTCTGGTTTATCTGGGTGTCTGTATTTGATGTGGCAAATCTTTGCCAAGCTGCTATTCTGTTTTGGCTCCATGTTTGGCTCCTGGCACACCCTGGAAGGGGAGAGCATGGGTCCTGCAGGAGAAATGCAGAATCACACACCATTCTTGGCTTCAGAGAAGTGATCTGCTTTTGGATTCTTTTTAAAAATTGCTCTTTTCTCTTTACTAGAGTGATACTTCCTCCTGCAGCTCCCAGAATGTGATTGTTCTGCACAGTTCTCCTGACAGCTTCCTTCTCTCCCAGGGCTCACTTGTCAGCACTTAAACTCAGCACAGACCCTGTCTAGAGTCTTTTCAGAGACTCATATACCTGGCTTCTTGCCAGGTATCTCAAGTGTTCTGCTGGGCACAGGACGTTTGGCACTGTGTTTTGATCTGAGAACATTTTGACTCTGTGAATTGAAATACTTTATCTAAAGTATCTCAGGTGAATTTTTGATGAAAATCTTTGATCAACCTCAGTTTGTCATTGTTTTTAGAACAAACTAGTTAGATCTTGTGTTTTTATGAATTTGTTTTCATCAGTGTAAATTATTTTCCATTTCAATTTTTAAGAAAGGTTTTCTGCCATTACTAACCCTTTATTCACAGCAAATTTTCCTGGATTTTGGCTTCTGCCACTGTTTCTTTTGTGTTCCTTTTTTGAAGTCCAGTCTCCCTAGATCTGATTTTGTAGATTTAAAATTTTAGCATAGTGGGTTGTCCTTTGTCAGGTGTGTGTTTGTTGGCGAGCTGGTATGATTGGCTAGCTAGCTAGCTAGCATGCACCAGCACTCACATGCTTCTGATACAAACCAGAACACAGATATAAACCAGAGCAGAGAACAAAAGGTAGAGTGTAATGGCAGGGCTCCTGTGTCTTACTTAGATCTCAGCCTCTCTTCGAACTCAGTACCTCTAAACCTGAACTTAGGATTTCTCTGACCAAATTCATCTTTCTTGATATTACTTCTCTGTGGATCTTCAGTCTTCCTGACATTCAGACTTGAGGTTTGGCATTTCCTTTGACTCATTTCTCGCTCTAGCCTCTAGTCTTAAGTAATTTATTGCACCCTGTCTATCCTCCTTCCCCACCTTCACATCCATCTTCTTTCCATTCTAGTCCCACTCTCCTCTTGCAGTCACCTCCTTAGGGGTTTCTTTCAGCTTCCCAATCCTAGGGTCTTTCTGAAATCCTCCAGCAGAGTCTTCCTGTGTGGTTTAGCCTATGTCTTTTCTCCCCGGTTAAATTAAAAGCCTCTCCTGAGGCAGGGACCATGTAACTGTGTCTGTCATCTGAGTTCCTGACAGAGTGTGTGAGCAGGGGGCATCCTTAGTAAGTGACCCCTGGATGAAGGATCCCGGCTCTGCTGCTGAGATAGGAGTGCGGGTAGGAGCTGGCAGGTTGGGCTTCTCTGGATGTCTCTGGGTGTGGCTGTGACACCCACATTAGACCAGGTGGTTCAGCCGTGACTCCCGCCCCCAACTGCCTTTGGTGCCTGTGTCATGCACCCCACAGGTGGCCTTACCTCTGGGAATGAGTGCCCCCCCAACTGCTGACCATCTGGCATCCTTCCCCATGACATTTTACTTTGACCTTTCCTTTGAAGAAGGGTTTTGAAGCAACATTGTACATGTAAAGGTCAACAAAGAAGAGTGGATGATACCTAAGTTAAAAGGCAGGAAGTGAGGCTGCTTATTATAACCATGTTGGAGGGGGCGAGCTGAAAAAGAGTGCCCTTGAAATTATTCTTTAATCATTTGCCTTTAGAGATGTAAAGTGGGACATGGAAAACAAACATTTCTATTCAATGTATACACAGTTTGGTAAAACAAATAACTGGGCTTTGTGAGAGTCCAGACGTCCTGGAAGGAGGAAGGCATCCTCTCAACTGGGCATTGTGTTTCCGCCCAAGTTCACAGTGGAAGAAGTCGGAGCGGCCACCGCTGCACAGGTGAAACAGAAGCATTGCGCTTGCTCCATGAAGGTAAAACCTCCAGGTTTGGCCCAAGAGCCAAACCAGATGTACAGGCTGCTGGTGGAGTGGTGGTGTCCTTCCAGGAGGTCACCTGCAGCTCAAGCATGTGACCTGCTCTCTTTAAAGGACACTTTGCTGAGATCCAGAAGGGCCGAAGTCACCGCCAGCTGCCAACACTCACACATACTGCAGAGGACTTTAGGTGTAACTCTGTAGGAACTGGAAATTTAATAATTTGAAATATCAGTGGTTTAGAATGCAGTCATTATTCTACTGTTTATATATGTGCATATATATAACATTATATATTAGTTATCTCTTTTATAAGTTTTAAGTCAATTTTAATATTTCTGGGCTGCAGCCTTCAAATCTGTCTTGTTTCTCCATTCTTTGGTCCACACAGTAGGGAATAGGCAGAGATGGGTGGGGAGGAGAAGAGGAGGTGTTATCCCAGCTTTTAGATTAAGCATGAAGCAGGGTTGGGTGGCTTGTCCGAGACCACATCTCCAGAGCCAGACAGGCCTTTTCTGAGTCTTCATCCTATCAGTAAGCAAGTGTTAAATGGGACATAGGAAAAGTTTTTTCTATTCAATATGTACTTAGTTCAATAAAATCAGTAATGCACCTTGATAAGTATTAACAAACTTTCCCCCCCAGGTGCACAGCAGGCCTGACCTTCTCTTCCATCCAAGTTCAAGGCAGAGGAGGCTCAGAAGAGTGACCGCTGCACTCAGAGCCATTTCATCTTTTGCGAGAGTGTCATGAACACACCTGCTAGGGAGTCACACTCAGGCTGGAGCTCCTAACTCTCTTCATCTTGTTGGTTAATCTAGGTAGTGCCATTGTGTGAATGAGCTGTGAGACAGCTTCCTGTTAGGTCACAAAGCCATCTGTCCCGCTTCTGACCTTTCTTCCCCCCTTAGCCTTATTTTGTGCCGTGTGACTGCGATGGCTGTGGACAGGCTAAATGGCAGCCTGACCTGTGTCAGCCATCACGGTAGGTCCAGGAGGACCTGACTGAGTGAACACGACAGCCGCTCTGCTCCCGCAAGGCCCACTGCAAGTCAGTGCTCATTTTCAAGATGAGGATTGATTGTTCAGCTCCTGTGCACGTGAAGTGCAGTGCGCAGTGTCTGGGACACGCTGGCTTTTCAGATTTTATTAAATTGAAGATTTAAAAAAGTCTTTATAATGCAATATGATATTATAATGAATCACTAGAGTTTCTCTGGGCATTTCAGATACTCAGGTAAGTCTAGTGTAGTTCAGGAGCCATTCATTTCAGAGGGAGGAGGATGACTCTCTCAGGGGTGAAGGCCCTGTCTGCTCGGGGTTATAGTGGAGGCTTTGTGCTCCGAGGGGCCTGACAACCTACATTCCCTAGTTGGCATCAGTGGCTGCAAACATCCAAGCCCACTGCTCCTAAGGCTGTGGCCACCAGGCCCCTGCTGGGGGCAGATGGCACTAGCAAACTGGGTAACCTTAGGAGAGTTTCAAAAAGTAGCTGTTCACAGAGGCAGGGCCAGGGGCAGTGTGTAGGCAGCGTGGAGTGGTCCAATTGTGGTAGTACGTGGGGTGGGAGAGGGGACCCCCACAGCAGCCCTAGGAGGCAGGGCAAGATTTGGTGACCATAGCTGACTGTGGCGGTGATGAACTTTTCAGAGGTGTCCCTTCCTCCCCTGTGGCTCTCAGGGAGCCCGGATGTACACAGTGAGGCCTCCTGGTGGGCAGTGGAGAGGGTAGAGTGGCGCTGGAGAACAGAGGATGAGCTAGGAGGCCCTTGCAGCTCCATGTTTTGGTTTGCCAGACAGGACTCTGTTCTCAAAATGCTGTAGAAATGATTGGACAGACCCCATCTTGAAAGTGTTTAAGCTGATGGTTTCTTTGGCGAAATTCCTTCTATTATATGGAAGCCTGAAGACCTGTGTTCACGGACTTCAAAGTCATTCAGTGTGTTTGAACTTCAGTTGCCTCATTGATAAAATAAAGGCACAGATTAGGTCAGGGCTTAGAAAACTGGTCTGTAAAGGGCCAGATAGCAAATACTTTAGGCTTTATGGGTCATATGTGGTCTTTGTTAAATAATCTTACTCCCCCCTTTTATTTTTTTGACAAACTGTCATTGCAACTTGTCATTGCAAAAATGTGGCAAGTGCTGTATGTAGTTTGCCAGTTCATGAGCTACAAGATCTTTTCTCCCCCAAATGCTCTGTGTGTGTATGATGATTTTAGGGAGTGCATGGACATTTTTAACCTAATAGTATCTTAAATTCTAATGAATATCTTAGGTGAAACAGAGCTCACTCTGCTCAAACAGTAGCGTCACGTCCCTGCAGAAGGCAGGTGCACTCTCATAGTATAATGGAGCTGAGGATAGTGCCTGACACCAGATAATTTTGGTGGTGCTCCACTTATAAGAATAATACAGATTTTTGAAAAAATACTTACGAAAAGGTGAATTCCTTTAAAGAATAATACTATGGTTAACAATATGCTTTCTCTACAGATAAAGCACAGACTCATGAAGGTGGTAGATTTGGAGTATATAGGTTCATCTCGTAATTCCTTTGAAGCACTGACCCTCCTTGGTCATATATTTCTTATGGACCTGTTGGTGCTGTTTAAAACACTTGAAAATGTTCTCAAGTGTGTCAAGAAGAGATTTTGTTCCTTGCTTGCCTGAGATCACACAGAAAGTTTGGGGGAGAAATCAAAAGGACAGAACCATTTTTAAATTGACAAACACAAAACACAAATGAGTGCAGGGCCCTGCCTGCTTTGTTCCCCCCGCCCCCCTTCCCAGGGAGAATGGGTCCCTGGATTGGAGCCCTCTGGAATCATAAACCACTCCTTGCACATTACGTTTGCTTAATTCTACTCATGTAGAGTTCTACATTATGTGTAGACTTGCAATGATACAGCCAGTGATTTAGCCCCAGAATAAATTAAGTCTGTCAAGTACAGAAATTTAGAGTCCAAGGCTTCCAAGTACTTGCTTCATTCCCTTTGCTAATCACTGGGCTGGCACAGGCAGGCTCCTCTTTCCTCAACTTGGGTGGCTATAGGGGGGGCCCTCCCATATCCAAGACTCATTTGTCTTTCTATGTTTCATCAGCGCTGCCGTGGGGGACAGTGGGAGGAGAAGGGTGGGCTGATACCACCTGCAGGGAGTTGTACCCAGAGTTTGTAAAATGCTGACACTCATTTTACATAGCAGGCACTCACCTGCCAGGTGTGCCTTGGCAGACACAAAGCTACAAGCCAGCCTCAGGAGCGTTCTGAACACTCAGTGCAGGAAGTAGCTCCAAATTTGTTTCTGGTACGTTTTTCCTTCCAACTCCCCAAGTTGGTCATGTCTTTTCCCTGCCTCACTGGTGGTTTCTTTGTTCCTGCAGTGCGCCTTTATTAAATTTCTTACTGCCTGATGACCTTATGTTTTCTGATGGTTACTGATCAAAGCTACCTGTTTTCTCTAGCATGCAGAGCGTGAGAGGGAGGGGTTCTCTTTTCCCTGTATCCTGTTTGAGCTAAAAACTTAAACTGAGTTTATTATTTAAACCACCAAGTGCTGCAGTCTTCCTCAATTTTATTATTCTGTGCCCTGTCACCAGGAAATACTTAAGCTATGTGCTTAATGTTTGCAGTGTAACAGAGCAACAAAAGATGCAGTGATTGTAGGTGCTTATTAAATAGGACCTCAAAGCAAAGTGACTAATATAATACATGGCTTGTGCAAATAGAGTGAAAAATCCTCTTACTAAGTGTAACTATAGTTACACTGATTTATTTTGCGGGGGAAGGTACATAGTTTGATATGAGGCAAAGTTAGACTATATGGGGACAAGTGTTGCTGGTGTGTCAACAGATCTACCAAGGCCTGGGCAGGAGGCATAAGGGAATCCTGAGTATAAAGGACCATGGATTATATTTTCTGAGTCTCGGGAAAGTGTATACCTGTGTGTATGTAGGAGAAATCACGGTAGAGAGATCTTGAAGGTAGTTGGCCAGGATATGGCCAGCAGAGCCTGAGTTTAGCTCCTTTCCTCCCATCTCCTGGCAGACTGATGCCTGGTGCTCCTGGGCCCTTTGAGCTCTTCATACTTCTCCTTGTGCTTCACTGAGGGCTGGCCTTCCTCCCCCAGCCTCACCAAGACTTCGCCTTGGCCACAGTCTCCCTGACTATCCTAGGTCTGTGGCTCTGGCCTGAAATCCCACCAGGCTTCCTTTGTCTGCTGCTCATTTTGGAGGAGACCCTGCCAGTTTTCTTTTGCATTCATGTTTCATGAGTAGCTCATTTGCTTTTTTTCAATACATGTCACTTTCTCACTGACAGACTATTTTGTTAAACTCTTTGGGTCCAGTCACTGGCAGACAGAAACATCAAACGTGTCCAAATTCAGAATGGACACTCCAGTCTGCCCTAGCAGTTCATTACAGATAATTCTTTTTAAATATTGACAAACGATGTAATTAACATGTCAACTAATTCTTCACTTGAGCTGGAGAATTTCTTTAAAATAGCAGCTCCGCTGGCTGCGTTTATCTTTATGCCTCTTATTAGCTATTTGGCAGAGAAATTTCAAAATGCCTGTAAGAACCAGTGCAACTGAAAAGTAGTGTGAAGTGAAGAGAAAGTTTTTCTGAAGTTATGTCATTTATCAGTGGATGTCTCCGAGAATGGATTTATTTTTTAAAGTGCTAAAATATACCTCTATATAGAGCCCCGATTTATTATTTTTAAAAACAGTTTTGTGAGCTTAACTGTTGTTTCCTTATTGGAGAATCACCCCCAGTTGAGAGAGGTTGAGAACCCCTGCCCTGCACCTCCAGCCTCCCTCTGCCTGTCTCCCCCCTCCAGGAGATTTCTCCTGATGCCTAAGAATGGCCTGCACTGGCCTGTTGCAGTACACAACAACAAAGAAGGATTTTGTAGCCCTTCCTGTAGTTTTTCACCTTATAAGAAGGGGATGAATCATCAAATTGTGAGCCCAGTGGTCTCTTCCTTGATGCTGAATGGACTGGAGTAATTTTAATTATTGAAGGTTTGAGGGTGGGATAAACATCTTGCTGTTACTTCCTTGACCACATTTCCTTTAAAGTTTGTAATTTTCCCCCCTAATAAGCATCGCAGAACAACAAATGTCTCTGTAGATTGTGTGGTCTTTAAAATAGCTTATATGATTAAGTATTATGCTGCCTTAGGGAGTGGATAGAAATGGTGGATCTCAAGGGAAGGGGTAATCAGGGTGGACACTGGAAATTGGGAGAAGAGGTGACATGTTCACATTCTCAAGTGGACACTGGGAGCAGTTCTGTTAATTTGCTTGAGGAGCCATTGAGTGACAGCTGTAAAACCCACAGTCCTCGGTAAAAAGGAAGTAAGTGAGAATATGTATTGTCATAGAGCTATGAAAGTAAAGTGTGGGTCAGATGGAAATGTAGGGGAGCATGATATAGAAAAGTATTTTCGTTTCTGGCACCGTCCAACTCTGCCCTTCTCGAGTGTTTTATTTCAGTGTTTAAGGGTCTGGTCATTTCTGGGTAAATCCAAAATGCAGTTTCAAGACTGGAAAGCTAAAGGGAGCTCACTCTAAGTGTCTGTGGTCCAGAAGACCAATTCGGAATCTGCAGTTCAGGGTGTCGTGGGTGCCAGCTGGCAGCAGCTCTCGCGGGCCCTCATGGCAGGATCATCACAGAAAGAAAAGAAAGCTTCAGAGTATCTGAGGACAGTTTACGATCCTTTGGTGGTGCCCAGAGACCTGCCTTTTTGGTTCTGGGGACACTGAGCACTCTTGCACTTCAGGTCTTAATCCTAGTGTCCTTCTTTCTTCCTGAATAGGAAAATTATTTCTGTTAGCTCCTTTACAGTGCTTTTCAGCCTCTTAGCCCATGCTCCCTATCATATACACAAATCTCATCTAAAACATCCAAGCTGTTCCTACCAAAGAAAAAATTATGGTTTGCTTTTTCAGACGACAGATGCTGTCCTTCCAGGATTCTGACACCGCTTATCCTGTGGGAAGCTGCCTCGGCCGTCCCAAAGGAGTGCTGAGCCAGAGGCCTTGGTTGAAGTCAGTAGACTTGAAAATCCCCTTCTTGTCCTCAGTTCTGCTGAGAACCACCAGAGCCGACCCTCTTGTGGGACGGAGCGCTTGCTTGTGTAGTTAGGGCTCATTTTATTTTTAATTATTTACTTCTAATTATTGCTTTAGAAGTTCAGAAGTGTTACCTCTAGTTAGTATTTCATTCATTCTTTTTCTAAGAGGTACTCCCAATAATAGGATGTAAACTGTGAAGACAGGTATCCTCAGTTTCTGGAACTGATTCTGACACTGAAGACTTTTGAAGAATGAAGAACAATGAAAATTCACAGGCAGAGCAGTTATTTTAAGTTGTCAAAAAGTTGGGCATTATTATATTTAATAAAATAAACTGGAAAACATTGGTAGTGGTTCCTATCAAGGTACTTAATGTAAAGATCTGATTCCTGTTGAATTACGGATTGTTCAGTGGAAATATGTGTGCTGATGTTTTGGGTTATTTTATGTATCTCACATCTGCACCAGATATCCCCTATGATACAGAGCCACGTGCTGTTACAGTCACACATTTCCAGGCCTGTGTGCTCCTGGAAGCCCATCAAGGGTGGTGCTGGAATGCTGCTTGCTGTATTTATGAAAAAATGAAATAAAATTCTTTAGGTATGAGGTGTAGCGTTTCAATTACTCTGTTTTTAACAAGTGAATTTTCTAATCTGCAAAAAATACATCAATTGGAACATTCTTGGGTTATAGAAAAGCAGTACTAACGAATATTTGCTATGCATGCCAATCCCATTAATGCTGCTAAGTACAGCCTGGATTAATGTACTGCGTGCCTTTGGGGCTTGTAAGTGGAGCGTTACCTGCCTTTACAGCATGATGGGAAAGTGGGAGCAGTGCAGGGCTCACTGTCAGGCTGTTTGGTCATCTCTGAAGAAGTGCAGGGGGGCAGCTCTCCCCATTCTGAGCTTATGTTAGTGTTTATGTTCATTTCCTTTGGTGCCCCTTAAAGTCTCAGAACCCCCTTGTATTCTGAAAGACTACTGGGGACTTCAAGGAGCTTTTTATGTGCATTATTTGTACTAGTATCATATAAATTAACATGTAGAACAATTTGAAATATTTATATATTAATCCATCTAAAAATAGCAATAAGCCATTTTAACATAACATTTTAATGAAAAATAAGTACTCCCTAAAACAAAAGATGTCATAGGTGACATTGCTTTATGTACTTACACATTTCTTAAATGTTCAGGTTAATAGATGGCTCCTGATTCTTATGACTGTTTGTGCATCATTTGATGTATTGTTTTAGTTGAAGTATACAAAGAAACTAAGGCATCACAGATGGAAAAGGAGAAGATAATTGTTGGTATTTTTAATACTACACAATATGTCACAGGCAGTTACTGGTTTCATTATGGAATCTGAAACCATATCAGTGATTTTTTTTCTACTTTAAAATGTGTAGGTCTTGTTTGCACTTGAGTCAGTCTTTTACCCAGGCCTAATTCTGTCTAACCAAACTATTGTGTTACAGAATGATGCACATCTCCAGATGTTGACACACTTCATCATATAATATTTTTCTAAAATTTGCATTTGTTAATATCACCAACAGTGTCATCAGAAAGTTTTGGGAAGCTGTTACGGTCTTGGTGGCTGATGAAGTTTTCCAAAATTCTAAATGTTTTATCTGAAAGTTCAGATTTTTGTCACCGGCAACAAACACTGCCAGTTGGTTGCCTTCTAGATTCTGTTCCTTTTTATTCCAGAGTTCTCTTCCTAAGATACAAGTCCTGTCCTGACTTTTGGCTGTTCCTTCTTGGCTCTACTACAAGGATTTTGATGACTTGATCTCCAGTCTTTTGATAGTTTCTAGCCTTGTTTCAAATGAGCTTGGTTTCTACTTGTTTTTTAAGTAGCCTAAAACAAAAATGTATAATTTTGCAGTTGTGGCGGTCAGAAGTTCAAAATAGATCTCACTAAGCTCTATCATGGTATTGGCAGGGGTGTGTTTCTTTCTTAAGACTCTAGAGAGCAAATCGGGTTCCTTGTCTTCCCCAACTCTGGAGGCCACCTGGACTGCTTGGACCACAGTCACCTGGCATGAGGGAGTCTCTCATTCCACCCCATTCATTTTGACTCCAGCACCCTCTCCCACCTTTTCAGGACTAGTGATCACGTTGCCCACCCCAGGAAAATACTTCCATCTCAATGTGTGCTCAGGTTCCTAGAACTAGGATTTTGTCTTTTTTGGGGGGCGGGGCAAGGAATGGGAGAATGATTGTCATCTTCGAGTCTCTACATTTTTACATTCAGTTCCCACTCTGGAACATTTTCTCCCCCTCCATAGTGTTGCGTAAACTCATTGCAAAACCTTTCCTGACGTCGGCCAGTGAGCAGAGCCGCCTACTTTCCTGCCACGACAGAGCCGCCATGAGACTCTGCATGTCAGCGTCCACCTTGTTGGAAGGCCTGTGTGTCTGTGTCCCCCCTGGGTGGGGAACCTGAGCCTTCTCCTCTTCGCTCCTCTTAGTGCTCTCATGGTACTTGGCACATGATAGAGAAGGAGCAGTTTTTGACACTTTTGGCCGTTTGACTGTGGCTGTGTTTTAGATGCTATTAGTGAATATTGAGTTTCTCCGGTCAGATAGTGGCATCCTATCATGTTGGTGTTTGTCATATTTAGGAGTTACCAAAATATTTATAAATAAATAAATATAAGTAAATAGCCACTACCAACTGGTTCATGAAAAATGTATCTATAAGGAAAAATAAAGCAAATATGGCAAAATTGGTAAATATAGACGAAAAGTATATATTTAACTTTTCTATAGGTTTGGATATTTTCAAAATAAAAAGTGGAAAAGGATGAGATATTAATGTAAAACGAACATATAAGAGGTGTTGCTAGGGATTACATTTGTTGGAAATGCTGGTTTTCTGCTCAAGTTAGAAAACTCTAGCAATCAGCCTCTTAAGCTTTTTTGGCATAATGATAATCCCCTGTGGGTTAACACTAGGTCCAAAATATATTCCAGAAGCTTAATTACATCGCTCTCCTCTGTGGCATGCATATGCAATGCAGGGGATGGACTGTTTGCATGCAGCTTTGCACGCCACTCATGGAGGACGTCCTCCCACCGTGCCCTCAGCGAGGGGTGACAGTGGCTGCATTCACAGTGACAGTGTCAGTCATTCGATCTCATTCCCTCCAGGACTGCAGTGCCCTCCGTCAAGCATGGTCCATGTAGAGCAATCTGGGACCTCTCCCTAGGTCATAAGTGCAGGTGTGTGTGTGTATGTGTGTGCACTGTCTCATGTCAGCTAACTCAGCGGATGGCTACAGAGGTGGGAATCTGGCTGTTTCTTGGAGAACCAGCTAAGGTTTTCCGTTCCTGCTGACTAGTTCTCAACACCAGTGTTAGGAGAGGCCTCATTCCTCTCTCTGGCTCCTTGCAAGGGTCAGAATGCTTGCATGCCCATTTCTGTATTCTAGATTTGTAGAAAACCTATGTACATAACCTGGGTGATGCTTTTGAGCCTTTCTTATTTGAAATATGCTCATTCATTTATTGAGGTAACATGTTTAGATCTCTTACTTGGAGGCCCTTCTAGTCTAGTTTCTTCTCTTTTCTAGAGTCCCCCACTGATTCCCCTTTAAAGTTGTAATTTGCCTCCCTCCTGCCCCGTCCCTGTGATGGGAGCCCCCTAGCTATCCTGGCCATTTGTCCCATCTAAAGTTGGTGTTGCAGTTGGGGTGTCTTTTCCTAATGCTGAACTGAACAGATTCATCCTTTCCTATAACAATCACAGACTTGGAAGTTCTGGATCCCAAATAGGTGGAGTCTAATGTCTCTTCTTGCCTTTCAGGAGCCAGTAGCTGTCATCCTGCCCCCCCCTAGGATGTCTTTCTTCATGACTCAGACAATACTTCGGTGCTAAGACAAGGAGTCCTGACCCATTGCAGGTACTCTCTGCACACAGGCACCACAGCAGGATGGTCTCCTTTGTGCTGGGGTTTTAAGTTAACAGATAACTCTAGGTCATTGTCTTTTAAAATTTTTAACTGCTGTGCTTTTTCAGACTCATTTAGTTTCTTATGCTCCACGGACTAATCAGAAAACAGATTTGCCTTTTTATTTTAGAGGGCTGCTTAAACTCTACATTTCCTTCAAATAGAACCCTTAATGTCCTACCAGTGCAAAGACTTTGTGCAAAGACATGGTCAGCAGGCAATCTCTGGAGGAAGGATCTGTTTCCCCTTGGCCCTGGTGCCTTGTGGCCTTCAGCACTTAGGGGCCCGTGCCGCTCACAGTGGTCCTGCTTGGCTGTGGAGGAGGGCAGCGCTGCAGCGGCTGTGAGTGGAGCTGGGTTTCTGTGTTGGACTCTTGCAGTCTTTTCATTTCTCAAAGTCAAGCGCTGATTCCAGTTTCCTTCCTCCTCCAAGCCTTTCATCTCACTCCTATTCCTCTCACTCGCCTACTTTTCATCTTTTCACTTAAAAGTTCTTCTGTAGCACGTTGGGTTTAGGTGCTGTTACTGTCTGCTGTGGATTAGTGCATCACAGGTTAGCCCTTGGGGCCCCAGGGTCCTTGGTGGGGGAGGGGTGGGGTGGGGCAGGACTGGAGCCAAATGGGGAGGGCAGTGAAGGTCAAGGCTGGTCAGTGGGCTCAGTGTGTCTCTCTCTCTCTTTTTAAGGACTGAGATTTTTTTTTAATTTTTTTTTTTTAGATTTTATTTTTTATTCATACAATAGCTGGGGTACAGGCCAGAGGCATGGGAGGGTGAGAGGATTCACCAGACACAGAGTGGGAGCAGAACAGGCAGACAGACTGAAAGCACTGCTGAGGGGAGCAATGGGGCATGACAGGAAAGGTCTGCCCCACCATGTGGAAATCACCCTGGCTGGCCGGGAGTCGAACCAGCGCTGCAGAGGCTGCGGACAGCTTCACAGCACTGCGCTCAACCTGCTGCGCCACCGAGGAAGCCCAGCGTCTCTCTCTCTTTAAGTTAGAAAGGCCCCACTCTTTTCTGATTCTTATATTTGCATTTGACATAGAATGTAGTTTGGGACAAAAGGGTTTTACTGCTAAAATACTTGACTACTGGTTTTTCTCTCTTAAAATAACAGGTTATTTGCATGGGGAGACGTCATCATTATTGTTGGTATTTTACTCATCACAAAAAAAACGGAAGCATAGTTTCTTCAGTTGCATGCGTGTAAAGAACCTTACCAGTCTTTTATCCTTTTCTTTCACATTCTTACTGTGCTTTGGAGCCATTCACATTCTTGACTCCTAACATGTAATAATCTGGAGCAGCAGACCATGCCAGCTCCTTCATCAGAAGGACTTTGGGGGATATATCTAGTGACCTTTGCCACGTGTGAGCATCTTTGAGCAGAAGGAAACAGGAAGAGCTCCCCATGGCTTCTGTTTCTGGGGAGGTGTACAAGTGTAAATAAGTACCTTAAGTTTATGAGGCTGCTGCAACCTTGTAAATATCAGAAATGAAGGTACAGAGTTACCAGGTGCACTTTCCAATAAGATAGGTCAAGACAGTCAATAAGATAGGTCCTTGCCATGGGGCAGTGGGAGGATATTCTGTCCAGGGCAGAAGCCGTTGTCCTCCTTGAATATCCTTTTTTCCCCTTATCTGTGTTCAAATTAGAGTGAGTTTGTTTCACATCCTCCTGCTGCCACCGTCAGCTGTGTCTCTGCTGTTTTGGCAGACTATTTTAGAGCTCTTCCTCTCTTTCCTAATACCCAGGCTTTGAGGGGGTTGGGGGTTAGTGGTCACAGCTGAGTGAAAAGCCACAGACTGTTTTGTTTCTCTAGGTTGACAGTGTGTATGGGTGTCCTGGGATGGTTTCTAGATCCTCAGACAGAGGTCCTCAGCTATGTCTAAATCAGGAATTCACAGCTGACCAAATGGGAGTCCTCTTGTCCTCTATCACCCTGCCAGGAGGGAATGGCTCCAGCGTGCTCAGTTCTGCTGTAGGGAGGTTGTAGGTTCAGTCACTTTGTGAGCTGCTTTAGAACGCAGCTGCAGTTTTTTTTTTTTTAATAGAGGCATGTTTATTTCTTTTTATTTATTTGTTTTGTTTGTTCTGTTTACACATGCACTGGGTACAGTTAGAAGCGCGGGAGGGTGAGAGAATTCACCAGAGCCAGAGCGGGGAGCAGAGCAGGCAGAAGGACCGAAGTACACTGCTGAGGGGAGCAGCGGGCGGCAGGAGAGGTCTGCGCGCCATGTGGGACCCTCCTCAGGTGGCCGGGGAGCAGCCGGGGATCGAACCGGCGCCGCAGAGGCCACGGGCAGCTTCGTAACCCAGCGCTCAACCGCTGTGCCACCGGGGAGGCCCCGCAGCTGCAGTTTTGCCACATTGTTTGTATAGGAAAATGTGTGTCTCAGTGAGCTTCCAGAAGGCAAGGTGCCCTCACAGTTGGTTTTTCTGTGGCAGTGGGGCACAGAGAGCATTGTCTGGGGCATTAGGTGCAATGTCTATTTTCAGTCTAACAATTCTCCAAAAACAACAGAAGTCTGTGCTATGTCTCCTCATCCTCTGAGACTTGAAGTCTAATTGTAAAGCTGTAACCAAAGAAGGAAGAATTTCAGTGACCCGCAGTCTGGATAAGGCACGTTGGCATACCATGAGACTCTGGGATCAAACTCGCATGCTGGAGTGACTGTGTGTCATTAACCCACAGCACTGGAGCAGGTGGCACTGTCTGTGGCCTGTTTGCATACATGGTAACCCTGACATGCTCACAGACTCATTCACACCAGCTCAGTTCTCTGCTCTCTGCTCTATTGGAAATGACTGTATTTGTTCAACATACTGGGCTGCTTTGTTCTCACCTGGTCCTCTGGTGCAGTCCTTTCCTGGGCTTTGATCATTCAGGCACGCATTCTGATATTTGCAGAATCCCAGAGATTCTGGCATTCTCATTTACTGGCTATTTCCTTCTGAGGGGTTTCAGGCAGATTGAATCATGCTCTCTTTTATGGTAGACTGTTCTGTCACCGCCTCAGGGGATGTTCCTTTAAGTGAATCACATACACAGAAAACCTGTTGGTGGAAGGACAGGACAGGTAGTGGTTGGATGGAAGACAGGTAAGGTGTAAGGTGGCAATGACACTAGGAGGCAGTGACGCATCTTTTTGTGACTTTTTTTTTTTTTTTTTTTGGGTGGGAGTGTTTGAAATCCTGGCACCAATGTAGTTTGGTTGTAAATAGAACAGGGAGACCTACCAAAAATGTGACATTTCCTGCTTAGGGATTATATGTGCATTACACATGTACTTGCCTCTTAGATAATTCCTATGGTAACCGCAGGTGTTGGTATTATGTGTGTCTCAGGGATTTTGAGGTAAAAACCAGACACGGGGAACAGATGGCAGGTAAACATGAAAGGTTATAGCATTTGCTTGCGTAAAAGGTGTTTTATTAATTGGCTTAAACATATTGTGCTCAAAGACAAGTGTATTGGCTTGCTACTCAACGAAAGGAAGGCTGAGCCCCAGGAAGCTGGCATCCTGGTGCTGTTTCCCTCCACTCTGTCCTTCACAACAAGATAGGATTTTGTTCATGTCCATCCTTTGCTTAATCATTGTACAAGCAAATTGCCAATTTCTTAGCTGGCTCCTGAGTGCTCCCCTCCTCCTTTCCACTCACCCGAGCTCCTCTTGTCTCACCTTTGCTCCCCTCCGGCTTATGCTTCTTCTCCCCAGTTATGGTGAAGCCTATTGGGAGGTGAGAGCAAACTGAAAAAATTCACTTACGTCCCTCACAGTATAGAAAAAAAACGTGTGTACCTATGAGTTTCTCTCAGCAGCCCCCAGCTTTTGAATAGCCTGTGAGTCACACTCCTTTTTTCTTCTCTGAAATTCACGTGGCCTTTGCTGATTTTAGTTTCATTCCCCAAATTGTACAGATTCATGTCTCAGGGCATAGCTGGTGAGAGGTAAGAACACATCTTCTTATTACAGATATTCTTGGCTGGTTTTCTAGCTAAAAAATGACTCAGCATTGACAATTTCGTATGGTTCAAGCTAACTCTACAGGAAAGACTGTTGCAGAGACTAGTGTTGGCTGTGGCTTACAGCTTTGCAGGGCTGCCCCGGTCTTAGGGGTGGGGCGCGTGATATGGGTCATGAAAAGAGTTTCCTCATTGTTTTCTGGGTCACCCTAAATGAGTTCCTTTCTTTTCATGTTTACATTTGGAAATTTCTAAATGTGCACTTGTGTAGAAAGAAAGCATAATGGAGCCCCACTTACCCTATTATTTCCATCTCATAGATGCCCTCTTGACATGGGTTTAACTTGTCTTTGGACCTCTCTGCCTTCCTTTTTTTCCTACTTGTTAGTTGGGTTCATTAAGAGGATTTCATTCACCTTAATTTCATAAGCAATATACCATAGAGAAAATAGTAAAAATGCAGAAAATTTAAAAAGCCCATAATCTCTGTGCAGAAATGCTACCTCGATGCCCCTGTCTACTAGACCATTCTTTATATACACTTACAGTATGTATGTTACTACACTTTTAACTTTATGTGCTGCTTTGACGTATTGCCGCACTTTTATCAGGACAGAAGATCGCCAGCATTTTGTTTTGTCTGGCTTTTTTTTCTTAGACTCTGCTCTCTGTTTGCCCTCTAGAATTTACCTCTTGAAGACTCGGTTGGCCCCTGCAGCCCAAATTAACTTGCACTTCCTCAGTCCCAAAGAAAGTTCCAATTATCTCAAAGGCAGTGAGTGGTCCAGCAGCTGGAGGTAAGTGGGTGGGTTATGTTGATTTATTCCACTTGTGAATATATAATTGACATAATTTTTACAGAGGTATGGGCAGTCAAAAAGACGTTGTCACTTAACCCATGTGAATCTTTTATTTGTAGGATTTCAGTCAGGTTGACAAATGGAATAAGAAATTGTCGAGTGGCAAGGGCAATAAGCTTGACCAAAGTTGAGTCATTGTAGCTCACCTACCGTGAAATAGCCTTCTAGAATTAGGTCACCCAGGTTCAAATCCTGGCTCCTGTTCTTACAGGTGAAGTGACTGTGCACTGTAGATTCCTGGGAATCTGTTTTCCAAATCTTTTCTGCCCCTATTTTTTTTTTTTTTTTTTTTTTTTGCAGCTTGTCTACTTTGAAGGAATGCATTTTCTAGAAATTTCATGTTTTTTTCAAAGTTGCTTATGGGGGGAAATGCCTGGGGTTATTACAGGTTTGTTGAGTGAGTAAATGTGTAAATGGAAAAGTATTGGTCTGTGAATGTCCAGTGAATGTTACGTCAGCTTTGCATGGAATCTCTCCTTTGCTGTGCTCTAGTTCCAGGTGCTAGTTCTTAGGCTTTTTAGAAGGAGCCATGGAAAATTCTATTTCATCTTTCGCGATACCTTGGAGGCCCAGAGAATTAAAGAGGCATTGTTGTGGTAGTAAGGGTGAATTATAAACTTAGGAGAACTTGATTTAAGACATTTCTTTTCCACTTAGGATTTGAGAGCCAATTCTGTAACAATTTGTGAGGCTCCAGTGAAGTGCTCACAGCTCACACAAAGCTGACTTTATGAACAGTCCCTACTCTTAGGCCAGGTCCCTGGTTAGTTGTGGAAAATTGACACTGTCGTTGAGATGTAGTGATAAGTCTTCCCCTAGACCAGCCCAGAGGGTTTGTAGATTGCCTGGCTTCACATGACCGTGAGCATACATACGTGAGAGTGAGTGTGGTTAATGGCACACCGAGCTCCTGAGGGAATATATGTTTCTCTTGTGCTGTGTTTCTGTACACGGGGCCAGGCCACCTCTCCTGATAAAGAACGGCCCTCCCAGTGATGGAAATGCTATCCAGACACATAAATACTCTAATCACATCCTGCTGCCATAGGAGGGAACATTTCTAGATTGTATCTGGCTTTGTGAAGCTGTCGTTAGTTGTTCTTTTTCTGGTTTCTTGTTTTATGTGTCATTCTTTGATTTGAGTAAACAATATTGAAAAGATGTGAGTGTAGTTATGTATTGGGCATTAATAGGATCTGTGGTAAAGCTTCAACTAATGACAACCCTACTGACAGAAACCCTTAGCTAATTGGGATTGTCTGCCCTCTCTTCTGTGGGGGCAGATTGCTGAGATTTAAAAGAAATTGAAAGCAGTTAGCACCTATCCCTGTGGCAGGGATAACAATTCTTGGAGACTTAGGAATGACGGTGATTTTTGCTTCTTGCCTTGTTCCCAGGTGCATTACCTGACTCATCCGCACAAGCACCCTGCAGTGGTAGGATGGTTCCATGCCCATCTTTTCAGATGTAGAAACTAAGACCCCAGCACTGACTTGTTTAAGATCATGCCTTGGGGCCTTATAAAACCTGGTCAGAGGGTATAACAGGTACGCACACTGTCCTCGCAGTGGAGAAAGGGAGCCCTTCAGATGTGGCGAGGGGTAAGGGAGCATGGAACACACCCTGTGACAGAATGGGAATCTTTTAAGACTTTATAGATAGACTGTGTTGGTTGGGTTAGATTTTATCCTAAAGCTAGTATCTTTTTGTATATATATTCATTTAGAGAAATAGAAACTCTTTGGTAAATCAAAGCATTAAATATTCAGCTAAAAAAAAAATCTCTTGATGGAGAAACCCTCACAAGTTGTTGACTGTGAGGATTACCTCAGGAGAAAGAGTCAGTGTCCTGTTAGTTTCCTGAATTTATCTCAGCTGGTAATGAGCGTGCTCTGTTATGGTGCTGTAAACCCTGCTGGTGCCCTTGGTGCTAGGGGCATTTAGGCGAGTTAGGATATGGCCTTTTGGGCCGGACATGTAGATGCTGTAGGGGCAGGAACGGGCACAGTGCAGGTTTTCTGATGCCATGCAGATCGGGTAAAGGAGGAGTCAGAGTCCTCAGTAGTTTTGCAGGTTTTTTATTGGGGTTCACCAGGCATATGGCAGGCAGGGGTGCTGGCTGGGGGACTGGGAGGCTGGCAGGCCTCCCAGCCCCAGCAAGTCTTCACTCTATCTGGGCTCTCTGGCGTTCTCTGCTTCTGCTTCGGCTTCTCCTTCAGGTTCTGCTGCTGCTGGCTGGGGCTGCTGGCGTCCCCCCGTGACGCCGCCCTTAAAAGCACAGTCTTAGCTCAGCTGAATCCCATCTACCTATGCCCACACCCTATTCCAGGTGCCCACCATCAGGCATGCATTCAGGACAAGGATCCATCATCTATCCTGATGGCGGAAGGGCAGAAAAGCCTGACATTTTCTTTACCCTACAATGCTCAGCCCTGTGAGGAGACATCCTTTCCCTCCACCAGTTAACTCTGCTGTTTGTCCCTACTTTCACCCCACTGCACCTCTGGGGAGCCCATCTTTTCCAATTCACAGGACAGTGCAGGGCTTTGGAGGCAGTAGGACGTGAGTTTCCATCTTGTTTGCCTCTTTCATTCATTGGCTACATGGGTAAGTTACCTGGCAGAACTTACCAGAAGGTACCTCATCTGTCGGGGTCCTTGCATCATTAATTGAAAATATCTCCCCATGTAATTCTAATCTAGGGTTGAGAAATACTGAGTTCTAGTCAAGTTTGGGTTTCCTTATCTCTAGAATGCATGTAAATCATAGCCTATTAAGTTGGTGTGAAGATTAAAATAATTTAGGTAAAGGATCTTTCATTTGGCTGGTGCCCCAATTGTTACCAGTTATTACTATTGCTTTCTGCTTTAAAATGCAGTTCCTCTTGTTGTAGACAGCATGGCAAATAGAGAAAAGACTCAGTAATCTGAAAGATAATCTCAGTTAATGTTTTTTTATTTTACACACACCCCCCGCCTCATATATATATATATATATATATATATATATATATATATATATGCTGCTCATTGGGGTACTATGCACATTTTTTAAAAAAGATTTATTTATTTTTGCATACAAGAGCTGGGGTACAGGCCAGAGGTGTGGGGGTGAGAAGATTCACTAGAGACAGAGTGGGGAACACAACAGGGAGATTTTCCCAAGTACACTGCTGAAGGGAACAGCAGTCAAGTCAGGAGAGGTCTGCTGCACCATGTGGGTTGCTCCCTGGCAAGGCCAGGGATCAAACCCCTGCTGCAGAGGCTGCAGACTGCTTCATAGGTTGTGTCTTAACCCCTTGTGCCACCTGGGAGGCCCCTCTATGCACATTTTTTACTGGATGTTTCCCATGGTATTCAAACCGTTAAAAACTCTTGTGTGTGTACCATTTCGGCCATAGAGTTCACTCTTGAGGGGCTTGCTGCACTTCTGTAACTCTAACTGGTACAACAGTGTTAGCCCTTGGCCCTATGTGTTATTTGCTTGGACCACTTCTAAGTGTGAGCTTGTGGGGTGGCCAGCATGGAGCTGGAGCCGTGCAATGGGTCCTGTTCCTCAGGGGCCTCGTGCCTGGTGAGGGGCCGATGCACTCTGGCCAGTGTGTCTACTTTCCATTTGCCATCCCTGTCTTGGAACATCTGTGAGTAACTGCTTCCAGTGAACTGTGCTCTTGGCCTGTTCCTGGAAGCTGCGCTGGCTGGGTGGGGGTGCACCTTGGTGGACCCCCCAACTGTGCTCCTGGGTCTCCTCCTCGGTCAGCTGGAAGTCAGGTCTGAAATGCAGAGGCTCTCCCTTCCAGTCTCCTCCCCAGCAACTCTGCTCTGGTGTGGAATGAGGGTGCGTTGTACACATTGGCAGTTAATGGAACCTCAGAGGTCTCAGGCAGTTTGTACTATCAGCTTTGGTTGAATCAGTAGAAAGAACTCAGCTGCTGGGAGAGATTTTCTGATATGGCCATGGTGTTAAAAATGAGTCACCAGGGCCTCCCCGTGTGGCGCAGCGGTTGAGCGTTGGGTTGCGAAGCTGCCCGCGGCCTCTGCGGCGCCGGTTCGATCCCCGGCTGCTCCCCGACCACCGGAGAAGGATCCCACATGGTGCGCAGACCTCTCCTGCCACCCGCTGCTCCCCTCAGCAGTGTACTTCGGTCCTTCTGCCTGCTCTGCTCCCCGCTCTGGCTCTGGTGAATTCTCTCACCCTCCCGCGCTTCTGACTGTACCCAGTGCATGTATAAACAAAAAACAAACAAATATAATAAATAAATAAATAAAAACATGCCTCTATAAAAAAATAAAAAATAAAAAAAAAATAAAAAAAAAAAAAAATGAGTCACCAGGGCCTCCCCTTGTGGCGCAGCGGTTGAGCGTTGGGCTGTGAAGCTGCCTGCAGCCTCTGTAGCGCCGGTCCGATACCCGGCCACCGGAGAGGGCCCCACATGGCGCACAGACCTCTCCTGCCACCCGCTGCTCCCCTCAGCAGTGTACTTCGGTCCTTCTGCCTGCTCTGCTCCCCGCTCTGGCTCTGGTGAATTCTCTCACCCTCCCGCGCTTCTGACTGTACCCAGTGCTTGTATAAATAAATAAATAAATCTTAAAAAAAAAAATGAGTCACCAAGGCCTGGACTACAGGTGAGCTCAGTGAACTTCAGCCATTCACCTTAGATCATATGTCCACATGTGTCAGTGAGAAGCCACATTGCATGTAGTTGTAGTTTAGAAAAGCATCTTTGCAACTGAGGCTTCTGACTAGATGTGTACTTAACAGGTTCTGTGCCTCTGTCCCTGGTCAATGAAATCCCATTTCCCCCCCATGAAAGTCAAGGTCTTTGAGACAGACCTCCTGGTCCCAAATCAGCGCCCTGTTGGCCTCGCTCCTGGGCCACTGGGGGTCGTCATGCATTACCTTAGACCCTGGCTATGTTAATCACAGGCGTCACAGCAGGTGTGGATACTTGAATTTTGGTGGAGGGTAGTTGCATACTCAGTGCCGTACTTGAAGCCTCCTGTCAGATAAATGTAAACTGTCTGAGGAACTTCGAGGATCCAGGTTCCAAAGTCACATTGCACTGCAGGCAGGACTCCTGCTGCCCAGTGCTGGCACAGGTGTGGGCCAGCCCAGCTGCCACCAGCAGGCCTTGGTCATTGCTTGGTGTGCTGCAGCTTTCAGACATACATCCTTAGCCCCCATGTTTGCGTTCAGTTCTTCCATTTTCTCACCTCCTTTCATAATGCCATGCCTGCCTCTGGGGTCTCCATCTTGGTGTGTACCAATTCCAGAGACACTCAAAAAATAATTTTTTTTTTTTTCCTAAGTTTAAGTTCTTGCACCTGGGCTTGCTGACATCTGGGGGGAAGTAGATCTGGCTTTAAGGACACTTCCTTTAACACAAGTTTTTTTTCCTTCCCTTCCCTCTCCTCTCCTACAATGGCTAGAATGCTCAGAACGTTCTCTTAGAATGCTCTTTTTTGCATCCTTCCACCACTCTGGTTGAAATTCCTGTCAGGAGTATTCTGTACCCTTCCCTTTTAAAGTGGCACACGATCCAGAGCCTTCTGGGTGCCTCCAGGGCAGCCGTCCACACGTGCCGGGTACTTGGCCAGCTGCTCGTGGTGCAGGGCAGCTGAAATGACATCATCCCTGTGTGCACCCGCCCACCAGTGGGACCCAGGTGACCAGCACCCTGGCAGAGACCCAGTTTCCTTACTTGGCCTGATGCAAGTATAAAGCACAGAGCACTCCTGTTGTAATGACAGATTTCACTCTGGTGGCTTCCTCCAGGTGCCTGGGCTGTTCTAAAGGCCACTTAAAAGCAGAAATATTTACTTAGCAAATTGCTTTTTAAGATTTATTTTTATTTATGCGTATAAGAACTGTGGTGTAGGCCAGAGGTTCAGGAGGTGGGTTGAGAAGATTCACCAGAGACAGTGGGGAGCAGAACAGGCGGATCTACTGAAATACACTGCTGAGGGGCCAGCGGTGAGACAGGAGAGGTCTGCTGCACTATGTGGGGTTAGCTCCCTGGCTAGGGATCGAATTCAGGCCATAGTGGTGATAGTGCTGAGATTTAACTCCTGGACCACCAGGGAGGCCCTCCAGTTAAATTCTTTAAGGAAGAAGCAAAATGCCCAGGAATTATCTCTGGGCTCACTCAGCAGTGCTGGAACCTTACCTGGTCCCTATGTCACAAAGGGTCCTCCAGCCCTCACTGAGAAGGCCTGCCTCCAGCCACTCAGAGCCCCGACTTGACAGCATGGGAACCCTGTCTTCTCCCTTGCCTCGCCGAACCACCTCAGAATCTACTTTGACCTGAGAGCTTGCTAAAACACACCCTTAAGTTTCCGAAAACAAGCCTGAAAGCTATTGATCTCTGTTCTTGTTCTTATCTTGGTCACAGTGCCTGCCCTTTTCTGCTCTTATCAGACCCTTGTGTCTGATTTTCCTGTTCCATGATCACGTCATCTTCCCTCATTTCCTAGCACTTCCTCCCCACCTTACAGTGATATTATTTCCTTCCCACCTGTAAAGCCAGAGCTCTGGCTGAGGAACCGGCCCACTGTGCCTCAGAGCTCCGTGACCTTGTTTGACACTTGGCTCTCTGTGCCACTTATTCTCATCTTTGTAACAAGGGGATCAGCTTGGATGATCTGTAATCTTCATTTTAGCTAAAAACTTCACCAGGGTTGAAGAATTTTGTTCTCTTCTCTTGGTCTGTCAGCTAAAAGGCAGAAAGGACCACCAGGCCCTCTGTGACTCAGAGCTGGCAGGGACAGACCCTGCAGGGGCGTGCAGGCGTGAGGTGGCGGCGGCTGCCGAGTTGTCCTGCACCAGAGTGAAGCCTCAGGGGTGCCAGATACTCAGCAGCTGGGCAGGTGTGTGCTTTGCTAATTTTGCCATTTCCATTTAGACTATTTTTATTTCCCAATGACTGACTTGTGGCAAAGTTTGATAAATAACAGTTGATAAAGATGAAAAACGACCTTAGCAGCCAAAAATCATAATGGCTCATCTCTGTGTATGCTGTTTGTTTGCTTGTTTTTAATAAATTCTATTCTACAATAGATTTATGGAAACGTTGTGAAGATGGTATGGAGCTTCCATATAAACCCCATGTCTAGTTTATCCTGGTATTAACGTCTTACACTGGGTGTGGTACATTAATTATAAATGATGGATTGACATTGATACTACTGAAGTTAGCACTTTATCCAGATTTCCTGTTTCCCCCTAGTGTCCTTTTTCTTTTGCAGGATCCCCTTCAGGTTCTCACATTCTGTTTAACCATCACATCTCCTTAAACTCCTCTTGGTTGTGACAATTTTTCAGACTGTTTTTGGTGGCCTTGACAGTTTTGAAGTGCATGATCAGGTGTTTTGTAGATTGTCCCTCACGTGTGAATTGTCCTATATTTTCCCATGGTTAGACAGGAGGTTGGGGTTTTGGAAAGTGTCCTCATAGAGTCTCACGGCCAGTAGGACTTGTTTACTGTCGGCCTGACCACCGGTGCAGGTTGGGGTCTATCAGGTTCTCCACTGGAAAGTCACTCTCCTGCCCTTTCCAGGCTGTCCTTCTCTGGATGCCCATATTTAAGGGTGGGGAGTCGTATTCTTCAGGGGGCCCCAATTCATTATGGCCAGGGACTTCCCAGCTGTGCTCGCCCCTCAGAATAACCGTCTCGGAAAGTCTGGCCTGTGAGTTAGGAGAGGGACTGAAGCCCTGCCCTGGGATGCTTTGCTGGCCTGCGGCTCCCAGGACTTGCTGGAGGGTGTGCCCTCTAGAAGGGCGCATGGCAGCCATGTGAATGTGGCCTCTCCAGAAGCATTTCACAAGCTCTTGGACAATATTTTGGTCTGCCCTGGAGAGGGCAGAAGCACTAACAGTTACAAAATGCCCTGAGTTGTAATAATTCCACATTTTGCTGCTCTGTACCTCACTCTGTATTAATTTCAAAGTAGAAACAGCTTGGTCCTTGCCCTCCAAGGACTCCAGAAAGGTCTAAACAGCATTGTCATTGCTACTCAAGCCCTTTGAGTTTTAATAATGAAATTCAAATATTGTTTGGTTTGGCTTCCATGACTGTATACTTGGAATAACATCCTGTTTTTCTTGGTGAATTGCATGATTATTGCGAGGCAGGAACAATGCCATTAATGTGTGTTTCCTATACTACATAATTTCTGCCCGCCACAGGCTTTCCAGCTAAGAAGAACTGAGATAAATGTGGACGCTCACAGACCTCAAAGGAAGGTCAGCTAGTACATTGATCTCCTGGGTGCTCGGCTTAAGCCTGAGAAAAGAGAAGCCATATGTGAATTTTCTGATCACCAACAATGGAATTTGGAAACTTCGGCAAATGACCTCATAGTAGAGGACCTCATATCTCTCTGCGCTGTGAGAGCAGGGTAGCAGGGGAACAGATAGTTACAATGCAGTAAGTGCTTGTGTTCTTTTCCTTTGGCAGATTGGAAAAGCAAAATGGGGTGTAAAGTACTACTCAACATTGGCCAGCAGATGTTGCGGCGGAAGGTGGTGGACTGCAGCCGTGAAGAGAGCCGGCTCTCTCGATGCTTGAACACTTTCGACCTGGTGGCGCTCGGGGTGGGCAGCACGCTGGGCGCTGGTGTCTATGTCCTGGCTGGAGCAGTGGCCCGAGTGGATGCTGGCCCCGCCATTGTCATCTCCTTCCTGATCGCCGCGCTGGCTTCTGTGCTGGCGGGCCTCTGCTACGGCGAGTTTGGCGCTCGGGTCCCCAAGACGGGTTCAGCCTACCTCTACAGCTATGTCACCGTCGGGGAGCTCTGGGCCTTCATCACCGGCTGGAACTTAATCCTCTCCTATATCATCGGTGAGTCCCAGGAGGTCCAGACCCTCCCCACATCTGTTTTTTCCTGCCTTCTCCCCAATCTTGTACACTTTCCCATCCCCTTTAGGCATCGCTGACTGTGTTTGTGCCCATGTTTGAATGAGCAGGTGCATCGGGCGCTTGGTGGGGACAGCCAGACCAACAAGGTCCTTTAACACCATGGTCACAGAGTCAATAGCACATTTCTAGTTGGTTACAGAGAATTCAGCTTCTTTAAGTATTTTTTTCCTGATTAGTGGAGTAAATAATATGTCACTGATGCAGAAAAATTTTACAAATATAGAAAAGCATAAAGAAGTAGAAATGACCCAATCTGAGAGCCTGGAGAAATTAATTCTTACTCGTTTATTTTTTTCAACAAATATTACTGAGCGCCTCCTCTGTGCCTGGTATTATGCTAGATATTAGGGATACATGGAGGAAGAAGAAAACTATCTAATAAGAGCTTGTTTCCAAGGCTAGAGTCATTGTTAGTATCTTGTGAACATTAGTGTGTATTTTTTATCCAGTATGTCTCTTTGCTTATAAAACAGTATGTAGTAAACATTTCTTACGGCATTAACTTTTTCCACAGTAATATTCCTAGTTACCATTATTTGATTTGTATACGTGATTTATCAGATATCCTTATGGTATTTTGTGGTATTGTTGTTATAAATGTATTAATTAATCTTCAACATGACCGTTTTTTTTTTAATGGTCTAAGAATCAGAATGTCTATATCAGCAAACCTGCCGTTCTCCCCTAGCCTTGGGGAGGAATTACTGGCATATGTCACTGTGTCAGTTAAAGTCATGAGGATGGTTTGAGTTACATATCTTGTGAAATGATTGCCACGGTAGGCTCAGCTATCATCCATCTTTTCATATACATATAAGAAAGAAGAAAAGAAGAAACTTAAAAAAGTTTTCTCCTTGTGATGAGAATTCTTAGGATTTGTTTCATTTTATTTTACTTTTTGATGACTTTCCTATGTACCACATATTTTAAGACTTTTCTTTCATTGACTGTGATCCCCCAGACCACCCTGTGCCCCTTTCCTTACATCCTTACTGACTCTGGGCATTAGCATGGAAAGCAATCAACCAGCCAACAAATAAAAACACCAAAAGTACAAAAGTCTTTCCAGCTTGATAGGTGAGAAAGCTTTATTTCTCTTTATGTTACTTTTATTTTGATTATGACCAAAGTTAAAAACATCGACTTAAAGGAAATATCTAAATATAAGAAAAATCAAAGATGAGTGCCCTGTTTACAAAAGCAGAAGTAAAATCACCACTACCCATTTCCCTTTGTATTTTAATAAACTTTTCTGTAATAGGATCAAAAATACAGTAAGAGGGACAAGTTGAGCCCTAGGGTCCCAGCTTGCTCCTGCATCCACCCCATCTGGAGAATGCTATGCTTGGTTGAGGGGCCCTGGGCTTGGATGGGGCGCCATTGCCATGTACTTGAGGACAGCTGGAGAAGGGCTCCCCAAAAGGTCTCTGAGCAGCCCCTTCGCTTTTCATTACCAACATAACTTTCTCTTTAAACTTTGAGAATAAAATTTATAGAAATGGTTTTCTTCAGATTGACACAAAAACTTAACTACAAATGCTCACGCAGCCTGAAGTGGGGAGGTAGTATTTTAAATTGGCCTCTGTATTTCCTGAGGGTCTGCCTGGGCATAAAACGAAAGAGTGAAGCACCTACTGCTTCTAGACCAACCGATGAAGGGTTCTCTCCCAGAGTTGTGTGCTTGTGTGAGACTCACTCCTGTTACTACCAATGATTCTCAGCTTTAACCTTTAGGGGATGGCAGGTGTTTTTTTTTAAGATTTATTTATTTATGCATACAAGAATTGGGGTACAGGCCAGAGATGCAGTGCGGAGGGTGAGAGGATTCACCAGAGACAGAGCAGGGAACAGAACAGGCAGACTGACGAAATACAGTGCTGAGGGGAGCAGCGGGCAAGTCAGGAGAGGTATGCTGCGCCATGTGGGTTGCTCCCTGACCGGCCGGGAATCGAACTCGTGCTACAGAGGCTTCGGATTGCTTCATAGTGCGGTGTTTAACCCCTTGCGCCACCAGGGAGGCCCGGAGATGGCAGTTTTTACAGAAAACTGACCTGTAAAAAAAAATTTTTTTTTTAGGCCATGATTCAGCATATGGTGGTAGTGGTGGAGAGGCTGGGAGGAAGTGTGAGCAGCCCCAGCTTCAGCTGGGTAGGTGGGAACTGTCAGCAGTCAGGGGTCTTTTTCTTCTCTGGGTTGTGCTCTTAACAGATTGTGCTCTTGTGAAGGAATGTGGTTCAATCTTTGAATTGTTGGGAAAAGATGTAGCGTGAGACCAAAGGGAATCTTTGCAGATCACTCTGAGAGACCTCACGAGTGCTCCAGATGGTAGTCACCAGCAGGGCCTCCTTTGAAAACAAGAAAATGCTCTGTGTAAATACTAGATTTTAGCCATATTTCCTGAGAAACACCACTGGAAAAGCAGTATCTTTATGCAAATTAAAAGAAAGCCAGCAAGCAATTGACTATTGTTGCTGTTTGGACAGCTGCATCCATTTGTGCTCCTTGTGTCTGGGTTTATGGGGAGAAGGAGGGTAGCCAGGCACTTGTGACCTGTGGGTCAGCTGGTAGAGACCATGTTGAGGTACGAGGTACATAGTGAACAAGTTGGCTAGCGCCTGCCCTGGGGTGTGCAGGGGACTATTCCTGAGATGGATAATGGTAAGTCCTGTGTGGATCCTCCATTCTCCTCTTAGCGGAGATCAGTGTTTAATGGGAGGCAGCTATTGTCTGCTTTGCCGCCTCCGGGAGGGTCTTGAAAAAGGAACTTTCCTAGTAAGGTGTTTTCCACTGCAGGCTCAAACCTGTGAGTGGGTCGTGAAACCATTTAATGGCTTGACACTAATATTTCTTGTTGCATATCCTGGAATCAGGCGGATGCTGCTGATGCAGAATTCCCATGCATTCGTTGATGCTTTAGACATTGAGCTTGATGACAAATACTCTGTTAATTGTTTTCTTATATAAACTCTGGTGCTTGTGTTTTGTGACAGGTACTTCAAGCGTTGCGAGGGCCTGGAGCGCCACATTTGACGAGCTGATAGGCAAACCCATAGGGGAGTTCTCAAAGACACACATGGCTCTGCATGCGCCTGGGGTGCTGGCTGAAAACCCAGACATATTTGCCGTGATTATAATTCTTATCTTAACAGGTAAAGCCATACATTGAGGGAGACACTGGGTGGGAGGGGTAGCTGTAAGGTATCTGATTGGCCCCGTTAAATTCATTTCATCCTTTTCTGTTTTTTCCTCTGCCCCTCAACTTTCTTTTCTTTTCTTTTTTGTAATTATTGCAGATATCCTTTTTGTTTTAATGGCTTCTTATAGCTTCACGAAGCGTTGTCCTATTCAATAGCTATCATGTTACATATCATTTAAATAAGGAGAATCTTTGGTATTTGTGTAACTGATAGTGGAGTAAGATTTTGTTAGTACTGCAGGCTTTTTATGCAGGTGACCTAGGAATACAAATTCTTTTCACTCAATGGCTGACTATTTGGAAAGGAAAAATTGAGTTTCACTGACCAGGGAGATATGGAGGAATGAGATCCATCTGGAACACTAACTTATGCCCTGGTGTTCTAGAAGTTTTGGGTAGTTTTATACCTTATAGCCTTCAGGACACCCTTTAAATAAATTTCCTGACAAAGTTGAGATTACAGAACTAAAAAATTCAAGCTATTAGATGAACACAGATAATGGCAGCTTCTTTGTAACATGTATCTGTGTTTCAGCCCGAGGATGGCATTTAATATATAAACAAGAAGCTGAAGTACAGATAAATTCTCCTTTGAGGTTAGCTTGGATGAGTTTTAAAAACAACAAGCCTTATAATCCACACCGTGTAATTGAAATCGTCTCGCATAGACCCGTCTCAGCAGTATTTCTGGTCCAGCTGGCAGGAACATGTATCAGAAAATAAGTTTGCACCAGTGAGATTGTCATAAACACGGGAGGGAGGGATGCTGGAGAAAAAACACAGTGGCACATGACATGTGCCTGTGACTGATCGTGCAATTCTCTTCTAACGTCTGTTTCAGAATGCAATCTATTCTGGAGAACATTTTTTATTGTGCAGTGTATGAAAGGCATGCACAGCCGGTCAGTAGTCTCAAGTCATAAACAGTGGTCGTGGGAACCCATCTCCTAGCTTAGACAGTATTTTACATGCATTGAGTCCAAGGAGGAACTGTATGTGTTGGTTCCACAATCACAGATAATTGTCACTGCTGTGATTACTAACATCCCAAGGTAAATCTAAAGGGCCCTCCTCTGAAAAATTCCTGTCTACCAAGAAACTGAGCAAAATGCCTTTTAATGAGAGGAGGAGGGAGAGGCTGGGTGCGGGGAGAAGCACACTCTTGGTCCCCTGGGAGGGGCTCACTTTCTGTGGGTGGTTGATGGTGATAACCCTGATCTCCGTAGTCCTTTGGTGCGCCCTCAATTCCAGAGGAAGGCCAGCTCTTATAGGTGTGTTAAATATCCCATGGGCTTTGGTTATTTTGATCCCTGCCTCTAGAAAGATAATTAATTCAGCCCTATTCTCAGAGGCTCACAGAAATCTTTGGGGGTTTGCTACCACTTGGATTCTTTCAAGTCACCATCTTGTCCCCATCCCCAGAAGGACTTACCTAGTATGAGGTTAACGCTCAGACAAAATTTTCTGTTTGTGCACTTTTTCAGGACTTTTAACTCTTGGTGTGAAAGAGTCGGCCATGGTCAACAAAGTATTCACTTGTGTGAATGTTCTGGTTCTGGGCTTCATAATGGTATCAGGATTTGTGAAGGGATCGATTAAAAACTGGCAGCTCACGGAGGAGGATTTCCGGAACTACTCCGGACATATCTGCTTCAACAAGTGGGTGGTTTGCTCTCTTTCCACATGACAATTCATTCGTATTTGGTCCTTAACATATATGTGTATTTGGGAAATGTAATTGGGTAGAAAAATTTGTGCCTTTTTTGAGAATATAATTCGAATTTTTTTTTTTTTTTTGGCAGTGAAGTAGTTGAGGATATTTTGTTTGAAATTTATGTTACCTTTTGTTTCTCTTAAATAGACCATACTTTCTATTACAGAGGGGTAGGCATTAAGGAAAAGAGCATTTTCATTCTGATTCCAAAATTGTGTCCAGTTCAGGAACATTGTCAGACTCACTAAATTAATCTATTTTTCCAGATTCTGTTTCGTGACAAACCTTGGGATTTTGTATTTAGCAGGGATTTTTCTCTGCAATATCATGATGATAACACTATTTTTTAAATGCTTTATCTATATATATAAATACTCTGTAATACTTTGTAATTAGTAATTTAGAAGGCAGAAGAAATATGTGGAACTAGTTTTCAGAACTAGTAAAGTATCAAAATTTGATTAGAATAATACTGTTTTTCTCCTATTCTCTACTTGCACTCTGGCAGCCCAGAGAAATAATAGTCCTGTCATCCCCAATGTTTCTCTGCCTAGGACACCCAGAGTTAGAGGCAGGTCTCAGCCAGCTCTCGGACCCTGTGCTTTATATACTCAGGTTATCTACAAAACAGAGACCAAACAAATACAATGTTTCTCTTTGGTCAGATTTTCAGGTGAATCTTTGAAGGCCAGGGTAGAGAATGGGGAGTTAGATTTTGTCTACAATTCTATTTTAATTACAGCTTAATGCTAAACTGCCCTGATTGAGACCCTTCTCCATAGAGTGACTTTAAAAGAATGTCTGGAAATGAGCAGTCCAGGTTGGCTAGCCAGCTGGTCTGCTGGAATTTCAGGGATCCAAATGCCCAGTTGGCTGGTCTGTCATCTTCAAGGACGTTATCTTCATCTCTGTGGTCAGGGCAGGGCTATGGGCACAGAAGTGGTTCAGCTCTCCTAGAAAGGACAGGGGTCCGGAGGACAGTGTGCTTTTAAGAACAGATCTGGAGGACACGTGCACCTTCTGCTCACCTTCCTTTAGCCAGAATCCAGCAGGTGGCCACCACTAGCTGCAAGGGAGGCTGAGAAACAAGGTCACACACACTGAGGGGAGGGTCTGTGTGGTCACATGCCAAGCTGGTCCCTGGCTAAGGGCCAGGAGACCAGCCACATCCTTCCGTGGCCTCATTACTGGGCAGGTATTGATGCGTGGCTAGTTTCCCACTGGGATGCAAACAGAACACTGTTGAATTAAGGGCATGGAATTCTGCTAACTCTGCTATTGGTTAATAGTTAAAAACCCTTCCTTTAGGGGGCTAAACTCTATTATAAAGAAATGAGGACTTTTGATACATTATTTCCAAACATTCCTGAGTCATACTAATGCCAAGTTTATTGGAACCCATTAATTCAGGGTGGAGTAAAGCCAATTCAAAGTATGCTTTGAAATAATACAGTAAACTTTGAAAAATTTGGAGACCGTTTTACTGGTTGCTATTTAGAGGTCAGAAATTAAATATTGAGGGAACTTCTTGTTTACTGGATGTAAGTCGAGATTTAATTTTATTATATTTATGAAGGATTGTTGGTATCAGCCGTTAGTATTTTCTTTCATCAGTGCTCACACTTTATCTGGTAGTAATGATGAATTGTACTGGCCTCCCAGACAAAGTGACATTTATTGCCTGGCCCCTCTGTCATGGGTGGGTCTCTTACCATTACATCTGCCCCCATCCCTGGGGGAACTACAGTGAGGGGGGTGAATCAGTCACTTCAAGAGGTGGAGCCATGGGATTGGAGCTCAGCTTACTCTTTCATTTTATTAAAACCTATGAACTGCTTTCTTTCCCTTTTTTTCCAGCTGTAAATTTCAGTTTCTGAAATAGGCCACGTAGTCTTGCATGAAATTGCTTGTCTCTGAAATAGAACATTTCCCAACCAAACCGCAGAGCATGGAGGCGCTTCAGCTCAGTGTGTTTGGAGGCAGTTCTGACTGCCCTGGTTTGTGATTTTGGGATGCCCTTTCCTTGGATGGTTGGAAAGTTCCCTTTGAAGCCTGTGAGTCAAGCTGTCTCTTAGTCTGGGTGGGTGTGTTAACCTACGGTCCAACTGGAACCTTCCTTTCTCTGATTACTCTTCCCTCTGTCTTTCTCACCTACTGTTTTGTGGATGGTAACACACGTAGTAAGAGTAAATCATCAACACTATGTGGTAACCTCCTGAGAAAGTTTTGTTGGACAGTGTCTGACAGTAGGGATGCAAACCCCCCAAAATTCAGCTTCCACATGATAAAGGTGTATGTAGTTCTCTTAAATCAGCATCTGCAGCACCCAGTCGAGCATATGACTGAAGTGGGCCAGGAATCTGGTTCTTCCATCTGGACTTGGTAGGATAGGCTTTGTGCTTGTTTTCTATCAATACTCTGCCAGTGGGATCAGCAACATCC
The DNA here is from genome assembly GCF_014898055.3 of Talpa occidentalis. Lineage (NCBI taxonomy): Eukaryota > Metazoa > Chordata > Mammalia > Eulipotyphla > Talpidae > Talpa > Talpa occidentalis. Next base: position 47,816,226 of record NW_023604861.1, on the reverse strand, counting down.
AGACTTAAAAGTTGAATTTAATTTGTTGAGTAGGTAATATATTCATATGTTTCATATAATATTGTGAAAGTGCACACACAGAGAAATCTTATTCCCATTCTTTTCTATATCTACGTATTTCTCCAGTCCGCCATAGGTAATTATTTTGGTTATTTTTTGGTGTGTGAACTTTCAGTTTTTATTTGTATAAATACGAGCAATTACGAGTATATGTGTATTTGTATTTTGTGTTTAATACACAAGTACATATTGTATACACACATGATGCCACGTGAGCCCATGGGGTAATAGTAAGCCCCACACCCCACATTTAGGAACTTCTTCATGCACTTACTTCCAGTGGCGCTTTCTGAAATTGAGAAATATGAGTGTCTTCTAGGAATCATTACAAGGCTTAATCTTCATTAGCAAATAATTGGGTCCAAGTGGTTTATTAGCAAATTGATAAATCCCAGTGATAGCATATGTGATGAAATGAGTTGCTAACCCAATCTGAACAACATAAGTGTTTATAGGATTGGGATACTGTGTCAGTTTTCTCTGTCACATTAGGAAGTGCGGACAGCCATCCAGACTGAGGTTGGAGACAGCCAGCATCAGACTTGGGGGGATTTGGGGCTGTCCAGATAGGGCTTGGGCCTGTGTGAGGCTGCAGTGCTGTTCTAAGCCTGGACACAGAGCTTAGAACCGTGGGTTTGCCTCTGCATCCTTCACTTCAGCAGATGCATGTCAAGCCCTGCCCTTGTGCCCGAGCTGGGTGCTGGTCTGCACCCTCATGGGCGTCTCTGACTTTGTGTACAGGGATGCATAAGAGTGCTTTGAGTGCTGTTTATTTGTTTTAGAACAGCGTACTTTTTTAAACCTTGGTGTCTGTGGAAATGTTTGCTTTGAGATTTGAGTTACTGGTTAAATGCTCTGGGAGATTTTTTGCATTTTGTTCTGGGCCAGCTGCATCTGACTGGCTACTTCTTATTCTGAAAGCACATGTTCTTTCTGAGGCTCCTCCCCAGACCCAGCGGCAGTCATACCGCATGGTGACTGTGGGCCTGACTTCTCTTCAGGACCAGGGTGTTGTGGTCTTTGATCGTGCTTTTTTTTTTTCTAGTAACACTAAATTTGGTAATAGTGGGTTCATGCCCTTTGGATTCTCTGGAGTCAGGGACTTGTTGGGTTTTTCTTCCTTTCTCCCTCTTGGACAACCTGTATCACAATTCCTACCCACCTCCCAAGTCAATACTTAGAGGCTGTTTCTGGGACGGGCCTAGTGCCAGCCCTGTGGCTCCAGGTCATGTAAAGCAGGGAGCTTGTTGCTCATAGCGTGTGAATATGGTAGCTGGTGACAGCTCGTCTCCAGGACTGCTCACTGGGGGTCCAAAAGCCCCAGAGCCAACGGTGGCCATACCGCAGGGTGACTGTGGGCCTGGCTTCTCTTCAGGACCAGGAGGGTGTTGTGGTCTTTGATCGTGTCCCCTTTTTTTTTTTTCTAGTAACACTAAATTTGGTAACGGTGGATTCATGCCCTTTGGATTCTCTGGTGTCCTGTCAGGGGCAGCGACCTGCTTCTATGCCTTTGTGGGCTTTGACTGCATCGCCACAACAGGTAACCCTGCCTGCCTACACACACTGCTCTCGGAGTCTGCTCTCGGTCAAGCTGGGCTAATTTTACCCTTGGGTCACTATTTTCTTTCCCGTGGACAAGTGCCAGTAGCTGCTGTTTCACGCATGAGTAATGTGTAGATTTGTAGCTTCCTGCTAATCTTTTCCCCCTTTTATCACTTCCCCAACTGGCAGTGCCTGACAGGAAGCTCTGCATCATGAACGTGACTGACTTGTACTGCAGGAGGGGATGCTAGTGACAGCGTTGGCTGCAAGCTGATTGTATATCTGTGCATCATCCAGGAGAATGAGGCCATGAAACTATTGTCATCATAGAAAAAAAAAAAATGGGCTGGGCTCCATTGGGCCTCACAAATTTTCTTTGCCAAAGGAAACACACCTTCTCCTTAGCGGAACAATGATGTAAAAGTTGAGGAAACCATCCCAGGGCTTACAGGTCTTCTGGTCTTTGTAACCGAGGCCACAACTCAGCCTGGGAACCCAAAGACCTGGTCCCCACATGGCTGAGCCATGAGGGGTGGGTTCTGACAGGCCTTGGGCATCCTGGTTGTGCGATGCTCTTGCTCTCTTGCCCTTGCTGACTCGTTGTTTCTAGGTGAAGAAGTCAAGAACCCCCAGAAGGCAATCCCTGTGGGGATCGTGGCATCCCTCTTGATTTGCTTCATCGCTTACTTTGGGGTGTCGGCCGCCCTCACGCTCATGATGCCGTACTTCTGCCTGGACAAGAACAGCCCCCTTCCGGATGCCTTCAAGCACGTGGGCTGGGAAGGCGCTAAGTATGCGGTGGCTGTCGGCTCTCTCTGCGCGCTTTCTACCAGGTGTGCATTCTGGATGTCTTGGGAAAGCATCAGGTCTACGAGGCTGTGGAAAGTGCCACAGGGGCTTGCTGTTAGTAGTATTCTTTTTCCCTTGGAAGAGAACCGTAACGCCAGTCCTTTCATAGCAGAAAAAAATGGTCTGGGTGAATGCTGACCGTCATCCCAAAAGCTGATTGTGTTGTAGCTATTCAGAGAACTCAGGGCCCACTCTTTACATCGTCAGCTTAGCCAGGGAATGCCTTGCTGTACCTGTTGTTGGCCACTGGAACAGGCCACCTCTTGGGAACCCCGTGTTTTGGTCCTTAGTTTGGATATAAAGCAGAAGCTTCCTTGAAAAAAGAAGTGCCTGTTAATGAGAAACATTTTTCCCTCAATATTTCCTTATAGCCTGTGTAAACAGGAAACACTTGCTAAATATGGATTTACCACAGAGAAAGCCTCATGAATGCTTTTATTTTCCATTTGATTCAGCTAGAAATGATTTTAGGAATAAAGACAAAGGTTTCCTTCCATAAAAGTTGTGGCATGGACCCCGTGCTAGTTTATGGTAGGTGTTGCTCACCCACTCTTCCCCTGCATCCTGCAGTGAGTGCTTCTCCCACGGTTGGTTTGTGGGATTCCCAGTCTTTTAGCCATGGGCTTCCCGAGTCTGGAGAATAGCAGTTCTTGGTGAGGATTCAGGCTCCATCTTTTCAATAGGAATTGTGCATTAGGTTGCCTTTATTGCTGATGAAACAAATGCATTTTGCTTTTTCTTCCCATCTAGTCTTTTGGGTTCTATGTTTCCCATGCCTCGGGTGATCTATGCCATGGCTGAAGATGGACTGCTGTTTAAATTTTTAGCCAAAATCAATGAGAGGACAAAAACACCAATAATCGCCACATTGACCTCCGGTGCCATTGCTGGTAAGAACTGGAACTAATGTCAAATGACAGTATTTTAAGTGTTGAGTTGTTACTGCCTGGAGGAATAGCTTGACTTTTACTGTGCCAAGTTGTATGTGGTCTTTTCATACTTGGCCTTTACACTTGAAACCCGATTTATTGTAAGATAACTGCCCTTCAACAAAAGGCAGAAACCTGTTTTACAGACGAAATGATGGAATTCTCAGAAAGATTGAATTATTTTTTTATTATTCTCTTCTCATCAGACAGTACAGTACTCACTCTACCCTTCAAAGCCTTTTATCTTTACTTTTTCTTGAGTAGACTTTAGTGAAAAGACATCTCGCATGATACAAGTCAAGACAGATTTTTTGGTAGTAGTGGAAATTGAGTGTCCTTGTAGCACAGGTCATGAATTCTGTGAAAAATGAGGGTGCCTGAGGAACAGTGTTTACCAAATGTGCTGCCTCTTCTCCACGGGATATTGAGGGGACTGTTGGGGAAGCCATTTACCCTAAGTTTATAAATGATGCAGACCCAAAAGAGGTTTGTCTTATCAAATAACAGATTCTACCCAAAAGGTCAGTGGAATTGGTGGAGAAAGAACCTTTTGAGCTATGTGTTATTTCAGGGCCCCCTAGTTAAGCAAAGGAGGGGCCCAGTGTGTGGATGCACACATACTATTTACACCTTTAGCAAACTGTGCCTCATTTGGTGAATTTGTGTATATGTATTTATATAGTGACAGAAAGCTAGTTTTTCATCATTTAACAAATTTATTGTGAAATTCCACACTCCTGAGAGTGTTCGCAGTGAAGGGGTAAGGGACACCACGTGTCAGAATATGACCAATAGATTTAAGAGATTAAGGAACTGGAAATAGTGTTTTTAGTATTTACATGTAATTTGATCATATTAAAACTGGCCTTAATTTCCTTCCTGTGCTGATTAAAGGAGATTAGACTATAATCTTTAAGGTGACTGAAAAGTACATGCATTCACCAAACCAAGGACTTACTCTTTCTTTACATTTGGTATTTGGTTTCCTAAAATCACCTCGCATGGGAGAAATTATCTCGAGTTTCTCTGTGAATGGGAGCTCAGGCATCTGTGGCATGAACAGTTAGAAACTGTTCTATCTGGAAGGCCTAATCCTATTAATTCTTAATTTAAATTTGTTTTCAGTAGCAGTAGTCTTTAGGAACTTTAAATATTTGTGGACAAGTAATGGTTTTGTGCTTGTGGTTTTTAACTTGTATCGATTGCAAGTGAGTAGAAAATATCCCAAAGTAGATAGAGCCAGATTATTTTTCAAACAAGAAACTTGATAAACGTATCCACATAAATAGACATAGAGACTCACAGATATTACAAAGAATTTTTGCTTGCAATTTTTTGTTTTTTGAATGGAGGTTATGGTGAAGGGACGGATTTTGTTCAGAAGTCACCGCTTCCCTACTCACCTGCCTGTGTTCGGAGTCCCTGTGTCCTCCCAGAGCACCACACTTACCTCCCTCTGCTTCTCATTATTGTTGCCTACAGCTGCGTGTGTCTTGGGCTGATATACTCATGAAGGCCAAGGACTATCTGATTTGTCCTGTTTAATGGTGTATACCTGCCACCCATTGACTGGTACACTCCCAGTGGGTGCTGAATGGATGACGCATGAAAGGATGGATGGATCCATGATGAATGGATCAGTGGATGATGGGTGGATGCACATGACTCAGCCTGGAGTAGAGGAAGTCACACTGGTTCCCCAGTTCCAGTAATTTAGTTTTGATCCTAATTTTCTTATTCACTAACTGTGTGACCTTAGATAAAACTCCCAACCTGTCTGAATTTCATTTTCCCCATCTATGGTGTAGAAATGGTTTGCAAAGTTGCCTTGAGGATCAAAAAAGGTCATGTTGATAAAAGCTCTTTTTATATAAATGCTATTGTTACGATATGTTGAACACTATGTATTCACTTAATCCTGAGCTTTTCTTCCCTTTATGCAGTGTCATTTCATGGGAAGGGTTGGGATGGGGAGGCAAGCACTCCTCAAGTGGCCTGGCTCGTGGGTGGGTGGTGGTTCTGACGTCAGTATATGTAGATGTCTGACATCAGTGTGTCCTGATGTTTGTCTCCCCCTCAGCTGTGATGGCCTTCCTCTTTGACCTGAAGGACCTGGTGGACCTCATGTCCATTGGCACTCTCCTGGCTTACTCCTTGGTGGCTGCTTGTGTGTTGGTCTTACGGTAGGTACAGTATCTCTGGATGCTGTAACAGAATTATGGATGTTCCCTGTTAGCCTTTTAACAGTTGAATGGTTTATAGCCTTTTAGGTTGATAATTGTTCCATCGGGAACTTGCCAAGGAGAGGGTGGCACTGGTGGTTAATAGCATCCTAGAAAAGAGTCAGTATTGGCCTCACCTCCCTGTTTCATGTGCCCTAATTTTTCTGACCAGAAGTTGGGAGGATAGATAGCTTCTTGTCCCAACTGTTCGGTCTGGACCCTGGGATCCGAATTTTTGAAGGCTTAAGGTAATGATTTCAGCATGGTCTAGGTTCTTGGGACAGATAGGACTGGGGACTGGCTCTGGTGGCAATTAAGAGAACCCAGAGAAACCTAGGTCATTATGATAACTTGTGAATCAGGTTATGGTGATGCTTTATTGGGCTGCTTCTGGAGGAAGAAAGGAGTTCCATTATGTGGTGTGAAGTGGCCAAGGCTGTTTTTAGCCTTATACAGAGTGGGCTAGCCCTCTGGGCAGCTGTGATAAAGTGGCTCTGGGCCCGTGACTTGATGTCCTGGTGTCTCAGGTGCCCCAGTACCTATCGCCCAAAGCTCACTCCTGGGCTCCGAGTTCCTCACTCCCAGGAATAACCCAAACTAGCAGTCATCATGAGAACATGTGCTCATGTTGACGCTCAGTGTTGGTCTCCCAGCGCGGCCCTCCTTATTTCCAGGTTTTTATACTTGTAAAACCACCATTCCATTTCTAGTTTGCTCAGTTAATATTTTGTGTAAAACTGGGGTTGTGTCTTGGTCATGGCTGTAGAATCAGCTAAAACTTGTTTGCTGACCACCGATCTTCCTGTGGCCACAATGCTGGAATCTTTTCTGAGGCCCTCCCACTTTCTTCATTGACTGATTGGTGTTGCACAAATGAATTAGTGCAACTAATGGTTAAATGCATTTATACTCTTAGAAGTGATTATATGTAAAATAATTCATAAAGCACTCTTTTTCAGAGCAGGTAGAAAAGATTTGAGCTCTTTTCATTTTGGGTGGGAAGATAAGGAACCTCATTTAAAATGAATGCTTTACTTGCAGGTGACTTGTCTTGGAAATCATCCCACAGGCTCATTCTTCACCCAGCTCAATAGAGTTATTTACTTCAAGGCATTTGGAGTTTTAAGATAAATTGATCCAATTAAGTCACGCAGACAGAATTTCTCAAATCCCTCAGCCTCCAGACACATTTCTCTGGCTCTCCACACCAAATCGGATCCTGATGTTATTGCTTTCTATTTCTGTCTTTACTTTTAGTTCCCTACAGCCATAGTTTTGCTGAAAGTGGCCTAATATCTGAAGTATGCAAGGGCCAGTCCTGTTTCACAGAGCAAGAGAAATTGCCTCAGGACTTTCCTCTGGGCTGGCTCACGGTGGAGGTCATGTTGTCCCAAAACAGACACCAAGGAGGATGTTGCCCAGAAGCAGGAGCAAAAGGCCAGCACCTGGGTCTTTCCTCTGTTTCTGCTTGGTCAGAGAATATATCATTCTTACCACCTTCTTCCCATTTTATTCCTTGTGTCTTAGGCCACGTAACATTTGAAAGCTTACTAAGAACTTGAGTTAGTGCATATCTTTTTTGCATCATTAAAACATATTCCATTGCTCATGCTATACGTTTCTTCACAGGTATCAGCCAGAGCAGCCTAGTCTGGTATACCAGATGGCCAGAACTATGGATGAGCTAGATCAAGTAGACCAGAATGAACTGGTGAGCACCAGTGATTCCCAGACAGGCTTTTTACCAGAAGCAGAGCAATTTTCTTTTAAAACCATGCTTTCACCCAAAAACATGGAACCTTCTAAATTCTCTGGGCTAATTGTGAACATTTCAACCAGTCTCATAGGTAAGTCTGTCATTTCCTGTAAGGTCTTTGAGGCCTTGCTTGATGACATTGAATGGTTTCTGGTTCATGAGGGTGGAAGAAGTGTGGGTGCTACCAGGGGAGATAAGCATCTGTCTTGATGCCTATAGACTTGAAGCTTTCCTCTTCTAAGGTTTTGGGGAGGACTGAGGATATCTGTGGGAACTTGAGAAATGTTGAGACCTGAATTTGAGGAAAACTCTTTCTCTTAGCATTGTTTATCGTCACCTTCTGTATTGTGGCTGTACTTGGAAAGGAGGCTCTGATAAAAGCGGAGTTGTGGGCCATCTTCATGCTCACGGGATCTGCGCTCCTCTGCTTTGTGGTCACGGCCATCATCTGGAGGCAGCCTGAGAGCAAGACCAAGCTGTCGTTCAAGGTGAGCAGCTGGGCCTGAGAGAAGTGCAGGAAAGCTCCTAGTCCACCACTGACTGTGACCCTCCCTCTGAGAGGTTGACCCTGTGTGGGCTCGGCCGGGCCTCCGTGTCCGGAGGAGATAACTTGCTGGTGAGCTTCAGGGGAGTGTGAGGCAGGGTCCCCCGGGCACACATGGAGCCTGCTGAAAGAGGAGCTGACCCAGGAAGGAGGTTGCCTCCCTGCTGCTGGCTCTTAGGCGGCGGAGTGCACCTCATTCATGCCGCTTCTCGTCAGTGCCCATCCAGGCGTCCTAGCCGAGCCTTGGGAGATGACCAAGGCTTCTGATTTTAGTTGTATTTTAGAGATAAAGAGGAAGTTCCACTGCTAGCCCCTTCTTTTTTTTTTTTTTTAAATATTATGAGCATTCTTTTTTTTTTTTTTTTTTTTTTAAGATTTATTTATATAAGCACTGGGTACAGTCAGAAGCACGGGCGGGTGAGAGAATTCACCAAAGTGGGGAGCAGAGCAGGCAGACCAACAAAATACACTGCTGAGGGGAGCAGCGGGCGCAGCAGGAGAGGTCTGTGCACTATGTGGGATCCCCGCTGGGGTTCGGGGATTGAACCAGCACTGCGGAGGCTGCGGGCAGCTTTGCAGCCCAGCGCTCAACCGCTGCACCACCAGGGGAGGCCCTGCTAGCCCCTTCTTTAAGAGCACTGAGAGATATGATGCCACCACCACCTCACATTTTTTGCAGGTGCCCTTTTTGCCAGTGCTTCCCATCCTAAGCATCTTTGTGAACGTCTATCTTATGATGCAGCTGGACCAAGGCACGTGGATTCGGTTTGCGGTGTGGATGCTGATAGGTATGTTGGATCATGGGCTTTGCAGTGACCTATGCGTCTGACGTGGTGGCCTCTCTTAGAGGCCTCTCTCTTCGGGGCTTGTGCTGCTCATTCGTCTGCCCTGCTCCCTGCTTGGATGGCCACTGTCATCCAGCCCCCCTCATATCAGATTCCATGCATGTGAAAATTCATGTCATCAGCGGTTTTCTGTCAGCTAATCCGGGCCCCACAGTAGGTTGTAGGTCCTCCCCTCCCTTTTAGGTATATTTCATTTTAATAGCCTCTTGTCTGAATTGGTTATCTTGCTTGGCAGGAACTTGATGTTAATAGGAATAAGGCTATAATTCTGCTGTGGGTAAGGCGCCAATTCATTTCACCCCAAATGGGAAGTCTGGACAGTGTCTCCTCCCCCCAGCCTAGCCTGACCACCAGCTCCAGTGGGCTGCTAAGGCTCAGGCACCCAAGGGCCTGAGAGGCTCTGGGTGTTGCAACCTCACCTTGCCCCTGCATGGGACCATGGCGGCTCTCCTCAGGGTTCTGACACCCAGGCAGCCCTGGAGGAGATATACTTAAGTCAGTTTCTTTCCTTTGTACCCAGGGGATGGCCTTAACCTTTGCCCCTCAGTACTGATAAGATTAGTAACTTCAGGACAGTGTTTCTGCCGAATCTCTCAGCCCTGGGAAGTGGCAGGTACCTGTCTCTCATCCATCTTCAGGGGCTACTTTGCTGCCCCATTCTCTGCAGAGTCTAGGCTGTGCATGGTTCGATGTCTCCCGACAGTGAAGAGCTGGCTCAATCTGTGCATGGGGTGGGGGTGTGCTTGGCCCACTGGCTGTTCCTGGGGTCTGCAGGTGAGACTGTCCTGCTTGAGGAGAGGAAGACACCTGCCCTTGAACATCCCTGCTGTAACCTCCTGGGCTTCAGGGCTTCAGTTCTTTCCTGCACTTTAGTGCTGATCTCTTCTTGGCTTGATCTCCTGTTCACCTGCCTCCGGAGGTTACATGGAAGCACAGATTCCTGGGCTCCCCATAGACCTTTGGAGTCCCTGAAAGGAACTACAATCCTGTGTTCCGTATATCCTCAGATGACTTAAATACCTCCTGTGCTCTGACAGTCCCTCACATAGAGAAAGTTGTCAGATGATACTGTCAGCATGAAGAACCTGGGGAGCCCTGTGCTGCTGGGAATCTTTCCTTGCCTGGGAACAGTGAGACTTTTGGAATGTCTGTCCTGACCCTCAAGTCCTAGAGCACCCAGTCAAGGGGCGTAATCAGTGGGACAGATGCCCCCAGCCTAGCAGCTCCCCCTGCTCAAGAATTGTAGCATGAGGCTCTCTGGAAGGAAAACGTGCACCTGGCTCGCACCTAGATGGGAGAGAGGAAACTTTGCTGACCCTACCTGAAGAGTCATGCTGTTTCTCCAAATGTAGGCAGTCAACCCATGAGGGTCACTTACTCTGGCTCAGGCAGGGCGGTGGCAAGGAGAGGCCACCCTCTGCCAGAGTCCCTGAGCCCCACTCACTCTGCTCAGGCCTGTTCTTTGCTCTTGGCCCACAGGCTTCATCATCTACTTTGGCTATGGTCTGCGGCACAGCGTGGAGGCGTCCCTGGCTGCTGGCCAAGCAAGGACTCCTGACGGCAATTTGGACCACTGCAAATGACACAGAGCCCCAACCCCCAGAAGTGGCAGCAGCCCTGAGGAACGCCCCAGGGGGACATGGAAGCACCTTTCTCTCCACCAGTGCAGCAGGAGCTACCCACATCCACAGAGCCCCGATGCAGCAGAAGGTGCAACCACATGAACTGCAGCCTCAGCCCCCGGTTCACATGTCCTGCCCAGACTCACTCTGCGGGGTCTCACAGGCTCCGGCCACCTCTGACAGCTCCCTGGCTAGGACTGTGACAGGCCACTGTATCTCCAACTTCCCTTTAAACCACGAAAGCAGCTCTGCCCCTCTCCTCGCCAGGTCAATGCCTCACTACCCAGCTGAGGCCTCAGGTAGAAAGGAGGTCACCTTCTTTTCTTACCTTGGGAGTCCTGACTTCCTCCCCTGGGACTGTTCGAGTACTGGAAATGTGCATACTCCACACTTAATGTAGCCCTCACTACACTTAGCCCCAAACAGCCGACGCTAGATGAGTACCATGAAACAAGTCTATTTCCAGAAGTTCTACCCAGAGCCAAAGGACAGCAGTTTACTTAAAAAAGGAAAACAAAACCAGTTTTCTTCTCTCTTGCCCTCTGAGTTGTCAGGGGTTGTTAGAATTGTCACCCCCAACTCTTCTTCCCTTTTCAGGCAGGACCTTTGCTCCGTGGCCGTGACAGGCCCCAGCACACGCTGGCAGCAGGACTGAGGAAGAGGGGCGTGCTCTGTGGGGGCCAGCCTGATGGCCCGGGGAGGCTGGCTCTGAGCTGTGTGTGCCTGTGGCCCCTGCTGCCGAGTTGCCTCCTGACCCTCCGGGTCTTGCTGCTTCTGGCCTCTCACTACTGCTGTGTCCTGCCTAACTGGAACATGATGGCATGTTTATGAAGGACCAGCCTCGCAATAGTAGGGCTTAGAATCCTCTTCTCTCAGTTTTTCTCCTTCGTTAAATTTTGCCTTCTGATGCTTGTGGGTCAGGTTCTTGGGTCTTCTAAGATTTCAGGGCATAATGGCTGGTCCTCATGGTCACTCTGACCCATGACATGATCTTTGTGGCCCTGTCTTATGTGTGATCAAATCAGTTCCTGTTAGTGGTTGTGAATCACTCCATCAAATTAAGCTGGCACTTAAGGTTGTTAACTTGAAAAGCGGCCAAATAATGTACCCCCATGCTATTGGTGTTTTGTTCAAGATGTGGGGCCCACACACAAGACAACTTGGGGTCATCCTGCTTTCTCTCTCATGTATGTTGTCGGAATGCTGCGAATTTTAGATGGGTGAGGGTCTCACCCTGCCCTCTGCCACTATCAGCCCCACGGCCGCCTTGGTGTCCCCGTGCACAGCACACTCCTGCCCCTCGTGTTGGAGCACGCACGGCTGTCACACACTCCTGTGGGCGGAGGGCAGAGGAAACGCGGGCCTGGCCACGTCTTCCAGTTAGTGTCGTTCAGGAGACCGGAGGGCCCCTGTACTGAAGGTCGGTGAGAGACACAGACATTTTGGACTGCAGAAAATATAAATGCTGCTTTCAAAGCTTAGCTACATTTCATCTCCCTGTGGCTTTCGACACAAATCTGGTGGAAGGAAGCGTGATGAGTTGACAGCACTTACCTCCCTCTGCCCCACACTGTTCTTGGAGAGAAATGCATGAATTAATGGAAAAGCCAAAAGGCTGGGTTCATCCTCTGGAGGGAGGGAAGGAAAGTGGATGGCCAAGGACTCAGCCTTTGTCCCAGACTCTGGTCACCTTGCCAAAAACTTCTAAATATTTGTGAATGTTCCAGAGGGAGGATCATCAGAGCCCAAAGCTTGGATTTCCAAAGAAAGGTATTGAAATTTATATAGATTGGTGCTGTAAAATATTTTGATAAATATTAACTTATTTTGTTGGGTTTTAGTTATCTGCTGTCTTCTTGGGGCCTTGGAGCTGTTTACTTGATGTTTCTGTTGTTTTTCCACATCAGGAAAGAGGGGGTCCAGAAATGATGGAGGGGAGATTTTTTTCCCCCACTACCTCTTTCTGGCTGAAATTTGTGTGTTAGACAGCATCTAAGAGATTGTGTTTACAGTTGACATTTCAGCTATCAGCATCTTTCATTCTGTGAGCCAAAGGTGGGCTTCTTCCCCCTACAGTGTTGCACAGAACAAGTCCATCCTGACAGGGGTGTCTCTGTCCTCGGCCCAAATCCTGGGTGTACCGCGTGGGAGGCAGTTTCCCGGGCTCCTGGAGAAGCCCCGGTGGAGGCAGAGCCTCCCGCGTGGGAGAGGACAGGCAGTTTGGTGGGCCCCGCGCCTTTTTTGAAAATAGCTTTTGTACAGTGGCTGAGTTTCTGAGTGTGAGGACAGTGATGGAAGGAAGGGTGTGCGCAGGAATTCCCACAGTGTGAGTGCGCTGCTGCTTACCGTACCCTTCGCCCCTGGCCCTCAAACCCACCCAGAGTGCCCGCCAGCTTCCCACCTCGTAACTCCAACCTTACCCCCACCCTCCAGATAAGAATAGGACTCTCAGTTTCATGGCTTGGCCAATATTTTCCTACATAGTCAGAAATTCCACATTTCTAGAGACACTCCCTTTGAGAGTATTGTGTCTACTTGTATCTGTGCCCCCGCACTGGGTACTCACAGTGGAAAGACCCACTTGTGGTGAGTAAGCCTCCCTTCCTGTCTCCGATCACACCTGCTCTTCGTGCTTCCATGATCTGGTGAAAACCCACAAAGCAAACGGGAACCCCTGGGGCCGTCCCTGAAAAGCGAGAGGTAAGGGAAAGTCCAGGGTCCAGGGAAGCTGCTGCCCAGTGGGCAGGTGAGAATGAGTCCCCTTCTAGAAGGGGCCTCACCTGTTCATACCCCTTCAACCCAACTTTGACCAATTTGTTTTCCCAAAATGAGGGAAAGGAATGATGGAAGCATCTTTCCCAGGCCATTTCAGAAAGAACGCGAAACTTCGACTTCTGTCAGAGACAGGACATCTCTCCCACCCCCACTTTGGGTTTTGTTCCATTGAGTATCCTGTGACAGTCTGATGTGCTGATGCGGTGGTCTGGACACCGGGGCCCCCTGCCTGCAGCGCGCCCCTGGGAGTCAACACACGGGTTTCCTGAGCCCCCGAGGCCTTGCCACACTCCCTCTGCACATTGGGCACAGCCTGTTCATCCCTGGATGAAGCATCCCACCCAGTGGACTGCTGCCACACGTTTGCTGAGCTTCAGACGGGTGGAAGGGGGTTACATGGGGTCTTGTCCCTCTGCCCCCACCACTGAGGCATTCAGAACTGACCAAGTTTTACCTTCATGCACGGGAGGGCCTCTACCCTGACAGTGGAGACAGAACTGACTACAGGTGGGAAGCTGGTTCCTTAGGTGAGCATGGACATGCCTCATAAACCCCACCACCCCCACCCCCAGCCAAGTGAGCTAATGGGTACCTGAGGGCCTTGCCACAGGAAAACACCTGCTTGCGGTGCCCCAGGACCCATACTTTCTGATGCGCACATCCCACTTGTACATGTCTGTCAGCCAACTGTTATGTTGATACCTGAGAACCGCGTGAGGGTCTCCATGGCAGGCCCGTCATGGTGTGGCTGGGTGGAGAGGCGCGTTTACGGCTCACCCACACTCCTGGGCGTGGGGGTGTGATGACAGCAGAAGCGTCAGCGTGAACATCGGTGGAGCTAAATCTGTGTTATGTGTACTTGTTATATGTAATTTAAAGTATATGATTGCCATCACAATGAGGGTATTGTACATAAGACTCCTTTTGGAGAGAGAAGTATTTTGTCAGAGTTCTGTCAACTTTTTTGGCAATGAAATGCTTTATTGATCCAGTGGCGTGAGAAGCTACATTCCATATTTCATCACGGCAATTACGATGTCGGATGGAGTTTTCAGGCAAAAAAAAAAAAAAAAAAAAAAAGTCAACTTTCATGTCTGCTATACTCCCGAGTCTCCGGTGTCCCTCTGGTCACTAAGCAGCAGTGTTCTCTTCCACAAGGGATATGCACCCAGCCAGCGCCTCGGGGCACAGTTGACAGCAGCCCTCCAGCTCCCCCTGCACCTGCCTCGATGGCCCTGAAAACCCCCAGGATATGAGACTGTGGCTGTGACGTCCAGGGGATTCTCTCAGGGCCGAGCATGTCCAGCAGGGCCGGGAAGCCGTGCTTGGAAGATGCATTCAGACTTTTAAGCTTAACAAAGTATATAATTTTGTGTTTCTTGATGATAAACTTTTAAGCTTGGGACTTATTTTCCCATGAGAAGTTGTATTATATATTTAAGTTTCCTGCTTAAGTTGTGCCTTTCAATGTCTGTGGGTTTAAGGAACACAAGGCTGATGGTCCTAGCGAGGGTTGGTTCATTGTCAAACCTGGAGAACTGTGGGGTCGCCAGTAAACTTTCTTCTACTGAACTTGAAGCCATTTGTTAGAGGAGTTTTTTATTATGTAAATTGTATAGTATCTTTTGCTTGTTTGATGTTCTATTTTTCTAATAGTTTTCTTATAGTTTCTTAAAATTGTGATACTATGATTCTGATGCTAGATTCAAATCAGGTTGGTTTCTGCTGCTCCCTTCTGTTTTTATTTTATGGACAAGCATCAATAGTCTCCATTGCCTTTAAAAAAATGTGAAACTTCTGTATTCCATTTTTGAAGCTAACACTGTACATTGACAACTTCCTACCATACTTTATGTTGTAAAATCAAACTATTTTGTGGTACATCATCTCATGCTTCCGCAAAATCTAATAAATTTGTCTGTGGCTTCACTGTGTGCACTGTGATATCAAGAGTTCTGGCAGCTCTCGGCTGGGCCCCAGCATGGCAGTGCCCCATGAAGAGTTCCAGATCCTGCTCTTTGCTTCTTTGGTCTCTTCCTGCTTTTCCACAGTCGGATCCCCTATTGCCTCACTTTCCTTCAGCCATGTGGTGGAAATCCTTACCCCAACCATTATTACCTCAATCAGGGAGTGAGTGCCTCAAATTCTCACTGTGGGTCCTCTGATGCTGTCTCCCCATCTCCCACTTCAGACTTGGCTTGGGTTTGGGCTCCAGAGGTCTTCCTGCCATTGGACAGTCAGCAAAAGGGTGCTCACCCGCTGAAGGACTTGGCTGTCAGTGCAGCAAAACCCCCTCCACTAATCACGTCCACACAATGTGGTTGTTCCTCAGGGATGGCAGGGTGCAAGCAGAGCAGGAGCAGGTGAGGGAAGGACCGTAGTGGTTACTCATTTTTGATTTCTCGCTCCCTCATTTTCTTGCACCAGGTGCAAATTTTATTGCGTGGTCCTGAAATTAATCTCGTTAGCTAAGCTTCAGTGATTGCACTGGAAGCTCCCTGCCCTGCCAGTAAGATAAGACCTAACCTTTGTGTTTTCTCAGTGGATGGGTAGTCCTGGGGAGGACAACCAGAGTCTTAGGGGAGAAAAGCAGCCTGCCCACATGCTCAGGAATGTTGTAGGACAATCAACAAGTGCTGTGCTGACAACATGGTAAGCTAGACCAAAGAACCTGGTGTGGAAGCATCCCAGCCTGCCCCAGGACTGTGCAGTGTGTCCAGGACAGGCACAGGCAGGGTCTCCTTTGTACTCCATTCCTGGGGCAACTTCACTGTTAGAGGTGCTGCTGAAAACTTGCAAATGCTATTGAGCTCAAAACCTGGCTTACCAGATGGGTCCCCTTCACAACATATCCCAGATTTCCCAGTGGGGTCTAGAACGGGGAAATGACAAAGGGCAGGTGGCTTTGCTGGTTTTGTGCCCATATTTGCTAAGAGCCCACATCAGCGGGTGCAAGGTGCAGCCAGGTTCCCGCGGCCCCACACTGCCACCTAGTGGCCCATGAGATGCCCGCCAGGCAGCCTGAGGGAAAGTAACCTGGAGCAAGTTTTCCTTTGCACGGTTTGCTTACAAACAACTCTGGTGACTCAAAAGCTGTTCCCTCACAGCTTGACAGTCACAGAAGGAACTCAACATGCTGCAGGCTGGGGCAGGCTGTGTCCTCGGAATTCCCCATTCCACCCTGGCCTTCACCGAACTGCGAGGGAGGGTTGAAACACCAACTGCAGGTGACCCTATAGCCCCTTCCAAAGGCAATAGCTTAGTTTTACCAAATTAAGCTGATCCACCATGCCATAAATACAGCCATTAAATAAATGCAACATGAGAAAAGGCTTAGGGAATGAAACAGGTGCTACTTCACTAATGAAGGAATCCTCTGGCTACTCAGCATGGCCAAGCACCTAATCCCAGCGGATCTCAGACTGAGTTGGGGAGGCCAGAAGCTGTATGGCTTGAACTTTCCCATGGATGCTTCAAATTGTTACTCCTTAAAGCAACAAAGTCCCCTAAGTGCCCACTTAGCCAAGATTATAGTGGGGGCGGGGGTGGGGTGGGGAGCGTTGGGGGTGGGGGACTGTGATCCCAGCTTGGTGCTGGTGTGTGGGGGGGGGAGGGGGGAGGAACTTGTTGACTTGGCTTTGGGCCAATTAGCCTGCCTCTGCTCAGCACACCTTCCCATCTTGCTGAGAGGGGAAAGCACGGAGCTTGGTGTTCAGAACACCCAGGTCCTGAGTTTGTTTTAAGAGGTTTGAAACAAGAGGTCCAAAAGCAGCAGACTGTAAAAAATATATATTTAGTAAACTTAAGTGCATGGATTGCCCCTGTTTTAGCAGCCAAAACCCAGTTTTTTCTACCGGCTGTTAGTGGTAGTGCTTTTTTTAAGCATTTGACCCAAAGGTTCAAGTGAGCAGGATGATGGCTTTTGATTGCCACGGATGGGGTGACGGCCCCACCAGGAGAACTGCAGTGAGCACCGCCTTCAGCTCCAGTAGCGGGGCATCCAGGTCCAGGGCTTCCCCCTGACCCTCACTCCTCCACTGCTCCCTTCCTGCCGAAATGCACCCACCAAGCCTCCCACCAGCGACAGCCAGGCTGGGTCCCTGGCACAGAAGTGTCTTGAGTGGTGATCCGAAGGTCCCCGTGGCTGGCTGCAGGCCCCACCCCTCCATAGAGGAGAGGAGGAAGCTGGCTCCAACAAATGCACCCCGAGAGGCAGTGGTTTTCTCCTTTGTTAAGAGGAGGCACTGCCCTGTTGAGCTCACATAGGGGCACGGGACAATGCAAGGTGGTTATAATAAAAATGGGGTGGGGTACTAGACACCCCTTAAAACTAACAGGATTTTGACAAGCAGAGCATTAATAATAGGCAGGAGCCCTCAGTAACCTGGAAGCAGGACTGAGAGGGAGAGGTCCTGCAGTGTTCCTCAGGGCACCAGGAGTAGCTGAGAAGGGTCTCTGGTTTAGTCGTTGTTCAGGAGGGCTGACGTGCTGAAGTCTCCCTAAAATCGCTGCCACTCCTGTATGCCTTGCAAAGCCACCTAGTCATCTCTCTGGTGACCCCAACAGTGCAGGCACCTGCAAGGTCAGGCTGGCCCAACCCGTCACAGCCCAACCTGAGTCTGGGGTGGAGGGGGAGCAAAGACTTTCAGGCTGCAATGCTGACCTGGTGTTCCAGGGAGAGTCCTACAGCTTCTCAAGGTCCCAGGTCCCCTGTCAGCATGAGAAAGTGCAGTAAGGAACAACTGTGACTGTGGCCACCACCCCAGGAAGGCACATCCCCACTAACTGACAGAGCTTGTGATGATCCAGATTTAAACAGACAGACTTAGAGTAGATCAAGCTCCCTTTGTGGAAGCAGCATATGCCCATCGAGAACTGAACTGAAACTGATGATGAAGGGATTGCATTTAATGTTTTGTCCTTTTTCCACCCCAACCCACCCCAACCAAACTTGAAGAGTGGAGCAAAGCCACTGAGCTCCCTGAAATCCTGGTCTGGGCTGCTGAAGACCCCCGACTAGAAAGAAGGGTGTGGGGACCTCAGACTGCTGAGTCAGAGTTGGGGGTGGGGAATGTTTGAGACTCAATGACTGCCGACCCCCGGCGCACCCAGAACAGGAACCCAGCCTGCCAGACACCTCCCTGGGCTCCCTGCTTTGTACCCCCAGCCTGAATTTCCTTAAGCCTGAGAGGGACAGGCAAGTTACATCACGTGCATCTCACAGAGGCTCCCTCAAGTGAATTTTAATATGCTTCAAACACAAATATGCAACACAGAAACTGGAGGGGCCAGAGAAATGTGTGACCCCATTCAAATAATCATCAAGTGTAACCTCCCACCAGCCCCTGCCCGACCTGACACCCAACCAAATCCTGCCCCAGGGTGTGGTGGGTTGGGGACCAGGACGGGGCACCCAAATGTGAAGAAGAGGTGGGTGTGGTTTGATGGGTCTATCTGAGGCTCGCAGGGAAGCTGTTGAGTCTGTAAGAGGAAACAGCTCCCGCCAAGGAGGCAGATGAGAGGGAACTTTCAGGTTGAGAGAGTTTCAAGTCCTAATGGTGTGTGGGATGCAGTGGCGAGGGGGGGCACAGCCATCTGCTGCCCCACTTGCTTGGGGATAGGAGCAATACATGATGGGTGTCCGTGATGAAAAGGAAGCCAGGGCCATGTGGGAATTAGCTCAAGTGCCCAAGGTCAGGGCTGCTTAGGGTAAAGCTCTAGTCCACCTAAGGAAGGATTACTTAGCTCTAACAATACTACGACTTTGACTGCAATAGGCTAACACACTGTACCACATTCTAACATAACACTGAAATCTGTATTGCTGTGTAACTGCATTTAGCAGGTGCCCTTAATGGAAGTAGTTCCTAATTGGAAGAGTTGAACTACTGCCCAACTTGTGTTTGCAGGCCTTGCCTGCTAAAACAATAAATAATCGTGTATTTAGTCAGTGTGGCATGATCTATTCTAGTGGAATGCCCAACTTAATATCACAGCATCATGCAGAGCCACTAAAAAAAAAATGTTTCTTCAATGTGTGTCTATGGTATATGTCCCCAGGATAGGCGAAGACCTGAGGAGGTTTTCTAGAAATGAGATGTACCTGAGGCCAGGAGGCCCAACCTTGACTCATGCACGGGACACAGACCAGGTGTGTCTGCATGGCCACGTTTGCATGGGAAAGGTAGGGCCCTGGGCACCCTTTCAAGGACTGTCTTCCCTGCTCCATGGCTCTGGCCTACGGGGCCTTGCCATGTGATCTGCTTGCCTTGAGCATTCTTAAAGACAGCCCAGCACTGAGACAATTTCAAGGGAGAGAATACAGGGTCTTTGTCACAAACAGGAAACAAAGGCATCATCATCATCATCATTTCAACTGTTAAAACTACTTTCTCTGTGTGTCATGCTCCTAATCTTCCACAGCACTACAAGAATACCTTTCACATTCTAATTCTATCATTTTAGAAACAAATGCCAGTCCAGTAGCCAAGACTGCTGGCGGGCTGTTTCACTGGGTCCCTCTGTTGAGAAGAACAACCTGGGTCTAAGACGGGACCACTGTCAGCTGTGGCACTGCTCGATCATCCAGCAGAAAACATGCCTATGTTTCTAGGAGGGCATGTGATGATCTAGCAAAGCTTGGAACTGATCTCCCAGCACAGGAGAGTTGGTTTTCTGGGAGCTCCTGCTAGAACCCCTGAGTCATCTGAATGTACTGTGATGGGGTTGAGTTATAGAACCAAACTGAAGAGGGGGTTGTTTATGAAGTGGGGGTCTGAGGGTCATATTTCAGTGGGTTGACCATTTACAGTATCACATCAGAGCAGACCAAATGGAATTCCAGAGATGCTTTCTTCCTCAGTGCTTCCTCAAAATACAGACCCTATCAGCTTTCCTTCGTGAGGATGGAGCACCAACAGTCTTGGCCAACTCCAAGGTCATCGTTACCCTCACTCTAGAAGGTCATGCTCTTCCATATTTCCCCAGGGCTGCAAGATGCCAAGATGCCATTTAGGAAGAAAGCAAAACTTGTGTTTACAAGACTAGAGATGGCTCGTTGTCATGAGTAACAGCTACAAAATGCTAAACCCCACAGGGTTTCCCACTGCTCGTGCTCTCTCTTATTCACTCATGACAGGAATATTAATAATTAAAATTTGTGAATGGAATAACAGTGACCTCACATCATGTTGACTAAGAAGCTGATTGTTCTAAAGGCAGTTACCGTTCACAAATCGCTGGTGTTTGTGTTAAATAGAGTACCACTTGGTGGCAGGTTGAAAGGCGCTTCTTCTCTGTATCTTTTTTTTTTTTTCCTTTTTCTATTTTGGGTAGAAATATTCCTGGGAAGCTAGGTAGAAATGCATTTTCATTTCCCAATAATTCTTAGGCACAAGTTAGAAAAATGCTGACCTTCATCAAAATATGTCAGCACTTCGTGTTATAAAAAATGCAAATCAGAATCGCCGCATGTGTATATCCCTCTGTCTAAATATACACACATATTGGTGCAGTACACAATGATTATTCAATGTATATTCAAAACTGAGCTGTTTGTAACTAACCTGAAATTCTGCAGTGAAAGTTCATTGCTCAAAAACAACTAAAATTTTGTTCGTTCTTTCTCTTGACTATCTATGGTCAAACGTTTGCACATCAACACTACCGTTAACACTTTCCTATGTGCCAACACCAGGACAGTCTACACGGGGATCAGAAGACGACTCCGCCTAGGATGCAGATATTGCAGCTACTGAGCATGCGCGCAGGGCGGCCACGGCCCGCCTATGGTCACTATTCCTCGAGTTGGAAACAGTGGGTGGACAGGAGACGCAGCTCCCATAAGTTGCGGGGTGGCGTCATCTGGGTGTCGTGCTGACTCTGGCTGGAGAGGAGGGCCCCGAGGAGGAGCCCCGGTAAACCGGGGATGTGGGGGACAGTTTAATAGGACTGGTTGGGTCCCCAGTCTGGAGTTTCCAAAGTAGCTCTTCGTTGGTGCGGCTCAGTCTCTTCTTCTCCTGGGTTTCTTTCTCGACATATTCCTGGAGATTAGCGTTTTCCTCTGACAGTTGTCTGCAGGGGGCAAGTAAGAGACAATCAAGTAGCAATCATCCTGGAAGGCACTTAATTTAAGAGTGATCGGGTAATGGGTGCAGGCAACGAAGGGAGAAGTGACCAACTATTCAGGTCAGGACATGATTTTCAGTTGGCCTGCCCACACCTCGTTCCCAGAACCGTCCCACCAACACCTAGTGGCTTCACAGTCCCTCTGCCCCACTCAGGGGTGGCGCTTGTGTCCAGGGGACAGACCAAAAGCCAAAGGGTGAAGAGAAAAGGCGGACAGTGGGGAGCTGGTGTGGATGAGCCACCGGGGAGGCTGAAATAGTGGCAGCTGACAATAAGGATAGCACAGGAGCACAGAGGGAGTGCAGTCATGCCCCCAGCCCTGGCATGCTAGCAGCCGTCTTCCCCCCTGCACATACTGGTCTGCACATCTGCCTGCCAGCTGGACCGCGAAGCCCTGGAGCACCATGGCCAAAACTTTCATCTTTGACTCCCTCACATCCAGCACCACTCCTGCTCATAACAGATGTTCAGTTCAAGTTTGTGGCCAGTGGATGCTAAATGAAAAATGAGTCAATGTAAGAAGACACCGAGGCCACCTACCTTGTGACAACGGTGTTCTGGTCAATCCTTGCTTTAAGATCTTCATTCTGCTGCTGGAGAACTTGGATCTTTTCTTCTAGGATAATGTTCTTTTCTGCCTATAAAGGATGTGGTAGTAAGAGTTTTCAGCAAGACCTTAAGATAGATAATAGACCAGTGATTTAGGCTCCTAGGCTTTTAGGGTTATCAAGATCAGTGTTTGGGAGCCTCCCTGATGGTGCAAGGGGTTAAGATGCAACCTATGAAGCTGTCCACAGCCACTGCAGCACGAGTTCGATCCCCAGGCAGGCAGCAACCCACATGGCGCAGCAGACCTCTCCTGACTCACCCACTGCTCTCCTCAGCAGTGTATTTCAGTCAGTCTTGCTGTTCTGTTCCCCCCTCTGTCTTTGGTGAATCCTCTCACCCCCACACCTCTGGTCTGTACCCCAGTTCTTGTATGCATAAATAAATAAATCTTAAAAAAAAGATCAGAGTTTGAAAACTGCAGTTTGCAATCTCTAGTGGGTTGTAAGATCAGGTTAGAGGGACATGAGCAGCATTTCTTGTTTAAATAAAATAAAATAAAATACCTGAGTGTACTGCATATAGTAAAAGTAATATTTTATATATATATCTGAATTTTATATATATTATCCATGTGTGTGTATATGTTGGTTTCTTGTATAGAATACATTTCTTACAGTGAGTGTCCCTAGGCCTTACCATTGTCAGAGATGAGTGTCCCTAGGCCTTACCATTGTCAGAGATAATCTTTGAGCACCACCAGGACTGAGTTGGGCTAACCGGTCCCCTGGTGCTTCAAGTGTGCCGAGTCAGCATCCCTGAGCGGGCAAGCAGGCACTACATGGCATTCTGAGTTAGTGTGGGGTTGAAGTAAATATAACGTGGACACATGTTTTCCTTCTGAGGCCGCAGCAGTCAGGAACACAAAGCCCAAGACCAGCTTGGCTCATTATCAGAAAATAACATGGTTGTTATTCTCCTGCAACTTTATGCCATTCTTGCCATTGGTCAGTGTGTCTCTGAAGGCCTGCGACCTAAAAAATACAATTTCATTCTAAGATAAATTTAGAAATAAATTATTTTTTGAAAAGAACGTGACAGATTCACTGTTAGTATAGCTAATCCTTAAAGAAAAGTGTGTCTGTTCCATGAATAAAGCTCAGAAATCAAAGGACTGGCCTGTGTCCAGGCTCTTCACCAGGCACCTCACTCAGCCCTTATCTTTGCTTCCAGGAAGTGGAGTGATTGAATCAGCTCTCTGCTTGGAAGTGTTTCTGGAATGAGAAGTCATGCATGCCTGCAGAATGCCTGGCTAAATACAGCCAAATAAATCCAAAACTTGTGTGTGGGGGGCAGGGGTGGCGAAACAACTGGATGTGAGGCCCCGGCCTGGAGGATAGTGGGGAGGCCCCGCTGGCTCGAGCCCTGGCCTATTTTGGGTGGCAAGGAGCTCTGGGCTAATGTGAGGTGCAGGTGGCCAATGTGACCCAGGATGCTGTAGTACAACTCACTCGACTGTCTCCATTCTAACTCACGTGAATTTTATTTTTGTTTATCTTATAATTCCCTCTAATATACATTCTACATTCATAGTATCAAAAGTTTTTAAAACTATAGTAAGAAAAAAGATTAGAATATAAGACCTTTGGGTTACAGTCCACATCAAGATGGTATCCCCTAGGGCGTACCTAGGGTACTCTGGGGTACTCTGTTCACCCGAAGAGGCATCCTTTGCTAGTTCTGAGGGAGCCAGACTAAAAGGTAAGGCAAGGAGTTTGGGAGGGCAGAGAACTGGAGCACTAGACTGGTATCCCCTCTGGTGCTAGGGAGACAGGCCTCGGGCCCAGGCCTCACCTCCACATCTGTGAAAGCAGGTGCATGTGTGTGTACTCCATAGGATTGCTGTCAGATTGAAAGAGCAAGTGTGTGTAAGTGCTTTTCCTAGTGCCGGCACACACATCAGTGAATGCCCATGGGTGCAGGTGGCTCACACATGCCCCAGGAGGAATGAGGACATGGTACTTCAGCAGCAAAGTCAGAGCAACAGATGGGGGAAGGGGGCGGGCAATCCGCAGGCAATCAGGAGGGCTCCAGAGCTGCACGAGACCAGGCCCCCTCTGAAGTTCTGCATCAGAGCTCCTGGCTACCCACAACAGGCCTTCAGATGCAGCTATGGAATTTTCTGCTTGGCTGTAAGTTATGGGTAGGTTAAGGAGCCACTGCTCCATGCTGTAAGCAATGCCACTTGTGGTGTGTTTCCCCAGGAAATAGATCTACTCACCAGTTTTTCCAGCTCAATAATTTTCTTTTCCTGCTGGTGTATTTGCTGATTCTTCATCTCTAACACCTGCTTCAGACTCTTCATGTCTTCTTCTAAGTGCTGATAGGGAGCCAATGCAACCTACAGGGCAGAGGGCAACAGGTTACTTACCAGGGGCCCTGGCTAGGGCCAGGCTTCACCCACATTCGGAAATCAGTGAAATCTAGCTGTCATTAGCAGGCTTCCCAATAGGCAATGGCACAAAAATAAAGCAAGAAAACCCTCCCCACCTTGCCTGCTAAAGATGCCCACGAGTTCCCACAGGGAACACTTGTAAAAATCCAGCTCCTTGACGAACAGGAGAGGAGAAGCCATCATCCCCTGAAAAGTCTGGATGCTGGACTGTCTGGACACTACCAGCTCACCCCACAAAGGAGGCACCAGGGGTAGAAAGTAAATCCGTCATTGCTTTTAATAGCCACCAGACATCTTGATTCAAAAAGCAGGTAGGGATTAATAGGCCCACCTGTGACCATGCAGAGGCCCCCCAACCCAGCCCACGCAGAAGAAGTGAGCAAAGTGTTTAAAAATCAGAAAAGGTATTTTAGAAAAAGAAATATCAAAGTAAGGTTGTCAGATGTAACAAAAACAACAAAAAAATAAGGTACTTGGTTAAGTTTGAATTTCAGATAACTTAAGTATAGTAAGTATAGTATCATGTGGGACATTCATAGTCTACAAAATTCATTTATGTAAAATTCAAATTTAACAGTGTCATGTATTTTATCTGGCAACGCTACATCAGAGGGAAGGAAGCTTGTCAACTTTTCTGGAAAAAGTTCCCTTAGACCTAATAGCTCACACTTCAGTGGGGCCTCCTGTGCTGGTCTACACCCAAGTGGGAAGAACGGGCCAGGGGTCGGATGGGGGGATGTCCTGGCCATGGAGGAGCACCCCAGGTTCTGCTTATCACAGGAGCTCCGAGACCGTGGCTGGTGTGGAATTTGGCAAGAGTAACAGGGAGATGGAGAAACCCACGCTGTGCTCTGTCTCAGGAGAGGTGTTGACAGGACCCTGCTTAAAATGCCAGGGAGGTCCTGACCACCTGTCACTTTAGCAGCACATCAGCTCCAACAAGCCCTGAGGAAGACCTGGGGAGACCCTGAGGAAGCCACTGGGCTTCTGAGTGAGGTTCAGCAGGAATGCCTTGGGGCAGGGGGGTGGCCTTCGGGTGTGGTGTGGGACACCTGGACAGCACAGCTACCTCCAGCTGCTCCTCTGTGTTTTTCCTCAGAGCCTCCTCGAAGCGTCTGGCCCGGTCCCGCAGAGACTGGCTTTGGAAGGTCAGCGTGTCCACCTGGTCCTGTAAGTAAGGACACGAGAATCCAGCTTGGTCTACTGCAGGCTCTGCAGCCTGGAAAGCTGTGCAAAGGCACCCCCTGTAAGAAGCCACCACCCCCAAGGTGAAGTGCTCTGACGTGGCATTCACACACCTCCTGCCAGGCTTCTTGCCTCCCAGCCTCAATTCTCGCTGCCTCTGTCCTCAGCTTGCACCTGGGGTACTCCTCACAGGGCAAGGCCAGAGGTTACATGGTTCTCCCCTCACATGGGGCTCCACACAAAGGGTGTCATGGGGAGCAGTTTGCTCCCCTCTGTTCGCCCATCCTGGGACCTTGTCCAGAACACATCACAGAAGGGCTCTGTGTTTTTTTGTGTGCGCGTGTGTGTTACAGCAGTGGCCTACCCTGAGCACCTCTGAAGAAGTCTCTGTCCTCCGACTGCTCCCCAGTTACAAGGTTATGAAGGGCAAGTATTTAGTAACTAATATCTGGTCTCACCAAATCAGCAAAGAAAGACATCTGGTCCAGGGGGCCTCTAGCCCCTGACTCTAGAAGGGACAGTGAATCTATCTTAAAGAACTGTTGTTGTTTGTAAGGTTCATTCCAGAAACTGTCAAACCATCTTTGACTTCTCTCTCTGCCTGAGACCCTCCCCCCACCTCCAATCACACTAATTGTCAAGTCAGGGATCAATCCTGCTGACTCCACCTCCTCCCTGGAATACACAGGCTCTCCTGACCCCACACCCTCTACCTGATGCCATCCCGCTGGCTCTTTCTGGATCTGACACATGCACTGTAATCCCCTAGCCCTCATGCTGGAGTTGGGGGAGCTTTTGAAAGTGCAAAAGTGAATTGTCATTTCCCTGTGTGAAACCCCAGCACCCTCAAGATGCAGTGCATACTCTAATGCTGCATGATGTACTTCCCCATTGACTTTACTTGTCTCCCAATCTGGGGTCTTGCTGCACCACCCCTAATGTTATATTCCCTGCTCACACCATCCCTTATTTTATATTCCAGCTCTCATGTTGGCAGTGCCTTCATCAGAGACTCCCTATCATTCCCAGCTCACATGCTCTGCTAAGCCTCTCTGGGCCTCATGGCTGGGTTGCATGTCCCTCCTCTGTCCTCCCTGTTCAGATCTGCTCCCCTGCTGAGCCTGGCTCCCAGCACACACCAGCTATGGCACAGCCTTGCTGTGGAGGCTGAAAGGCGTGTTTGAGAAGCCCTTTCCCTGGCTTTCAAGGCAGATGTACTTCCGTTGACCCATCCCCCTGACAATTCCAGCCATGACTGATCATGAAGCCCAGCCACGATGCCAGAACAGGCTTTCTTTTGATGCCCAAGTGAAGTGAAGCGATGGTGCCTCTTTCACGTGGGGTATTTCAGTCCTCTATGCAATGATACCATCTGTGTAACATTAAAAGTTCCTAGAGACTAGGAACTTCCCATGAAAACCTCTGGCAAGAGAATTGGCCTCATTGCATCAAATAACAGGAGCTGGGATATAAATGATGCCATCTTATATACTAACACTGCAGTGTAGGAGGGCTGGCTTGACTGCTTTCTTCCTCATGGCAGGAGAACCTGTTTTGCAAATTATCCTTGGCAGGTCCTTTTTCATTTTTGTTGTTTCCAGTTATTTCTAATTCCTGTTTAAGAAATAAAAGCCCTACAGTGCCATTACACTGAAATTCCTGTGCATCAGTGCAGTATAGTTATCAGTGGGAGCTTGTAAGCCCATGAGCTGGGGAATGTAAATAACAGCCCAGGGCAATCCCAGTCAGGCTTGGCGCACACCCAGTGCACTAAAGCAGTTTGCTTCTAGAAATAGCATGAAAATGACAGTATCACTACACGGCTTCTATACCAAACCTCTCAGCATTGTCAGAGGAAGCATTTCTTTCAAGCTTCTCTTCCTCCATTAACAAACAAATCAATGGAAAAGTCATCAGGTACATGCCACTGAGGATGGAGCTAAAATGTCATATTGTGATTTTTCTGCCTTATTCACCTTTACTCAAAATGGATTCAACAGACACACAAGGGTGCCTGAGCCACCCCACAGGACAGGGTGTCTTTCACCTTGGGGGACCCCCATTATGTCAAACTAAGAGACACAAAGACCCAGCTGGTGACCTGGCTCACATAAGCCACTCAGGAGCAAGCCAGTGCATGATAATTGTAAAGACAAGGCTGACAGCAATAAAGGAAGCCATGCTTGAAACTACTATAATAGCAATAGCTGCAACTTATTAGCACTTACACCAGCCAGTGCTATCCAGTATACACACATTCTCTCTTTTTATCTGCTCACACCACCGGGGAGGAACTGCTGTCATCCCCATTTTGCAGATGAGTAAACAAAGGTTTATAGAGTTTACATAATAGTCCACAACTTCAAAGCTAGGAATAGGAGATGCAGTGAAGATTACACCCAAAGCTAACTTTTACTATCACACCGGTTTCTCTGGGTGCCAGTAGACTGGGGAGGTTAACTGGAGAAATGCCACCTCCTTGCACCAAGTGGTCCCGGCCCACATCACTCCTGCCCGTGGAGAGTTGTAACTAAATGCCTGCAGTGCGCACCTATCGTTATCAGTGGCAGACGCAGGTAAACAAAACTCTCACGGCTTTTAGTTTTGAACTGGATGGAGTTTTGTAACTATTCATGTTGTGACTCTCTGTCTCATGCCTGGTTTGTATTCCCTGAGGGTGATGTACCTGTTGGTGTGGGATGTGGGGGTGCAGGAAGTGATTTGGGTGACTTTGCCCAAGATAGGCCCCGTGAGGATGACACAGACACACCGGGCTCTCGGTAGATGGGCTGGGGGTGGGCCTGCAGCAGTTTCCCATTTTCAGATTTGAAACTAGTACACTCAATAGCAGTGACACAACTCCGCGTTCTTTTCTTGGCAAGGCAAGTGCTGTGCAATGAAAATTTTCAGGAGAAAGTGAGTCACTGAAAGTGCAAAATCCCTGCCATTGTATTAAAGTTATGGTAATCACCTTCCACAATTTCCAGATGTGTGTCCTTAAAGTTAAAAAAATAATCTCACTATGAGATGTGGAGTGGAAGTGGGGCCACGGCAGCTTCCGAGGCAGCCCTTCTGAGGGCTGGGGTGGTCAGTGGAAGTAGCTGGAAGGAGGTGCATGAGATTTGAGAGACTCTTCCTACTCCCCTTAAGGTCAGAAAGAAGCCAGGCAGGTCTTTGGCATGAAGACCCACATTTTCTGGACGTCAACAGTGAGAGGCAGAGAAGTTATTTTCATCTTACCCACCTCCAGGGAATGAAAGTCCCTTTTATAAAGCACAGAGCATATATCCTGTGCCATCTGTCCTTTACAACCTTCTTTATACCATCCCCTCTGCCTAGAAAACTCTCCTCCCAAATCCTCTCTTTCTTCCAACAGCTTTTTACTCCTCTAACCTAGCGAGTGCAGTGCTGTTGCCCTGAGTCCTGCAGGACTCACTGATGGCGGTAATCATTTGGAGCAAGTATGTGTTACCTTGTGTGCTTCTCTGTCATTATTTGCACGATAGCTCTCTGAGCAGACAGTCGATTTCTTAAAAAAGGGAGCATGCCTCATTTACCTCGATACTCCGATGCTTACTTAGTACAGCACCCAGCATGTGCAGGTACTTGATAAATGTTTGTGAACAGGAAAAATGATGCTACCATTATGATACTGGAGCTGGCAATACTAACCTGTAACGACAGTCGCAGCTTTTCAAAATTTTCTTCCAATTCTTTCTTTTCAAGTTCATGGGTAGACATCAATTCTGGAAAGAAAACATCAAATTGTTAAGTTGGTCTTTCTTGTAAAAAGGATCAGACATGACTCTTTTGTCAGGTTAAGACTAGGGACTTAGGGACACTGGTATACTTAAGAGACTCCTCCATTAGTTTGAAATTGTATGTAATATTACTTAGTTAACATTATTTGGAGAGAAAGAAAGAATAGGAAAGGGAGAAAGAAAGTGGTCAAGAGGACAGAAATAAGGGAGGGAAGCAAACAGAGCACATGTGTTTGCACATGTGCACTTGCACACACACACACACACACACACGTTCACATGCCTATACCCTGTTGTACCAACATCCTGGCCAAATCAGGCCACTGATTAGGCACTCACTGGTGCTCTAACTTTTCTTGATGGTGAAACAACTGGGTAGTCAATGTTAAATCTCCATTTTCTTCTGCCAGGATCACTCTTCCCATGAAGCAGCCCAGATCAGGGCTGAAGAAGGGAAGAGCCCAAGGAGCTTGGAGTCATCTTGCCAGCGTGGGCTTGAGGGGAATGGATGCCAGGTGAAAGGGGCAGAGCTGAGTCTGCAAAGACACTGTGGCGGCTGCTGGGCCACACTTGGAAAACCAGAGCTCTAGGATTTGCTTGAGCAAAGAGTCAAAGCAAAGATACTAGACAGAAGGAAGGACTAATTGAACTGGTTCCTCTTGGAGAGTTTGAAACAATTCTAATTCGTGAAAAGTGTCATACAATGATAATTTGCAAGTTAGGCAGAAAGAGATGTCATGTAAGAGTTATTAAGCAAATGGATTCTATTTTCCTCCAGATGGGAACAGTCTTATTAGCTGGGTAAAGCCCATCACATTCTGGCTACACAAGCAATTTGTTTTTGTGTTGTAACTGGAGGGAGGAAAGGTCTCATTAATCAGCCTGGATCATATGCTTAGAACAGGAAAGAACCGGAGACCAACAATTATCATTCTGGCTGGCATGAGCTGCAATTAGGAAAACTTTGTGGTTTCCATTGACCCAAATCTCTTAACTAATGATGGTAAAGGTCTCTAAGAAATACAATTGCTATAGCTGAAATTTACATTTAGGAAAAAAGTTTGTGCTGATTTCATTGACATAAACCATGTGGCTTTCTGGTCTGTCTCCTCTGTCTAAATGATTAGCTTTAATAGTCATTGCGAGCATCATCCTGACCATAATAATGATTTTTTTTAAAGCTACCATTATATATGCCTACATTCTTCTGCTATTATGTATAATTCAAAGGCCTTGGATATTGTATCTAAATATGATTTCATTAGTCAGAAAAATCTGCCAGGTCTATTCATAGCAAGATCCAGACACAAAAGGCAACACCGTGGCTTATATTTATATTCCCTTTCCAGGGGCCATTTTCCTATGGTGCAGTGATGGGTTTTAGGGCATTTTCAGATGACTCCAACACCCTAAATGAAGATTCAACGTCTATCCTAGAGATAGTTTAAACCAAGACTCTTATCTCTGTACCCATAACACATTTCATTATTTTAAGGCCATAGTCTGTCCTGTGCTTAATACTTTGTTCTAAGACTACAGACCTCAAGTTTTGCTGCATATTAGAATAACCTGGGGAACTTTAAAAATCCCAAAGCCAGCAGTTCTTGTCCCAAGACTGTCTGCCTGCATCATGCAGGAGTCTGTTTTAACAAACCTGTACCTTTCAATGGCAGCAACTCTTACCCACCTGTGTCTATTCAGGTGCCTCTATTTTTTCTTTTCCCCCTTTTATCCTAATAAACCTGTCCTTTTAAAATACTAAAAAAAAAAAAAAAAAAAAATCTTGATGCCTGGGTTGTACCCCAGAGGAATTAAATTGCTATCTCCATGATGAACTCTACACATCAGAATTAAAAATACCTCTCCAGGTGGCTCTGATAAAGGGCTAGGGAGGAAGAGATGGCACCATTTCCTAGTGTAGGAATCTGCATGTACACACCTAGCTCAGGCTGCACATATACACTATATGACTGATGACCTGTTTTCTTTTGCTTTAAACTGGGATTCCTGCTCTGATGAAGAAATTAACCAGGATCAGCAGGCCAGGATGTACCAGGGTCAAGAAAACTGGGGGCTGAACATGATGAATACCAGAAACATCAATTGTGACAGGCTGTTCTGATGGGCTGTTTGCTTATGATTGTTTTTGTCTATCCTAGTATAAAAAGGCCATCCTGGGGCCTCCCTGGTGGCACAGGAGTTAAAAACAGCACTATGAAGCTATCGCTGGCTACTGCAGCATGAATTTGATCCTCAGCTGGCCAGGGAGCTACCCATATGGCTCAGCAGACCTCTCCTGCCTCGCCTGCTGCTCCTCTCAGCAGTGTGTTTCAGTAGGTCTGCCTGTTCTGCTCTCACTCTCTCTGGTGAATTCTCTCACCCACCCTCCACCTCTGGCTTACACCCCAGTTCTTGTATGCATAAATAAATAAATCTTTTAAAAAAAAGGACAGCTTGAGATGAGATATCAGGATGGTATGCCCGCCATTTGCACAGATCAATGACCAGCGATCTGATAAATAAAAACACTTATAGATTCAATTTCTGTCTCTGCTTATTGACTTTCCGTGGTGACATACAGCATCAGAACCCAGGCCCATTTCTGCTAATAGTTTCTTTATTTTTTTCTTTTAAATATTTATTTATTTATGCATACAAGATCTGGGGTATAGGCCAGAAATGCGGGGGTGAGAGGATTCACCAGAGACAGAGTGGGGAACAGAACAGGCAGAATGACCAAAATTCACGGCTGAGGGGAGCAGCAGGCAAGACAGGAGAGGTCTGCCGTGCCATGTGGGTTGCTCCCTGACCGGCCAGGGATTGAACTTGTGCTGCAGAGGCTTTGGAATGCTTCATAGTGCAGTGCTTTAGCCCCTTGCGCCAGCAGGGAGGCCCTCCACTAACAGTTTCAACATACTGGCATGGGTACAGTGTGAGGCATGCTGTCAGGATGCAGGCGAGATGTTTAACTAGTTCTTAGGAAATTCATCTCTCTTGCCTCCAGTTTGGGCTTTTTCATGTACTAATAGTTCCCAGAATTGGTGGAGCTGGTGCCTAAAGGAGGCAAATATGTGAATATTGATTACTGTTCAGTGGGTTTGTAGTTACATAGAACATTCAAAAAAATAATTAAAAAATTTATGTAAATTCTCAAATTTAAAAAGTTCATTAACCTATTGTTAAATTTCATTGTTTTTAAAGAACATATAACAGTGGGTAAATTCCATTGTTTTAATATACTTTAATCATCAGCTAACTGGGAAAAAAAGTGAAGGGAGGGAAATTAAAAAACAAATTGTTTATATTAAGATAAATACATGTTCAAAGTGTAAAAAGCTGCCTATACAAAGGAAATCTTAGCGGTACTTAGCAAATGTTGCTGTTGTTGTTAAAACCCACATAAAATCTTAAGTACCCAAAGATAATTCGAAGTTACAAAAATGTCAAAAGAAAGATTCAGAGACTCCCCTTAGGCCTACAGTGAAGGTGGTAGATAGATCAGAGGGGGAGACCCAGATCCATGCAGATGCCGCTCTGGCTCCACGAACACCGCAAATGTGGGAGCAGTGTAGGCAGATGGGCGTTGCCATTTAATTTTGTAAGGCCACATAACACATAAAACCCAGGATTTCCACGCTGATTCTGGAATGGTGGCTGTCAAACTGGCCACCTAGTAGAATCACCCAGGACTTGAGAAACTCCTGAAGCCCAGGCTG
Organism: Talpa occidentalis; assembly: GCF_014898055.3. Taxonomy (NCBI): domain Eukaryota; kingdom Metazoa; phylum Chordata; class Mammalia; order Eulipotyphla; family Talpidae; genus Talpa; species Talpa occidentalis. The sequence goes on along the minus strand of NW_023604861.1, from coordinate 47,783,292 downwards.
CACCCATACCAGCTCCGTGAAACCCAGGGGTAGAACCCAGGTTGGCATCTGTCACCTGTTACAGGTCCCCAGGAATTCAAAATCCAGGCAAGAGGGAGAGCAACAGCTTCAGAGGAAAGAAGCAGTTACCTGCATCCTGGAGCCAGCACAAAGGTCACACGAGGAAGAAAGGAAAGAGGAAAGGGCAGGAGGAGAGAGGAAGGGGAAAGCTTGGGCTGGCACAGCATAGCCACCCTGCCGCCGCCGTGCACATGGGGCTGGGATCTACCTTGCACTTTGTGGTCGTGGTCATCCTGCAGGATGGCGATGGCAACCGTGTGGTTATTTTCCATCTCCAGGAGAGCAGCCTCGTGGCTGTTGGTGATATCTTCCACCTGAGGGACAGTCACACATGGTCATGTGGTGAGAGAGCTGGGGTGGCCGGCAACAGTCTCTTCCTGCTGGGGGGCAGAGGTGGACTCCTCCAGCGCTAAGGTCACAGGCTCAAAGTGGAGGACAAATTGGCAAAGTTGGCAGCTGCCCTCAGCCCTCAGGGGGAGAGCAGGATGGGTTGGGGGGGGTGTGAAGTGGCAGCATCCAGAGTCAGGGCAAGTCACAAGGACATCACAGCCCAGGCCTGGATGTTTGAAGGAGGACGGCAGCTCCCACTGAGGGGAGGGGCCTGTTTACAGCTCTGACCTGGCTTCTGAGCCATTCCCTTCTTGCTCCCATTCCTTCCCCTTGCACACCTCACTCTAGGGGTAACGCTGGCCTTCCTGCTAGATGGTTGTTCCGTGGCCCAGCAACACTAGGTGAATGGAAGGAACTCACATTTGTTATGCTAAATGCTATCAGTTTCTCCACTTGACTTTTATAGCAAAGTCACAAAGTAGAAGTAGTTCTTATGTCCATTGTTCAAATGAGAAACAAAGGTTTGGAGAGTTTTGAAATGTTTGAGCCAAGGGCTAGTAAATGGCAGAGACATCTTGACTTAGTCTGTGACTTAAGGAGAAGCTTTCTCAAACATATCATTGTTACACCCCTAGCAAGACCAGCAGCTGGTACTTTAGGGGCCCTCACCAACACCAAGGCAGGCTGGCAGATCTGCGTGTGCCTCTGCACCCACTTCCTAACCAGAAGCCGCCAGGCTACAGTTTGGACCCACCACGAGGAGATGTGGAACTTCTCCCATGAAGGTCTGCCGTTTCCCAGGCTCAAGGTATATTCCAGGAATCTAATCACAAGTCGTGAAAACAATCCAGGAATTTTTATTTTCACTCTACTGAACTCTGCCCCTGACAACTCACAAGCCCATGACCACATTGACTGTGTTTGTTACTGCTGTTCTGTTGTCATGGCTGTTGCTTTAAGTTCAAATGCATGATTTCCAAGAGTAATTGCATAAAATGACCTCTCCCTCTGGTAGTAAATCAGAGCTGTGTTTTTCCAAATTCCTTGTCAGTGACCCATTGTAAGAAATACCGTGGCACATTGTCACACAGCATGCACGCGCACAGGGAAACCAGAGTTTCACAAAACAATCCTTTCTGACTTGCAATACTCCGGTTTAGTTTTTTAATTCTATTTTGTTTTTTCAAAAAGCTAGTTGCAAACCAGGAGATTTATTTCATCACCTACTAATGTGTCAAAACATGGCATCTGAAAAACACGGAGCCAGAAAAGGTGTCCAGAAGCTCTATGGTCAGCTGAACCATTTTAGTACACACTGCATCCACAGGTCATAAATCCCCACCTCGTGAGTCCCTTGTTGCTCTGGGAAAGATTCACAGGCAGACTTTTGATCTGAAAGGAGGATGGGTTCTCTACAATAAAGAAAGTCTATTTGTGAAATGGATTCATTGGTGGGGAGGGGGGGTGGTTATTTTAAAATGAGATTGAGTCCCATGGTGGATACTAAACTGTATAGGCAAAATTTGCCTGGTTTCTCTTTCCTATGTAAACGAGACATCACCCACTAAAACAGAAATATCACTGGCAAAACAATGAATTCCACGTTGTAAGGAAAACTGCACTATAATATGGAAAAGACCTGGTGTGCAATGATTCATTTTTATTTAGTGGCCATTCTTGATTAAACAATTTAACTTGTGGCTCAGAGCTATGACTCCGCAAGGCAGAAAGACTGATGACCACAGTATTTAATTGTTCAATTCCTGCTTATATGAAATCTTTATGGATTTTTTTTATCCATGCTTTCAGTCTCTTGGAAAAATTAATCATTTTGCTTAAAAAAAAGGAAATATCTTTTCTTCCTGCACTATGAGTGATGTCTAGTAAGCACATAGCACACTGTCTGTAGAAATAAGTGCCCACACGTTGTCTGGAGGATGTTACCCAGTTCAGTATGAGGAAAATGTTTCATCAGTCCTTTGCATGATTCTATTTTATTGGACTCTTACACAAATTGCCATGGGTGGTTTCAGAAAGAAGAATGGAAGGTCTTCCAAGGGAGTCCCGAGAGTCCCCGAAGGTGGACAGGTCTTGAGAGACAAAATGACATCACGTTTGTGTGAAATCAGTGGGCTGCTTTGGTTGGTTGGCAAGAAGGTCTTTGATTTAGTAGCTGTGAAATACCACACCCAACTATTAAGGTCGATGTTAGAACATGATCTCTCTGTTATGGTATTCATTTATGAATGGAATTACTGATCCCTAAATAAGAAAGGTCATTTGCAATGTGAGGAATTCCCAGTTTGTTTTGAAGGAGACCAATGAGAGCTATTGAGTCAAAATTTGGGCAAATAATCCTTATCCTTCAGTAATTTAGGTCCCTATACCTCTTTATGAGATTTAAAGAATGTCTTTTCTGCAAGGAAGGGGCTGTCCACTACCAGCCCTCCTCTTTCCTGTCCTGGTACACATGTCCATGTTCTTCCTATGGCTCCTGGCTTCTTTCTAGAGCACAGCTCAACCTCCGAAGCAGCCAGTATGAGGTCTATGTCAGAGAAGACCTTAAAACCTTCTGCAGGTTGGGGCCTCCCTGGTGGTGCAGGGGTTAAAGACAGCACTATCAAGCTATCGCCAGCCACTGCCGATCACCAACAGAGGCCAAAGCGCTGAACCATTACCAGGACATTGTAAAGCCATGGTGGGAGAAGCGTCCTTCTTTTTTCTTCTAAAACCCTAGGTGGAGACTCCTGAAGTCAATGGTCCAATCTCCAACCTGCAGGAAGAGTAGATCTGAGCTGTGCCTCAGGGGCATCTGCCAATATGCCCATCACACTCCTCACCTTCCAGAGAAGCAGCTCTCTCTTGCGGCAGGCTCCTCCCTGCAGCTGTTTGCTGTTCAGCTGAGCTGATTTAGAGAAGAGCAAGGGGTTGGAAAGCCACCCTCCCAGAAAGGTAAGGATAGAGCTGCAAGGCTTACTTCAATTAGCCATTTGCAAAATGCAATTATCAGAGGTTTTTGCAATTCACTTAGAGAAGACTTCCATTTAGAATGAGGAAGCATGTGCTTGAGAGTATCTTGGCTTCACTCATTAAACCCAAACCAGATTGAACTCCCATTTACCCAGCTCCCAGACACGCATTCATATTTGCAGAGACAGACGGAGCCCACCCGTGTTTATTCTCTCCAGGGCTCCCGTAATGATAATCCTTCCTAGATAATGAGATCTTCCTGTCCTTCAGTCCCTGCTACAATATTCTGGCTACTAATTCAGAGAGGGCTGCTAGTTGTGCGGAGCTCCACCCTGATTCCACCCCATTCTGGGGTGTGTCTTTGCAACTGGTGGACCCACTTCCTGCACTAATGTTCCCAGAGGTACCATCTTCTGTCTCCTCCCAGCACAGGGTGGCTCTGGGCTGTGACAGGGAAGGGCTCTGGTGCTGGGATGCTGAGGGTGCCTCCAGATCTCATCTTTTTTGATTAGAGAGAGTGTGGTTTCTGCAGATGGCAGCAGTGCGCCTGCTGTGCAGGAAGGCTAAGGACACGTAATGCAAGATGATGGGTAAAGTGGACTCTGTGTATTCTGATCAAGTGAGGGGAGACTGTGCCTGCCAGTTTCTAAAGGGATAATTTCTTTAGGAAAGAGTAGAAAGTATGTCCTGAATATGAGACAAAATCAATATAAACTCCAAAGGATAAGTCCTCCTGCTCTTCAAAAAGAAGGAATTTCAGTTCAGACTTTATAAAGCAGAACTCACAATTCATCTAGCAACCAGGGGCCCCTGAGTGAGTGACTGTAGGGTCAGGCCAAGAAGTAAGACCAACTGTGCCAAAGGGTCTTGGAGGAATGTGATCAAAGGTCATAACTATGATCACTGGATTCCAGACCTGTGACTCAGTATCTCTGGAGACAACCAACAGCAGCCCAGAAAAAGGGATTGAGATGCAGCTAAGAGGGAACAATGTTTGAGGCAAAAAAGAAAAAACTTGGGTTTATAGTGAAAATCTGTTGCGTGTACCTTGAGAAGGGACAGCTCTGACAATGTGGTGTCCATTAATGAGTGTGTAGCTAGCTATAGAACAAGTGCTGATTTTGATTAAACCTTATAATCATACTTTTAAAACTTAAAAAGTATAAATATAATCATACATTTAAGGTCACTTAAGGAAGCCATACAGTGAGGCCATGCTCCCTGCTCAAGCCTTCAGGGGAACAAGCAGGCCCCGCACCTCCCAGTACACTCCCCGTCCTGGGCACTGGAAAGCTTTACTACTCAGGGACTCTGATTTCATTGACGCAGGGTGAGGATATGGATGGAAGCTTTGTCAAAAGTTCCCCAAGTGATTCCCAAGAGTGGCCAGAGAGGGATGGCCTCTGTTCCTTGAGGGCAGTGGATGGTGGGTGGATTCGTCACAGGGAGATCCCGTCGTAAATCAGAGGTCAGTCAGCCTTGGCAAGTGATTTCCCAACTTGAGGAAAGCCTCAGAAAATCCCTTGCTTCAGAACTGAAGCAGCCTCCCTGCTGCTGGAAGCGGTCGCTGAGGTTTGAGGAGAGGTCAAAAGAACCTGAATTTTAAGTTCCACAAGGACAGAGATGGAGTTAAGGCTGCTAAAAACGATGATCCATTATACAGAAGCCCCAAGTGAGGAGAGTTTGGCACAGATCATCGATCCAATTCCACACTGCAGTCAGGCACGTGAGTCTTCTGCATTAAAGAGACATACTTTTCTGATGTGTGTATCTCTTCTTCTTCCTCGCTCACTGCCTGTATGTTCTCTGCTGGAGAAGCTGGAGGTCAGAACAACAGCTAACATTCAGCAGCAGGAGAAGGATCAAGGGCCTGAGTAATTCATAGATTTAAATCATCCATCCCCATTGAAACAATATTTCTATCGGACAGACTTACTCACCTGCAAAGTGGTCAGATGGTCTTTCTGCTATAAAGCTTTTCCTGATGCTCCTAGCTGGAGTAAACTCTCAATTCTTAAACACATCATCTGTATTTCCCACCCAGCGTTACAGCTTCTAGGGCTCTCATCTCTGAATGTCCATGCCCTGAGGCCATGGGTCAGCCGAATTTTATAAATGGCCTGTCTCTGGAAGTGCCACCAGGATGCCTCACATGTCGTGTGCACACACTCAATACTCTTTGCATGACAGAATAAAGACATCCCTGAATGGCGTTAGGCAGGACGGAGTCAAGAAGAACCGGTTTCAGAGTCTCCCTAAGATGGAGCACTCTTCAGATGTACATATGCAGCTTATGTAGCTCTTTGCAAGTGAAAATGCAGGGGCTTCTTTGCTTGAATTCCTCCCAGTATGAAATCTCTACAAGGCTGTTGAGTCCCAGCTGAAGGGGGAGGTGAGCACACATCTCCCAGCTTGTGCTTCTGCACCCTGGAAGCTGAGTGGGCTCCCTGGCCCCAGCGACCCTGCCCAGAGAGCAGCTCAACTGAGAAGTGGCCTCAGTTCTGTGGCTTCTTCACAAGGTGCCCAGGAGAGCCTGTGTTCAGAGAGCTCCATGGAAATACATTTTCCGGCCTTGTGACCACCTCCTCCCTGCTCCCCAACACTTGGCATCTTCTCAACACACTCAGAGCTCTGGATCCCAAGTCTTTCAGAATGGGGGTGTAGACATCTTTGTAAAATGGAAGAATGGAGAGCCCTGAAATAGAGGCCCAGAACAAGATGCTGTTCACACTCGTGTTGAGGTGCCTCATTGGGCCACAGGTATATGTCTCGCGGATGAGAGTCTAGACAGTTGGAAAGTCCACTCAGGAACCATGTCCAGCAGGCTTAGGACACAAGATGCTGGGTTCAGTTTCTAATTTTAGCACATACAGGTAACCTTAGCTGTAACCTATTCTGTTTCCCAGTCTCTAAGTTTAAACCACCTCAAGCAGGCGGTGTGTATGGTTACCAGAGGCCTCTAGCAAAGGGGGATGTTGAGCCTGAGGGGCTGAATGAAGTATTATCACTAAGAGATCTATAATTACACGACAGTACTTATTATTCTGGTTTCTCCGGTGTCTTCTGCAATTCACAAGCCTCTGGGGGTCACAGACAAGCATAAGTATCTGGAAGCAGTCGGAAGAGGGGGGCCACATTCATGCTAATGAAGGACCGCTCAGCACTACCTGAGATTTAAAGGGCACTCTTCACCAGTGCCGACTTACCTTAGGAATAGCATATGCAATGACACGAGATAGTACATCAAGGAGGAGGTGTATATAAGGCATTAGAGCCTCAGGAACTTAGAAAGAAGAGGAAAAGAGATGCAGAGCCAGTTCTCATGGAAGCAGCACAGACTCCTTATCCATAATCCACCTGGTTCTCAGAGCTAAAGGATGTACAGGGCAGCCAGGATGGGGGCAGGGCATGGCCTCTAGCAGGCACCCTGGGAATTATCCTCTAGTTATTCCATGGATGCATTCTCCTCTCTAGTAAGACTGTGAAGGTTGACTAGTGACATTTATTTTTCCATTTGGCAAGTGCACCCTGAAGGCCCACTCGCAGGTTTGGTGACACACAAGGGAGCTAGCCCTGCGCCCCGCAGACACTTGGGATTCGCTGAGAGCAGGGACTCTGCAGTCAGTTCACTTCCACCCCAGCTTTTCCAGGACCTGCTGGGAATTTTGGCATGATTATTTAACCTCTGGGGTCTTGGTCTTCTCACCTGTCAAATGGGGATAACATGGTCTTACCCACCTGGCAGGATAATCATGAAGACTAAAGAGTTAGTAGTACATATAAAAGTAAAAAGCAGCGTTGGAGCACACCAAGTGCTAGATTCAGGTTTGCTTGTTCTGCTAGGTGCCCTAATGGGGTGCGCACATGATAATCAGGGCACAGAAGGAAAATCGGTAACATGCTGGTGATAAACTGGGAGGGAATCTACAGCAGGGAGGGGCAAGGACAGTGTGTGTGTGCTGGGGGAGGAGCTGTCATTTTGGGTGAGGAAAGGTCTCACTGAAAACAGTCTGGAAGGGAGGGAGAGAAGGACCTCAGGGAGAGCATTCCAGAAGAGGGTTTAGCAGATGCAAAAGCCCCTAGGGGGAGGTGCTTAGGAGGCAAGGAAGGGAGGAGGAAAGAAGACAGGAGGTGAAGAGTTAATTTACAAAAAGCTTACCAACACCCGGACTTCTTGCTAAAGTGGTGCTGACTCCTCCATTTGCACCTGCACCCCCACTACCCCCACCACATGCACCTGCACAGTCAGCACGGTGAGTGCAGAGTGCACAGCCCACTGACCTGCTCCTGGTGCTGACACCTGATCCGCAGCAGCTGGGCCTGGTGCTCCTCCTGAAGGTGGGCCATCTCTGCCTGGAATTGCAGATGCAGTCGCTCCTCCAGGTCCTGAAGCTCGGCCTGCTGCTGCCAGCCCAGCCTCCTCACCTCATCCTCAAACCGCCTCTCCAGGTCCTCCTTCTCCTTTTGTAGTTTCTCACACTTTGCTGTATTGAAGGCTGGAGGGGAGAGAATAGCATTTTACAAGCTGGTCAGGAGTCACAGGCAGGACTGGAGCAGAGCATCTGTAATGCCCACAGGCAGAGCATCGAGGCCACGGTGGTACCCAGGGCCAGACCGCCTCTCTTACGTTTGGAGAGCTCTGCAGGCTGTAAGGTGCTTTCCCTTCCACCACATTTGATCCTCACAATAGATGTCTAGGTGAAACCCAAGCCCCAGGGAGCTCCAGCGACTTGCCCAAGGTCATCTGGTGTGTGGAGAAAGAGTTGCGGATGCACATGTGGCTCTCTGGTCATAAGCCCAGGTTTTCTGCCACTAGAGCAGTTTCTCTGTGGACTCATGGGCCACAGATATCAAAAATACCTGACCTTTGTTAAATGTACCCATTCCTAGCCACATCTTGGTGAATTGGAGCCCTTGGGGCAGGAACAGAGGAAAAAAGTTTTTTTTTTAAAGATTTATTTATTTATGCATACAAGTACTGGGGTACTGGCCAGAGGTGTGGGGTGGTGGTGAGAGGATCCACCTGACACAGAGAGGGGAACAGAACAGGCAGATTGACTGACATACACTGCTGAGGGGAGCAGCAGGTAGAGACAGGAGAGGTCTGCTGCGCCATGTGGGCCAGCTCCCTGGCTGGGGATCGAACTCGTGCTGCAGTGGCCACGGATAGCTTCATAGTACTGTCTTAACCACTTGCGCCACCAGGGAGGCCACAGGAGAAAAGTTTTCCACAAAGTGCACAGTGTTCCTGACACCTACTAAGCTTGCCCACTCTTGGAAGTTGGACAGGGGACAGGAAAGAAGCCCATGCTGAAGGTTGTCCTCTCCAAGCTGAAACACCAACCAGCACAATCTCAGAGGAAGCACAGGGGTTTCCTTTAGGTGACTGAGGCTTTGCTAGCACCTTTCTTCTCCCGGCAAAGGAGAGTTCACATCCCTTTGCATAGGTTGCCACCGTCACAGTGCTGGTTTGCGTGCTGGGCTGCCCGCAGGGGAGGTGGCAACGAAGTCGTTGCTACTCCTGCAGCTGCTGCACAGCAGTGTTTGTGCCTCTCCAGGTGTGCAGGCTAGAAACTCTGGAACATCTACTACGTTTAGATCAAATAGATTATCTACACATATAGGCACAGATGTCGAGGTGCACACACACTGTTCACATTCCACAAAGATAGTGTCACCAGGTTCTCTGCTCTGTGCTATGAGCTGAGATATCATCACTGACTTTAAAACTGAGTGAGCAAGTACATATCACCTCAGTGGTCTTTTACACGAGAGGGGGGATTGGTTATGATCAGGAATCTATATCCAAGAGCATCACAGAATATTTGAAACACCTTAATTAGAAGTTTCACCCTAAGAGGGCAACTAATTCAAGGGCTTCTTGGCCACTTTTGGCTCTAAAAGAATTTGATAATTAGTAAGAGGGATTGGATGGATATTGGATGGGTATCATGCCCCTGTGTGGACAGTGGGTACGAATCTGGCCAGCCCAGAAATCTAACACTGTCCCCTAGGTTCTTCGTGGTCCAGGGCTTCAATTAGCCAGGGGCCCATGTCCCACCCTTTCATGGAGGGTGATTCTGAGGCACAATTTTAGCCATGTGGTTAGCAAGACCTGCTGATGCAATCACTACATGGAGGGTGGGGTAGTGGGCACTGCAATAAGAGGAAGCACCCTAACTGTAGAGAATTCAAAAGCAATAACTAAACCGGCTTGCAAAGCCCTCTGCTTTTCATTGCCACCTGGGATCAGCAACCCTAAAGAATGTCAATGAGGAAGCATTCCCCAGAAAAGTCTTTCGTTGATCTTTGTTCTACACAATTGCTACAATTACAGTAGAGGTTTTTAAAACTAGCTTTTGTATTTTTAAAACATTACAGAAAGAAGCTGAAAGCATAATATACAAATATTAGTGACATTTCTCCTCCAGAATCATCTGAGAATAAAATGCTGATGTGCTGCCTTGAGCTCTCAGTGTATGCAGCAGATCCTCTTAGCGCGTCATTTCAGAGTCATTTCATTATAACACTGATGTGGGAAAAAAAAACCTATTTCATTCCCGGGCCACTGTCCGTGGCGTTTACTTGTTCTCCCCTCATCTGCGGGGGTTTCTTTCCACACCCCAAAGAGTTGCACATGAGGTTCATGGTATGTCTCAATTGTCCCTATAGGAGTGTGTGAGTGAGTATGTGTGAGTGTACGTATTTGTGTGGGTGTGTGAGAAGAGTGTGTGAGTGTCTGTGTGTGTGTGGGGGAGTGTCTGTGTCTGTCCCTGTGTGAGTGTGTGAGTATCTGTGTGTATATACATCTGGTGATGGAAGGGCAACCTGTCAGGGTTGGTGCCTACCTTGTGCCCTGAGCTGCTGAGCAGGCTCCTGAACTAGAATAAGAGAGTTGGAAAATGAGTGAATGAATGACAAATGGGTGAATACAAATGATTATTTAATGTTAGAGGTGTTTTGTGTCTTTATTTACAAGTTTGATGATGTTTTCGTGACCAGAAATAATGTCCATACGAACTTAACTTTTGTTTTTATCTATCATCTATGGTTAAATCGGGGTTCATTATATATTGTTTTGCTTAAAATCAGTTTCCAAGAACCTATTGATGGTGATAAATGAGGACTTACTGTACACCTTACAAATAAGGACATTGTCCATGTAACCATAATAGAATCATCAAATCAGAAAATAAGCCTGGATACAATAGTGCCTCCCAATGCTCAGACCCAGTGAAGTGTCACCAAATGTCCTTTTCTAGAAAAAGGACCCAGTTCTGAATCCTGACTTGCATTTGGCAGTCCAGTCTCCTGAGTCCTTACAGTCTGGGACAATTCACTGACCTTTGCTTGACTTCTAGGACCTAGACACTTGAAGTCACTGTTACGGAGTGAATTATACCTTTCCCCTCCTTTTTTTTTTTTTTTTTTTTTTTTTAATAGAGGCATGTTTATTTATTTATTTATTATATTTGTTTGTTTGTTTTGTTTATACATGCACTGGGTACAGTCAGAAGCGCGGGAGGGTGAGAGAATTCACCAGAGCCAGAGCGGGGAGCAGAGCAGGCAGAAGGACCGAAGTACACTGCTGAGGGGAGCAGCGGGTGGCAGGAGAGGTCTGCGCACCATGTGGGATCCTTTTCCCCTCCTTTTGATTCATATGTTGAAGTACTAACTCCAGTACCTGTAGTTGCAGACTAGCTTTTTTTTTTTTTTTTTAGACTAGCTTTTTGCAGAGGAAATTAAACTAAAAAGAGGTCATCAGGGTGAATCCTAAGTCCATTATAAGAAGAGGTGATTTATAAGAAGAGGTGATTAGGACAAAAATAACTATTAATATAAAGGAAAGACAACAATAATGTGAAGATGTGGGGAGAAAAGACATATCAAGAGGGGAGGCATATTTAAGGAACAGACAGACTGCCACAGGGCTTGAGTGTCCATGAATGAGACGAGTGGAGTGAGGTGAAGTTTGACATACAGGCAGGTCTCAGAAGAAACCTGCTAACACCTAATCTCAGACTTCTAGCCTCTAAGATAGTAAGAAAATAAATTTGTATTAAGCCCCCACAGTCTGTAACACTTTGTTGTGACAGCCTTAGGAAAACCAGCGTTACTATTACATACTATGGATCCCACAGTTAGAGAAGATTGTTTCTTTGGAAAATAGTAATTGAAAATACAAAGTAACTGTCAAGGAAACGGCTTAATTTAAAATTTACCCAATAAATCTCGATAACCAAAAAAAAGTATTTTCAATTAATTGCAATATCCCTTCACAGCCATTGTAGTGGTGTAAATTCTTAATACTCTCTAGGAATTTCCATGTCTTCCCACTTAACACTTATATGGCTCCTTTATATTCCTTAAGTTGCTGTGTCATAATTTATATGCGTTTATTGTTCAACATTTGGTTTGTGACCATGTATTTTTTTTTTTTAAGTAGGATAAGTTCCTAGGCGTGGAATTACATGGAATCAAAAGTTATAAGCATTTTCAGGCTGTGAATTTTTGTCTTTGACTGCGGGGGATTCATTAACAAACCTGTGTCCACCAGGGGGCGCTGTGCTACCTAATAAATGCCCTCTGGTGGTGAAAGCCTTTGTCCACACCTGCTAGATCACCGGGACACTAGAGAGGCAGTCTGCCACTCTGGGGTCCTGGTCACCCTACCCTGCACAGCTTACTCTCCTTTTCTCTTTAAGATATTATTGATGAAAATGTCAAGAAGAAAAAAGGCGGGGCTGAGAATGGGATATGAAAGGTTCATGGACTAAGTAGAAACCGGAGTGGGAGAGCCAGTCTCTCTGATCATCTCTGAGGAAACCACGGCACCTCGAGGGCCTGTAACTAAATTGGAGCTTGCATGTGAAAGCATCAGCTCCAACTTAGAGTGCTTCTGGGGTGCCATGCGCCTAACACACCCTGCCTCACCTGGCTTAGTGGCCAGTAGGTAACTAACCTCCACGTGTAAGGAGCAGGTGGGGCTCAGAAAGGGTGACTACCTGACCCAAGACTGCAGCAGGAGTGAGTTTCCTACAGGAGGTCTGGGACCCAGGCCAGGGGCCTTCTTTGTTCTCCACCCTCCAGTGGGTAGCTGCCACATGTTATGGGGTTTTCACACCCCAGAGAGAAGGCGAGGCTTTGGCATCAAGCATTCACTGTGAATGGCAGCTGTAAGGTAAGTGGTTTTCAGGCTTTTTTGCCCTCCCACTGTTGGGATTGCCCTGCCTGATGGGGCACCTGCAGTTGTTACATTGTTGTAAGCTGTATTGTTTACTTCTGTGGGCCATGGCTCAATATTGAGATAGTCACTGAGAGAAGCAGAGGCAGGAGAAGAGGCAGGAGAGAGAAGGGGAGAAAGAAGGCCAGAGAAGCCCAGAGTGAAGACTTGCCGGGGGATTGGGGGCCTGCCAGCCTCCTGGCCCCCTGGCACCCCTGCTTGCCGTGTACCTGGTTGCTGCACTACATGTAAAAGCTCAATAAAAGCCTTAGAAAGCCACCAAGGGCTCCTGGACTCCTCCTTTACCCGGTCTGCTCAGAGCATAGATATCCTGCTCTGTGCCCATCCTGGCACTACAGCAGCACATCTCTTTACCTGTCTGCTCCCTCACAGGTGGGCAGGGACTACGTCACATCCATTTTCATGTTTATGGTTACACATGTCTCATGTTTCATGTGTTAGTCAAGAGGTCAACAGGCAGAAGGTGAATGTATTGAGCACCTGCCTGTGCCACCCTGGGTCCTGGGCAAGGTGGGGAGTAGACACGTCACGGAGGGCAAGTAAATAGCATACATAGGCAACAAAACCTTCAGATAACTGCAGTGAGGAGAGTCAAATAGGTGATGCTAGGGGAGGGCTGGGGCAGCTTTCTGAGCCAGGGCGGACAAGGACCATGGCTTCCAGGAGACACCATCCAAATAGACCTGAAAGATGAAAGAGGGCGTGCGGAGAGCGGGAGGAAGGCTGCTCCGGGGAGAAGGAACCACAAGAGCAAAGGGCCTGACATGGAATGATTCTGCACATGTAAGGAACAGAGAGACCGCCGTGGGCTCAAGAGTCCATGGAGGAGAGGGAGGAGGGAGGTGAGGTTGGAGAGACAGGCAGGTGAGATCACTCGGGGCCGTGTCCCTGAGTTAGGCTGGACTTGTAGCACTGCGATGCTCACCACAGCTTTATGTGGGGGAGACCAGAGCCCCCCGCTTGTGCAAGAATACACTGCGGAGGCAAGGAAAGCAGGGAGGAGGCTATTTTTGGAGTCCAAGGAGATCTAAAGGTGATGGGAGGAAGACTGCAGCTCTGGTCAGGAGTGTATTGACACGCAATGTCCTTGGGGCAGAGCCATCCCGACATGCTCGTGGACTGGATGAGGGGGGTGAGGGGGAGGCAGGATTCAAGGATGACTCGGGCCATCGGCCTGAGCAGCTGGAGAGGCTGGTGCCATTAAATAGGATGGGAATATCGACAAGCCCAAATGGGGAGAGGCTCCACACATTGGGCACCAAATATACTTCTACTGAATGAACTGATGGCTTTGTGTACACACAGAGGCCCACAGTTCACACACATTATGGTGGAATTCTCTGGTCCATAGTACTCAGGAAGGGGCTCTCTGAATGTTGTCAATTAGTATGAAAAAAGAAATTCAGGCCTGCTAAGTTTTGACAAGTCCTATGACACTTAATGATTAATGAAGATATTTCATACACAGAGTTGACACACTGTGGTCTATTCAGAAGTGTTGAGGTCTCAAACGCATGAGTCCCAGGATGGACTCTATTCAGTACATCTACCCCAGTGAGGTGGGGACAGCCCAGCAGACAGATGTGTTCTTCTCCCTGAGGGTGTGTAAATGGTTTGTGGAAGGAATACATAGGCTTTGGCTGCAGGAAGATGAAGAGCATTTTCTAGCTGCTAGGAATTTCGAATGCTATGTAGCAGAAAGGTTCTTATCAAACAGGTGATTTAAAGTGCACCAACATTCTATTTACCTGTAAGTCAAACTCTGGGAATAAAGTCCCCCAAACTGGCTAACTCAAAAAGTCCCCAAATATATGTCTGAAATCCTGCCTCTTACCACTTAAACGTTCATACCAGAGTAGATAAGAAATGCCTTTTAGTGATGTGAATCCCAAATACCAAAGCTTCCAGATAACAGAGGAAGGGATTGGTTGGTTGGGGAGGAAGAAGTGAAAACCCAGGAAGAGAGGTGACCCCTGGAGAGGACAGGAGGACCCAGTAAGGAGAAGGCCATGTGCAAGCCAGGGAGAGAGGCCTCAGGAGCAGCAGCCTTCCTGCCACCCAGTCTTGACTTCCTGTCTCCAGTCTGGAAAAATATATTTCTGTTGTCTAAGTTTCCCATTTGTGGTATGGTTATGGCACCTTGAGGTTGAGGCTCCTTCTGTTCTAGCATTCCAGAATTCTATGGACATTATAATGGAGACAAGGGGTCATCAAGAAGAGTTTATATAATGTCCACTGTCTAATCTTAATGAAGATGGGGAAAAGTTTCTCACTTTTTATGATGCTTTCTCTACAAAACTGACTCCTAAAGAGGTAAGCTTCACTTATATAGAATAGAAGCTTGCTTGATCTTCACAGTAAATTTCAAATCAGGGTAAAGCAGGCATTTTTGTTCTGATTTTACAGAAGAGGAAATGGAGGCTCAGAGTGAATAAGTCACTTGTCCAAGTTAACAGCTAAAACTCTGAGCCAGATTCCCTCCAGGGGTTCTGAATCTTGGTAGTGCTCTTTTGAATAACAGTATCACTAGTATTTTGTCTTGCATTTTGGAAGAAGGGAAACAAAAATATAAGTTAAAACACACACAAAATTTCCAGTTCAAGTTCTTTTTTCAGTAATAAACACTTTGTGCCATTTTTATGTGTTAAGACAAAGGACAAGCATTTCAACAAATGGATATTGACCGCTCCTGTGTGTGAATATAATTGCAATGCTTACAAATAACCCTTTGGTCTAAGAGGAGAAAAATCCAAGAATGATTTATGGTGGTAAAAGAGGAAAGAGGATATGGATTTAAGAGGATGGTTATAAGTTTTGGAAAAGAAAAAAATACGCTATGTGAGAACTAATAACACTACTGCCTACAAATAGGAAATGGCTTTAGGGGAAATGGCTTTGCAGGGTCTGTTTCCGCCCTTCCTCCAGGTTAATTTGGACTTGCAGAGCTCTAAAAGCATCTCCAGGGCACCTGCACATCCTGCAGCCATCTCGAAGGCCTGGTTGTCAAAGGCCAGATAATAGTTCCCTGTGGTTGTGATATTTACACATTCTGTGCAAAATGATATAAAAATAGGACCCTTTAATTTTATGCCAAATTAGTATGTGTCCTATACATTGTACATAAAACATTATCTCCATGTTGAATATCCAGTTTTTAGAAGGAGCTTTGAATAAATAACTTCCTGAAAATTGTCTAAACAGAAGGTAAGTTGAAGTCCTGTTTTCACTGTGTAAAAAATAAACTATGATCCTACCATCTAATAAGCTTCAGAGCTTTGAGTGGCCACAATTACAGAATGCTGCTAACCTCAATTCTCTATCCCACACACTGGGTGGCTCCATCCCACTATTTGCCCAAGGTGGGTATGGAGACCAAGTGACTGCGAGGTGATGTTAAGGGATTCTATGATGGTAGGCTTAAATGCCGCCATTCCTTCTTTCAGGACATAAGTGCCTGCCCAAATACCCTGACTGACTTGCTGCCTTATCTGTGGAGTCCCAGCACTGACACAAGCAGATTTCCAGGATTATGTGCTGTACTGGCTGATGGGTTTGTGTGGCCCCCTGTCTCCCTCTCCCTTGTCTAGTGATCCTCTTCTCGCCTCTCTGCACCCTCTTTTGGGGCACCTCTGTCACACTGGGAATGTCTGACAACATGGCCTTCAGGACCTCGCCAGGGCCAGCAGTTGGGGCCTCCACTAGCACTCCATGGAGGGGGTCACTGTCAGGATTTGGATGTCCAAGAATGGCTCCATTTCATCTGTCTCTACCCATCAACATGGGTCCCTTCAAATTCTCATTTCTTTTTTTTTTTAAGGATTTATTTATTTATGCATACAAGAACTGTGGTACAGGCCAGAGTAGTGGTGGGTGGGGTGAGAGGATTCACCAGAGACAGAGTGGGGAACAGAACAGGCAGATAGACTGAAATACACTGCTGAGGGGAGCAGCGGGTGAGTCAGGAGAGGTCTGCTGTGCCATGTGGGTAGGTAGCTCCCTGGCTGGCCGGGGATCGAACTTGTGCTGCAGAGGCTGTGGATAGTGTCACAGTGCTGTGCTTAACCCCTTGTGCCACCAGGGAGACCCCTCAAACTCTCACTTCTTTGCTCAGATGAGGACTTGGGGTGAGGTGGTCCAGAGTGTGGACTCTGGGGTCACACTGCCTGGTTTTGAATCCAGCCTCTGCTAATTATGGCTATGTGATCCTGGGCAAGTTACCAAGCTCTCTGCTTCTATTTCATCTAGAAAATGTCCCAATCAGGCATGTAGCCTTAACTTCTGCTTTGCTGAGAAAACAGACTTCCAAGAGCATGAAGCTTTATTATTCCTCATTCTGCATCTTCAAGAATCTTCACTTTGGGAGATATGTCTTGTTCAAGATAATATTCCAGATGCCTACTTCCCTGCTCTCTCATATGTATACCTATCATATTAGTTTCCTGTTGCTGCTAAAACAAATTACTACAAACTCTGCATCTTAAAACAATCCAAATTTATTATCTTATAGTTCTGAAGGTCATGTTAGGGGGAAAGGATGTCCTGAACTAATCCCATACAGGCTTTGTGGACTCCACCCCCACTCCAGACTAAAGCCATCAGGACATCGGGAAAGACAAATCCCATCACCACCAAAGGGAGGGTGGCTGGGACCTGAGGGTGGAGTTGGGCAGCCAGGTTGGATATAAAAACCAAACACTTGGGCCTTGGGGGCTCGCTATCGCTCGCCTCCTGGCTTCACCACTCCTGGCTGGCGACCAGCTCTCAGAGTGCCATTTTGGGATTCCTGATCGGCGGATCAGGTAGGACTCATTTAAAACTTTGTCTCCCACTTTTCTCCCTAAGCTGTCCATTTCCTCATTTCCCCTTCCCTTGTAAATAAACCTTTTATTAACCTTTCACGTGTGCCTGCAGTAGAGCATTGATAAGTCCTTTTAAGCGCGCGGGTGAGGACCCACAGTCAGGCACCCCGTTTTGTATCGGGGTTGCTCTACAACAGTCAGAGTGTAAAATGGGTCTCACAGGGCTAAAGCCAAAGTGTCAACGGGGCTGTGTTTCTTTCTTTGGAGACTATAGAAGAGAATCCACGTCCATGTGTTTTCCAGCTTCTAGACATGACCTATATTCCTTGGATCATGGCCCCTTCCTGCATCCTCAAGGCTAAAAGCACAGCCTCTCTTTCTCTCTGACCTATGCTTCTCTCTTTACCCTCCTTCTCTGTCTTCAGCTATCACATCCCTCTTATCTTATAACCTTGATGATTACATTGGGCCCCAAAGGGCAATTTCCCTATCTCAAGATCCATAGTTTAATCGTATCTATAGTCCCTTTACCCCGTGAAGTGGCACATTCAAGGGTTCTGGGACTAGGATGGGGACACCATGGAAGGCATCAGTCAGTCTGCTGTGCCCTCCTGGCTTCTTCTGATCCTCCGTCTTGCCATTACCTCTCTTGTAAGGTTTTCATTTACTGACTCCATGTTCATAGCCTCTATAGGATTTGAGTCTCTTGTATTTTTAACAAGCAAAACAAAACTACACAAAATCACAATCTGCTCTATGTTGCCCCTAGCTACTCGCCTACCATCTCTCTTGTTCTTCATAGCCAAGCTCCTCACACAACAAATCATAATCTTCTGTCCCTGCCTCCAGGCCTTTATTCTCCCATTTGCTTTTGAAAACACTGTAATCAGGCAATATATCTCAATATGCCTGGAATGTGGCCCCGTCTCCCCTCCTCACTGCCACTGTCCTGGCGACAGACACCATTATCTCCCATCCCAATTATTGCAAAATCCCTAAACCATTCTTGCTGCTTGTGTCCTAGTCCTGTACCCTTTAGTCCATACTGCAGGCAGCCTGAGAGAATCCTTGAAAGAGAACATACCAACCTCTGTGTAGGGTCCTCATGCAGCTCAGGGTATCGGAAGATCCTCATGGCCAGCATACCATGTCCTGTCCATTCTGGGCCTATGGCCTCCTGGCCCTTCTTTCCCTCCTCTTTTCCTGGTTCACTCAGCTCCTACTTCCCTGGCCTCTTTGCTGTTCCTTGAACACTTTTAGTTCTGTGGTTCTCCAAGTGTGATCTCCAGTCCTGCATCATCAGCAGGCTTGAAAACTTGTAGATGTGCAAATATCTCGTACACTCTTCCTACTGGAGCAGAAATTCTGGGGACTGAGGCTTGGCACACTGTGCTTGCACCAGCTGTCTAGGTGGGTCTGCCTCTAAAGAGAGAGGACCATGGCTCCAGCACATTCTCTCCCGCCCCCCCGTGGCCTCTGGATTTGCAGAGCCTTCTCCAGGCTCCTAACAGTATACCCAATTTGAGTGTAGAAACCTCAATCTCAGGAGCTCCTCCTCCAAGGTGAGTCCAGTGCCTCTTTGATAGAGGTCAGAGGTTGAACTCCATAGGGTACTTTATGGAGGCTTTTAAGTTTTATTAATTCCACCCTTTTCCCAAGCACCCTAGCTGCTTCCCTACAGTTTACCATCTCCATGATACTTCAAAGTTCTTGCTTTGGGGCCTCCCTGGTGGCCTGTGAAGCTATCCGCAACCTATACAACCTATGAAGCTATCCACAGTCACTGCAGCACGAGTTCAATCCCCAGCAAGGGAGATACCCACATAGCACAGCAGACCTCTCCTGTCTCGCCTGCTGCTCCCCTCAGCAGTGTATTTCAGTCTGCCTGTTCTGTTCCCTGCTCTGTCTCCGGTGAATCCTCTTACCCTCCACACCTCTGGCCTGTAACCCAGTTCTTGCATGCATAAATAAATAAATCTTTAAAAAAAAAAATAAAGTTCTTGTGTCGCCTTTTCAATTGACTAGGTAATAATTTTTTATATGGAGTTTGGACTAGTGAAATAACTGGTGTGGTTTCTACCTGCTGGATGTGTCCTGAATTCACTCTAGTGAGCTCAGGGATCTACACAACTCTGCAAACCCCACCACAAACTGTCCTGCACCCACCAGAGTGAGCTGAGAAGAATGAGAGAAAATCCTTTGTTATTCCAACAGACTTCGATGTGCACATTATTTATGTGTATGTGTGTGTGTGTGTGTGAGTATATATATGTATATCCCGTGAGGCTACTTCCTGAGAGTAAATGACTAAATGATCTAAAATAAAACTTTTAAAATGCCTCCTAAGAAGTTTTCTCGTTTAAAACAGTCACTAAAGAAAAGAAAAATAATCCTAGAGTAAAGAACACTTTGGCCATTTTTTCCCCCAGTTTTTTTGACATGGTTAAGGAAAGGCAGTGAAATCCCTTGTTATTTAAATGTTTCTGTGAGCATTTTTTATTAAGAAAAAAATCACCTTCTGCCCTGAATGACTAAATGTTGAGAAGAAGCCCCCCCCACCCCCATAAGCCTCCTGGTGCCACAGATTTCCGGCCTGGCCCTTCTGCCACTCTCCTCCAAGGCCTTCTGGCCCTACCATGTCTTCATGAACTCACTGCTGCTGGGAACAATGAAGAGGAAGAAACAGGATTTGGGAAAAGAAAATGGGGAATAATGGATGGCAGAGCAGGAATAGGATTTGTATGGAGAATAGGATTTGGATAGGAATAGGATTTGTATGAGAGGCAAGAACAAGGAGCTGATGTCTGAGGTGAGGGCTGTCCTGGGAGTAAGGGGAAACCTGCAAATCCAGGCATAATGTCAGGTGCCACTACCATTTGAATGGAGAGGCACACATTAAAATAGAACAAACCAAGTCCTGTCTCTGGAGTAGACCCTGAGGAGCAATGGGAAATCCAGGCATGATTCCTGAGTTTGAAAGACCCACCGTACAGTGCATTAGCCTGGGCAAGTAAGTGCGGGTCTCTGAGCCTCAACAGTCTCATCTCTAAAGCAGACATACTATGACCTAACCAGCAGGGTCACCCTCAGAATTAGACACGGCATGTGTACTCTCCTGGGCATTTCACAGACACCCAATAAATGACCTACCCACTGTGACAGATGCCATGCTAAAAAGCTTGAATGCCATCTATCCTGTGAATGTTAGAAAGCCACTGAGAATCTTTATCACAGTGTTTTGATTTTTATTTTTGTTTGTGGAGCAAAACTCAACAGACATGAGCAAGAAAATGGTGATAATCATTTTCCCTCTCATCCCCAGCTCTTCTAGCTAGAGGCAAGCAGTGTTCTTGTCACAAGCAAACATGTTTCCAGTTACCGACATTTTAATCACAGAAGTGACGAGGACTACAGGGGCAAGAAGGGAGGGCCAGGGACTAGTGAGGAGATTTTTGCAAAAGGACACCAAGTCACTATAGGAATGAGGAGGAGAGAACATAATTAGGATGGACTTCTAAATCATAATCTCCAGGACCTGGAGACTTACTGGACATCGAGTATGAAGGAGAGTGAGAGGCAGCTCGACTACAATCCCTGGGTTTCTGTATTAGTTTATTCTGTGAATTGTGGTGTCACTAACTATGCAAAACTGTCCATTTTGTTTTCTTTCTTTTATTGATAGTGCTCTCCCAGTTTTAAGTGACATGGCTACCCCCAGAGGCTCCATTCCCAGGCTCTCTTGAAGCTCTATGAGGTCACGTGAAGACTCTAGGTCATATCCTTTATAAGGGAGCTACAAGCCCTCTCTCTCCTGTCCTTCCCTTTCCCTGGGACTGAGATGTTTTCCTGCATGAATCAAGCTCAATCACATGGCAGGGGCAAAGGCTTTGGGAAGGTAAAAAGAGCTTCTCATCTTCATTATGTGAAGAGAAAATATCCTTCTAGCCTATTTTATCCATTGTATTTGGATGCTTCTTTGTTATAGCAGTTTAGCTTGTATGGAACTTATTTAGGAATACAGAAGTAGAGACTTTGGTTTTGACCAGAAAGAGCTGTATTGTCTGTGGTTCATTCACCAAGTGGCAACCTCAAGAGAGATTGGGACTTGGTGGAAAGTAATTCAGGAGGCAGTTGAAGCCACAGAGATAAATGCTAACCACCAGAGAGGGCACGGACAGCAAGAAGAAAAGAGAGCCCAAAGAGTGTCCAGAAACAAACTTATTTCTAGGAGAGAGCCACTCATTACCTCATTTTAAAAATGCTGGAATTTCTGTTTTCTCAACTGATTATAAACTTTGGGTTTGTGGATTATAACTAACATCTCAAAATAAAATACCTAGAATCTGTTTAAACAGAAGACATTCAAGGGCCTCCCCTGGTGGCGCAGGTGGTTGAGCACAGCGCTGTGAAGCTCTCTGCAGCCTCTGCAGCGCTGGTTCGATCCCAGCCAATTGCAGATATAACCACATGGTGCAGCAGACCTCTCCTGTCTTGCCCACTGCTCACCTCAGCAGCGTATTTCAATCAGTCTGCCTATTCTATTCCCTTCTCTGTCTCTGGTGAATCCTCTCATCCTCCTGCACATCTGGCCTGTACCCCGATTTTTGTATGCATAAATAAATAAATCTTAAAAAAAAATAGAAGACATTCAAAATTATCTTAAGAACAGTACTCTTAAAATGATTTCTTTTTTCTTTTTTTAAGATTTATTTTTATACAAGAACCGGGGTACAGGCCAGATGCGTGGGAGGGTGAAAGGATTCACCAGACACAGAGTGGGGAATAGAACAGCAGATTGATGAAATACACTGCTGAGGGGAGCAGCGGACGAGACAGGAGAGGTCTACTTTGCCCTGTGGGATTCTCGCCGGCCTGCCAGGATCGAACCCGTGCTGCAGAGGCTGGGGACAGCTTCACAGCATGATGCCCAACCGCCTGCGCCACCAGGGAGGCCCTTAAAATGATTTCTATCCTAGCAATAAAATTGCTTTCTGTTTTTCTGAACATGGCCATGGACTTAGGTCACTCCAAGTCAGTTTTTACGGGTTGGGATTGGGAAGACATCACAAACATAAGTGAGTGGTGGGGCAGGTGGATTTGTGGCAATTTGGAGAGAGCCTGCGTGCCCAGGTGAAGGGGGTGACTGTCACTCAGTAAAAAGACAAACAGCTACATAAAAAAGGGCCGATAGACATTTCACAAACGAAGCTATTCAAATAACCAATTACCACATAAGAAGTGCTAAACATCATTAGTGAAGAGCATATTAAAACCATCTGAGATACCAGAATGGCTAAAACCACAAGGGAAATGCTGTCGATATTACAGGTTGGCAAGCACGTGGGGGAAATTGAACTCTCAAACACTGTTAAGCAAAGTGCAAAGTGGGACAGCCATTTAGAGAACTCTTTGGTGGTTTCTGCTAAAGTTAAATTCACATCCTCTAGAAGTCATTGATTTCTCACATAGGAATTTACCTGAGAGATATGAAACCATCTTTGTCCACAAGCAGACCTGTGCAAAGATATTCAACTCTATTTACAACAACCAAATAATTCATATTATTTATGGATAAATAAAAAAACAGGGACCACCTAAATGTTCCATTAGCAGAATAACGGATAAATTATTTCAGGTGTACTCGTGCAAATGGAACATTTCTCAACAATAAAAAAGAAACAAACTGCAATACTGATGTGCTCTGAAATGTGGGTGAATCTCTCGCAGCATCAGATACAAAAGACTGTATGCTATCTGATCTCACTTAAATGAAACCCAAGAATAGGCAAATCTATGGTGACAGAATAAGAAAGTAGCTTATTTAGAGATAAGGAAGGCATGACACAGGCTGGAAAGAGGCATCCGGGAAATTTCTGCAGTAATGTAAATGTCCTATACCTAGTTTTGGATGGTGATTACATGAACGTATTTGTAGCAGGGTGGTCCAGGAAAAGGGGAAATTCCAGGTTCCCTGCCCCACCCAAAAGGAGGATGGAGCAAGAGAAAAGGAAAAGCTGCAGAGGAGACTGAGGAAGGAAGGAAGCAGGATGGAGAGCCAGAAGGAGACCTGGAGGAGGCACATGGAGCTGAGAGACACGTGAAAAAACTGCTCTTGCCTTTTGGTCGTGGACTGGGTGACAACTATATTCTTTGCCTTTCCTGTATTGTTTACTAATTATATTAAAGTTCCTTTTCTTTTTCTTTTTTTTTTTTTAAGATTTATTTATTTACATTTCCAAGAACTGGGGTATAGGTCAGAGTTGTGGGGGGTGCGAGGATTCACCAGAGACATAGTGGGGAGCAGAGGCAGACTGAAATACACTGCTGAGGGGAGCAGCAGGCGAGTCAGGAGAGGGCTGCTGCGCCATGTGGGTAGCTTCCTGGCTGGGGATCGAACTCATGCTGCAGTGGCTGCGGACAGCTTCATAGGTTGCACCTTAACCCCTTGCGCCACCAGGGAGGCTCTAAAGTTCCTTTTCATTAAAGTCACATATGTTTTGTGTTGATGCAGGAATGGCAGAACCTATTTAGAGCAGGCAGGTCTGCAGGGTCTAGGGTGCCCCGCTCCCTTCCTTGTAACATATTCATAACCAAAGAACCTAGAACTGAACATTTAACAATTAAAAAAATATATTAAAAAAAACCAAAATGAGTAGTCTTTTATTTTAGCCATATATTTACCATTTTGATCATCTTAATTCTTTCTGGTAGATCCAAGTTTCTATCATTTTAAAGGACATTTTTTCTGGGTCAGCAGTATGTTTTTCTTCTTTCAGCACTTTATATCTGTCACTCCAGCACCCTCTGGCCTGTTTCTACCCAGAGTGACTGTCATGCATGCCCTTGGTTCCCCTGTATGGAGAGTATGTCTTTAGTTATTTTTACTCTTTCCTCTTTATCTTTCGTTTCCAGCCGTTTGAGTATGATGTGCTTAGATGTGATTTGTATTTATTCTGTTTGGGGTTCATTGAGCTTCTTGGTCTGCAAATTGCTCTTTTGAAATCAAATTTGAGATGTCTTCACCCTTCCTTCAAATATTTTTTCTCCTCCATCTCTCCCTTTCTTCTCCTGACAATCCAATGACACATCTGTTAGACTGCTTGATGCAGTTCCCTGTATCACTGATACTGTTCATTTAAAAAATTTTTCCCCATCTGCTGGATAATATCTGTTAATCTTTCTTCAATTCATTGACTGTTTGCTGCAGTCTCCAAACTGCTACAAAGACCATCCAGTGAATCTTTCATTTAAGAGATTCTACTTTGGATTTTAACATTTCCACGTGGCTCTTTTTACAGTTCTCATTTCTCTGTTGTGCTACCTGACTTATTTACTCATAGTGTTTCTCTTTTTCTAGAAGTACTTGGACATTCTTTACCAGAATTTCTTATCTGGGTTACTTACTACCATTTTCATTGATGACTTTCCCAAGATTATGGGTCCTGCTCTTTGTGAATCCTAGGGCAGGTTAGGGATAATTAGGCAGCCTCAAGGGCAGTGCAGGGACTTCAGGGGAGTTAAGGAAGGCTCCAGAGATAAGGGCAACAAATTCCAAAGGGGACAAATCAAACACCCCAGGAGTAGGACATTCCTGGACAAGGACGACAAAGGAAAAAGATAAGGGCTGGGACACAGAGCCTTAGTTCTGGGCACAGACTTTTAGGCAGTGAATGAGACCACCGGAGAATTAACCAATCACAAAGAGACTAGTAGAGCTTTAGAATAATTAGGGAAAGACGGTATATATTCCCTGAGACACGACTCCACTTTGGCTTCCTTGCCCCTCCCAGGCCTGGTTTCATGGCCTGGGAGTCCCACTTTATTTCTGTTCCTTTTCTCCTCAATAAACTTTTTCTTTCTCTAAACAAATCTGCCTCTTCTCGCTTGCTTGCCTGAGCGTCTGCAGAGTTCCTGCTGTGGCTTCGTGAGACACCAACCCGTGGTGGTCTAGTGGCTGGGACTCAGCGCTGCCCCTGCAGCCTGGGATCCGTTCCTGGCTGGGAGACTAGGCCTGAAAACCTACAGTTCTATCATTTATAAGTCTATTTTTCATTTATTGTCTTTTTGACATTGTGGATGTTGTTACGTAGGGAGTTTGTAGTAAACTGTCTTTCTGTAACGGGTGTTCAGTTTTGCTGGCAGGTGGATAAACTACAAAACTTCTTTGATTCTGCAAGGTTTAGTTTTATTCTTTGTTGGGATGGATCAGAAACATGCTGCAGAGGAGGAGGGAGAGGCATCAGAGGGAGGCAGAGCGGAGCACAGGGGACTGAGGTGATGGTGCACTGATGCATTGGTGAAGGAAACTCTATGGGGACTACACCTGTGGGGGTGGAGGGAAGCAAATATTGTTCAAAAATGAACAATGATGTAAAAAATGAAAAATTTTAAAAATAGACCCTTGCTCTAGGTTAGGCCTGAAAACCTGACATTACGGTATTAATGGTCCTCACTGCTTGCTCAAGGTCATCCTTGAGGTCTTCTCCCCAGAAGGTGCTGGAATTCCAAAGTCCCCCACACCATCTGACCTTTCCAGTCTTTACACAGCAATCACTCCTGCAGCGGCCTCAATTCAGTTTACTCCTCTCCAAGCTCAATCTCACATTGCCTAGCACGTCAAGCACTTTGAACTTTGGTATTTGCTTAAGAGCAGGAGGTTGTGACCACTGCCTCAAGTACCTCTCTGTGTGGCCTGAAACTGCCCCTAGGCAGAAAATTGGGGTGACTTGGGATTGAGTATATTTCCCTTTTTGCAAGGATCACAGGTCTTTGGTGTCTGTTGTCCAATGTTTGCAAATGGTAGTCTTAGTTTTTTTGTCTGCTTTGTAACTGTGCAATGGACATTAAGTACCAGTTACTTTGTTATGACTGGATGCAAGGGTAGTTGGTAAAGGCCCCCAGCTGATTTTAATAGACTTCTCCATCCCTGCTAAGAACTGAGGTTCATGAAAAGAAAGGGTTATGCAGATAGCTGCCCAAGGCTATCTCAGCAAGATGTCATTACTATTTATAGCACAGGATTTATTCTGGTTTCCTAAATAGCCTTTTGATGACAATTTTGCTTTCTAGGTAGATCTACCTCTGAGGAGATAAATTTCTCACTATAACTTGTTTTTTTTTTTTTTAACAATAGCCTTAATAAATGTAAAAAGTATTTCTTTGAAAGTCAGAGCCATTCTTGCTGTACTAACAAAGAAAACAAAAGAAGTTGGTTTATGGTGAATTTCAGGGAAATGCCTGCCCTTACTTGGCAGTCTGGTCTCCCCATCTGGAACCATCATTCTGATTAGCTCAGCTCTGACCACATTCTTCATCACTCACTTTTTCTTTAGAAAACATGGGTCTAAGGGGCCCTGAGTTTGATGGGAGATAAGGATAGAAAAACTGGAAAGGAGGCGCCACAAGATCAGAAATGTGGCTCACATAACCGCCAAGAGCTGAAGGTGGGCATAAAGGGATTAGCATAGCCATTAAACCAGCTATAGGAACTAAGATACTCAGGAGCCCATACCTAGATCACAATGTACAAGACCCAAGCAGGTATCAGGGGGTGTCAGGAGCGCAGACCTGAAGGTGAAGATATGGAAATTGAGGACTATTGTAGAAATCTGGCCCCTTTCAAATTCTACATAGTTTATTCAAATCAACAACAAACTACCCCATGAAGGAGTGAGCCCCTCCCAAAGAGAAAAAGACTATATCAGTACAATCTCTGCAGTGGCCTGGGGGCAGCAGCCCTTCTGCCCACCTATGCAGGTGCTCCTTTTTGCCAACTTTCTGTTGCTCCTCAGGGCAGCAGCTTCCTGCCTGCCTGTGACCTGTACCTGCTGGGGCTTCCCTTCACTGACCTCCCTCAGCAGAGGCAGCTCTCTGCAAGGCTGCCCGTTTGCGACCATGCAGGCCTCTCTCTTAGTAAATCAGTCCTTTTCAGGGCCGCCCGTTCTGCCCTTGTGTCTATGCAAGTGTCCTTTATTCTTCTCTCCCTTTTATAATAAACCTGCCATGGATCTCCCTGGTGGTGCAAGGGGTTAAGCTGCAGCCTATGAAGCTGACTGCAGCCTCTACAGCACAAGTTTGATCCCTGGCCAGGGAGCTACCCACATGGTGCAGCAGACCTCTCCTGACTTGCCCGCTGCTCTCCCCAGCAGTGTATTTCAGTAGATCTGCCTGTTCTGTTCCCCACCTGTCTCTGGTGAATCCTCTCACTCCACCCCCCACACCTCTGGCCTGTACCCCAGTTCTTGTATGCATAAATAAATAAATCTTAAAGAAAAAAACCTGCCCTTTTGGACATAACTAATGTCTCTGTGTCATGGAGAAACTCGCCTGGGAACTTGCCACTGCTGATGAAAGGGGAGCTCTGGGGAAACCTTTCCCAGAGGGAACCCAAGGACCCCGCCACTCTCTGAACCCAACAACTCCAAAAACGACATCAAGATCATGTTTAGATTCACTATGGCTGAAACTTAGTTAAGTCTTTACATGGTTAACTACAGCCAGAATTGGTTTAGTTATCTTCTTCATCAGAATTAACACCCCAAAGACCTTGAAGTTTGGTTGAAAACGGAAACTTTGGTTAAAAAAGAATGACTTGAATATTACATAAACATATACTGTAGTTCATATGACTTTGTTCAAATAAACTACCAAATCAAACAAATAGACTGACAGTACTGAATTATCTGAATATGGCTTATGGGGGTACAATTTAACAAGGTTAAAAAACTAAGCTCTGATTCATGGCCCAGCAGGCAGGTTTGCGAGGCTTGACTAGATAAGGGAATGGATAAGGCTGTCTTGGGGACAAGGCCATTAGACAGACCACCACGACCAGAAAAACCAGCCCAGCTCCAGGAATGCAGAAGCAAAGGCCAGAACATGTTTCTGTGTCAAAGGCCATCACCTAGGACCAGACATCCCAGCAAATAACTAGTGCAAACTAGCACCCTAAGTTAGAAAGTCTGCAAAAACAGAGTATAAAAGAGAACCCCTAATCCTCCTTCAGGTGCAGACCTATCCCCTCTTGCCCACTGCTTCTCTTTGCAGTTTTTCAATGAATACACATTTTCTGTTTTCCATACTGTCTCTGAATTCCTTCACCCTCACACCTCCAGCTGCAACCTGACATTTCTCCTCACTACGTAGCTCCGATGGCATTTGAATGATTGAGAATAAATCATGATTGCGTTAGAAAAGGTAAGAAAAATTAAATGTAAATATTCTGTAAGAGTCAATTAAATCCTACATCCTAAACACTATCCCTGTTTTTCATGAAAGTAATTTAAAGAGCTTCATAGCACACTCATATGCCCTTCTCTTGCACAGGGATCAGTGTATAAAAAACTTAACTGTCTTGACTAATTTTCCCACTTTCCAGTGGGGAGATGAAGTCGATGATGTCATTAATGCTGTTTCTGTAACTGAATAAGCACATGGAAGAGAATCACTTGGGCACGGCTTCTCTAATTCCTGTAAGCTCAGCTTTTTACCTCTAAAAGCTTTTCCTGAACCTCTCACTTGGTTAAAAACCCTCCTCTGAACTTTCAGACTTCTAGCATCTTACACAGTATGCTGGACTTTAATTAACTGCTATGTGTCTGTCTCCAAGACACAGGCGTTCCCCGGACACAGAAACTGTGTCACATCCTCTTTTCCTCCTGGCAAACTAATGGGTACATCTCCTGTGTTCAATTAAGTTAATAAAAGAAAGCAATGAATGCCAAGCTCTGGGTTGGGACTTAAGATACAAAGGAAAATAAAGGGATTCATGTGCATGAGACATTCACAAGTGGGAAGTGATTCTATGTGCATAATTTATAGGTGATTGTCTGAATTTACAACTGATATTTTGCAAAATTCTCTTCAGCAATTTTCAGGTTAAATCTATTGCATGCCAGATCTTTCTCTTGCTCTTTATTATCTTCCCCCAGACACCAATTGAGATCTTACAAGAAGGCAGCATGTTATGGTCATGGTGGAATGAGATAAGGTCCCAACTCTGCTATTCTAAATAGTTGCGTGATTTGGGGGTTACTTCTGCTCTCTACAGCCATGATTTATTCACCATTAAATAGTGGTGTATTGTCTACCTTACTTATCATCTAGGACTGTTGTCACGATCAAATACAAAAATGTGAAAGGGCATTGTAAACCACACACCACTTTAAATATGAGATTTATGAAGTCACAATTTTCTTGAGGCAGCTGGCTTCTTGTCCTCAGTGTCTTTAGGGCATTCTATGTTTTCTATGTTAGTCAGTTAGTTAAGGATTAATCCCCCTGATTAAAAAATATTAATATTAACACAGATCAGAAAGCAGAATTATCTATATTCATAAAGGAGTAAATATTCTAGGGCATCACAAAGCAAACATCCCCACATAAAGTAAGTAAAATGTGCTGTGTATAATAGATGTCAGAGGATTTTATAAATACCAAGAAATGTGTTGCTGCCAATTGGAATAAATCATTGCTTCAAAGAAGTGTAGCAGTCTTGTGGAATTGTAGCTGGTAATGTATTTTCCATGGCAACCAAACTCAGTCTCTGGTATATTTAAGGGAGTTTGCAGTTTTTATATTACTGTGCATGGGTAAGTACCTGTTTGGGATAGAAACTAAGATGATTTTAGAAAATTACGTTTACTGGAATAAAATCTAATCATGGCAGCTGACATCATGAGTTTGAATTATTCCCAGCTCAGAAATGATATTATTTCCCTCAGGAGAGGCAGGTAATTCCCAGGACCAGTCATGCTGAGTGATCCATCTTGAAAAGAGAGTGGTATATTTGAGGCTATGTTGTCATGCTCAAATTTCCGAGCAGACTAAATCTACCATCGAGCCTTCTTTCAGATATCACCACCTCTTCCCTACCAGCAGGACAGTGACAGTATAGAGGATGATCCAAGTTAAGCAAATTGAATGAAGCTTCAATTCTTCTGATCAGAGAGAATTTTGTATCCCATAGATTTTGATATGTTGTGTTTTTATTTTCATTCACTTTGACATATTTTCTAATTAACCTTACGGTTTCCTCTTTGATCAATGTATTATTTAGAAGCATGTTTCATTTCTAAATGTTTAAAGTTTACTCAGAGCTCCCTGCTATTTAAAAATCAAAAACATTTCATATGATTTTCTTTTATATCTGTTGAGGTTTGTTTTATTGTCTAGCAGATGGTCGAGCTGCTCAAAGTCCATTTATGAAGGATGTACAGTCTACTGTTATGGGCCGGAATGCTCAATTAGGTCAAATTGTTTGAGAGCACACTTCAGGTCTTCATGGTCCTACTAGCTACTTGTTCTATCAATGCTAAGAGAGGAATGCTGAATTCTCCAACCACCATTGTGGAAGTGTCTATTTCTCCTTTAAATTCTATCAGTTTTATTTCCTATGGTTTGAAGGGCTATGGTTAAGCACATAGATATTCAGTATTGCTGTCTTTTGGTGAAGTGACTCCTTTACCATTTTGTAATGACTATATTAAACCATTGGTATCAGTCTGAAGTTTACTTTATGTGCTATTAATATAAATACTTAAATTTTTTTATTGGTTTTAGTATGGTATATATTCTTTCCATCCTTCAACATTATATTTAAAGCGAGTTTCTTTTAGATAGCACATAGCTATATATTGCATTTTTTGCCCAGTCTTTCAAGTGATGTGTTTAGAAGAGAGATTTTTTTATAAATCTGAAAATGTAGATTATTTTTATCCCAAGATTAGTTATTTTTTCTGAGGTTACTTCTTGGATGTTGCATCAAAACCTCAGCTTTTTTTTTTAAGCTGTGAGGGGAAGAAGATAGCAGATTTTATTCTAAAATTTAAGGGAATTAGCACATACTGAATCCCCATTATTCTGCCAAACATTAAACGATCTTTTGCTCACACCACCTGTGTGGCAGGACTGTTCTCCCTATCTTACTAGTGAAGTATGGGGATCACATAGCACAGGCTGTAGTCCTCCAATATACATTCTCCCTGTCCTTCATAATAATAAAATAATATTTAGTTGCCAAGACAAAAGAGCATATTTCCCTGTCTCCCTTTTGGCTAGGTTTCCCCTGTAACTTAGTTCTGACCAAGGAGACCAATCTGAAATATAGTTCCTAGAGCCTTCCCCCTAAAGACTGCTGGCCCACTCTCTGTTTCATTGTTCATTGCTTCCTTCATCCGTCACACTGGACCATGGGCAAACGGGCCCAATGCTGGGGTGGTGGAGGAATGAGCTGCAGTCTGGTGAATGGTCAATTGCCCACCTTGTGAAACAGAACTACACTTTCCCCCTGGATGCTTACCTCCTGACTTACACATAAGAGAGAAATCAACCTTGTTTAATCTCCATCCCATTGTTTGGGTATTTCATTACTTGTCCCAGAACCCACAACTACTAATAGATACAGTCTTGGACCCATGAGCATCACACTGTGTTACAGAATTATACTCTAATCTATTTGGACATCTACTATGGTTTTGTAATTTAAAATTACAAAAAGAAATTGGTGATGGGGTTGAGGATGCTGTGGTAAACTTATACACCATACATGAAAGAATTCTAGATGTGGGTTTATATCCCTTACCAGCTATATGCTTTTTCTTTGGGGGGGGGGTCACTTAATCTTTCTGAGCTTCAATTTCCTATAAAAATAGAGATACCAACATCTACTTCACTGAGTTGTTTAAATGAATAAAGTCTAGCATGTGACAGAGTTTGGTAAAAACTGAGCATTATAAAAATGTAAGGGATTATGATCATAAAATTATAAGACAAATTTTATGTATAATCTTGAAAGGTAAAATCATCTCACAAATAAACTCCCAGTGGATTGGCTGCAATGTGGATTATTACAGCCCCCACCCAGCGTAGAGCCCCAATTGCTGGGTGCAACCTGTTCTACCATCCTTGGTGACCCTACCTCCCTTGTGTCTAGTACATACTAGGTGCTCAATAACTGTTTGTTGAAAAGTCCATTTATGAAGGATGTACATTCTACTGTTATGGGCCGGAATGCTCAATTAGGTCAAATTGTTTGAGAGCACACTTCAGGTCTTCATGGTCCTACCAGCTACTTGTTCTATCAACGCTAAGAGAGGAGTGCTGAATTCTCCAACCACCATTGTGTAAGTGTCTATTTCTCCTTTAAATTCTATCTCCTTTAAATTCTAATGAATGGACTGAAATTAAGGACTAAGTTTTCTTCTTGGTGCTTCATGCAGATGCCCAGCTTTGCCCAAGATCTCTGATCAGGTCTCAGTTTACTAACCTTTAAAATGCAGCAGAGAGGCTACAATCACTAAGATCTGGATGAGCTTGAAATGCTCTGACCCTGCTGCTACACACAGAGTTCTCAGAACCTGGTTTGATGAATGAATCCTTCTCCCCCTCTGCACGCAGCACCTTGGCTAGAATGCTCTAATAATATACTGGACTTTGTCCCAGGTTCCTGGCACAGTGTGTCTAAAATTCTTTCAATTTCCTAAGTGCTAGGAGTATCTTTCCTTATCCTACATAATGAATTCCTTTTTGATCACACTTGAGTTTATGCTAACCAGGTGACTCAGGGTGAAGCCCCCTAGATGACCTCAGGAGGGGTTGGTCACCAGAAAGACCAGGTGATTAGAGTCTTGTCCCACTCACTGACCTACAGGGAGAGGGGGAGCTGGAGCCTGGGTTATAAGAACTCCTGAACAAAGGCTCTCCCTGCTTCCAGTCTGGTGAACACAAGGTGCTGGCAGAGTGGCACATATGGAGAGAGTATGGAAGCTCAGGTCCCTCCAACTACCTGCCCTATGCATCTCTTCATTGCCTTCAAAGGTGTCCCTGAGTTACATCCTTTATAATAAAGTGATGAAGGTAAGCAAAGAGTCTTCCTGTATCCTCTGAGTCATCCTTATGAATTATTGAGCCTGATATTAAAAAAAGAAACAACAGGCCTGAAATGGAGTCATTTATGACAACCTTTACCATGATTTAATACCTAACCTAAATCCAGTTTGAGCTTCTCCCCAAAGTGGAATTTTATTTTTATTTTTATTTTTTTTTAAATAAGATGGGTTCATCATTATTTTTATTTTATTTTATTTTTTTAATTTTATAGAGGCATGTTTATTTATTTATTGTTTGTTTGTTTTGTTTATACATGCACTGGGTACAGTCAGAAGCGCGGGAGGGTGAGAGAATTCACCAGCCAGAGCGGGGAGCAGAGCAGGCAGAAGGACCGAAGTACACTGCTGAGGGGAGCAGCGGGCGGCAGGAGAGGTCTGCACGCCATGTGGGACCCTCCTCCGGTGGCCGGAGAGCAGCTGGGGATCAAACCAGTGCTGCAGAGGCTGCGGGCAGCTTCGCAACCCAGCGCTCAACCGCTGCGCCACTGGGGAGGCCCCCAAAGTGGAATTTTAAACCAACCAATCTGGAATCTCCTGCTCAGCACTAGTAAATAATTTGCATTTAGATAAGACCCTTGCCTTCAATTGAAATCATCTTTCTTTCTTGTCCCACCTACTTCCTAAGTATAAAAGCCTTCATTTTGTATGACTCCTTGCTGTGCCTTTCTCCTTGCCAGATGGGAGGCTGCCTGATTCATGAATCATTTAATAAAGCCAATTTATCTCTAAATTTATCCAGTTAAATTTTATTTTGAACCTTTGAAGAGGGTGTGGGAACCTCCAAATTTACAGCTGGTTGGTCAGAAAGGTGGTTCCTGGGGTTTGCGAGTAGTATCTGATGAAGACTAGTCTTGCACCAGTAGGGTCTGCACTAACTCTGGAGAGTTTGCGTCTTCACTACATTGAATTGTTGGAGACCCGGCTAGTATTGGAGAATTGGTTGTGGCCGTGGAAAAATCTCCCACACATGTGATGTCAGAAGTGGTCTCAGAAAGCATCACTCATGAGAAGTCCTCAGAGTTTATCTGACAGCAAATTCCTACTTAAAAACTATTATAGGGGCCTCCCTGGTGGCGCAAGGGGTTAAGAACCACACTATGAAGCAATTCACAGTCTCTGCAGCACGAGTTCGATCCCTGGCTGGCCAGGGAGCTACCCATATGGCACGGCAGACCTCTCCTATTTCACCCGCTGCTCCCCTCAGCAGTGTATTTCCGTCAGTCTGTATGTTCTCTTCCCCACTCTGTCTATGGTGAATCCTCTCACCCCCTGTATCTCTGGCCTATACCCTGGCTCTTGTATGCATAAATAAATAAATCTTTAGAAAAAAAAAACTGTTATAACCAGGCTCCAATCAGTGTGGGATAACCCATATCAAAATCTCTGCTAGGGGGCACTATTCAAGGCACACACCATCTAGAAGATTCTGTTGTAGCTTCCCCAGACAAACTGGGATGTACTGTAAATATGAAGTGTCAGCAAATACACTGGGCATTTCTTTCTGTGGTTGGTTTCTGAAAGGCCATCTAACCCTTTAGATGGTAGCTCACTCAGAACTGCCATCCAGGCCTGTCAGGCAAAGGCAAAGGGAGGAAGAAGAGAAGGAAGGGAATAGTCTTCCCTTTTCACGGAGCCAGGCTGACCCTATGTGTAACTTCAAAGCAGACAGAACTTTTGCATGTTCCCTTTCTGTACCCTTTCCCACCCATCTGGGCCTCTCCTCCAGGCCTCTCCTGCTGCCCAGAGCCCTTGACCATGGGACCCTACCCTCCTAGACCTAGTCCAATTCACCCTTTTCCCCCTCTTTGTCCTTTAATGTAGCTTACTGATTCTTTGAGGAACACCTGAGTAATTAAAAAAGTACCTCAAATATCCTGATTCTGTCATTCTACGGTGGGTCCAGGCCAGTATTTTTTTTTTGTGGGCCCTCGCGGGTGGCTGGGGAACGAGCCGGCGCTGCGGAGGCTGTGGGCAGCCTCGCAGCCCAGCGCTCAGCCTCTGTGTTACCCGGGGAGGCCCCCTGGGCCGGTATTTTAAAAAGCACTCAAGGTGATCTCCAGGCTGAGCAGCACAGGTAAAGCAGATTCTGGCTAGATGCTCCTAGTGTTTGATTGAATTACTTACATCAAGGGGATGGCTCACTGGGGGATACTTACTAGTAGATATTGGTAGAGTTTAGTGCAGTGTTTTATTGACATGAAAAGTTAAAACAGTAATTTTTAGATGTGAGGATAGACACTCCCTGTTCTGGAATCTGCAATAAATGGCCCTTAACTATTCTGATTATAGTTGCAGCTTCTTGCTTCTTCCTTGTCTGAATTCACAACCTTCAGAAATACCATCTCTCTTCCCTCCCTCCCCATCCACCATGGTCCCTTTTCTGTAGGGCCTTCATCAGATCCAGCCGCCAAGAGGTCTAAATAAGGGTAGGTGGGGGTAGGGAAACAGGACTGACCATCTTTCTTTCTATATGATCATTCACAAGTCAGGCTTGAAAGTGTAATTCTCTTTCCCCTTCAAGGGAATACACTGCAGGTGAAGACACTAGAATTTATGGATTTTACAGTTAACACTTGATGCACATATTCCCTTCTTCTCTCAGGAACAATTTTCTACAGTGGCTCAGTGGTTGCTGCTGAAGAGTTAGGGCTGCGTGGCCTGGCTGTGGGTCTGCCAAGACTCCGGCTTTTTACACGGCTTCCCCGCACCCCATCATCTTTTCATTTAGCAGGTGATTTCTGGCTCTATTTTAGCACTGTGCAGAAATCAAATAAGACTTACATGCAAAACCCAGTGTAATCATGTGTGGTTCCTGCTGCATTCAGAAGCTTCAGGAAAACACAGAGAGAAGCAGTGTGGCTTTGAGCATGCCTTACCTAGTGGGTCACAGCAAACAC
Organism: Talpa occidentalis; assembly: GCF_014898055.3. Classification (NCBI taxonomy): domain Eukaryota; kingdom Metazoa; phylum Chordata; class Mammalia; order Eulipotyphla; family Talpidae; genus Talpa; species Talpa occidentalis. The sequence continues at coordinate 47,747,105 of NW_023604861.1, read as the reverse complement.
CCCTAGACCGAAAGTTCATACACGGGGAGACAGGGTGGAAATCACCCCAGAGTGGAAGATTTTATCTTCTATCTTTAGATTCAAGGTGCTACATACCTAGTAGTTATGAGTTACCTTTACAGATGAGTCAACTGATCACCATTATCTTCTTAAATTGACTTCCTTTTTATGGAGGGGAGCTGAGGGCAAAGAGGTTAACCAACTTGCTCTATCTGAACTTGGGTCATTTGCTTCCAAAGTCCCTGATCATTAAACCTCAGAACCACCTAGGAAATCACCCATTTCATGGAGAAGACACTGTACTTGTGGACCCTGAATTCCTAGGAGCTTTCCACACAGATTCAGCCATCACCACTCCTAGCAGACCTCTCTCAGAAAAGAAAATCTGGGTTTATGTACTGGGCCACCTCCAAGGGGGGCCAGGCATAGGTACCTTCAGCAGGACAGTTTGTTGCTCTGATCACCCACAGGTGAGCTTGGAAAGAAGAATTGATATTTATGGCTTTTCCACAGGGGCCTGCTTTCCTTAGAGGAGAGAAGAGGCCATTGCTGACTCATCTCAAGGACAAAAAGTCACAAGACTCACAGTGAAGAGAGAAGAAAGTTTTTAAGTTAAAAAAAATGAAAAAACAGAAAAAATGTGTGTGGAGGCGGAAGCTAAGTTTGGAAATCATGACCCTGTGCTCTGTACATCCTCGGGATCTGCATCCCCGAAGTCTGGCCTGCGGGCTCCCTACCATTTGCATGGTGTAGGGTAAAGAAAATATCAGGCTTTTCTGCCCTTCCGCCATCAGGATAGATGATGGATCCTTGTCCTGAATGCATGCCTGATGGCGGGCACCTGGAATAGGGTGTGGGCATGGGTAGATGGGATTCAGCTGAGCTAAGACTGTGCTTTTAAGGGCGGCGTCACGGGGACAGCAGCAGCAGCAGCAGCAGCAGCAGCAGCAGCAGCAGCAGCAGCAGCAGTCGAAGCAGAAGCCGAGAAGCAGCCGAGAAGCCGCAGAACGAACGCCAGAGAGTCCAGATAGAGTGAAGACTTGCTGGGGGCTGGGAGGCTGGCAGGCCTCCCAGCCCCCCAGCCAGCACCCCTGCCTGCCATATGCCTGGTGAACCCCAAATAAAAAACCTGCAAAACTACTGAGGACTCAGACTCCTCCTTTACCCGGTCTGCATGGGATCAGAAAACCTGCACCCTGGCCAATCCTGCCCTTTACACATGGCCAGCCTGGAGAAAATGGCACTGTGCCACTAACCAAGGACACTCAGGTCTCTTCGCTCACAAGGAGGAGGCCCCACCAATACTTAGGACCACACTGGGTAGGAGAAATGGTGGCTCTCAGGAGAACAGCAGGCCAAGGGAAGGAGCCATTTAATTCACCTTTGCTGACTAGTTCCCAGGGAAACAGAATAACAGAACTTTAAGAGAAAAATGGGATCGAGCAAGTGCAACATGGTAAATACTTGCTTAACCTTTGCCTAGAGTGAAAGCCCTTTTGTTGGGATGTTTCCAGGTGTGGGGGTCACCCTAGCCTTTGCAAAGTCTCTTAAGGGTCAGACTGAACCATACCATCCCACCAGCCTAAAATGAAGAGTTCAGCAGGAACTCCAACATTTTGAATCCACCCAGATTTGTGTTGTCTATCACCCAGGACCTCACAGCAGGGTATCCAGTGTCAGGAAGCCATGATACCTGCATCTTATCCACCCAGCTGATGCTTCTCTTGGGACTTGTGGGGCTGCCTAGTTGGAGGGGTGCTTGTCATAGCACACAAGTCAGACGTACATTAGAGCTGCCATCTGTAAAGAGCCCAGGCAGTGCCTGATTAGTTCCACTGCGAGCAGTTAAGAGACTGTCTATAACAACAGAAACGTAACAATGATGGCTCCCTGCAAGGCTCCAACAACCCACCACTGCGCAGGGGAAGACACTTCATTTGTCTAGGCAGGGCTGCTCTGGCTTATTATGTGAGGCATAATTGCTTTTGTTACACATTCATATGCATCAAGAAAAGACATTCTTTAGTTTCCTCATTTTCAATGCCCTACTTACCAACTTCATCCCTGATGTTTGCAAGTTCGATTGACAGCTCTTTTCTTTCACAAGGGCACTTTCATTCTGAAAAAACAAAACGGATACCGAGAGTCCCCTAGTTTTATGCTAGATAAGCACTTTCATATGTTTAATTAATGAATCATATTAAGCAAATATTTGTAAAGTCTAGCTCTTAATAAGATAATATTCTCATTATATAACATCAAAAACTTACCAAGCCAAGTCTGACTCATTTATTTGTATCACATTCAATCACAAAGCTTGCAATATAACATTAGTATTTCCCATGGCTGTGCTTTTATCTGTTGTACTGCTATATACATTATCCTGCAATACTTTGCATGTCTGTGTCCTATACGCGAACCTTCTCTCATACATCATTATACACTGGTAATTATTATCATCACTATTATTAACATGAAACATTTCTCTTTGTAATAAGGCTAACACCTGCACTTAAGGTTTCCAAGTTTTTCTTTCTGCTCTCTGTATCAACAGGAGGAACAAGAGGAAAACTCAACGCATATTGAGGTTCTTATTTAGTGCAAAGAATGCCATTCATAACTAAATGACTGATAAGCTATTTTCAAATCAAAGGCATTCTATGATATAAATAGGTAAGTAGTTGAAGATGTGCTGAATTTGTAATCTAGGTTACTGAGCCATTGTAAACGTTTATATTTATGATCTTATTACTACTACTAACAATAAAAAATAAGTGCTATGTAAATTCTCTTCAATTGAGAAATCTACAACATATAGAGCATCCAAGAAAGTCATTCCTAAGAACACAAACAATTCCCAAAGCAAATATTTCCAAAAAGGGAATTCTGGGCCTCCCCGGTAGTGCAGAGGGTTAAGCGCAGTGCTATGAAGCTGTCCACAGCCTCTGCAACGTGGGTTCGATTCCTGGCTGGCCAGGGAGATACCCACATGGCGCAGCAGACCTCTCCTGTCTCACCCGTTGCTCCTTTCAGCAGTGTTTTCAGTCGTCTACCTGTTGTTCTCCCTGCTCTGTCTCTGGTGAATTCTCTCACCCTCCTACACTTCTGGCCTGTACCCCAGTTTTTGTATAAATAAATAAATCTTTAAAAAAAAAGAGAAGTCTGGCTAAAATGTGTATCAACTATGTAGCACGAACATTATCAGGCTTACAAATGTTCCTTCTTTATTAACCTCCTTTGACTTTGATTCAATGCCTTCAAAGCACCTGTGCCAAATGCAAAGAGACAACAATCACACCCTTGTTTCCACGTCTGGTGCCTTCTGACTTGGGTGACACATGTGCCACTTAGGGTTTCTGAGAGCAAATGCCCCAGGTTATCTAAGGGCATTTGCTAAGAAACATCACAATATTCATACTGCTAAAAATTCCTCTATTTTCATAATAAACAGTTATTTTAGTGACAGGTATCAACAACTCTGATTCTTTTAAGAATAATGGAGCAATAACTCATGTTTTGTGGGACACTGAACCCACTCTCCCCATTTTATTTATGAAGTATTTTCTCTTTCCATGTCAGCCCACAACATTCATGCCTTTCCTGAAATGAAATGTTGGAAATCACACCCGAGAGTGCACATTTTCCTGATGACTAAGCCACGCTCCCTCTATGCTCTGCCCACTGCCCTGGGTTGTCTGAGGTTTAAATAAACATATATGACATAGTGTCACATGCTAAGTGCCTGCCACTTAGCAGTTTCCATATGTGTCGGTTGTTATCATAACTCCATTGTTCCCTTTTTTTACTTGCAACTCTAGCTAAAGGTGCTTTTCCATGTTAATGATTTAAATGTGTTTAGAATTTGCATGTCAGTCTTCTGTGTATTGTGTGTGTTTTTTAAATACTTCCTGGCTCCGATGCAACTCTAAATTCAAAGATTGAAGAACTCAAAATAGGGAAAGGGTTCTAGTCAGACTCAGCACATGGATTATATGCTTGTTCTAACAACAGTGTAACATGGCCACTGAAATTGAACTTGTTACTGTAACTTAAGAAAATATGGTATTCTAGAATGGGCAAATTTCAGTATTTACCCTGAAATAATCTTAAACAAGTGAAAAAACTAAGTTGTTCCTATTATCAAGAGTAATTGTGAACACTCATATCCACTAACTATAAAGCACAGGCAGAAAATGGAAATATAGTACTTATCATCCAGAAATAGTATTACTGAAGTGTTCACTCTCAGGGTTCCTGAGAACACCTGGAACTTAACTCTCAGGGTTCCAGAGAACACCTGTTCCAGAGAACACCTGGAACTTAACAAAAACAACATGCTAACTCTAATCTGTAACCTCAAGCCAACATTTCCCTCAACAACTTGCAGTGGCCCCTGTGGAGCACGACAAATCAATCCTCACTTTGCAGTCACATAGGAATCAGGGAAACATTTCAGGAAGGAGTGGCTTGCAGGCCCAGTGAAGAGGAGAGGCCCCCATTGGAGACAGTGCCAATGGCATAGATTGCTGATGAAGACCTTCAGACATGCAACAACTTGGTAAAAAGCTAACGCTGATGGCCTTGGCCAGGCCTGCCCCATCCATCTTGGCTTTATGAGAAACAGGAACAAGATTGAGAGGAATCAAATGAGAGAATGAAAGAAAAAAAAGGGGGTGGGAAGAGAGAAGAGGTAGAAGGGAAATAGGAAACTAGGTGAGATTAGAGCCCAGGTACCCTCTCCTTTTTGGGAAGCACAGGCCATTGCGAGAGAGGAAGAGGGCTGACAGAAGAGCCATGCCCCCTTCACCCCCATCCTTTTGCAAGTGCAGGTTATAGAACCAACCAGTTTCTAACTACATTCATCAATAGCTAACCAAGAAAAGGTCAATTGTCAAAGATAACGAACCTGGTGGCTAAAATGACAAGAAAAGTGACTACATTCTGGCAAGGTCTGGCGAATGATCAATTTAAATCTTTTTTTTTTTTTTAAAGAGGCATGTATTATTTATTTATTTGTTTGTTGTTTATACAAGCACCGGGTACAGTCATAAGTGTGGGAGGGTGAGAGAATTCACCAGAGCCAGAGCAGGGAGCAGAGCAGGCAGAGGGACCGAAGTCCACTGCTGAGGGGAGCAGCGGGCGGCAGGAGAGGTCTGCGCGCCATGTGGGACCCTCCTCCAGTGGCCGGGGAGCAGCTGGGGATCGAACCGGCGCTGCAGAGGCTGTGGGCAGCTTCACAACCCAGCGCTCAACCGCTGCGCCAAAGGGGAGGCCCGCGAATGATCAATTTAAAGCTAAGTTTTACCAAACATTTTCTAGACGGCAGACACAGCTCTAGGTAAGCCCTTTTACTCCTCCAAAACTGTCAAGTGGGTCCTGGGTATTATTTTCCTTTATGGATGATGAAGCTCTCTGGTTCAGTTACCAGCCCTGCACAACAGCTCAGGAAATGGGAAAGGCTGGAGTTTTAATGTGTCCACACTCTTCTTTGAACACTAACACAAATTACAGAGTCACATCGAGTTCCAAATTACAATTGTATGGGGAATATAAAAATAAAATAAAAAAAAAAAGATCCAAATTCTATTGATTCTCAGATAGATCTGAGCACTTAATACTATGAAACTATTCATGTCTAACTAGGAGAGAGGCAGTGTCTGCTCCTGACCACTCTGTTTCAAGGAAAAAAAAAAATCCCCTGGTTTCATTTCTGCCCCACTCACAGCCTGCATTACCTGCACGTGTCCTCGTTTTAACTTGTCAGTTACATGTCAGGACATCTCCAGTGTTTGGATACTTCAGTATGGTCTACATGGGGCTGGGACTTCTGATAGGGTAGTCATTTGTCTTTTTCTATCACCTTTCCCTAACCCTTTCTGCTGGCCTCAAATCTATTCCTGCTGAAGATGCTGACACAGTGCAGTTCTGGCTCCCTAAGGCCGCCTCTGCAGGTTGGTGATGGCCCAAGTGGAAGGCCAAGTGCTTGTTTGTAAAATGATATCAACTCTTCTAATTTATTAATTCTCTGCATCAATTAAGTTACTTTTTGTTTTCTGCAAGGCAAACTGACGTAGGGCCACCCTGCAGTAGAATGAGTCAATGGCTGTGCCTGCAGGAACACTGCTCCTTAGGTAGAAAATGAACTGAAAGGGACCTTCTGCTCTATTCCTTGCCTCAAAAAGTTGTCCTTCTGCCTACCATGGGTCAACAGATTCCAGCAGTGGTCCTGTAAGGCCCTTAAATTCATGGTGAGTAGGAATAGGTGACCACAAAGACATCCTCTGGAAGGATGTCTCGTCACCACTTCCCTTTGTTCCTCAACCTGAGTCAGGTCCAGGCGATGACACAGAGGGATGACTGAAATATGAGCAAGACCTCCTCTGATGGCCCCGAGTCAGATCAGTGCTTCCCTAATGGGGAATGAATGGAAAATTCCTAACTCCTGCCAAGCACATGAACTCTTGCTTTCACTCCAAAAGAGCTAAAAATAGAACCCAGGATTAACCATCCAAACTACCCAAGTGATAAAGTCCAGAAATCACGAAGTCTAAGAAGGCCATTCCTCTAAAATTACTGCTTACTCTATGACAGTCTTCCCCTGAAATGGACTTAAAGAACATAGCAGAAGCTGGGTCTTCTTGCTACCTCTTTTATTTGATTCCATTCCTCTTCTTTGCACTCCAGGTTTTTCTAGTCTTTCCACAGCAGGCATCACATTCGCAGATGGAATCAAAGATGAACAATTGCCATGACCCAACCAACTCTCCCTCTGCCTCTCAAGCCCTAAATACCAGAGCGAGTGGGCCAGCATAAAGCTTCAGCTCTTCTGAGAGGTGGCTCTCGTGCTGGGGCACTCACAAACTCTTGGGGGATGCCATCTATAATCTCTCCGAGCTGCAGACACCTGGCAAAGTATGCAGCCTGCTAATCATTTCATTAAATTGAAGACACTCGATGTGTGACAAGTCCCAAGCAAGCCTGTCACACTCTGCTATTTTAACATGCTTGGTCAGTGAGCGTTATCTGCTGTGGTGGTTGATGCTGCCCATGTGAGCTTGGAGGTACAGATAGTGAAGATACCTCTCCTCACTAGCATTACTACACATGTCTACACCTGTGCCTCAGCCACCCTCCTAGAGTTAGGAACCAACCAACAGCCTATTTATTATTAGAACTAAATACTGGGTGAAGCTGAGGTGCTTTTACGCCAACTAATCCAGAAAGTTCATACAAAGCAGCATGTATTCACCATGTGCCTAAGATGTGTTACACAGGATGCCAGGATACTTCTGCCTTTGAGGAGTTTAAGAGTCTCCCAGAGAGAAATGAAGAAATGATTATAAAATCATGTGACATAACTCAACTCATGGGGCAGAGCTGGCTTGGAGATTTCCTGAGACCAGCGGATGAATAAGTCTAAGGAGATGAAGGTAGCACCCCAGGCAAAGGCCAGGAGAGCAAGGGCCATCTGGGAACTCCTGTTACCACCATTTTCTCACTAAGTTTCTACCTCTGGCCTGAGATTTAGGATGCAAGAATTCTGAGTTGGTTATTAGTGATACTAATGACAATTTTATAAAATTCACAGTCGTTCTAAATGCTTTTCTCAATTCCCTCCCTCTGACCTAATTTTTTTCTTTAAAGGAGGGGCATGTATATATAAATTTAAATACATACACACACGTAATCCACCAGGCACCCAATCTTTCCTATCTTTTTAGCCTGCCCTGAAATCAGTGCAGATCAGGAAAATTCAACCATCTGCCACTTCTTCCCAGACTACATGAAAGAGCCACAACAGGGAGCTGAATAAGAAATCTATTGAATTCTGATATTTAAGGAAACATCCAGATGCTTTTTATTTGAGGATCAAATTGAAATTCAAAGTGAGACATGTACATGTGAAGTTACAGTGAGGTTAAGGAATATTTCATTGTTCCTAGAAATAATATTGCTTTTCACCCAAGATGTTATGAGTAGGTTAGGGTTCAATTCAACATGGCAGAACTTAGTCTCAACAGGAAACATTTTTCCTTTTTTTGTATTTCAAATGAACCAGCCCCAAGGTGACATCAAGGGAACCTAAGTCTTTAGGATTGGTTTCAGACCGCCTTTTGTGAATACTGCATTCATTTTCAATATTAACATTGTGAAGATTGGCCAGATTCATAATATAGCTCTGTGGAAAATTCCTTTGGGAGGTGAACTGACCTTTTGTTTTTCATTTCAGTTATTGTGGCTTGAAGGCAGCACCGATGCTAGGTTTTGATTTAGTCAATAAGTATTATTTCTTCCACACATAATTATCACAGGCCACTGTATTTTTGTATCTATTTTTCTACTGTGAAATGATTTTTAATATAGACTGGTCAAGGGCAAAATAAAATCACATTTAATGCTCTTAAATACATGCCAACGTCTGTTTGTGTGAAAGATGAGTCCAGTCTTATCTAACTTTAAAAGAAATCAGAATGACTAAATGTAAAGATGCATCGTAATTCCAGCCTTTGCCCATATGCATTCTGGGGAGAGTCACTGGTGACAAGATCATCTAGCTTACTTACGAGGCTCTAGTTAACAAGGGAATACCACACCAGACCTGGATTACTAATGACCAATTAGTAAAGACAGTGCATTATAAGACCAAAAGAGAAACAATGGGGATCCCAAGAAATACTGCCCAGATTCTGGATCTCAGAGTCAGCAAGAGAAAGGAAAACCAGGCAGTATTGTGACTTTTAATCCATGTAAGTATCAGACAGTTACTTGACCTTTCAAGATTCTGCTTTCCTCTAATCACCTTCCCAAATTTATTACTGACAGACTATGCATGCATACCTTGGAAGAACAGTGAGAGATGCTGTCTCCCAATTCCAATCCCAACCAGGAATGTAGAGAAAATGTTAATTCGTCTCAGATTACAGGCGACACAAAAGGTAAGGCTAGAAATAAGCCCTGGGAAGTATCTAAAGAGCAAGACAAGGCAAGTAGTCAAGCAAGGAAAGCAAAGGGGGCTGAGAAGAGGCAGTCACCTTGGCAGATAACAATGGCACGGCCTTCTCAACAGTATTTCAAGCTAGAGGGTGTTGGTTGGGTGTTGGCCTGGATGCCCCAGGCCACTGAACGTATAAACATGGCTCAAAATCTAGTCTCATCAAAATGTCTTATGAAGCTGAACCTTTGGCTCTAAAAAGAAATAACATGTTTACCAGGCTTGCTATCATTCCTTTCCTTGTCAGTTATATTTCTCATTGTTAAACAACAAGTTGGCAGTCCAGTTTATGCATCTAGTTTATTTCTTTTGATAACCTGATTTTCCTAAAACAATTAGCTCTGGAAATTGTACACACAGAGCTGATGGTTTGTTATGGGGCCATACTTAGTGCACAGATAAACAAACTCTAGGATCTATTTGGTATCCCCCCAAATAGATTCCTAGGCCATACCTGTCCTTTAAAAATACCTATTTAATGAGTTGTTCTGCAAATTGCTCTCTGCTCAGAATCCCAAAATACATCCCTACTTAACTTAAGTTTAAGAAACTGGGTCTGGTTTCAGTCAAGAATGTATTTCCCCACATCCCCATGTGCTTGGGTTACCCACTGTGTTTACTCTCATCTTCCATCAAACGGGGCTAAAACATCTTCACTCACGCACTCCTTGCTTAGAATTACATTTTTTTCTCCTCACCTGTATATTAAAACTCCACCCCATTCCTCAAGTGCAATTCTTGTTCCACATTTCCCAGGAAACTTTGTCTGTGATTCCAGCACTGATTTCTCTGGAATGTCACTAAATTCCAGAAACAAGTATGGTCAGTATGAATAACTGTTAGTTAATTCTACACCATCAGTTACACTGATGTCTAATTGCTCTCTGTTACTGATGCCAACTCACTTGTAATTTGTCTAGAAAGGGTGGAAGAATAATTGAAAAATGACTGGCAAACACCACAAAGCATGCTATGCCTTTTTACAATTGTTTCATAGTGCCCACAAAAAACAGGGGCAGAGTAGACCAGCCATAAAAATTGTCAATGAACGGATTTTTCTTTAAGTGGAAAATACATATTCACAATCAGCTTTTAAAAACCATTTGCTCAATGTGGGAGGGAAATCAACAGATTATATACAGTGGAGGATTATGGGTGCTTTAGTGGAGTGTGTGGTGTGGCAATATACACCTGAAGAAGTGTGCACTTATACTCCTAGATTACATACAGTGTTGCAAACAATGTTGTCTCAATAACTCTAAGGCAACTAAAATTCTTTTTAGAATGTTAATTGGACACATTTTTAGTGATTTTATACTATATTCTATCATTTCCCCTAATAGATAAATGCTAAAAAGGACCTTAACATTTATATTTCTTAGCCGCATCTTTGAAACGGATTACTTAAAAAGTATATCTAGTTGTCCACACTCTTTTCAGGATTATGATCAAATGTTTACTTAAAACAATTTCCCTGTCAAAATAAAATTTTCTGGGGCCTCCCTGGTGGAGCAAGGGATTGGGGCGTGGCCTATGGAGCTGTCCACAGCCACTGCAGCATGGGGTGGCAGACCTCTTCTGGCTCTCCCGCTGCTCCCCTCAGCAGTGTATTTGAGTCAGTCTGCCTGTTCTGCTCCCCACTCTGTCTCTGGTGAATCCTCTCACCCCTCACGCCTCTGACCTGTGCCCCAGATCTTGTATGCATAAATAGATAAATCTTTAAAAAAAATAAAATAAAATTTTCTGTTTTGTATCTCTATAAAGTTCTGAAGATACGTTTCTTTTTTTAAGATTTACTAAGCTGGGCTAAAGTAATCAGAAATAACTTTACCAACAATTTTATCAGGTCCTTTTCAAACCTTGCAGATGCTGGGGTTGTCAGAGCTGATTAAAGACTGAAGGATTTTATGGTGGTATTTTATGGCATACTAGTTTCCAGAGTTGGAGATTAGAGCGGACTACCATAATACTCCTAATATGCAATGCCTGACTCAATAGGCAACTACAGAATAAACAAATGATTATAGCATACTGCCTATGAAGTTATTCTGAAAAACAGGAAACAAAGCAAACAACTGACTTTTTTAATTAAAAAAAAAACCCACTAATTCCTAAACTGAATACTTATGAATATATATCTAAGATGCCGGCATCAGGATCACTACACTAAAATATAGGAAAGAAAATTCAACAAGTATAGATATAAACATAATAAGAAAGTTGACAGGTGTAAAGTTTTTAAGTATTTATCAGTGAAAATAATTTGTATTAAGTTTGAAGTTGCAAAGCAAATATATTTGAAAGTTACTTAAATAATACACTGCTAAAGAGATAAAACATTATCTTCCAAAATCTCTGAATTAAGTAATGACACAGGGATAGTTACTTCAAGAACTTGATTTGAAACTAAAAAGGAGGATGGATTCACTTTAAAATATATTTTCTCAAAAAGCTTCTATTTCTAAAACTTTTATACCAGGGCCTAGGAATATAAGCATTGTCATATTGGAGTCAATCCTTTCCTCTGATTAAAACCATTGTTACAAAGCTTCCTCAGTACCTTTTTTTTTAAGATTTATTTTATTTATACAAGAACTGGGGTACAGGCCAGATGTGCGGGAGGGTGAGAGGACTCATCAGAGACAGAGCTGAGAACAGAACAGGCAGAATGACCGAAACTCACTGCTGAGGGGAGCAGCGGGCGAGACAGGAGAGGTCTGCCACGCCATGTGGGTTGCTCCATGGTCGGCAGGGATCGAACCAGCACTGCAAAGGCTGCCGACAGCTTCACAGCACTGCGCTCAACTGCCTGCACCACCAGGGGAGGCCCCCTCAGTAACTTTTTTGTGGCCACTTTTCTTAAAACAGAGCATAATCTCTTCAATGTTGGATTTGCAGATAATGGATTGCAAATGCTTTATATTTCCATTTGTTAAAATCACTAAATATGAATATAAATATTTTAGTTCATGACAGCAAAAGCCAAACCCATTAAAATGGATATTTCTATTGGAACAACAAAATGCCTAGTGATTTTTAAGATAGCACTTTAATTTTGCTAGCTAGGTGGTATGCAACCCTACTTTGGGTCAAAGTTCATAAGCAGAACTGATATCTAAGATATTCCCAAGTGACCTCCTTGTAATGAGTTTTATATTAAGCCATATATTTCCTTCACATACTACACCTTCAGCTATCTATATAGTTGATGCCTACATGGATAGAAAGGAGGCAATTTCAACCTCTTGTTAAATCCCATTTTATCTATCTCTGAGAAGTCCAAATGTGTGTGATAATAAAATATATCAGAGAGACAAAATTTCCTTGCAACATATTTCTAGCAGTGAAGTTAAAAGCATATCCTAATCCTTCTACAAGATCACAGGCAAATGTCAAAAGCAAAGGCTTTGTGTTGGAATTGTCATACATTTCTCCTTTATACTCTATTCTCAACTCCCTGCCTGTGAATTTTCCTTCAGTAAAGACTTGAACACACCCTCATACTCTCTTGTCTCCTTAAGTGTTCACCTCTATGTTATGCACACCTGGGCAATGCAAAGAAGTAGAGAGACTAACTGGACTCCTGCTTGCCTCTCCAAACGGAAGTATATAAATTACACTGCTGGATGCTGTTTGTAGAAAAGTCGTAAACTTTCAAAGTTAGCAACTTGCAAAGGAGAGACATGTCTAGCTAATCTAAATTCCCTACTAGGAATAGGTTTTGCAGGTACATTAAAATGCATTAAGAACCTCTCAAGGATTTCCTGACAGTTTGAATTTCAAGATGTTTTGAGCAGGTCCCTACTGTTTCAGGAAAATGCAACAGTTACATTTGAGACAGCAGAAACACAGAATTATGTAAGGCACTGCAGAGGACTGTATGTGAGACCAGTGGTTGTGTGAACCCCACTCACAATCCAGCACACTGGAACCAGTAAGGGCAGCCTCCTGCTCACCAACAAAGCACACAGACATGCTGGGGAGAGGGACAGAAGAGGCTGGCTCGGCTTTCTCTCTGCCCTTTCCAAGGAGTGGGGTGGGGGGGGGGGGAAGAGGGGAAGGCAAAGTACCGTCTGGTCCAGGCACTGAAGGCAGTTATAAGGCTTGCAGCAGCAGTGGCCCATCCCGGCAGGCAGGCTGGCAAGGGGACCTCCTTCATTCAACGTGTCGGCGGGTAATTCCTAAGGCGAGGTAATGGCTCAAACGAAAGGGGTGCGCCGCTAGGAGCTGTCACAACTTCCATGTGGTCCCCTCGGCTACCTTATTTCCCCTAAATAACTTCAGGAATCCTGGAGGCAGAGGAATGAGTGCAGGAGTGCAGAGCAGCAGCGTTAGGATCCTGCTGCGGGGCGGGGGAGGGCGCGAGCCAGGAAGGGAGGGGCAGGCGGAGGGAGGGTCACTTTGCCTCTGGAATCCTCCGAGTGAGGCAAATCAATAGTCGCATAACAACTTAGCGTTTACCAAAGCCATCTCCCCGAGAGCACCGCCAGCCGGCTTTTCCCCGGGAGCCCCGGCCGCTCCCGGCCCTCCCCCAAGTGGCCATGCGCTTGTGCGCGACGCAGACACGCCTGGAGGGGACGCAGGGAACACAAAAGAGCCTGCTCCACTGGGGTACTCTAGGTTGAGGACCGGGAGGGCTGAGATAGGCTTGACTTTGCTCAAATACTAGCTTTCTATTTCCTGGGAAGTAAAAAAATATTTTTCTGATGTAAGTGGTCTTTCTCCCCGTGGAGCTCCTTCTCTGCTGGTATGGTTGTTCTTGGGGATCACCCATTGCTCGTATTCAAATTTGGTGCCCTGAGCAATTTCCCCCTAATTTAATGAAATCTTTATATATGAAATATAATTGTGAAATCACTTGCCGTGTCTCACATCTACCAACCATTCCAATGTTTAAGTAATTAAAATGGGAGTTTCAGGCAGATATTTCCCTCGGGCATGTTAGCATAAAAGCCTTGGAGGACTTATCTCTCTAGGCAATTTGTAATTTTTCAAACAGTTAAAAATCAAAAAGGGAAGGAAGTGGGGAGCAAAAGTTTGTTTGTTTTTTTTTTTTTCAAAAGAGATGTGGGATTTAAAAATGTATGTAACCCAGAAAGCAAAAGATAAAGCTATTACAAGATTATATGACCTGATAATTTCAAAGGAGAAATTGAGAAATTTATCATCTACAGAAATATACAATTTTATGCTTGCCCACTAATTTTGCTTAAGAGTACAAGCAGACAATAGGTGTAAAATTAGATAATTTTACTAATTTGAGATGTCCCAAGCATATTTTTAGTTACGTGCCACAGACTATAGAAATGTGCTCATAGAGAAGATAAGGACATTTGTGTCAAATAAGAATAGACTGAGATGTTTGCTCTAAACTTGAAAGAGTATGTTCTTTTATTAAAGGCTAACAGGTAAACTAGCACAATCCACTAGTAGGCTATTTGGCCGTAGCCGTCAAAATTTAAATGTCCGTTAATTTTGACCCACATTCCATTTCTATCCTCAATAATACTCAGGTTGTTATAGGACAGGGAGAGGGGCAGCCCAAACCCCGCAAACCTGCCTATTCTAAATGGGTTCTGCCATCCGCCGCATCAACACAAAACATAGGAGACTTTAATGGGAAGGAATTTTAATAAAACTAGGAAACAATACAGGTAAGGCCAAGAGTCTAGTTTCTAAATGAAGCACCCAAAGTTACCCATCCCCTCGTGGGTAAAAGTCCATCCAAATGGGATTGGCCCAGAGCAAGGCCCCAAAGCCTGCCACAAGTCTAAAGCATCTTCCAGTGGGGACCCACAGAAAAGGGCCAGAAACAACCAGACAAGCCCAGAAGGAAAAGAGCAAAATCAACATCAAGATAAAAGCTGCCATTGTCACCTCCCTACGGGTCTCACCCACATCTGTGTCACCCAGTCCACAACCAAAAGACAAGCGCAGTTTCTTCACGTGTCTCTAGGCTCCACGCGCCTCCTCCAGGTCTCCTGGCTCCATCCTGCTTCCTTCCTCAGTATCTTCTGCTGCTTCTCCTCTTCTTGCTCAGCTCCACCCTCCCTTGGGTGGGGCAGGGAACCTCCCCCTTTCCTGGGGACCATCATGTTACAATGTGACTATGGATATATGCATAAGGATATTCAGCATCATTTGTAACAGCGTAAAAATAGGTATAGCCTAGATAGCTAATACCTTTCCACCATATGGAAAGGTGATACACTGTTAGGTGAGAAAATAAACTTTTACAAAAAACAAAGCAAAATATACCTTTGTTTATATGTCTACAATAAAGCTTTTGGAAAGATACACACCCTTCGTTCCCTTCAGAAATAGAAAACAGGGGCTAGAGAGTGAATTTCCACTTGTACCCTCTTGCCAGCATGTATTATTTTATAACTTTAAATCACAATGTGCCAGGGAGAAGGTAGCAATCACTGCCTGGACTCTGTGATGCCAGGAAATACAGAGCCAACTCCCTCTCACATGGGCTTGCCATCTTTTCTCAAAGGAAGAGAAGCTGTCAGTACCTTGAACTTGAACCTGAGCTGACAGGTGTTTTGGGGGCCTTGAAACTCTGGGAGGAAAACTATGTTGAAGAAGCTCTGCTTGGTACCCCCAATGTTCACAATAGCCAAAAGGTGGGAGCACTCATGTGTCCTCAAAGAATGGATGAACTAAATGTGGATGCTCATACAATGGAATAATATTCAGTCTTAAAAAGTGAGGAGATTCTGATACATGTTATAACATGGATAAACCTTGAGGACAATTTGCTAAATGATAATACTGTGTGATTCGTCTGTGACCCACAGTAGTCGGATTCATAGAGACAGAAAGTAGAGACCAAGTGGTTGCCAGGAACAGGGAAGACTGGGAAATGTTTACTGAATACAGAGTTTCAGCTTTGTGGATGAAAAGAATTCAAGAAATTGGCTTTTTGTATTTAATGCTACCAAACTGTAAAATTAAGTAGTTAATATGATAAATTTTGTCAGGTGTATTTTACAATTAAAAACTGAAAAATGTGGAGGTCTGCATTCACCTGGAGGCGGGATGGTTCCTGAATGATAGGTATCTGATCCACTTAAGATAGATCAAAGCGCCTGCTGCAAAAGGCACAGTGGGAGTCGGGAGGCTCCAAGCTGAAATCCCCATAGTAATGTAAGGAGTGCTTTCTTTGGGCAGGGTTCACTTGTGCACCTTAGCAAACTGTCTTTATAATTAGGATTTGGATTGCTCCATGCTAGAAAACGAATGCTTGTTCTTGGGTGATATACAGGCATGCTTGCTCAAGCAGCAGCCTCAGGAGATTAGAATGAGGGGAGAGGCAACACAGAATAAGACGAGATTCGGCTTCTCAATAGTTGGGACTGGGGCTGGCTCAGTCCATCTTATGTGTTGTTGCTAAACTCACATATGTGGTAAGATCTCAGTGCAAATCACCCAGATTTTGAGAAATGTACCAGTGGTCGAGAGTTGTGCCATGTCTTCCTTATATGTCAAAACATTTTAAACAATCTCAGAACTAGAGGAATCAATACAAATGACCTTCCTATACCCATTTCCAGTTTTTACCAGTTATCAAGACTTTGACACATTTGACACAATTCCAGATCAGCAATTATCAAGATTTTGCTGTTTTTCACATGTCCCTTTTGTTCATTTTAAAGCAAAACCTTACATACTTTAGTATGCATCATGTAAATTATGAACAGTTTTACATAAGATCACAATGCCCTTAAAGCACCGAAAAATAAATAAATAAAAAGACATTTCCTTGGCATCTATTATCTAGTTCAGGCAATATTTTTCTTATTTCTCAAAGAAAATTATTTTATTGTTGGCTTTCTTCAATCGGTGCCCAAACCAGCTCCACGTTACTACATAAAGTGTTAAATCTCTCCGATCGTTTATCAATGTCCTCCACCCACTTTTCCCCATGACATTGACTTGTTTAGAAACTGGGTCAGCTGGCTTGGAGAATGTCCCACATTCTGGACTTGCCTCTAATTTCTTGCAATGTCCCTGCATTTGTCCCTAGATCCTGTAAGTGGAATTTAGTTCTTGAGACTGAATGAGATTCAGATTCAATTTATTTGGGCGAGAATATCTCAGATGTGATGTTACAGGAGTCACATTTCATCCCATCAGGAGGCTCACAACATCTGGGTGTTCCATTTTTAGTGACGTGATCAAGGATCAGACGTGACAGCCTCATCTTGTCCATTATAAACTTCCCCCCATCAGTCTTTCATCTAGTGGTTTCATCTGTTAATGATAATTACCTGAATCAATTATTTCCTTGGAAGTTAGAGCATGATGTTCTGACTTTATCATCCTTTCGTCTCTTAGCTGGAATTTCTATATAAGAATATTTCTTCATCAACTAGGATGATTTAAATTCCCTATAATTCATTTTATACAAGAAAGACAGGGAAATGCTTACTTCTTTCCTTTGAAGTGAAATTCTCTGACTAAACACTGGTGCTGCAATAGTTGTTTGGTTTCTCTCACTTTTTCAAAGCAGGATCATCAACTCATGTTTTTATGCTGATACACACAATGTGTTTTAATAAACTGCATTTATCCTTTGTAGATGCTCAGGTTATCTCATGTATGACCAATGGGAATCTTTTTTTGTTGGCCCATATGTCCTTT
Organism: Talpa occidentalis; assembly: GCF_014898055.3. Classification (NCBI taxonomy): domain Eukaryota; kingdom Metazoa; phylum Chordata; class Mammalia; order Eulipotyphla; family Talpidae; genus Talpa; species Talpa occidentalis. The sequence goes on along the minus strand of NW_023604861.1, from coordinate 47,729,464 downwards.
TATCACAAACCACTAGCTACCTTCCTTGCTTCCTGACAGCACAGTATTGTAGGTTCACACTGGATATTTCCTTCTGCACATCTGGGATCAGCCATCCCCTCCAGGAACCCTGGTTCCTTCTAGTTGGGAATGGGAATTAGATACTATAATCCGGCTTTGTTTATTGTCTTTTGATGTTCAACCACGAGAGAAATAAGATTTCTCTTGAAGGAGATGATCCTTCTCACAGACAAAAGGTTCTTGGAAAAGGTTGCTGAAGAAATCAGGATGGAATCTTTGCCCTGGTGGGAAGGAAACGGCTGCTTCTCTGGAGAGCCTTTCCAACTGGAAAAATACTCAATGAAACTCACTTTGAGGGAGATAAATTGGCCTCTACAAAAAGGTGGCAAGACAAGGACTAGGTAAGGAGGTACCACCTGACATGAAAATTTTCTATGAAGCCACCAAAATACTTGAAACTTGACTAAACTTGTAGAAGACACAGATAATGGGAATTTAGACTACTGTAATGTAGAATCAAACGTGATCTCATAGGCTGATCAAATCTAAAACATTTTTCTTCTTTTTTTTTTTTTAAAGATTTACTTATTTATGCACACAAGAGCTGGGGTGTAGGCCAGAGGTGCAGGGGGGTGAGTGGATTCACCACAGAGAGAGTGGGGAGCAGAACAGGCAGATATACTGAAATACACTGCTGAGGGGAGCAGCGGGTGAGACAGGAAAGGTCTGCTGTGCAATGTGGGTCACCTCCTTGTCTAGCCTGGGAATTGAACTCATGTTGCAGTGGCTGGTGATAGCTTGATAGCACTGTCTTCAACCCCTGTGCTACCAGGGAGGCCCCCATTTTTATTCCTGATATTTAAAAAAGTTTAAGACAGTTTTTGCTCCTGCCTTGGAATAGGAACAAGCATTTAGAAAAATTACTTGAAGGTTTATTTGAAAAAATCTTATAAACACTCTATGTTTTTGAGCAATACATAATAAAGAAAATTAACTGATATTGACAAATGCCAGACACTTGCTTAAGGGTCATATGCAATATCTCATGTAACTCCTGATGTAGCACTATCTCTCCTGCCTTGGAGAGAGACATGCTCTGACCCTCTAAGTTGAACAAACCTTGATTTATATGTTTACCTAACATCTTGCTTTTTCCTTGCATTCTGAGGACAACAGGGCTTCTGCAAAGAAATTTCAAAACAAAGCCGAGGGAAGACCCTTGCAAAGACAGTGTCTGAATTGCTAACCACCAGACAGTGATGAAAATGAGCTGATGTCAACCAAGTCACCAGACACTTAGGTTACAACAATGGGGACTGGCCCATACCCACTCCCATCTTTCATGTCCTTGCAACTCTGGTTAAATGCCCCTACCCTCTGCTAGTAAGCAGAATGGTAGTCTTCCAGACTCTAGATTGCTACCCTCCTCATTTGTAGAAAAATAAATAAAACTACTTTCCTTCTCTTCAAAACTTTGTTCTTCTCATTGGCCTGAGGACCTGAGACCAGCAATTCTGGCATTGCTCTGAAAGAGCAATGTGAAATAAGTCCTATTGTCATCTCCATTTTGCAGATAAGAAAACTCTGAAATTGTACAATTGTCAGGTATTCATAAATCTAGGGAATGATAGAGTGAGCCTTGAACTCAGACCTGATGGTAATGCTCATGTCTTTAGTCACTGTGCTCCACTAACTGCATTTTAATCGTGAAGCCCTTTATTTACAAGCACTACATAATTATAAGTTTATGTTATAACCTGATAAGAGATTTGAGCATATGCAAATATAAATGGTGATTAGGATATATTTCTGAAACTGCTCCACATTTTCAGAGCGTAGAATAAGAGCCTCAATTTCAGGGTTTATTGCTTTCGCATAACATTTACAAGCTCATGTACAAATAGCTTTATAAAATTATATAGTAGCAACCATGTACATGAGACAACGTTAAAATGTTTGACTTTATTATTTCTGGTTCTTGTCTTCTTAAACTTGGAATTCCTTACCCAGCCTCCCCTCTACCACCTGTCAGATTCAGCCTGCTGCTCAAACTTTTCCTCTTCCAAGGTGAAGCCCTCCCCTGCCTAATCTTCCCATTAGGAGTGAATTTCCTCCTTGTCTGTGATGTCATGTAATTCTGTATACTTGCTCTTACTAATGACATCCTGCTTCACGTAACAGTAATTGTTTATATCTGCCATCCCCCAATACTACACCCACTTCTTCTGCCTCACTCATATGCACACCAACAATGCTGGTGATCTGCCTTGGAATGGGGCTCAGTGAACACCCTTGAAGGGGTGCCTCAGATGGGTGAGCTAGGGAAAGGTGGCTTTTTGGCAGAGGCGTTTGTGTTTTATGCAATTTGTGAACCATAGAGCCATTTGAAAAGATAAAAATTGTATCTCTGCCTCACTATTTATTTTAAAAGAAAACCATGAAAAATGGTCATGAAAGAGCCTCTCACTATTGCCAAGGCAACCGTCTGTTTATTTTGGTTCCATTATCCTTTTTCCATGAATCTAAAATACGAGCTAGAGCTAAAGCACTGGATTTTAGCAAGGGGATCACCAGGAAAATATGTGCAGCTTTCAGACACAAGCCATTTAGACATTTTAATACAGTGAGAATGGACTGGAATGGGAAACCATAAAACGGAAATCTTGAACTGGAAGTGATTGGTGGCTACGATAATCTGCATGCACACAACAAATGCTCTGAGACACCTTTGATGTAGTAGCCAGGATTTAGAATTTCAGGGGGAAATAAAGAAATGACATATGTATAATTTTGTTCTTAGATACTTGTCAAAAAAGAATTATAAAAATGTCACTTTTTTTTGTAATTCCTAAGTAGGAAGGTTGTTACTTACATAGGACAATCATTTTTTTCTTAATCTGTTAGTGGTTGACAGTACCTTTTTTTCCTTTTAAGTCAGTGCATAGGATGATTGCAGGGAAGTATCCTCCTGAAGTTCTTGCTATATATTCAAGAAAGCTGACTACTCTCAGAAAAGAAGTGAAATTCAAAATGATTTCTACTAGCTGGATAAATAGGTTAGATAAGATTAAATAACTGATACACAGAATTAGATACAGAGATGGGAGCAGTTGGCAAGGCTCCAAAGTGCATTTGTCTGTTTGACATATATTAGATGAGAAGGATGATCACAGAGGACCATAAGCTGAATATCAATCAACAACGTGGCTGCCAACAAAGAAAGGATGTGAATGTCATCTATGACCAATCTAGGTGTCCAGCCCCGTTTCTTAACCCTTCTTTTATATCTTAATGAAGCTGCAGTCTCCCAAGAACAGATTGAGATCACTGCAGACATGGGAGCAAAGTGTTAGTAATGTCAGTATATGGCTTCTTACCTCTGGTCCCCAACCCCTCAAGGATATTAAGCTTCTCTCAGAAATCTGTTTCTAATTTTGCAGCATTTCTTACCATGGCAATGAAGTCATTATCTGTCTTCCAAAATTGTCACCAGCTTTATGAGAGCAATAACCACATTTGCTTGTAAGAATATGACTACATCCTTATCACCTAGCATAGTGCCAGGCATTCAGTAACTACCAGTAATTTTTAATTAATTAATTTGTTTACTTATACAAGCACTGGGTACAGTCAGAAGCGCGGGAGGGTGAGAGAATACACCAGAGCCAGAGCAGGGAGCAGAACAGGCAGACCGACGAAATACACTGCTGAGGGAAGCAGTGGGCACGGCAGGAGTGGTCTGCGCGCCATGTAGGACCCTTGCTGGTGGCCACCAGGGATCGAACCGGCTCTTCAGAGGTTGCGGGCAGCTTCGCAGCTCAGCGTTCAACTGCTGCGCCAGCACAGGAGGTCCCAGTAAATTTTTTTAAAAGATTTATTTATTTATGCATACAAGAGCTGGGGTGTAGGCCAGAGATGCAGGGGGTGAGAGGATTCGCCAGAGACAGAGTGGGAAGCAGGCAGATCTACTGAAATACACTGCTGAGGGGAGCAGTGGGCGAGACAGGAGAGGTCTGCTGAGCCATGTGGGTCAGCAACCTGGCCAAGGATCGAACTTGTTTTGCAGTGGCTGCGGAAAGCCTCATGGTGCTGCAACCCAACCCCTTGAGGGCCCCACCAGGCAGGCCCTAAGTACCAGTAAATGTTAAATGAACATATTAAAGGTTTCATTATATTAACCCTAATCCTACATACAGTTGAAGGACTTCAGGACACAGACACCGCACTAATATGAAATGCCACAGCTGATGCCCTAACACTTGAAGGGGGTTTAAAGTCCCTGAAGAACAGCGATCCTGAGGTCTGATTGCACAGACATTATCAAGCAAAGACAGAGAAACTGCTCCAACACCCACCTGGACTTTTCTTTTGATTTGGAGCTCTGAAGATGTACACAGTAAGAGGGTGCATTTTTCCACTGTTAACTTCAAAATAGGAGTGGAGAAACTGATTCTCACAACCCTTTTTCTCTCTTTCCTTTTTCCACTGCTGATAAGATCTTGATCACTTATCTGTGTGAGTCTATCAGAAAACCACATTGTTAAGACTATATTTTCAAGAATCATTTCTATAGTTTGTACCAGAAAACCACATTACTAGAAGTACTCACTGTAGATTGCCAAATGACCTCAAACCAATAGTTTCAAAAAGGATTTATTCTGCACACATACCCAGATTCCAAGTAGGTTACCATTTCAGAGAAGAAAATAACAAGTGTCCCACAACTGGTGAATGTATCTAATGTTCACGAAAAGCTTACATTGCAGCAAAGTGACCACAGTTCTTTGAAAATAACACAATAAACAATAACCCTCTATAGAACCTAGCAGCAAATCTTGTCAGTTCTATTTTATTTTATTTTTTTAAAGATTTATTTATTTATGCATACAGAGCTGGGGTACAGGCCAGAGGTGTGGGGGTTGAGAGGATTCACCAGAGACAGAGTGGGGAACAGAACAGACAGATTGACAGAAGTGCACTGCTGAGGGGAGCAGCGGGCGAGTCAGAAGAGGTCTACTGCGCCATGTGGATTGCTCCCTACCAGGCCGGGGATTGAACAGTCCTGCAGAGGCTGCAGACAACTTCATAGGTTGCATCTTAACCCCTTGTGCCACCAGGGAGGTCCGTCAGTTTTACTTTAAAAATCAATCACAAATCAACCACCTCATATACTCCACTGTAACTATCCTGGTCCAGATTGCCATTATCTTTCACCTGAATTATGGGGAAAGCCCCCTAATTGACACTCCTGCATGTCCCTTGCTCCTACCTCTAGGGTATTCTCAACAAAGCAGATGAAGAGAAAATTTAAAAATAAAAGTCAGTGTGTCTCTCTCCTCTTCTCTCTCCTCCTGCGGCTACTCTTCTCACTCAGAAGGAAACCCAAAGTCCTTTCAAAGGTCACTACTTTGATTTCATTACAGAGTGTTCTCCCATCACATACTGCACTTCACCCATGCTCACTTCCTTGCTGTACCTCCACCATGTCAAATATTTCCCCATCTCAGGCATTATGCTCTCATTGATCTTTGTGCCCAGAATATTCTTCCCCCAGATATACAACCTTGTTCTTAACCATTGCCACCTTATCAGTAAACCCTTTATTATTTTTTTTAAGATTTATTTATTTATGCATATAAGAACTGGGGTACAGGCTAGAGGTGTGGGGGCTGAGAGGATTCACTAGAAGATAGAGTGGGGAACAGAACAGGCAGACTGACTGAAATACACTGCTGAGGGGAGCAGCAGGCGAGTTAAGAGAGGTCTGCTGCACCATGTGGGTAGCTCCCTGGCTGGAGATTGAACTCATGATGCAGAGGCTGCTGATAGCTTCATAGTGCTATGACTTAATCCCTTGTGCCAGCAGGAAGCCCTCAGTAAACCCTTTAATAACCACCTTGTATAAATTTCCATCACTTACCTAGCTCTCTCCATACCCCTTCTCCTGACTTTTTCTTCTCCCAGTCACTTACAGAACTTGCTTGTTTTCTGGTTATTTCTTTCTATTAGAGTACATGTCAGTTAGGTTCAGAATTTTGATGTTCTGTTAATGTTGCATTCTCCACTTTGGACAGTGCCTAACACAAAGTAGTGTTGAATAAATATTGTGTTAATGAATAAAGACCCCAAATAGGTTCAGGTGAAATTGAGAAAAGATAAAAGTGCAAATAAATATCTTTAAATGGAGGTATATTCTAGAGATACAGTACATATTTAAAAGAGAAAGACAATGGACTCTTCCTATGTCCATATTTCCAAACATTCCTTCAAAGTCAATAAAGAATAACAAGAAAAAAAATACATAAAAAGCCACAGCTTCAGCATAACTGCAGAATATGGAATGCTTAAAATCAAAATTATTCTAAGTAAAAAAAGGAAAAAATCCACCAAATTCCAGAAAACAATCTCCCATACACTTGGTTTTCCATAAATCTTTCTGTGAGGAAGAACCAAATAAGAAAAATTGCAGGAAAATGAAGAGTAAAGGTAACTAGTTCACTCTAAGTCTGACAGGTAACGAAACTCTCCTGGTAGACCACAGTATGGTCCACCAAGAAGGAACTTAGAACTATGTGAAATCTGAAGTGGCAGTCCTTGAAAGAGGAGCTTCTGGGAAAGAAAAAAGATAAAAAAGGAAAGAAGATTGGGTGACAAAGAAAAAAAGAAATTTAGGGTCCCACAAGACAAAAGAGTACCCAGAAGACACAAATCCTCAGCTCTATTCCACCACCACAATCCACTAAAGATTCTGGATTTTGCTGTACTGACACAAGAAGACATCATTCCAGACATCATGGAAAGCAGCCCAATACTAAAAACCTGAAAACAAACAAACAAACAAAAAAACAAAATGAAAGAACAGACTTTTAACCAAAAAAATCATGACGATCCAACACATACCAACTGATAAAGATTACCTCCAAAAACCAATCTTGAATTAGGGAAAAAATAAAAGAACACTCAAAGCTTAATTAAATACATTAAAACTAGCATTTAGAGATATGAATAAAGGATATTGTATGAGAAATGTGAAAACTAAGGACAGAAATGGACAAAGAATAGGAAAAACAGTTTACTGAATTTCAAAATGGAAGAGAAAGTTGTTTCAAAACACTAGAAACTACAACAAAGTAACCCAAGGAAAGCATTAAGAAGGAAACAGTAAACAATAAAGGCACATTAATGAAGTAGAGAATAGAAAGTTTATAGAGTTGATTGAAAAAAGTCAAAATAGCAAACCACTAAACTAACTTGAACAAGGAAAATGAGAGAAAACACAAATAAAAAATGAAATAACAAGGAGGAAACAGAAAACAAATCAAAGAGGCTATGTGATAGACATCTAAACAAATAAATTTGAAGGTCTACACTAAACGGATAATTTTCTTAAGAAACACAACTTATCAAAATTAAATACATTAGAGAGAAAATGTTTAAACAGATCAAATTTACACAATGGGTACAGAAACAATTATTAAAAAACTACCACACACAAAAAGCATCAAGTCAGGATATTTATGGTCTTCTACCACACATCTCTAAGATTGGGTAGTTGTAGTTTCTACAAATATTGCTAGAGCACTGACGATAGCAACAGGCAGAATAATGCCTCTGGTCCACAGGAAGATATTTGTGTCTGAATCCCTATGATTATGTTGTATTATGTGGCCCAGAGGAATTAAGGTAGAGGCAGAATCTAAGCTCCCTGACAGCTGACTTGATAATAGGGAGTTTATCCAAGACCCATTGTAATCTAATCACAAAAGTCCATAAATGTAGAAGAGGGAAGCAGGAGAGTCATTGTCAGAGAAATGTTATAATAGCAAAACTTGGCCATTGCTGACTTTCAAGATGGAAGGAGGCCATGATCCAAGGAATATGGATGGCATCTAGTAGCTGGTGAAGACAAGAAAATGAATTTTCCCACCTTCAGAAATATCTCCATTTTAGCTCAGTGAGAGTCACTTGGGCTTCTTCTTCTTCTTCTTTTTTTTTTAAAGATCTATGTATTTATGCACACATGAACTGGGTACAAGCCAGAGGGGTGTGTGTGTGGGTGGGGGGGGGTGAGAGGATTTACCCAAAACAGAGTGGGAAACAGAACAGGCAGATCGACTGAAATACACTGCTGAGGGGAGCAGCAGGAGAGCCAGGGGAGGTCTGCTGCACCATGTGGGTAGCTCCCGAGCCGGGGACCGAACTTGTGCTGCAGAGGCTGTGGACAGCCTCACAGCGCTGCGCCCAACCCCCTGCACAACCAGGGAGGTCCCACTTGGGCTTTTTTCTGGTGCTTATGATTATTAGATAATAAATTTGTGTTGTTTCAAATAAGTAATTTGTGGTGATTTTTTATTGCAGTAAATAGAAAGCTAGTACAAAATACTAATAAAGAAGTAAAGAAAAACATTCTAATTTATTAAAATAAATTGAGTATGACCTCATTTTGATACCTCAATCCAATGAATACTCTCCATAAAAAAGTAGAAATAAAAGAAAACTACAAACCACTGTTACTCATGTATATTGCTGCAAAAAGACTAAAAAAATATCAAATAGAATCCATTCCCTATAAAGAAAATAACATACCATGACTAAGAGGTATTTAGTCCAGTTATTCAAGGTTAGTTCAATAATAGAAAATCAATACCTACAGATGTAAGGGAAAAAAAATAGTACTATTGCCATAGATGTTGTAAAAGCTTTTGACAAACATCCAATATTCATTCTTGTTAACAGTACTCAAGAAAATAGGAATGAACATTTTTTAAACAGGATATTTAAAGACCTTAACATGACAAAAAGTCTTAGTCCTAAAGCCATTATTTTACTTTCAGTAGAAATACTACACAAATTTCCATTCCAAAGAGGAGGAACACAACATGCCTATTATCTTTACTACCACTCAAAATTTACTGGTGGGGGGGGCCTCCCTGGTGGTGCTGTTATAGGACAGGGAGAGGGGCAGCCCAAACCCCGCAAACCTGCCTATTCTAAACGGGTTCTGCCATCCACCGCATCAACAGAAAACATAGGAGACTTTAATGGGAAGGAACTTTAATAAAACTAGGAAACAATACAGGTAAGGCAGAGTCTAGTTTCTAAATGAAGCACCCAAAGTTACCTGTCCCCTCGTGGGTAAAAGTCCATCCAAATGGGACTGGCCCAGAGCAAGGCCCCAAAGCCTGCCACAAGTCTAAAGCATCTTCCAGTGGGGACCCACAGAAAAGGGCCAGAAACAACCAGACAAGCCCGGAAGGAAAAGAGCAAAATCAACATCAAGATAAAAGCTGCCATTGTTACCTCCCCACGGGTCTCACCCACATCTGTGTCACCTAGTCCACAACCAAAAGACAAGCGCAGTTTCTTCACGTGTCTCTAGGCTCCATGCGCCTCCTCCAGGTCTCCTGGCTCCATCCTGCTTCCTTCCTCAGTCTCTTCTGCAGCTTCTTCTCTCCCTGCTCAGCTCCACCCTCCCTTGGGTGGGGCAGGGAACCTCCCCCTTTCCTGGGGACCACCCTGTTGCAGTGCAAGGGGTTAAACACCACACTATGAAGCAATCTGCAGCCTCTGCAGCACAAATTCTATGCCCGGCCGGCCAGGGAGCAACCCACATGGCAAAGCAGACCACTCCTGTCTCGCCTGCTGCTCCCCTCAGCAGTGTATTTCAGTCATTCTGCCTGTTCTGTTCCCTATTCTGTCTCTGATGGATCCTCTCATCCCACTACCCCTGCATCTCTAGCCTGTACCCCAGCTCCTTTATGCATAAATATATAAATCTTAAAAAGAAAAGTACTGATGGTATTAGCCGATGAAACTAAAGAAAGAAAAATTAACTAAAGGCGTAAGATTTGGTAAAAAGCCAAATCATTTCTTTGGTTATATGACACAAAGCATAATGGGAAAGCTTTGGAAAATCAATGGTCAATGATCAGTACAATAATTCAGTAAGATATGAAATTAAAAGACAGAAATAAATAGCCTTCATATATACAACTATAACCTGAGAAATAATGGAAGAGAAACTCTAACTTATAATAGCACCAAGGAAGATTAAATATGTATTTACATATTTGATAATATGCAAATATTATTAAAATGTGCACAATTTACATGAGGAAAACTTTAAATTACTCTGGAAAAACACAAAAGTAGACTTAGATAAATGGAAAGCATTTCATGTTTCTTGGAAGGATGACTCACTACCATAAAGATGTCAGATCTCACTAACTTAATTTATAAGTTTAATTTAACCCCATCAAAAATACCAACAATTCTGTGTAGTATAGAGGTAGACACATTGATGTGAAAGTTCATTTGGCAAACATACAGGATAACCAGGAAAAGACTAAAAAAGAGTATTTATGCAAGGGGCTAGACATACCAGACATTAAAACACACTACAAAACTTCTATAATTAAAATTATCTATTACTTGTATGTGAGTAAGTTACACATGAGTGGCACAAAATAGAAAGCCCAGAAATAGTTCTGAAGACATATGGAAATAGAGTATATGACATAGCTGGGATCTCAAATCAATGGGACAAAGACAGTTTTTTTAAATAAATGATTTTACATAGTCATTTAGATAAAGATAAAATTAGATCCAAACTCACACCATGTCCAAGAATAAACTCTAAAGTAAATCAGGAATTTAAATTTAAAAATAAAACCATGAAAGTACCAAAAAAAGGTGAATTTCTCTGTAATGTGAATATGGAACTTTCTCACTATAACTAAAAACACACAAGATTAAAAAACTTAATGTCTGACTATATTTTTATGGTTTGATGGTAAAAACTGCTATGGTGAAGAAATGATTAACAGACAAACTAGGAGAAAATATTTGCAGCATGTGTCACAAATAAATGGCTATCACTTTAATATCATTAAAAAACATTCTTCAAAATTACAGGGCCCAGGACTAAAAATCCAATCAAAAAACGGGAAATTACAATTTACAAAAATGAAAAAATAGCCCTTACACATGCAAAAACTGTTCAAAGTTTCTCATAATTAGAGAAATACAAACTAAAACAAATTCAGATGCCATTTCTCACCCATTGGGTTGGCTAAAATGCAAGAAAACAATAGGATGTTTGATTGGTCAAGCCTTGAGGAAAGTCACTCTCATATGTTGGTGGTGGGAATGCAAACTAGGATAAGCCTAATGGTGTTGGGTTGGAATTGGAGGACTCAGAATGAACTGGTGTCTTCAACACATATATAAATAGATAGCCAAATATGTGCAGAAACTTATAAAAGCCCCAGATCACATGGCACGCAAGTGGGGAGAGGATGGGTTAGTCAACAAAATGGCCATGATGAAAACTAATTAAATTTCTATTGAAAATTTAAATAGGAAATAAAAATGTGAAAATACTAGAAAAGATAATAACAATGTATCCTATTGTTCTTTTGGGAGTGAAGTTAGTTTTCAAATCAAAATTGAAAAAAGTACAAGCAATAAGGCAAAAATGATGACATATTTAACTCATTAAAATCAGAAAATTGGTTCATGAAATGATACTCAAAGTAGAGTGAAAATCAAGCCACAAACGGAAAGAAAATCATTATAATGCATGTAAGTAATGAATGAGTAACATCCAGGTATGTGAACTATTTCTAACGGGTACAAGTGAAATAACATAATAGAAAAAGAAAGAAAGAATCTCAAGAAGCAATTCTCACAACAGGAAACTCCAACAATCCATAAACATACAAAATGTACTCCATTCTTAAAAAATAGAAAATTAATGCAGAGTAGGTTTCTTCTAGGAAGGGATGTAATTAGATTATGGAGCGGTACACACAGGGCTTCACCTTTACCTGAAACATTTTATTTTTGAAATAAAATGTGAAAAGCATGTAGGGCAGGATGTTAAGTTTTACTGAACTTGGATAACTAGCACAGGGTCATCATAAAGCAATTCTTTACACTTTTCTCCGTGTCTGGAGGATTTCATGCCAGAACAGCGTTCCTGTGTTGTTCCCCATCCTAGCAAGACATTCCTTCCACCAAGGCAAGCCTTCAGCAGCTGATGCTACTCTTTCTCTACTAAATATGCCAAGTGTTTTGTAAAGGATTTACATGTCACTTACACTCTGCATGACTAAAATACAGAACTTCAAAAGCTAACTTTTTTGGGGTGGGGCTGTACTATGTAATTTTGATTTCCATTATGATAAATGAGAAGTAGTATTGAACTTGCTATTTTTATTTTAAAAATGTGATGCTTATAAACTTTCTAGAAGCCGGATATTTGGATCAGACTGGTCAATATTATTTAAAGCTGAAACATTTTGTATAGATTCTGGTAAAATTATGTAATTAAGAAGCAAATCAGAATGCTTAAGCCATAGCTACTTAACATGATTATAGATGCTGATTATTCAAATGGAATTAATTACTCATAAATTCCCCAAGAACATTAACTAACTGTCTAGTGGCAGAAAACAGGCAATTTTACTCTTATAGAATATATGCTAGAATTTTTTCTTTTCTGGAAAAATGGAAAACAACTAAGTATTTAATTGGTCAGTATCTAAAGAGAAATGAGGAAGCCTTTAGTTCCACAATCAATACAGGAATTTGAACTAAAAGAAAAGCTTCTGGAGCTTATTAACTGCATCTAAAATTTAAATGAGGGGGGCTCCCTGGTGGCGCAAGGGGTTAAGACCCAACCTATGAAGCTATCCACAGCCACTGCAGCATGAGTTCAATCCCCGGCCAGGGAGCTATCCACATGGTGCAGTAGACCTCGCCTAACTCGCCCGCTGCTCCCCTCAGCAGTGTATTTCGGTCCATCTGCTTGTTCTGTTCCCCGCTCTGTTTCTGGTGAATCTTCTCACCCCCCCACACCTCTGGCCTGTACCCCAGTTCTTGTATGCATAAATAAATAAATCTTTAAAAAAAAATTTTAAATGAGAGAACTTGTCTCCAGTGATCTCTCATTTAGAGTTAACTAAGGGTTCCAGGACAAAGACCTTTCAGGAACAGAAGGAAACCTGACTTTCTGTTTATTAGAAAGTTAGCTTATCACACTACTTTAAGCATATCTTCTTTTTGGCAATTGACCAGTTGTTTGCCTTGCCTATCTGCTTTGACCTGAGGATAAGCCCTTAGGGGGAAAGGATGAGCATATCCTTTCTCTACTCAGCTTCTTCCACTGTCCACAATGTAGACTTAAACTCTAGAGGAAGTCCAGAAGGCTGACGTTGCTGGGGCTGTCTTAGGTGTTGCACATATTGGAGTCACCAGCTAGGTGTTCTCGGTTGGGAGATAATAAGCCGGAAAGGCTTTCGTGGCTCTAAGGGAAATCTTAAAATGATATTTTTATGGCAGAAATGAGAAGAGGAAGTCAGGCAGGGGACAAACCATGACCTTGGATCTCAAGCCAAGGGCTTTATTTTGCCTTTTCTAGGGTTGGCCCTGTGATCCTAGAGAACTGCTAAAGATTTGCAATAGGGGAGGGACAAGGTCAGATTGGGGTTTCAGGTAGCTCCCTTTGTGAAGCAATCAAACTTCAGACAGTGGATGTAGCAGGTATAGATGGGATGGACTGCAAAGGTAAATACAGATGTATGTATAAATACTTGTGAGAAAAAAGGTTGGAGAAGAATAAGGCAAGGAGGTGTTTTAGTCTTCAGTTCTCCAGAGAAAAAAGCAATAGGATATATGTTATATTTATAGTATATATATTTTATATGCATTATTTATATCTGATATATACAGTTGACTTTTGAACAACATGGGTTTGAACTGTGCGACTGCATTAGAAGTGGATTTTCTTGTAAAGACATCATAAACTGATGGCATGGATAAATATAGTTCAGTACTGTAAATGTATTTTCTCTTCCTTATGAGTTTTTAAATTACATTTTCTTTAGCTTACTTTATTGTAAGAATACAATATATAATACATATGACATACAAAATATGTGTTAATTATCTCATGTTATTGGTAAGATTTCTGGTCAATAACAGGCTTATTACTTAAGTTTTTAGGGAATCAAAAGTTATATGAGGATTTTCAAATGCATGGTGGGGATGGGGGTAAGCACCAAACTCCCACATTGTTTAAGGCTCAACTGTGTGTGTGTATATATATATATATATATATATATATATATATATATATATATATAGTTATATATAATATGCATATGTCCCATACATGTCCAACTATATCTATCTATCTATCTATATAGATAGATATACTGTTATATACATATGATTTATATGAGGAATTAGCTAATGTAATTATGGAGATGAGAAGCCTCACAGTTGGTTGTCTCAGGTAGAAATGATGGTGTAATTCCAAACTGAGTCTGAAGACCTGAGAACAAGGAGAGTTGATGGTGCAGTAGCTGACTTGATGGTGACTGAGGAAGAGCTGATGTTTCAGACAAGTTCAAAGGCATGAAAATACAGTGTCCCAGTTTGAAAGGAAATTCCCGCTTACTTCAACTTTTTGTTCTACTCAGTCCTTCAATTGATTGGATGAAATCTACCCACACTGGAGAGGACGATTTGCTTTACTCAGTTCACTGTTTCAAATGTTAATCTTATCCAGAGATATTCGGCATATGCACCAGAATCTGTTTGAGCAAATATCTGGGCACAGTATGGTCTTGTCAAGTTGACACATAAATTAGCCATCACAGAGAGCTACCACGTTCCTAGTTTAGGTGACTCTGGTGCCAAAATGAAACAGAATAAGTAACATAGGAGAAGGCATGGAAGAAAACTACTGAACTATGCTTGGGATCTGTTGAATTGACATTCCCTGATAATTGAGTGGAGACAACAAGCAAGGAAGCTGCTCAGGGATAGAGTTTGGGAGCCATTAGTGTATACATGGCAACCAGCTCAGGATTATCTACGGCTGGTTTGAGAAAGAGGAATCCAATTTTAAAAGACAGAGAGAAAAAAAATGGTTCAAAATGGTTGGAAAACAGAGAAAATCTGAAGAGTGTGGCACTAGAAGTTAAGGAAGTAGAGTTTCAAGAACTAAGACCTGACAAAAATGATCAGCACAGAGATTCAAGAAGATGGGATTGAAATGTATCCCTCAGTACTGGAGATTAGGACATCATTGAACTAGTGGCCAGGAATTATGATCAAAAGCACAAGCATATATGTAAGGGGCCAAGGGGCCAAGGGGGGAAGAAGATATTTAATTTGAATTGGCAGAAGGCATCACTAATACTCTGAGATTGGTGAAAAATAGTGAAGCCTAATAGAGATGTATTAGAAGTAACAGAGATGGAATAGAGACGAGAAATTGAAGGAGATCAAGTTTATCAGTCATATTCTTCTTGATGAAGGGGAAGGCAAGGTTTTCTGTTAAGAGGAAGAGGTGGGTTTTTTTGTTCAAGATGGTGGGCTGAGGACATGCATCTAAGTCCCCCTCACTTCCTCCCAAAGTTCAGATTTAAATTTATAATTTTTGTTGCAAGGAGATACAGAGGGGTAAAAAATCAGCATCACAGACCAATTTCACAGACAACTGGAATGCACAGCAGACAAAACAGTTCTGGATGACTCAATAATCTCAAATATTCAAGAGGTTGCTCTTATAACTCTGCCATATGCATAATTTAGCTTTTTTCTACATTATTTTATGTAGAAAATAAAATTTACGAATTTTCTGCAGCTGCTACCCAGTATCATCTCTATATTCTCTCTATTTTATGTTTATGCTTTTACTGATGCATTGTATTACCTCTGGCTTTTTTTATTATATTCTCTTTTTTCAATTTTCAACTCATTTGCCAGTTCCTGAGACAGAACACTGATTGGTTCAAGGAGGCAATCACCAGAACAAACACTATTGGGTAGAGCTCTTGTCTCAGTTGCTTGTCAAATTTTGGGGGCTTGGGATGGTGATTTCTGGGTACCAAACATAGTGACACAATCAAAAGACACTAAAATCAAATATCATAGGTAACTCTCTTATATAAGTAGTTGTAAGCAGAAAGTTGAAAGACATAACAAATCCATGTATAGATCTCATATTCAGAAACCTGCAGTCAATATGGGAGAAGTATGGATAGTTACATGCATACACACACACACAATTTTTGCTCTTCATTACAAAAAATATAATAATTAAGATAGCATAGTCCTGGAACAGAGAAAGATAATTGATCAAAGAAAGAAAAAGAAAGCCAGAAACAGATTCTATATGTTTTAGAGCTTACTGATATAATAAATATGCCATTCCAAATTCATGGGTACTGATAATATATTCAATCAGTGGTGTTTAGTCAACAGGCTACTTACCTGTGGCAAAACGAAACAGCGAACCCTCTACTTCATGTACCAAAATAAATTTCATATGGATTTAAAATCTAAACATTAAAATCAAAATTATCAAGGTATCAGAGGCAGATATATAACAGTATCATTCTAACCCTGGGAAGAAGGGTCTCCCTGGGCATGAAACCAAATCTATAAGATATAAAAGGAATAGCGATAGATTTGACTACATAAAAAGCAAAATCTTATATATGTTTACAGGCACCATAACCAAGTAAGGAAATCTACAGATTAAAGAAAATATTTGTAACACATATACTCGACAAAATGCTAACATTTCCAGTACATAATTTATCCTAAGTCAATACGCAAAAGACAACAATCTAAAGGGGGAAAATTGAGTGAGTGGAAGATGTAGATATGGGCTATATCTTTTGAAGAAAAAAATATGAATTTTTCTGTGCTTACCCTTCCAAGTTACCATGAGCACCCCTGAACTACTAAGCATACTATTTTCTTGGGAGAGGTTATTTTTTTTTCTTTTTCTTTTTTTTTTTTTTAAAGATTTATTTTATTTATTTATGCATACAAGAACTGGGGTGCAGGCCAGTGGTGTTGGGGGTGAGAGGATTCACCAGAGACAGAGGGGGAGCAGAACAGGCAGATCTACTGAAATACACTGCTGAGGGGAGCAGCAGGTGAGACAAGAGAGGTCTGCTGCACCTCGTGGGTTAGCTCCCTGGTGGGGGATTGAGCTCATGCTGCAGTGGCTGCAGATGGTGTCATAGTGCTGAAACTTAATCCCTTACACCACTAGGGAGTCCCGGGAGAGGATTTTCTTAACACATAGGAACAAACAACTAATGACATGTATTTTAGCCATTAACACTGGCTAATGTTGATAAGGTCCCATTCTATGATCCTGTACTCAGTCCACAAAAGAAGCAAGGCAGATTCCAGGACAGTCTGCTCTGATGAGGTGCTAGATGTTTTAAATTTATTGAGCAGTTGTGTCAGTGGTAACATCACACCATCTCCTCTTTCCTGGAACTCTGAGTTTTTGACAACTTCTAATTTCTGTGATGCTTAGAGATATTCTTAAGGTCTCAACCAATATGTAAATTCTTCAAAGGCAAAAATCCACATTTTTATTTCTTCCTTATCATTTCCCATTGTTTTATTGTATTTTTTCATTCATACTTCCCAAGTGCTGCTGCTGTTATAAACATCCATTTCCAGATGCAACATCCTTCTTCCACCTCAAATCTTTCTGAGATTATTTTTCTCAGTTTCATCATTTGGAAGTTCCTTAAATGAGAGTCTGTAGAGGGGACAATCTTTGAATCTTTGTCTAAACATGCCTTTATTTTACTACATTTTTGACAGATGCTTTCACTGGGAATACTATCACAGATTGACAGTTATCTTCTCCTCAGTATTTTTTAATTCTACTGTCCACTGCTCTTCTAAGAGTTAGTTTTCAGTCTGCAAAAGCCTTCTTTTAGACTTTTTTTTCCATGATTGCTATAAAAATCTTCTTTCTTTTTTTGTGTTCTGCAATAATGCCACAAAGTATGTAGGTGTGAGTTTCCTTTTATTATCTTGATTCATTATTCTTTTTAAGTCTGAGGATTTATGTCATTTATCAATTTTAATTCTTAGTCATTGTTTTTAATAATGTCTCTCCGAGCTCCCTTTATTCTGTCTTTCTTTCTGGAACTCATTACATAATTTGGTCTTTTCTTTCTATCTTCCATGTTATATCACCTCTTTGATATTTTCCATATTTTTGTCTTTCTGGGCTCTACTCTGTGTAATATCCCAGATCTTCAACTCACAAATTATTTTGTAGTGGAACAGTTAGAATAGTTGAAACTTCCATTAAGCTTTAAATTTCAATCATTATATTTTCAAACTTGAGAATGTCTACTTGATTCCTTGATAATTTTTGAATAATATTTTGGACTCCATCTCTTACAAAAGCACACATATTCTTTTTGAACACTATTCACAATAAGTATTAATATTATAAGACTTCTGTCTGTGACTCTATTGTTTTTTGTTTCCGCTGATTTCAACATGCAACTTTGTGTGTGTTTTGTAATTTTAAAACATTTATGTGCTCCCCTTTTTGGAACTCTATCTGAGGGAATTATATGAGGTCTCCTCTGAGAATGCATTCTTCTTGGGATATTTTGCTTTTATTCAGACCCAAGATCATTTCAAATTCAAATTCTTGGCTTGCAATTTGTAAGATTAGGCAAATAGTAATATGAAAGACTTGTGGGCTGGCACTTGGCCACAATTATCAGGAGTATCTTTTAAATTTTTCCTTGCACTAGCATGATTCTTAAATATCATTTAAACATTTATAAAACACATCAAACACTTAGAATAATAAATAACATCTGTGTATATATAATATACAATTGGTTGTTCTGTTACACAATTTTTTTCTTTCTTATTTCTGTTTCACACTTCCTCTCTGTTTTTTGAAAAATACAAGTGTCTATTTTTAATAACAAAATATAACAACTATGTTCAGAGATACTGAGAACATGAGACAGCAGAATGATATTAATCTAATCCAGATGAACCCAAACTAGTGTAATTTATAAAGAGGATTAGGAGTTTGAATCGGGACTTGAAGGAAATGGTAAGCATTTGGATTAGCTGTTGAGAGAAATTGGAATAGATGACAAAAACAAATAAAAGGGTCGGTAAGCAACATTTCTGAGAACTCAACTGTGGTAACTGCTCACAACTACGAGTATCCACACTGTAATGTCTGTACATGACTGGAATTCTGCTTGGTGGGTCTGGCAGAAGGACAAAGAGTTATGGATCCCACAAGTAGAGTATTTTGCAGAAAGGTTTCTTAGATTTGATGTGCATACAAATGCCCTGGGTATCTTATTAAAATGACGATTCTTATTAATTTTAAATAAGATTAATTTAATAATTATATATAATAATTATACATAATTTTATGTAATACTTATATATGATAATTTAATAATTTAAATGAACTGTTAAAATGCAGATTCTTATTATTTTCAATGGTCTGGGAAGAGACCTGACACTATACATTTCCAAAAATTCCCAGGCATTGCCAATACTGCTGGCATTGGGACTGCTCTTTAAGTAGACACATGGTCCTGGTTATGAAGATGATGAAGAAAAAAAGGGCCCTGACACAGCTGAAATAACTAGAGGGCAAGGAACTACAGGGACATCGCTGTGCATTGATGACGAGGCATAGAAGGAGTAAAAGATGAGAGATGAGGAAAGAAAGGAGATTGGTTAGAATGAGATGGGATAGTTTAGTGTCTATGTTATAGGACAATTCTAGGTTGAGCTAGAGTCAAGGAAATAACTCATGGAGTGAGTGTCTGAAATGAAGCTGTAAGGTACCTAGAGTTAAGAAGGTCTAGGAATTAGAGGTTCAGTTAGGAGTTGTTGCCTTAGTGAAATTTGCATCAATTATGGAAGGAGGTGGGGTACAGAAGACAGGGAACCCAACTGCAGGTCTTTAGTAAATGGGCCTGGATGGTGTGGTTTTGAAAGTATTTGGCAAGTTGGTGGCTGATCTTGGCAAGGAGGGGTAAAACGGCAGACACAGTCTCAAAATAGGTTGAACTTGAGGGCTGGGTGGAAGCACAATGAATAGTTAATATAGGAAAATTGAGGAACATCAGCTGAGGAGAGGCAGTAAAAAGAACATCTTTGCAAAAAGATTGCTGAGTAGGAGACTGTTTAAAATGGAATAAAGTCACCAATGGGAAGAGTTTAGCGTTAGCAATAAGAGAATGAATCTGGAGTAGACATTCTTGGTACCTAGCTTAGATCTCTCAACTTTCTGGTATGTACATCCACAGCTGCTACAAGAGTCTATGCTTGTGAACGTCACTGGAGAAGAAGGACCATTAGCTGAGAGGGGTGATCCTGCTCAGATCCCCAGAAGTGCCCAGTAACTGACTGATGTGGGGGTGCTAAAGCTCTTTATGTGTCTCTATACACAGGACAACTCTGAAGGGTGGGGGACTTCCATTCCAGAGGCTCTGTGTGGATTAGGCCATGATTAGACTTCACTAAGACCACATGCTTGCTTCTCTCCTTCCCTTTTCTTGTCCTGTTTCCCTAAGACTCTAACAGATTTGTACTGAACAGAAATCCCTCAATAAACCACATGCACCCAAAATTCTGTTTCAGCTCTGCTTCCAGGGATTCTGACATAAGGTAGATGGTTGCAGAAGTAGTCCTAGGCATATTCTGGAGCTGAATCCACCAGTCATTGGAAAAAATGGAGCAGCTTCCTGGTGGTGATCCATGGAACACATAGCAAGTGCAGTGAACTGGGATGCGGTGCATGTCGAAATGGATTCAGGCTTGGGCATTGTCTCTGGAATTTGTGAAGTGCAAAATGAAACAAGAATTATGAGGACAGTGGAACTGGGTGGGTATGCTGAGCAGCACTGATACTTGGAAGATAAAATGACAAATCAGGGCAATAAAACACCAATCAAAGCAAAGGGTCTTCTTGTCAGCCTATATAGACTCATCTCCATCAACCAGGACCAGGACCTAATCTAAGAGTAGTAGGTATATCCTTTCACAGAAGGAAGATTCTCAGCTCTGGCAAGTCTCCTACACCAAAATCAAATTCCTGAAAAGAAAAGAGTGAGACCTTGAGACTCAGGATGAAGATATCTAGGTAGATGCACTTGAAAACCTTGGCTACTCAGATTTCCCTAAGCCCTAACGCCTGCAAAAATGATTATCACTCCTTTTTAGGTGACTGCAATCCTACTTCTTGCTTGAAGGTCACAAAGAAGGTGGGTTGTAGAACTACCCTTATCCTCAGGAACTGCCCCCACCTCCCCTGTTAGCAATCAGAGCAAAAACCAGGCTCAAATCTTGGCATGATCCAATTGGAAAGTACTGGGCCTGCTAAGGGAGCACAGAGATTAAAAGCCAGAGGACCTAGGGGCACTTACTAGCCCCTCTTGTCAGAAATGGGGATTTGGGTGGGAGTGGATGCCAGGGAGATTGGATCAAGGGAAGGAGCAGAATGTAAAGCTGGATAAAGGAGGGGTTGTTGAAATGGGGCACCTTCCATGATACCTGACTAGAGTATGGTTATGAAATGCCATGTGAATTGCTCATGGAGTCTTGGGAAAAGTGATGAGTCACAATAAATGGGGAAGG
This sequence comes from Talpa occidentalis, assembly GCF_014898055.3. NCBI lineage: Eukaryota > Metazoa > Chordata > Mammalia > Eulipotyphla > Talpidae > Talpa > Talpa occidentalis. Next base: position 47,707,993 of record NW_023604861.1, on the reverse strand, counting down.
GATGCCAAAATTGCCATAAAAGACTATGGAGGAAGGAATAAAAGGCTAAAGAAGTGAATGTGCTAAAATGGATCATTTATATAAGATTGGAAGACCCAGACAGCTGACAATTGTCTTTGGGAGGACCTAAAGGCACACCTTTTTTTAATCACAGGTAAGAAAATAAGTTTCAAACTGCATTATATCCTAGAAGGAATGGCAGAGGTTAGTGCCACTGTCAAAGTCCTAAGGGATATAAGGCTGGTGGTCCTTATCATGTCCCCATTTAATTCGCCATTCTGACCCCTGAACAAAGATGGAACCTGGGAAAGACATGTTCTACCATATCCGTAAGTGCACAGAAGTGCAGTGCGTGGCATGGCTGCATTTTCTAGAGCAGACGAACAGAGACTGCATGCAGTATGTTACTACTAAGTTGGCAAGTACATTCTACTCCATACCACCCAAATCAGAGGAATGGAAGCAGCTATCCTCACTGGGAAAGAACTGTATTCTGCATTAAAGTCTTGCCCCAGGACTGTGTTAATCCTGCACTTTAAAGTCTGAAAAAGCATAGGCCAGTGGAACATTTGCAGAACATCACATTGTTCTACTACATTGCGGAGACCATTTTCATCTGATCAGATGAACAAAAAATGGGAAGTATACTGAAGGTCTTTGTAAGATACACTTGCTGCAGAACTCTTCAAAGACACAGACCTGCCAAAAAAGTTATTAGGGGCCCAATTGTCTGTGGCAAGGCAGAACATTTCCTCCAAAGGCGAAGACAAATTACTGTACCTTGTACTTCCTAATACTAGGAAAGAAATAAAAGCATTGGCAGGCTGCTGTGCATTGTGGAGCAGTATTTTCCTCCCTTGAGAATGCCGATGGGGCCACTTATCAGGTGATATGGAAACAGTTCTGCTGTAGGTCTTGGCTAAGGTCCCAGTAGCCCTGCCATTCCCTATCCTGCTTCCCTTACTCCCTTATGGGTTTTCTTGGAGCATATTTCCCCAATAATTCATTTATTTAGAGACTGTTGTCTCAGAATCTGCTTTTAGAGATCTCAACATAAGACAAGTTCATAAAGGGGATGTGGTGATCATGGGTAATGGAGGGGGACTGGTTTTTATTTGATGGTGAAAGGTGAGTGGGATGAAAACAAGGCATGGTCAAATGGTGACTGCTTCACGTATCCCAACTGGATGTAGGTCCTGGACAGGGCTGCACCCATTGGCTTGGGGGAACTGTCTCACAGTGAACGAGCCAGGAGGAAAACCTCCTCCTCTTCCCTAGTGTCTGGCTTGTTGGCCTCTGGAAGTGTGAGACCTTGAGAAGTGCAGGCAAGCAGAGCACCTATTTGGAGATATCTCTGACCAGATGTGCTGAGCTCTCCAAACACACATGAACTGGAATGTGTTAGACTGGGATTCCCTTTTTGGGTTCCATGTAGGTATAGAGGCAACTACACAATAAATCCTTCCAGAATTTAATTTCATTTAGAAAGTGGGCCTGTATCAAAGACCATGATAGTTATAATCTTAATTCCAAGTATACTTTTAAAAATTGATATTACAAATTGTTTAACACTTTTTAAGTAACTTTTTCATTGCCATAAATTCAGTAAACAAGTAATATTGACTGTCTATTGTCTTATCAAGCACTATTCTAGACTAAGCTAATAGTGACTCTGGGATTTTTTTCAATACCATTTATCCATATAGATTTAAATGTCAGAACTGGGCCTCCCTCGTAGCACAAGGGGGTAAGACACAACCTATGAAGCAATCCGTAGCCACTGAAGCACGAGTTCTATCCCCAGCCAAGGAGCTACCCACATGGTGCAGCAGACCTCTCCTGACTTGCCCACTCAGCAGTGTATTTCAGTCAATTCATCTCTTCTGTTCCCTACTCTGTCTCTGGTGAATCCTCTTACCTCCTGCACCTCTGGCCTGTATCCCAGTTCTTGTATAGATAAATAAATCTTTAAAAAAATGTCAGAACTGTAACATATATACCAGGAGTTATTATTTATAATACATACTACATATTATATAGTTTATGACCCCTCTGAATTTTTGAGTGTTTTGGGAGGTGGCATCCTTCCTTCTTTGGGTCATAAGCTTCTAGATGATAGAAACATGTGACTATTCTTTTAAACGGTATTTTCATCATGTCTGGCAGGGCTTTGCCCCCAGTGGGTGACTAAGTGACATCCTAACCAGAGCTGAGCATAAGCAAGTTTTTAGTCCACAAACAACTGGGATTAGTTTCATAAAACTTGTAAAGTAAAGCCCTAAAACTGTCTCAGTGTAGGAGTTTTAGCTGGGTGTTATTTATTTCATTTTAAACCTGACAGAATGAGAGATAGACAAAGACTTTTTTTCTCCATTTCTCAGTGTACTGCTGATAAATTTTGCAGGGCACCAATTTTAAAAAGATCTGAAAGACATCATATTTTAAAGCATGACATGACAATGTTCCCCCTACATAATGAATATATTAATGAATTCTGACAAAAAGAATTATGCTCTTGTCTTTTTAAAACAGCTGTTTAAGCAAAACAAGTAGCATCCCCAGAAGGGTTTGTTAAGTTGCAGTATAGCATAGCCTAGTGGACTGACAATAAATATGGATTGCAGGCATCCTGATTAATAATCCTGGCCTTGCCATGCACACTTGCTGTGGAATTTCTTAACAAAGCCACACTTAGCTCTGGTTCTACCTGAATCCTTAGAGTGAAGAGACTGCATTTTCTCAAGTGACAGCCCCCCTAATTTTCCTCATGTCAGTCAATGGCACCACTATTAACTCGCTATTCAGACCAAGAACTAAAGAGACATGCCGGATTCCTCTCCTTCCTTTCATTGCCTCCCTGAATCCAATCCACCAACACTCTTTGCTCTACCTTCAAAACACAACACATCCAAAATCCACCTTCCACATCCTCTTCTACCATCACCCCGGTCCAAATCACCAGAACTCTTTGGGTGTGTCCACAGCGTCTGAACCAACCTTCTACCTTCTACTTCCATTCTTGCCTCTCCAGAGTCCAATCTCCACAGCAGTCAGGGTGATCTTTTAAACATAGGTCAGGTCATGCACTATCCACATTAAAACTGTCCATTGGCACCGCAGCAAACAAGCTCCACTGTGGGTGATCTAAACCCTTCCCAACCCTTGCAACTGAGTTCCTACCTTTTTCTTACTTATTCCTGCCTTTCTAGTCATACCATATTGCTGTTGTACATCAAACCCATTACTGTCTCAGGACCTGTGCATTTCATGTTTCCTCTTATTGGAATATTTTCTTCTCCATCGTTTTACAGGAATGGTGCCTTCATGTTGTTCAGGTCACTGAGACACAAGTGGCAGAGACTTATTGGCAGAAAGAGTTGTCCCTCAGCCCCTTTCTTTGGTGTGTGGAAGGAAGAGTCCTGTAAAGAGAGTGAATCTATTCTCGATATGGCTCTGACCTTTGCTAACCAAGCAGTAAGAGCTGCCATGCCGCTTCCATTTTTAAAATCTCCATTTAATGCAGGTTTATAGGAGCTACCCTCTTTAAGGACAGCAATTGGGCAGTTGGACTGTTGCTCAAGGCTCTCTCTCTCTCTCTCTCTCTCTATATATATATATATATATATATATACATACACAAATATAGGAGGCAACACCTCATTGATATTTGCTGACAAATATAAAGTGACAGAGACTCTCCTTGACCAAATTTTAGGCTCCTCCAAGGTTTCATTAGGATAGCTTTAACCCTGGGCTCTGTCTTCAGCCTGTCTTGCATTCTTCATTCAACAAGAATCCTGCTAAGTCAGTTTATGGAGAACAGTGTCCCCAGCCCCCACATATCATATCACTCTCTGTATTTCATCAAATTCTGCATCCTCCATCCTTGATATCTGATCACCCTGGCTTGTCTTCAGCAAGAATTCTGTTAGGATGGTTTAGCAAGAATCCCCTGCCCTTGAAGTCTCCTCTTAGTAATTTTCCATTCATTGATCCCCTTCATTCTGCTCAATGACTCCAAATGCTCAGCTGTCTTTGTTGTATCTGGATTGAGTTCCATCATGTTCCCCTGCTGTGATGTTTATGAAACCTGTCTTGGCTGGTATAGGTTAGGACAGGTAAGTAGTCCTGAACAGGGTCTTCCCTACATTTTAACAAGTTTCAAATAAGTTTTCTTTCACAAAAGAAAAGATTTTATCTGGTGTGGGTCCTATATCTTGATGTATACTTTCATTTATTCATTTAATCCACTCATTTATTCAAAACATCTAAGTAGGCAATTCTTTTACCCCCCCCCCCAACATTTAGTAAGGGCTCCAGTGAAATGATAGACTTCTTTATAAGATGTGTTATCTGTCTTGAAGGGGGGTTCCCTGTTTGAGCTGGTACTTCCCAGTGTGGGAGAGTGCTAGGGAAAAGCTTTCATCAGAAAGCTAAAAATAACCATATCTTTCTCCCATAATGGTAGGAATCTTTCTATTCTAGCAAATAATAAAATGTCTTCCTTTGGTTCATAATCGGTTGAAATGAGTTTGGGATGTTGGTGGTTCTATCACTGATCTGGCACAGAACAACTCAATCATATAGTTCATTTGTTTCTAAGCTGGCTTAAATGACAAACAGCCTTTAAGGAAGGGTGGCCTCTAGCAATGTCAGGCAGTAGGCCATGTTGGGGGCACCTGGGACCACTGCCAAGAATGGATGTGATGGGCTAGGGGTCTATAGGAATTCTCTATCCCCCTTTCTCTGAAGGTTAGAAGATAACAAACAAGCAAATAAAGCAATTGGAAACTTCATGGTTGTCCCTGCCTTCTCTGTTTCCTATCTTTTCTCTGCCTAGGCAATGGGTGACAAGACACAGCAACTCAGTGATCTGTGTGTTGGCATGCCTGATGCCCAGGGATGTACTGAGTGTCACTCCTCAGAGACTAGGGACAGACTGAAAGAGTTACTCTATGGGCCACAAGGTCAATGAAATCAAAATGATCTATTTGGATCATAAAAAATGGGTTAGAACTGTATTCAGGTAGAATTACCTTGCATTTCTTACAAATGTTGACATACTGACATATTTTCAGCCTGCCTTGTGATGCTCCTGAGGCTTTATCTTGTTCTGACAAATTAGCCTGGGAGCTGGTATTCTTGTTCCAGAAGGAGATCCAGGAAAAGGCTGGATCTTGGATCTCCGGCAGCATGTCTGGCACACCGTGGGCCCTGAAGGACCACGCAATAAATGGATGAATCTGACACTAGGATTAAAATTTGGTCCCAACACTAGCGTGAAAACTGATATGGTGATACCCCATGTACTCTTAACACTACAGGTGAAGTTTTTAAAACATTTTATTTTATTTTATTTATAGAGGCATGTTTTTATTTATTTATTTGTTTGTTTGTTTGTTTGTTTTGTTTATACAAGCACTGGGTACAGTCAGAAGCGCGGGAGGGTGAGAGAATTCACCAGAGCCAGAGAGGGGAGCAGAGCAGGCAGAAGGACCAAAGTACACTGCTGAGGGGAGCAGCGGGCGGCAGGAGAGGTCTGCGCGCCATGTGGGACCCTCCTCCGGTGGCCGGGGAGCAGCTGGGGATTGAACCGGCGCCGCAGAGGTCGCGGGCAGCTTCGCAACCCAGCGCTCAACCGCTGCGCCACCGGGGAGGCCCTACAGGTGAAGTTTTTAGACCACCAGCACTACTTGAACCAGAGCTGTGGTCAATTTTCACCTGCAAATAACTGTCTATAGTTAAGTGGCTTAAATTAAGAGAGAATGAACAGAGGGGTGGGACTAGGAGCATTGCTGGCTGGGATCCAATGCTGGGGACTGCCATGTCTGAGTGTTTTCTAGACTGAACAGACAAGGCTAAGTCCACGGAGGCATTACATCTGCAGTGAGTGCATCTCAGAGGTGTCAGCAGCTGTCCTGGACAAGTCTTTTGTCCCCCAGCTACTGTCAGGGCCAAAGATAACTGCGCAGAACATGATGATTCCTGGCAATCACACATAGCAGAGAACTTTTATTTTATTTTTTTAAAAGATTTTTATTTTATTTATACAAGAACTGGGGTAAAGGCCAGAGGTGCAGGAAGGTGAGAGGATTCATCAGAGACAGAGTGGGGAACAGAACAGGCAGAAGATCGAAAGCACTGCTGAGGGGAGCAGCAGGAGAGACAGAGAGGTCTGCCATGCCATGTGGGCATCTCCCTGGCCATCCGGGAATCAAACCTGCGCTGCAGAGGCTGCGGACAGCGCTGTGCTCAACCCACTGCGCCACCAGGGAGGCCTAGATCTTTTATTTTAATCCTGCATACTTAAGGGATCCAGACTTTGTTCATGGCCATGAGACTTCATAATACAATTTGGACTGAGCTCTCTCATTGGCTATGTGGCTTCCCTCTCTCCATGCTGAAACACTACGCAGCAGTCAAAGCTGTGTTCCCCTGGACAGAATGTAGCAGGTCAGATGCTGGATTACAAAAAGAAGGTGGGAGCGTAAATCATGATTATAACAGAAAGTTCTGTGTAATCAGGAATTGATGAACACAGGATTTCCACAGGGCTTGGATAAATTCATGGAAGCCCTCACTGGTAGAAAAGAAGGTTATTCTCTTGGCTGTAGTATTTCTTCTTGTTATCTAACTCTCACAAAATATATTCACTCAAAGAGGATGCTTTATAAATACGTACAGGTTTTTTTCCCTCCTTTTTCTTTGGGGATTTTGCTGTGGTGCACTGAAAAAAAGTATTTTTCAAATGCAACCCCACTCCGGGTCTAATTATATACAATATAGGTCATTTTATTTTAAGTGAGCCCCAAAGTGGCTGTTCCTGAACTACTTTATATGTTTTGCATGAATAAGTTTCCCTATTACTGAGGAAAAAGTGGACAAAAGTTAAAGACAAATGTGTTTTCTCTCTAAGCAGCCTGTGCATGATTTTCCAAGGCAGTATTAAGGCAATGGCACTGGAAGATGCTGATTCTTCCAGCAGATTCAGGAGGTTAGTTCTGCCTTGGACAGGGCCCATGGCCAAGGCCACCCTCTTGCTATGGCCCCATGGGCACATCTTCCCACAGGCTCTAAAATCACAGGCTACTTCGGACCCCTGGGAGAGGTAAGGGGACTTGGTGGGTGTGATGTGGCAGGAATGCAAAGCTGAAGCCCAGGATGAGAAGTCTTCCCTATACAGACACGCTTTTTATACAGATCAGAACTTTTCCATGTGGACTAAAATTTGACAAGAGTAATTTATTCATTTCTCCCCTTAGAAACACATTTCTGCCTTGCCTCTGAAGAACTGTCTGTTCCTCCCACTGCAATACCTCTAGGTTAGATTACAGGGTCACCCTGGCTGCCCCCAATAGCCAAGATTCTGGGGCAGTGGAAATAGACATTATTTCCTTTAGGCCCTCAACATCTATTTTAAAATATCATTTTTACCAAGGTAGCTGTTAGGAACTGCACTGCCTAGAACCTTGCATAAGGGAAAAAAAACCACATATATATTTGTACTCAATTTTCTTGCCACCTGAACTTGTGTTTGCCTTTGCCATGCCTTTTAAGAAGACTGTAAGCCAACACATTAGAAAGTCAGCAATTCAGGGAATACCTGCCTTATCTTTAAAGACATCTCTGAGCTAAGTGGCTGGATTCTGTGGGCAACCTCATCTCACTTATACTCTGCAATCCACATCCAGTCATTCACCCCACTTCTCCTAACACAGCGCTGCATTTACTCTCCTTTTCTCAGGATGCTGAATTGCTGTCTCTCCTCCCTCCTGTTCCTCAGTCATCCTGGTGTCTCCCATGTCAGCCTCACTTTTTCACGAGCCTCTTCATTCCTTTCTAGCAGAACTTTTTTTTTTTTTTTTTTAAGATTTATTTATTTATTTATACAAGCACTGGGTACAGTCAGAAGCACGGGAGGGTGAGAGAATTCACCAGAGCCAGAGTGGGGAACAGAACAGGCGACTGATGAAATACACTGCTGAGGGGAGCAGCGGGCACGCAACAGGAGAGGTCTGCATGCCATGTGGGACCCTCGCCACCGGCCGGGGATTGAACCAGTGCTGCAGAGGCTGCGGGCAGCTTCGCAGCCCAGTGTTCAACCTCTGCGCCACCAGTGAGGCCCAGAAGCCAATTTTTGATAATTCATCACATACTGACTTAGGTTTTCTCATGTGTCATGCGTTCATTATACTCCCATAAATGAGGCCAACTCCCTAAGGGAAAACACTGTGTCTTATACAAAAGAAGACCTCTTCAGACCCAGATTATGAGGCCCATGGTAGGTGCTCTGCCACTTCCTCTTAAAGCAGCGGTCAGACAAAGCCTACGAGCTAATGGTCTTAACACCATTTCCAGAGAGCCTAACTGATGGCTCAAAGGCACCTCAAGGCATCTCAAGTCTGAAGGGCCAATCCATGATCCCACTTGCCCAGTCATTTCTATCTCTATGAGTGGTATCTCGGTTCCCCAGCCAGGGACTCGGACCTCATCCTTGGTCACTATTTTTTCGTTACCCCTTATTCCAACATAGCACTTACCACCCAACTTACCTACTAAACATCCCTGACCACCCACTGACCGTGGTCTCCTCCACCTCCCTGGTCTAAGCCACCACTATACACCCCCGTGTGGACCACTAATGTGGCCTCCTACTTGGCCTCCCTCCCTTCTGTCCCCAAATGGGAGTCTCCTCGGGTTGCTCTCCCCCTACACAGTCCTCCTCCCACGTCCAGATGAGGATGGGACCCCACTACTGCTCAGGAGACTGCAGGTGCTGACCTGCCACCCTCTTCTTCAGTCTGGGATTCAACTGATTACCTTTCAAACCCAATGTGCCAGTCTCCTTTCCTCCCCACCGCCCCCCATCCCTCCACACATCACACACCAAATTTCTGGCAATATTGCTCCTCGGCCTCTTTCTTCAATCTCAGAGGACCTATTCCTCTTCTCCCAGATCTGATATTGCTTTTTATATTTATTTTTGTATGACTTGAGCAAGTCTTCCACCAGAGCTCAGGCTTCCTGAGGACCCAGACCATGTCTGCTAAGCTCTCTCTTGCCTTCCTATTACTGAGCACAGTTTCCAGCCCAGAGCAGACACTTGGTGATAATTTTTTGAATAAACAGTCATTATCACAAAGTGGCAGAGTACTCAAACCATCTCAGTTTATCCTTACTACAGTCTCATTCACGAAAGGGGATATGGAAACAGAGAAAGGTTCTGTGAATTTTCCAGGTCACCAAGCTGACAAGGATCTGAGCTGAGGCAGATTCCCCACTTAAGTGTTTTCTTCCTTTATGGTACTAAGTGTCATTCCAAATACAAACTGCTAGGAGGCAGCAGAGTGCAGAGATGAAATGGGCTTGAATGTCAGTATGGCCTCACTTCAGATTCCAGTCTTGTGCAAGTTTACTTGTGCCACTTTTGTCAAAGCAATTCATCTTCTTGACTAGTCCCCACCCACAAGCTTGTAGTGAAAATGCAATAGGACAGTATGGTGAGTTCCTACCCAAGTGTCTGGCACATGGAAAATATACATACATTGTAGCTAATTAATAGTGATGATGAACAAGCTATATATAAATCCCACTTGGTTCCAATATCTGCAAGTAATTCCTATACTGTAGCAGGTTACTTTCTATACCATAACTATGAATATGCTGTAAGTGGCTTCTGATTATATAGTATCAAGTGCTTTTGCTCATTGTATTAGGAATTTTAGCTATTTCTCCTCTTTTGTTCACTGTAGTTGCAAACTTCTCGCTCTGTCTAGCCTACTTTATATGCCCCAGATTTTCCTTCCTGGCACAGTGCTTCCTCTCTCTTCCTCAATTCCAACTGCACCTGTATCTGGGAGGAAGCCCAGAAATCTGACCCTTGAGGACCCTGCGAATAGATTTAGCAGCAGAGGGGATTTTAGTCAGATGCAGATTCTAATTTGGATTGTTCTACCTTTATCTTCCCTCACTACCCATAATCCATAATCAAAGTAGATTTTCCTAGAAGGTGACAAAATGACAGTCCCAGTTTTCCAAAGCATGAGATTTGTACCAGAACAGCCATGTCAACTTCCACTTCTTCCTCACTGATAAAGGCAGAGCCCTCCATGAGTCCATCTCAGATGCATTCCTCCTCCTGGCAGAACACCGTAAGCAACTACAAAGAGACATTAACCAGTCCTGTACCGACGTGGTGCAAATCACTGTTGTCACCAAATCCAACCCACAGAGAAACAGTGCAGGAGGGGATACTCCCCTTCCTTATAGGACTCACTTTAAACTCTTTGCTGCCTTTAAAGATGAGGCAAATGTTAGCACATGCCACTTGAAACTATACAAATTTGCTGGAGGACAAGCGAGTGAGATCTGAGATTACTGCAGTCCTTGAATAACATTATTTTGTCAAGGTTGTTTGGTTATAACATGGATGACATAGAAAAAAAACAACCCTGGCAGAGATTGAATGAAATGGCATTATTTGAAGACCTGCTTTCCTTCGTTATGCTTCCTTTCACTTAAAGTCATTTCCAAGAGCCTATCAACAAGGTTGAGCGAGGATTTGTTGTGCTTTCTAGGGGCAACTGAGACTCACAGCTGCCCAAGGTCACGGCTGGTGTGGCCATCTGCAGCAGCACTACCATGTCTCTCTCAGTTTCTCTTCCTCCCCTGCCCTGGGGCAGGGTACCCTGAGGACAAAGTGATTAATCACCCTGGTGTTTCTCCTGGCCATGAGAGGAAGATGGATCAGAGGGGAGAGAGCAGGTACCCTCAAATCCCAGCTCTGCCATGCAGGCTGGGTTGTGTAGCCTCTCTGAACTCCAGTTTTCCATGTGCAAAAAGAGACTTTTCTCATGGACAGATGCTTATCACAGCCCCGAGGCCTCCCTCCTCTGGAGGCTGAAAGTATTATTTGGTGGAAAATAACTCCTACTAATTCCTTCTTATTTTCAGTTACAACAGGTATAAATTTCAAATTTTCAAAAGTGTTTTTTTTTTTAAGATTTATTTATTTATTTATACAAATACTGGGTACAGTCAGAAGCGCGGGTGGGTGAGAGAATTCACCAGAGACAGAGTGGGGAACAGAACAGGCAGACCGTCAAAGTATACTGCTGAGGGGAGCAGTGGAAGTGGCAGGAGAGGTCTGCGTACCATGTGAGACCCTCACCGGTAGCCGGGGATTGAATTGGCGCTGCAGAGGCTGCAGGCAGCTTCGCAACCCAGCACTCAACCGCTGCGCCACCGGGCAGGCCCTGAAATTTTCAAAAGTTTTAAGTATAGTTTTCTTATAGTCTGCTCTTAATCACTGTCCTTGGGTCCATTTTTCCTCACTAATGAGAGGCCTAATCCAACTGCTTTTAAATACAGAATTAAATTCCATAACTTCTCAATTTAGGTTTACAAAAAACCTACTATCAGTTTGAAAACTCCCTCCTAGATTGTTCTCTCCTGCTTTACCTTGGGTTGATTCTGAGGTCCAAGGGAATACGTCACAGGTTATGGTGGGAGGTGGGATTTGTTGCCTTCCGGATCTCCATTATCTTACTCATGGGCTGTGGGCCTTTGAGCCACTGCTCATCTGGAAGGATGCTGGGGTGTCACCTTTCACACAACTGGAGGGAGCTTTCTGGAGTGTTTTCTCCAGATGTGTACACAACATTCTAAGGGCTGAGGCCCTGACTGTCTTCACAGTTCCCCATGAGGACTGGGGCCTCTGGCTGTCTGGTCCCCAGGTCCCCTCTCCCCCTTGTATTGGTTCTCTATGCAGCTTTCAGGAGATTGGTTCTGCCTCCTTATCCTAGTCCTGCAACAACCCTACTCTGCCACTGCTAGCCTATAAGTGGCCCATAGAGGTCAGTGAGGTTGTAACCACCAGGAGTGCAAATTTGAAGAGTAAGACGAAGGTCCCCACAATTCTAGGATCCCCAAATAACGGAGGTTTCTCTGGGTTTCAGTCTGTCCTCCAGGACTCAGCCTGGGGTGGGGAGGGGGGGTGAGAACAGACTAGGACTAAATCTTGACATTCTTCTAGAACTCTCTTCCCCCTTCCCAGCTTAGAAAAGTTCCCTCTAAGTGAAGGATAAGGGGAGGCTAGAGATTCACTTCTGCCCAGATTAACTGCCCTTTTCAAATCATTTCCCAACTCTCAGGCTTTATAGGGTGAAGTGCAGAATGAATCGTTGGCCATTCTGTAGTGAGAAGGGACAGTGGGCCTGGCTGGCAGCCACAGGCTGCCCACAAACAAATCTAAGAATTTTTGAGTTTTACTCAACACATATCAACACTTTATACATTATCCTGCAATAGATGCAACTGATTCCCATGAATAAGTGGGAACCCACCTCAGCAAACACTAAATTCATTGGCCTTCTCTGTAAATTTCAAAGGAATAGGTCCCAAGAACAAAAAGAAAATGACATTTTTTCTTTCAAAAACATTATTAAAAATGAACATACAGTGACACTTTCCTGCGTGTCTGTGTGACTTGCTGTGTACAGTGCTACAGTTAAAACATTCATAGATCTGTAACTACTAGCACAACCAGAACACAGGACAGAATTTCCCTTGCACACCTCCCCCAATCCCTGATGCCTGGGAATTGCTAATCTGTTCTCCATGCTATATCTTTGTCTTATGGAAAAGCTCACGAAAGCAAAGAGTATGTAATTTTTTGGTGAATCCCCTCCATAGCTCAGTTTAATGCCTTAGAGAATCATCCAAGTTGCTGTGTGTACCAGCAGGTCATTCTTTCGTGATATCTTTGGAGTCTCTGGGGAGAGCCTTTTTTCATTCCTGAAGCTGGGACCTTTGCCTTTTTCTTTCTCTGTCAGTCTTCCAATAGGTTCATCAATTTTATTGGCCATTTTAAAGGCCAGGGGCTTTTTGTTTGTTTCATTGATTGAATTACTTTTTTGTTTTTAATTTCATTGATTTCTCCTCCCATTGTTATTTTTTCCTTTCTTGCTTGGGAGCTTTTTTTTTTTTTTAATGCTTTTCTGCCAGTTCTACATGTGAAATATTTTGACACTAGAGTAATATTTATTAGAATATAAAATTCTTCAAGGAGTTCTATTCTGGTGGATCTGGCGAAAAGTCAGTTCCCTATGAATATTCTTAAAAGCCTCATATTAATATAGCTATTCCAATTTTTTAATATTAATGCTGGCATGGTAAATCTCCATCCTTTTAATCTGAGTCTTTATATTTCAATTTGATTTCTTGTGGACAACCTATAGTTTGGTTTTTAAAGAGTCACTGCTGACTTTTAATTGTATGTTTAAACTACTCACCTTTAAAGTAATTATTCATATAGTTGGGTTAAGATTTACTATAATTGTAACTCTTCCAATCATTGCATTTATTTATCCATCTCTTCACCCCCTTCCTTATCCTCTCTCTTCTTCATGCTTATATAACATGAATATAGAATTCTGACTCTGTATTTCTTTCAAACTGAAACAAAAATTGAGGAAATACTATTGAAGAATTTGAGAATGACATCACCTGTGTAGTTTGCCAGCACAGTACTTAGGTTAAGTCTTTGTTTTGAGAGAACAAAGCTGTGCAACAGAATCTCAGTACTTTTGAATTGTAAATGTTTCTTTTTCTGTTCCTGGGAGGGTGGAAGCAATGGGTTTTCACTCCAGGGATTGAATTAAAGATATAGATTGACTGTTAGGTTGTGCTATATGTAATTGCTTTTATGAATTATCTCTTAGGCAAACTGCTTGCAGTATACCTCATAAATCTTATTCTTGCTGTCTTAGCAATTTGATTGTCAGGAATACAATGGAAAATGAAAGCAGGGGTGTGTTTTTAATTTCAAACCAAATTTCAATTACATTTGTGTGCTGGGCAGTCTGTAGTTCGAGGGGAGGAGAGTTGGACTTGATTTTTATAAAATTCCCTGGAGTTGAAGGAAATATTTTATATGCATTCTTTTGTCTGGGCAGGGATTTGCATTCCCCAGCAATGCCCTGTAGATGTCACCACTGCCACTTGTCACAGGGTAAAATGTCGGGTTTCACTGTGGATTGAAGGGAGGCCAAACTTTGATAAACCATTTGATTGTGAAGGAAAACTTGAGTGCCAATACCTGTTCACAGATGGTCCTTGGAAGCTGCCAAGGTCTAGGGTATTTCCTCATCCAGCATCATTTTCATCCGCTGTTCAGTTCCTGGTACTGCAAATCACTCCTACCTTTCAGAAGGTCCTCTCTCATTGAGCTCTTTGAAGTGGGATTCCTCAGTTTTCAACACATTTTCTCACCATCTCCTGTTTTCTTATTTTCTTCTGGCCCCTACAAGGTGCTGGCCTACAGCTTTTTTCACTTCCCTGTATCTCACCCCTGTCTATGTCACCTCTATGCAAATGAAACCCAGCTTAACTTTTTTAGATGTTCCTTTTCCTTTCCTGACATCCTTAACTCCTTCATGGTACCCCAGCATCATAAAGCAGAAAGGATCTTGGAAGTGAATAAAAGGGGAAGGGCTGTACTTGGATGCGTGTGGAACACAGCACAAAGAGGATGGTAGAAGACCATAACTTAAGATAATTTAAGAGAATCCTCAATTCAGAGATTCCTCCTGAAATTCCTGGGGAGGATGGGAGTAAGATTTCAGATACTTTTCCCCCCCTGAATTTCAAAGGGACAGGTGATATTTGAGTTAAAAGTCTGCTTGAGATGAGATATGCACATCCCTACAGGTCCACTGCTCCTGGTCCTTTGGAGTTCACCAATGCCCAGGATATATAGTTCCTGAGAAAATGTTTTAAAAGTGAACTCAGGACCCTTGAATATTCCTGAGTTATATCTACACTGATAAGTTTTATGTTCTTAACAGTTAACATTCCCACGATTTTGTGACTGGGGAGGGTTTACCATTAATCAGGGGAGCATCTTATACCTGTTAAAGCCCCAGTGAGTCCCCTAATCAGCAAAAGCTCAGTCCTGCATGTGCTCTCTCCTTTCATCAAGAACTCTGACCTTCTTGCTAGTCCTTCTCACCTCTTGCTGGATTTTTATTACTACTAGCAGAGACTTCTGTTATTTTCTCTGTCTGGAATTTTCTTCCTACTATCCATCCTATACCCTACTACCACAATCATCCTCCTAAAATGCAGCTTCAAGTGCTTTAATACTCCGTCCAAAACTCTCAATGGCCCCTGACTGCCCCACACAGAGTCCCCTGGGTCTTTACTTTGCTATCTGAATCTCCTGCCTCATTTCCCATTGTCATTCCTATGTCCAAGCTTGGCACAAATCAGAGTCTACATCCTCTGCAAGTGGGTCCTTTCTCAGTGCTTTGCCACTGGGCCCACATTCTTCCTGCTGCCTGCCATGCTGAATCCCCCCACCTCTGCCTGCTGAAATCTTATTTACTCTGGAGAGCCAATTATAGTCATCATTCTCTGTAAAGGGTCCCTGGTGGTCACGGCTAGAGGAACAGTTTCTTGCAGGCTCCCCCAGGGTACCTGTGACTTGAACAAGTCTCTGTTCTGGAATTGGAAGTCAGGGTCTGAGATCTTGCTTTAAATCTTCCACTTAACAAATGGGTGTTGAATAAAACAGAATGGCTAGAGTGGATAGTCTTTGGAATCAGAGATAATTCAAGAAGTGTCTATGTGTTGAGGAGGTGGGTGAGATGTGGAGAGAGACTCTTGGTGTGATCAAAATCCTCACAGAAACAAATGGACCCAGGTGCCCAATTCTGGCCCTGGATGGCAAGGCACAGGCACAACCTGCCATGGCACTGACACCTTTCTGAGACCAAATGCTGAGAGGAGGCAAGGAGAGGTTTCAGCCTCGTTAGTTAGGCTACTCACAGCTCTCGCCCCTTCTCTCTGCACTGATGCCATTTTGAGTAATTGGCGGAGATGACTTACTTACAAATTTACTCATATGGTAAATGCTTCACAAAAGTTTGTTCTGAGCAATGATGGTTACGTAGCAGACATATGTACAGTCAGCAGGCTGGGCCCATTAACAAGTGGATACCGTCACCAGAGGAAGAGCGGAGCGTCACCTGGCTTACATCACAGCAATGCCTCACAGAGTCAGAGGAAACAAATTAAATCACAGACCCTGGACCCTGAGAGTCCCTCCCAGTCTCTGGTGTTAGATCTTTAGTCATCCGCATTTTATAGAAAAACTGAGGTCTGTCTAGGAGAGTTAACAGATTCATCTCTCACAGCAAAGCAGTTTTGGGGATGAGGTAACCCTCACTCTTCAGGCAGTAATTAGTTTTTAAACTTATCTTTCTTTTGACCTTTTACTTGGAGGGCAGCATATAGCATTTAAAAATAATTCCAAGTGACATTTAAGCAGAGACCTTGGTATCTGGCAGAGGTCGAGGGCCTGGAAGGGAGGAGTGACATGCCCCAGCGAGGAGCCATTCCCACGGTGCTCCGTGGCTCCCCCGCCTCGCGAAGCGACACTGTCTGTGCTTGCGAAGGGCACATTCTGCATCTTTGAATCTTTAAAGGCTTTTACTTCAGTCTACCGTTAGCCAACTGCCAGAGTCTGGGGAAAGCCCGAAGGCCCCTTTCTAAGCAGCATGTCAGCCTCCTCTCAGCACCTACGGTGTCTGTCTGCTCCCGAAGAGATGACGTTTAATTTTTATTTATATTTATTTATTTATTTTTTTTTTAAGATTTATGTTTTTTTTATTTATACAAGCACTGGGTACAGTCAGAAGCGCGGGAGGGTGAGAGAATTCACCAGAGCCAGACCGGGGAGCAGAGCAGGCAGAAGGACCGAAGTACACTGCTGAGGGGAGCAGCGGGCGGCAGGAGAGGTCTGCGGCCATGTGGGACCCTCCTCCGGTGGCCGGGGAGCAGCCGGGGATCGAACCTGCGCGGCAGAGGCTGCAGGCAGCTTCGCAACCCAGCGCTCAACCGCTGCGCCACCGGGGAGGCCCGATGACGTTTAATTTTTAAAAAGAAACCATTTGTGGCAATGTGTAAGAGAGACAGATGGAATGGGGCGATGCATTTAGTTTCCAAATCCTCCTTGGCACACCAACCCTGCTCTTCCATGCCTCCCCAGACCACTCCCTTCCCATCACAATTGGGTTTTCATGAAGCACAGATCACTTTTTTTATGGCAACATAAAAGGTTAAATATCATCTTGGATTATTTCTTGTTAGCATCCTGTGTGTTTAACTTTTAGACTACTCTTTCATGATTTTTTTTCTTGTAATTGTGTTTTTTCCCTTAATTACATCAAAAGCACTTTGAAGGCTGGGGAGAGGGCATCATAACATAGTAGAAAAATATGGGTGTTGGATATTGACTGACCTAATTAATATCTTAGCTCCACCATTTTAAATTATGATGTCTTGGGAGGGCTACATAATTTAGCTAAATCCTAATTCACCTTCTTCCACTGTCACATGAGAACAACACTTAACAGCAGGGAAGATGGTTGAGTGAAAATAATGTATGTGAAGTGCTTGGAACATAGGAGATGATCAATAAATAGGATTTATATTGTTATTTGGGAATTCTGCCTGTTATTTTCTTGAATTTCCTATTGAATCCTTCATATGACAGAGGCAGGAAGATCCACTGCTAACATACATGTAAATGAACTGAATTTGAAAAACTGAAGTTGAAATATATAAACTATTTAAAAGTATGCACCCCTAACTAAATAAAAACATCATAAAGTGAATATGGAAAAATGCCTAAATATTAAATATAAATGGAAGGTGTTTTATTTCTATTCTTTTACATTTTAAATAAATTTTGGATTGATAGGTCAAAAAGTAAAAGCAAGAAAACGTGTATACTTTGGGAGAAGGATGATGATAAGTCATTAATTTTTAAGCTAGGAAAGTAAACAAATGCTCAACAGATTGCTTCTCATGACTTTCATGCCTAAACTGTTTGATAATAGAAAATTTAAAAACCACCATCTACTCTCACATTCACAAATTTAATGATAAAATGACACAAATATGAAAAAAATGTAACAAAGCTTACTAAAGTAAGTATTCCCTTAAATGGATAAAACATGATACAAAGCAAGACACACCACTTAGGGGGCTCCCTGGTGGCTCAAGGGGTTATGTCTTAGTATTATCAAGCTATCTCCCTGGCCAGGGAGCAACCCACATGGCGCAGCAGACCTCTCCTAGCTTGCCCGCTGCTCCTCTCAGCAGTGTATTTCGGTCGGTCTGCCTGTTCTGTTCCCTGCTCTGTCTCTGGTGAATCCTCTCACCTCCCACACCTCTAGCCTGTACCCCAGCTCTTGTAGGCATAAACAAAAATAAACTGGCCAATCCTCTGGATTGTTCCCTGGGTTAGCCACCAGAGGCTGCTACAGAGTAGCGGTTCAGGAACCAGGCAGCCAGAGAAAGATAAAAATCACTCAACGCCCCTCTGACAAGTGGGAGTCCCCTGAGAGTCACCCTTATTACCACACCAGTTAAAGGTTTGGGGACTACAGATTTCAGTAGATCCATTTGTGGACAGAGCTATCTGGAACCAGTACAAGTGTGAGGCTGGTGTTGGCATCTAAATTCTGAATCTTAGAATCCCTGGCTGCTGGACTGTCACAGCTATGTCACAGCTGACAACTTTCACAGCCGCTCTGCCAGGGGCTATTAAAGCATGGGGCAGAAATGGAAGATTCTTATCTGGGCTTCTAATTCCTTTTTTTCCTAGTGACTCTCCATACATGGAGACTTATTTCCAATATATATTTAAAGGCATCAGCACATTCTGGGAAAAAAATATGAATAGGTAGAGCAGAAAGTTTTTCTTAAAATATGCTCCCGGTCAAACCCTTTATGCATACATATAGTGAAATGAGAATGCTGTGCTTTAACTTTATATGTCTCAGTTTTGTCTTACTCTTCTCTCTCAAGAGTAAAATCCTTGACGGTAGAGCTTTGTATTGAGTATTTGTTCAAACTGCCTTTACCCATTCATTCATTGAATCTCACATAACTTTGTGGAGAGTTACTATTAAGAGTATTTGGAATTGAGGAAATGGAGACTCAAAGATGGACTGATTAGAGGTGACTTAGCTAGTGGGTGGCCAAGCCAGGACAAAGATGTTACTCCTTTGAGTAATGAGGATGAGCCTCAAAGAGAGGCAGTAACGCTCACGGCTGGTGGAGCAGGAGCTGGGAGGGAGTGCTGCCTGGCTCTGCACCCTACTCCACTAGCCACGCACTGTCGATGAAAATGCAGAGAAACATGTGCAGAGTTCCAGAAGGGTCTTCTAATTGGAAGAACAGAAAAATACTGCATTGTCAGGATAGCTGTGAGCTCATCTCTTCATAGCTGGCATGCTCAGCTGTGACCATGTCTCCCACATAATAATAGTGCACTGGTTTCCCATAGGAGTGACACGGGGCACCTCAAGTTCACTAGACCTGGTAACAGAGGGCTCCATCACTATAGTATGATGTGGCTTTTCCTCAGTTTTCCCAGCTGCTCTCATGCCATATCATATTTTCTTGGTCTAATTTGGTATTACTAGTAAACTCTCAAATCAATCCTCTGAAGCCACATGGAATACATGACAGCCTGCATGGTAGCCACTATGTTCAATTATAAAACACTTTTTAAAATGCCCATTTTTCCTTTAGGGGTTTATCTGGAGAGCATTGAGATAAGAAAGACAGAAAAGAACACATTGTGTAGGTGGTGAAATGCCATGGTCATTTGGGAGGTCTGTTTGAAGTTGCTGGTGTGATTTACTGAAAAGAAAATGAAATTCATGTCCACCATCTATCTTGCTGAAATGCCAAATGCAGCTCTAGTGGTAGGGAGGTCCAAGGGAGATGCCTGCAAATCACCTGCTGGTCTCCTTTGACCTCTGACTTAAGAGTCATGTACATACTGCAGAGAAATAAATCCCATGGTCCATGGGCCAACAAAGTGTTCCCAGGCACAGAAATCCATTAACTATGGGGAACTGACCCTTAATTTCAGCACAGGAACTCTCTTTTCTGCTGTGATGCCATAAGTGGGGTTCAAAGGTTCTAACTTGTAAAACACAGAGTATACTGTCCATGTTACATCAATGTCTGTTGGTACATCTATCTATAGGAAACCTCTATAAAGGACTGGTTAGGATTAATTTAAGGACACTGTGGATGACACACGCAAGGAGCATCCCAGAGTGGACAGAATAACAAAGTAACTGTTACTAGAGAAGCTCAATGAATAACCTGTTTTCTTCTCTTTATAAAAGATTTGATAGTGAGTGGAAAATATATGTCCAGCTGAAGAACAAAAATATATCCTTTTTTCTTGAATAAAAAAAATGTTCAGTATTTACCATGGAGAGTCAGGTCTCTCAGCACCTTAAAAAGGTGTACAATTTTGGGCCTCCCCTGGTGGTGCAGCGGTTGAGCACTGGGCTGCAAAGCTGCCCGCAGCCTCTGCAGCACTGGTTCAATCCCCGGCTGCCAGTGAGGGTCCCAGACCTCTCCTGCCATGCCCGCTGCTCCCCAGACCTCTCCTGCCACGCCCGCTGCTCCCCTCAGCAGTATATTTCGTCGTTCTGCCTGTTCTGTTCCCTGCTCTGGCTCTGGTGAATTCTCTCACCCTCCCGCTTCTGACTGTACCCAATGCTTGTATAAATAAATAAATAAATCTTTTTAAAAAAAAGTGTATAATTTTAATTCTCACAGGGGTGTGTATACAGCCTCTGCAGCTGTTCAAGGTTGACACCAACAGTGCTAGACCAGAAAGCACACATGCAATTCAAATTGGTCATATTTATACAATGGACTATTACTTAGTGATCAAAAAAGACAAGCTCATGTCATTTACGGCAACCTGGATGGAACTGGAAGAAATTATGCTAGGAGAAATTAGAAGAAAAAGGACAAAATACCAGATAGCCTCACTTATATGTGGACTATAGAGAAGCCAACAAAAGGTCAAGAAAAAGTCAAAACTAGCAAGTTGACTATAGAACATATAGCATAGGGGGAGGTGGGAGGGGGACATAAGGGGGGTGAGGGGGAAGAACACAAGGGAACATGGTGATGGCTCACAGGTGATAAGGTGGTTAGAAAAGTATGGGTACTACATGATGTAAGAAAAAATAAAGAGATAAGTAAAGAATTGGTAATAAAAATTAATGAATTGGTCATTTATTGCCTGTGCTAAGATAGTGGTTAGGAAAGAAGCTGAAACCATTGGTAAAACTGAAATCTGTTCATCTTGTCTTTCATTACAAAAACAAATTGATAATTGGCTCCTTCTGCTAAAAGCTTTAAGCAAAAAAGAAAAGGACACTAACAAGAAGGGCATCTCAGGCTTTTACACCGTAGGATATCGTGAAAGGTCAGAGTCCTCCATACTTTCAGGCAGATGATTGGGAAAAAAAAATCAACCAGTGGTCATGCGGTGCTACTTAACATCCTTCTGATTTTCTTCTTTAAATTGTTAGAAATTTAGTTTGTTCATTTAGAGAGCATTTACACAGCATTTGTACTTCCTCTAATTTATAGACAAAAGAAGGTCCACAGGAAATTTAAAATGTCCTGTGGGTTTTTAATATGCTGTTTCACAATGTTTAAATCTTGAAGGTAAATTTCCTTTTCTCTTCCAAACATGCCTTGGCTACTTCGAGCTGGAGCACAAAAGCATTCAGATACCAGGCTCCCCCAACCTCTGTCCACCAGCATCCCCCAACCTCTGTCCACATGGAGGGCTGGAGGCTTAGCCACTCCGTGGTTAATAAACTCAGTGTCCAGAACCTCCTGACTGTGTTTTGCTGAGAAGAAACCAACCCTTCCTACATTTTCAGGGAAACACAGGGGGCAGGGAAGACTCCCCACCTCCCCTCCTGAAGCTGTGCTGTGAACACTGCCCTGAGGGGAAGCCCAGGGCTGGCACATTCCATTTCCCACAACAGCCCCTGGGAACAGCACTGCTGCCCTGTCTCTATTTAAGATGAAATGAGCAGAAGTTTCAGAGTTTGGATCTCCTATCTACAATGCAAACAATCATTCTCTGTTTTCCTCAAAGAAATCACTTTCAAATGGTACGTTTATATCCTTTCTACTTTTACAAAATTTTCCCTTTTGAAGTCAAGGTTACTAAGTCATCCTTCCAGACTAACTTCTTCCACACCTAAGTATAAACATGGCTCCCCGTACATGACATGCTGCTGCAGGAGATTCTGAATGACCTTCTGAAAACTGAATCCCAACTCTAACCCTAAACCCAAACTAGAAATACACACACGAATAACCATCTCCATGACTGCCCTCCCCGCCTCAATGAAAAGCACTTCAACATGCACCAAACGTGGCCTCACCTTTCCAAAGAAATGCTGAGTGGACACGGCAAGTGCCTGGAAGCCACGGATGGCCTTTCTCAGCTCCCCCTGGGCCAGGCCCAGCTGCCGGGCCTGCTGCTCACACCGCTCCTTCAGCCGCTGAACCAGCTGCCGCTCTGCTTCACGGGTCTGCAGGTCTGGCTTGGGGGAAAACCCATTTCTGGGAGCCGTGGTCCTCTGCTTGGGGTATCCTACAAGGAAAAAGAGTCGCTTGTGAAAAAAAAAAAAAACCAAACAGCCCAAATACGACATCCCCATTATTACAGAAGGATTTCATCAAGAACAAGAAGCCAAGAAGGAATTGCCGATGGTTTGTCATTTTAGATAGCAAAAGGGGGAA
The DNA here is from genome assembly GCF_014898055.3 of Talpa occidentalis. Lineage (NCBI taxonomy): Eukaryota > Metazoa > Chordata > Mammalia > Eulipotyphla > Talpidae > Talpa > Talpa occidentalis. Next base: position 47,685,337 of record NW_023604861.1, on the reverse strand, counting down.
AAAAGACAAGGACTTAACATCTTTGCCATTTTTGTGCTTCTAAGGGAAAGGTTTCATGTTTAGAAAAAGAACAACAGACTAAACTGCCAAGTTCCTTCCAGTTTCCTACATTTTTTTCAAGTCTGCTTCAAAAGATTGAAGCATTATTTGCTTTCTTCAAGGGGGATACTCTTTGAAAGTGTCTAATGGGAAATCAGCTGGCCCAGGTCGAAGTCACTCATATGATAACCTCACAGTCTTGTAATTGGGCATCAGGGAGTGATGCCTATGTGCCCTTCTCTCCTTTCCATGGTCGTGCTAATGACCTCTTCTTCAATGTCAAGTTCATCACAACCCCAGAACCTGTTCCAGGGATTTCTGGCTTTAAATTGCTACATCATTAATGTCCTCCAAAATATTCCTACCATATGTCCACTTCACACCACTTCATGACTAAAGGCCAGTCCAAACACCATTGCCTCTCACCTTCTGATGGGAAGCTCTGCTTTCCCTACAAGATGATCTTTATAAACACTAAGTAGCTCCAGTTGTGCTCAGTTGCAGCAAGAAGAAAGTTTTCATCATTTGTATCATGGACCCCAGAGCCTCTGAGATCTGACTCCTGCTAGGTAAGTGTCAGGTAGGGACTACAGAGGAAGGACCAGAAATTCCACCACAAGGGGCTGCAAGCGGAGTGGGGATTTTTTTTTTTATCACCTCAGAAAGCATCTTCTTCTTCTTTTTCTTTTTAAAGATTTATTTATTTTTATACAAGAACTGCGGTACAGGTCAGAGGCGTGGGTGGATGAGAAGATTCACCAGAGACACAGAGACATAGTGGGGAGCAGAATAGGCAAACTGACTGAAATACACTGCTGAGGGGAGCAGTGGGCAAGACAGGAGAGGTCTGCTGCGCCATGTGGGTATCTCCCTGGCCAGCCAGGAAGCGAACCCACGCTGCAGAAGATGTGGACAGCTTCACAGCGCTGAGCTCAACCCGCTGTGCCACCGGGGAGGCCCGGAGTGGGGATGTTTTAAGGAGAGGTGATTTTCTTGGTGATTTTTGAAGGCAAGGCTTCAGGAAAGAGCAGGGGGACCAGCACTGCATATGGGCACAGACTGACGAGAGTCCTCCTGGAAACCAGTGTGAGGCTCACACGGACCCACCAAGAACCTCCAGATGTGCATTCTTGCCTGGGCTCAAGCAGATCACTTTCTAGATGTCACATGGACACTGATCTACACACTGAGGAATAAACTTTAATATTTCCAATATTCTTTTGTCTTCCCCTCTGCTTCCCAAATATAAGGGAGTAATATGTACAAAAGCCCAGAAAATAGCACTGTCTTTAGGACCTGATATACCAGACACAGTAATGGGCTTGTGAACATACAAGTGGCCACATATTGGGCCTCCCTGATGGCGCAGGCGGTTGAGCGCCGCACTGTGAAGCTGTCCTAGCCTCTGCATCGTGGGTTCTATCCCGGCCGGGGAGAAATGCACATGGCGCCGCAGACCTCTCTCCTGTCTCACCCGCTGTTCCCCTCAGCAGTGTATTTCGTCAGTCTGCCTGTCTGTTCCCTGCTCTGTCTCTGGTGAATCCTCTCACTCTCCAACACATTTGGTCTGTACCCCGGTTCTTGTATAAATAAATAAATCTTTAAAAATAAAAAACAAGTGGCCACATATTTTAAGGCAAGAAGGGTTAGTTCATCTAAATACTACTGTTAATTCAATGACAATCATGTTAATTTTAATTTTTTGCCACTTAGATCAGAGATTGCAATGTAATCTCACCTAAACATATCAAGCTATTAATGACTTAATGGAATAAAAGATACAAAATTACTATTTCATAAAAACTATCTCTGTGACAGAACAGAGATATTGTTATGAATATTATGAATATTATGCACAGAACATAATATTCCAGGAGATTTACTTGCATGTTGTAGGCAAAGCAATCTTACTATATACTTAATCCCAACATTCTCAATACTGGAAATAAAGGAGAAATAATTACCAAAACAAAATTTGAGAGATTATATTGCCTGTGTTAAATTCCATGACACAGTCTAAGACCCAAGACAATTTTTTTCCCTTGTGATTACTGTTTATCATTTTATTATTGTGGCTGCTGATTTTATAAAACACTTCAGTGTTTTAATTAATGTGTTGAGATACCAGGTACCTACCTCTTATAACAGAAGACACTTCTTTTAGAAATCTAAAGGAGTAATAAAACATACTTCCAGCTCAGTGAATTAAAAGTAATCATTATTTATGGCACAGTCACCTTTGAGCTTGTGGATACTAGTAACTACTTATGTTGTCTTGTAATTTTGGCTATCAGATTTGCTCCCTTATCATCATTACTATTGTTTTTATCAGAATTATTACATTAGCAATTATGTTCAAGGGTAAATGAGAAATATAACAGGAGCTGGTAGAATTCTTTTCTTGGTATTTACTTTAATATTGGTGTTATTATAATATTACTTTCATTCACACACTCAAAATTCCAGTGTTTTATTGAGTAATAAGATGCTTAGTTCATAATTCTACTCCTGGGGCCACTGGCCAATTGACATGCTGAACCAAGACAGATGCTCCCCTGAGAACATCAGCATTTGGTATCAACACACCAAGTGGCAATGCAACTGCTTCATGACACCAAACTACCTTATGAAACCTGTCATTGTTTGGGACTCCTGGTTGACTGCACTGCACATCTTATATTCAACCACTGTCACAACCAAGACTAAGGTCTAGGCCCCAGTACTGACTCCAGGAAAGAAACACAGAGATAAAGTTGGCTGTGGAGTTCTCTAAGACTTTTAGTTGAAAATGGTTCTGCCATTTTCTACATACATCAAATATAACATTGCCTAGCATTATAACCATTTTGCTGTCAGTGGTACATTTTCCATTCTCACTTAAAATAACCTTCATTCTTGTGCTGAAAACTTAATAGCTAACTCCCTGCAGTATTATTCTGTCACTATCCTGTCTGTCCCTATTTCAGCACACCCCCAGGATGGTACCTAAGGACAGCTGTGCTGGCTCTCTACCATCTTGGGGGTGGAGAGCCTATATTGAAAGATGACTGACACAAAGTCACCTCTACCTGTTTCAATAAAAATTAAAGAGGATTTTATTTGCATCTGCTGTCTTCTTTTAAAAGCAGAATACAATGAAGCTAAAATACCTATCTGCTTAGGAAGTCAGGGGTTAATGGGGCAATGAGATGCACAGCTTTTGGAGGCAGTAATCACATATTGCTTGTAAAACTCATGGCCAGCACTGGGATGAGATGCATTGATGATAACTTACTCTGACTGCTTCCATCCATATTTCTGTGGAAGAGTCACAATGCACACATTGTTTATTTTTATTAATGAAGTACTATTATTGTTTTATAGTGTTGGAATATTTTGACAATGTAGGATTTCTTCCCTCAGGTGACCATGTACACTATTTATTTATTTATTTATTTATTTATTTATTTTAGATTCTTTTGAGTAGAAGAACTAGGGTATAGGCCAGAGATGGGGTGGGTAAGAGGACTCACCAGAGACAGAGTGGGGTACATAACAGCCAGATTTACTGAAATACATTGCTAAGAGGAGCAGCAGGCAAGACAGGAGAGGTCTGCTGAACCGTATGTGGGTTAGCTCCCTAGATGGGGATCGAACTTAGGCAGTCACAGTGATAGTGCTGAGACTTAACTCCTAGGCCACTAGGGAGCCTGACCATGCATACTTTAAATGAAGGACATGCCCTGTCCCCTGAGGACATTTGTCTGTGCCAGAAGGTTTGTCATCATTTCCTTTGATGTTCCTTGCAGTGTTTATAGCTCACCCTTGAACAACACACTTTGAACTGCAAGGGTCCATGTATATGTGGATTATTTTTTTCTATCAAGGGATTCTGCAACATAGATTCAGTAGGTTGTGAACATGCCCACATGGAGTGCTGACTGTAAGTTATACTTGAATTTTCAACTGGGGTTGGAGGGAGGACATTCAGTGCCCCTAAACCGAGTTGTTAATGTTTCTGTGTATATTGCTTCTGGGAGGGGTGAAGGCGGGCACTCTGCTAACCTCACTCAGTAGCCAGGTGAAGCCTATTTACCTGTGTTCAGTCGCTTTCCAAAAAAAATAAATAAATAAAAATAAGGTTCTGATTTCCTATGATATCCTTCTGATTTCTATCCAGTCGAATTAGGAGATTTACATCAAGAATAAAGACATTGAAAATAGGACTGAATGATGGTATTGGAAGCTTGAATGAAATATAAAGAGAGCAGAAATGCTAGTGTTTTGCTGGCTGCCTATTGTAAACTTCCCAAGTGTTGATGAGTCTTATCCTCCATGCACTCTTCTACATGAAATATATGAGCAGAGACACCTGGACTGGTGTCTTGTCATGACTTACAGACAGAGCTGGTTTTGCATTGTATGTTTCACATTATGTGTGTGGACAACAATATGGAGAGCTTTTATTGGCACTACATTGTGAACGATATTGCAAAGCCACGTGGGAGAGCAAGGCCAGGCCCTTGGTCTCAGGTTCCCCACCTCAGGAGGTGGGGACCCTTTTGTGTGGGTCTCAGGGTTCTGACTCCTCAGCCAGGGGTCTTACCACTAAGCACAATGATGATCTACTCTACGCGATCTCAACACATCACAGGTTTAGGGTATGTTCTAAATCTAAAATGTCATCCCATTATCAAAATCATACCCCAATCACAATTTCTTTCTAGCTATCTTACTAGCTGCATAACTCTAGTTAGGGAACTAGAAGGACAAAGCCAGTGAGTGACCTTAGATTCTCACAAAGGTGAATGCAAGCAGTTTGCGTGCAAAGGCTGAGCACTGGGGAGAATACAGTCCTTGAAAATGGAAAGGATTTATTAAAAATTCATCTGCAGCCATCAGGTCACTAGCCAGAGGATTTGAATGGATAGAAAGCGTGGTTTAATTTTAAAGTTGCAAATGTAACTGACATAACAAACTGACAGTGCAGTATTGGAACCTTCACGTTCATAACATCAGAGATAGCCCATGACAATAACACATTTAAACAAAAAAGAAATGAATTACAGCACACAACTTTGATAGCTTTCCAGTTTCAGGAAAAGTACTTCATGAGTTCAGTCAACATTGTAAAAGAAAGGAAATTTGTGTAGTGTAGACTGGCACCAGCTGGACACCCCAGGGAACACAGGTGCTGAGTTCTTTGTGATCTTGGAGAGGCTTTATTTTTCTTAATTCAATTTAAATTTATTTGAGAATTTTGCCCAGTAGCATGCTATTTTCCTACTCAGTAGTAGTAGCACCTGTTTGTCTGGGGTTAGTTAGTGATGGGAAAGGTTGAGGAACAGATGGCATGTGGGTGGAAAATGTCCTTCTAGCAAGTCCTCTTGTGGGTGAGGACAGGAAGGAGTAAATGGGGCCACACCCAAACATTCATTAAGTGACCTACAATACTCTGTAGAAGGAGTTTATATTTCCCATTTCAATGAAGCAGATTCTTTTCTATTTTGATGTATAGGAGACAGAAAAATAACAGGAAGTTACAGCCAGGATTTCCAAAGCCAACTACAATAAAATTGTTACTATAATTCACTCTCTAGACAAAATAAAAATTGATATATTCTCATATTCAGGAAATTTCTTATTATTTACAAGTTATAAGTTAAAACTGAGCTCCTTTCACTACGGGTAAAAAATCATGGTATAGTAGAGTTATAGCAACTGCTAAATTTTAATTCTAAAATATAGCTATTTTTAAAGTAAGAAGGATCAAATTTATCTTCTAATCTTAAACTACCTCAAAAAATTTGACTGTAATATATAAGACCATGTTTTTCAAGATATTACCATGAGATAATGAAGTACAGCAATTCCTGACAATCAGAAAACAAATGAGGTGATTCTTGCACCCTGCTGCTATGAACTGAATACTTTCCTTCCCCCAAAATTCACATTTTAAAGTCCCAATGGGATGGTATTTGGGGGTGGGATTTTAGGGAAGTAGTTAGATCATTAAGTCTCAATGAATGGGATTAGTGCAAGAAGGCATTTGACTGTAAACTAAGAAGGGCCCTTACCAGCAAAGCTTACTCACTGCTCTTGGACTTCCTGTTCTCCAAAACAGTGAGAAATTATTTTCTATTGTTTAGGCCTCCCAGACGATGGTGTTTGATAAAGCATCCTGAACTGACTAATACACTAGCATAATGCTCTTAAATGTGAACAGATCCTGTGATAAAGATGAGACACAAATTTCATGATTATATTACATTCTGTACCAAGAAGATTACCCTTGGTGAACTTCACCTAATCAGGTGAGTCCACTAAGAGTAGAGTGCTATCCAGCTGATCACAGAGAAGGAAGTCAGAGATTTGAGGCTTGGGAAAGATTCAATATACCACTATTGTTTTGAAGATGGAGGGGGCCACATTGCAAGGAATATGGTGGCCCTAAGTGTTAATGTTGAACTCTGATTAAGGCCAAGAAGGAAATAGGATTTCAATTTTATAATACAAAACTACAATGAACTTGTTCTACCAGCAACCTGAATCAGTTGGAAGGTAGAATTTTCTCCAGAACCTTCAACTAGAACTCAGCTCACTGTTACCTGGAACTCAGCCTGTAACACTCTAAGCAGACACTGCAGTGAAGTCACATTGTACATGTGACATACAAAAATGGGAACTAACAGATGAGCATTATTTTTTTTAAAGGAAAAAAATAGTGAATATTTAATGAAAGAAGCTATCCAAAACGAAGTACACAGAGGAAAAAAGACTCAATGAACAGAATATCACTTTGGACATAAGCTGTGGCACAACTTCAAGTGGCTTAACATATGTATAACTGGATTCCCTAAGAAGCAATGGGCATTTTTTCCCCAAAATTTCATGAAAACTGTATTCTCACAGATCTAAGAAATCTCAGCCAGCTTCAAGCATAAAAATCATGAAGAAAATTATATCAAAGCATATAATAATCAAATTGTTCAAAACAAATGATAAAGAGAACATCTATAGAAAGCAGCTGGAGAAGATAAAGACATTAGGCACAGAGAAAATAAGAGCAACAATTTTTCATTGGAAACCACTCAAACCATAAAGAAGTCAATGAGACAACATCTTTAAATGCTTAACCGAGAAAATGCCAATTTAGATTCTAAACAAAGTAAAACTATCTATCAAAAATTCAGGTAACCAAAAATTGAAATAATTCATCACAACCAAACCTCCAATATAAGCAATATTAAAGGAAATATTTTAGGCAGAAGAAAAATGATGTTTGATGGAAATTTGGATCCATACAAATAAAGAACATTAGAAATGAGAACTAATCTCACAAATGAAAAGATATTTTTCATACTTAAATTTCTTAAAATAACTGAGTGCTGATAATCATAATAACATAGTATGAATTTATGACATATATAAACTAAAACGTTTGACAGCAAAAACACAAAAGCCAGTAAGAACACACACTTGCAAGATTCTTACACTAATATATGAGGTGATATGATATCACTTGAAGCTAGAATGTAAAAATTTAAAAATGTAGATGATGGACCCTAAAGCAACCACTAAACTGGCACTCTTTTACACTATTGTTGGAAATATAATGTGGTACAACTATTTTGGAAAAACAGTTTGGAAAACTTTTTTAACATTTTATTTATTTATTTTTTAAAAATGAGTTTATTTCCCCACAGACTTGTACTGTTTCTTTTTCTTTTTCTTCTTTTTTTAAAAAAGATTTATTTATTTATTTATACAAGCACTGGGTACAGTCAGAAGCGCAGGAGGGTGAGAGAATTCACCGAGCCAGAGTGGGGAGCAGAGCAGGCAGAAGGACCGAAGTACACTGCTGAGGGGAGCAGCGGGAGGCAGGAGAGGTCTGTGCGCCATGTGGGACCCTCCTCCGGTGGCCGGGGAGCGGCCGGGGATAGAACCGGCGTTCAGAGGCTGCGGGCAGCTTTGCAACCCAGCACTCAACCGCTGCGCCACCGGGGAGGCCCTTTTTTTTTTTTAACATTTTAAAGAATAAACATTTAACTACTATATGACCCAGTCATTCCAGATATTTGCCCAAGAGAAATGAAAGATGTCTTAATCAAGACTTCTACAAATTGGAATAGCAGTATTTACTTATAATTGTCAAATACTTGGGTGGGAGTTGGGGGGACCAAAGTGCATAATAGGTAAACAGAAAAATTGTGGCATCCTCACAGCAGTGGAATACTATTTGTCAATGAAAAGGAATTAACTATGGCAACATGAATGGCTCTCAAATTAATTATACTGAGTAAAAGAAGGCAGATAAAAAAAAACACATATGTGATTCCATTTATATAAAACTTTAGAAAATGCAAACGCTTTAATAATGACAGAATGGGGGTAGGGAGATGGGTACACAGAGGAAGGCAGGTAGGATTATAAATGGGGACAGGGACACTTTGCTATCTTGATTTGTACATCTGTGTCAAAACTTATCAAATTGCATACTCTAAATACATGTAGTTTAGTATTTGTTAACTGTACCACAATAAAGACGTTTCAAAACTACAGCATCACTAACTTTCTTTTGTTTAGTATTTTCATGGTATAAATATTTCCATTGTTTTCCTTTGAACCTTTTAATATTCCCATATTTTAATGTACATTCGTGAACAGTCTAAACTTTATGGCATATGAGAAGCACTTTATGAATAGTTTTTGATTAATATTCTGGCAATCTAAATCTTTGATTAGTCTAGAGAGTTTAGTTCATAAACATTCTTTTTGACATTTGAAGTCATTTCTAATCTCTTATGGTATTCTTCCAATTTCCCCCATCACCTTTTCCTTCTTTCCCCTTTATTCCTGTTTTTTTTTTTTTCTTTCCTCTCTTTACTTGCATTTTTCTGCATTGAAAAAAATCCTTATTTCATCTCTTTCCTCTCTTTTGGTTTGGTAAACTATTGTTACCATAGAAATTTTAACATACATATTGTAAGTTAACAAAGGCTAAGTTTACACAATACCTCTTCTCACTCTGTTCCCAAGAATATTAGGACCTTACTCATGGTGGCTTCTTTCCTTGTGTGAAATAATTTTACATTTTATTTTCCAATGTGAACATAAGTATTGCAGCATCTTAAACTGAATTTTCAGACCACAGTGGTAGCTGGATTAAAAGCTCCCAAATTGAGGAAGGGCAAATCGATTGGGGGGTGGAGAATCTTTTTTTTTTTTTTTAAAGGAGTCAATTTTTTTTTTTTAGATTTATTTATTTATTTATACAAGCACTGGGTGCAGTCAAGCGCAGGAGGGTGAGAGAATTTGCCAGAGCCAGAGCGGGGAACAGAACAGGCAGACTGATGAAACACACTGCTGAGGGGAGCAGCAGGTGAGACAGGAGAGGTCTGTCGCGCCATGTGGGACCCTCGGGGATCGAACCGGCGCTGCAGAGGCTGCGGGCAGCTTCACAGCCCAGCGCTCAACCACTGCGTCACCAGGGGAGGCCCTGGTGGGTGGAGAATCTTAAGAGAGGGCATCCCCACTTCCCTCAACCCAACATTCCAATAGGTCAGTCTCCTCTCTCAGGGTAAGTTTTTTTTTCTTCCTAGTTCATCCTAGTTCAGCCACTGAAGGTGTGTGTTGCCTGTCTGAAATTTGAGATTTTTGCAGGGTCCACTGATCCATCTCCCACCCTATTTAGGCATTAGTTTTGTCTTCTGATTCTCACATGTGTGGCTTTGGCTTTCTTCCTATACATTTCAAGTTACCCAGAAATTTTAACAAATATTTTATTTTCCAAGATTTCTGGTTAATAGTTTAGTGACTAAGCAAGAAGTTTTGGGATTCTGGGTACCTCTGTATATAGAGTGCCTGGGCTTAAATCAACATGCTATTATTTATTTCCTGTGATGTTGGATAAATTAATGAAAATCTCTATACTTCAATATCCTCACATGTAAAGGGGGCAATAGTAGGACCTGTCTCAATATAGCTATTGTGGTCATTAAATAGATTCATACATTTAAGAATTTAGACCATATCTGGCATACAGTGAGAACACAAATATTAGCTCTAGCTATTATTGCTATTATTTTCATGCTTAAAGAAAACGATCTGATTTTATATTTGGATTGTATTCTACACAGGGGTTAATGCCTTATAATATGGATTTTTATAATAAATAATTTTCAGATTTCAAATGATCGTTTACTCATATTTGAATGTAAAGAAATGGTTTCCTCATTGTCAAAATAAGTTTTTGATAGGCTTTACTTGTCTGCTTTTCTTCCTTTTAGAAAATAGTATCTCTTGAAGTTAGATCTTTAAAGTCCATTTTTAAATTACAAATTATTTCTATATGCTGTTGGGATAGCAGATACTCCTACATGAAGAAGATTCTACGACTTAAACTCAGCATAATAACATGTTGTTTTTAAAGACAAAATGATGGTGACAGCTGATTCATTTTATCTAGACTCAGAAAACATCATTATATGTATGTCAAGTCCTGGAACAATCACGCATACCACCTGGACTGGCACTGCTCCATTAATGCCATGTTTCAAAATAAATTTCAAGTCAAAGTCTTCTCCCCAAATAACACAGATCACATTTCTTAAGTACCTGGAGAATGAATCTTGGTGGTTGAAGCCACTATTCTCTTAGGTGATGAAACAGCAGGTTTATTAACATCTTGATCTTTTTGCACTTCTTTCTTTGTTCCTGTTTATTGTTTAAAAAGAGAAAATGAAAGTCTAATTACAACAGGAACAGTAACACAGTCATTTGTGAAAAAGGAGGTTTAACAAAAGGCAAGCTGAACCAAAAAATAATATATTTAGATGATTTGTTGCTATGGTCACCACTCCCTGTGCCTCAGGAATGATATACTTGTTTATAGCTAGTGTGAGTGGTCACAGCTTAGCATGGCTAGGGAATAAGCACACTGCCATCTCTGATTTAATGCAAAACATCCCTGTTTCTGGAGGTCGCTGCATCCCAATGACTGACAAAGTATCTGGGAATTAAAATGGGTACTGTTCTTAGCCACCAGCTCCATCTGCTGCCTCTTCCTGCTTAAACAATTTTTCAGAAGACAGAGAAGGAAGCTGTAGCTGAACATACAGCTAATGATTTCAGCATCATTGAGAGCTGAGCCCCCAGGGACATGGTTGGCCTATACTTAATTTCCATGAAGCTGCTCTGTAGTGGTGACCGGGAGAGTCTTTTAGCTCTCTGGCCTGTAGCTGAGTCCTTGTGGAACTTGCTGCCAACGTTGGTCCCAGCAGAGTGGGATAAATTGACTGGGGGTGATATCTTAAGAACAATACACAGACACTCTTCAAATTATGTCCAGGGCCATGTAGGGGACAGTGCTGCTTCTCCTTTGTGCTGGGCACAGACACTCACCTTCACATCACCTTGATTAGAGGTCAAAGAACAACGGATGGATGATTACAGAAAAAAATACCAGGACATATCTAGATCAATTTCTGCTTCAGCATGGATTTTTCTTTTTAATTAAAAATACTTTATTTTTTAAATAAAAAAATGTTGTTGAAGTGACACTGGTTTACACTATATATGTTTTAGGGGTACAGGCTCAAATTTCTTCAAATGTATGTTACCATATACCTACCACCAAAAGCAGCAATAATCCTCTACCACCATCCACTGGGTCCCGCCCCCTCTAGTTCCCTCAGTCATATTTCTAGGGTTTGTTTTGGTTTAGTTTAGTCAGTTTCTTTGTTTTGTTTCTTTATATTTCACAAAAATGAAATCATCCAGTATTTGCCTTTTTCTTTCTGACTTCTGTCTTTTTTAAAAAAGATTTATTTATTTATGCATACAAGAACTGGGGTACAGGCCAGAGGAGCAGGGGGTGAGAGGATTCACCAGAGACAGAGTAGGAAACTGAACAGGTGGATTAACTGAAATACACTGCTGAGGAGAGCAGCGGGTGAGACAGGAGAGGTCTCCTGCACCATGTGGGTCAGCTCCCTGGCTGGGAATCAAACTCATGCTGCAGTGGCTGTGGACTGCCTCATAGTGCTGAGACTTAAGCCCTTGTGCCACCACGGAGGCCCTCTTTCTGACATTTCATTTGGCATATTGCCCTCTAGTTCCATCCATGTTGTCATAAATGGTAAAATTTCATCTTTTTTATAGTTTAGTAGTATTTCATTGTGCATCATACCATGTCTTCCTTATCCACTCAGTTGTCATTGGACACTTAAATTGTTTCCATAATTTGGCAATTTTAAATAGTGCTGTACTGAATGTAGGAGTACATTTATACCTTTGAATTAGTGTTTTTGTAATCTTTGGGTAGATGTCTAAGAGAGGAATTGCAGGATCATATGGTAGATCCATTGCTATTACTATGAGAAATCTCCATATTGTTTTCCATAGAGGCTGAAATACTCCATATTCTCCACACTCTCACCAACATTTGTTGTATCTGGGAGATGATACTTCATTGTGGTCTTGATTTGCATTTCCTGATGATGAACACTTTTTCATGTGCCTATTGGCATCATGTGCCTGTCATTTTTGGCTCAGTGTCTATTTAGCTCTTCTGCCCATTTTTGATTGTATTGTTTTTTGAGTTGTATGAGTTCTTCACAGATCTTGATATTAACTCCTTTCAGATGTATGGGGTGGAAATATTTTTTTCCATTCAATAAGTGTCTTTCAGTTTAAATAACAATCTTTCCTTAGACCCCCCATTTGACTTTCCCTGTTTTCTCTCTCTCTCCACCTCTCCTCCCCCATCCCCCCCAGTGCAGATGACGTTTCTAGTGCACAAATCCTCTTTGGCCTGACCAGCATCTTTTAATAGCACTCCTGCTGATGTTTAGGGAGTCAATCCTTTCCTCCTCTTGGTCCATGTGGCTGGGTGGGGTTGACACACCCATATCTGGAGGTGGGTGTGATCCACTATTGCCCATTCAGAGTGTTGCATCATTCTAGCATGACAGGGAATCCTAGTTTGAGAATGAAGACAAAATCCATGTTGGGACCATGAGAATCCTACCTTGAGTATTTTCCTGGAATTAACAAAAAATAATTTACATTTGTTAAATGCATAAGCCTATATGCCATTAACTATCTTGTCTCCACATGGGGAAAGTCTTTGTGAAGAAGAAGCAGAGGAAAAAGGACTAGGATATGGAAACATATTCATGATGACACTGTTGCAAGTCCTGGGAACTGTCATATCTCACATTAGCTTTATTTCCAAAACTTTCCAGTTATTGAGCTCACATCCCTCTGACCTTTTGCTTTTCTTTTTTGCCTAGGGCACTTTGATTATATTTCTGTAACTTTCTGTAACTTGCAATATAACAAGATATGAGTTATATAATGCCAGTCAGAGAAAATTGCTCCTTAATAAAAATATGTACACACACTTCTCTCATGGAGCTGTACATTAGTGAAAAATACCTCTGTGTAGGGCCTCCCTGGTGGTGCAAGGGGTTAAGATGCATCCTATGAAGCTATCCACAGCCAGGGCAGCACGAGTTTGATCCCCGGCCAGGGAGCTACCCACATGGTGCTGCAGACCTCTCCTGACTCGCCTGCTGCTCCCCTCAGCAGCATATTTCAGTCAATATGCCTGTTCTGTTTCATATTCTGTCTCTGGTGAATCCTCTCACCCCCCACACCTCTGGCCAGTACCTCAGTTCTTGTATGCATAAACAAATAAATCTTAAAAAAATACCTCTGTGTAGTTTATACACACCAGGATTTAGAGCTATACAAAAGGATGCATATATACAAATATAGATTCCTACCATTGGAAACTCTGGGGTTGGAAGAAGAAGGTGGTAGGAGGGAGAAGACATGTCAGCCCAGAGATTGTTTCAGAGAAATCCACAGAAATTAATGTAAAACACTGTCACTGATCACGTTTACCAATTCCAGAAAACCACTACCAATCCAAATGAACCTAAAGTGATTCACGAATAGCAGAGCAGCAGAGGCATCCCAAGGTCTAGGTTGAAAGATGCTGCCTGGCAATTCATACATCACTCTTCAGGAAAGAGGACAAAGTCAGTTTCTCATGTGGACAAAGATCTTCTACAGTGATCTGAGTGGCTGTGACAACTGTGGGAGGAAGCTTGTCCCAGAAGTGAACATCAGAAAAGTGTTCCTTATGGAGGCTCATGGCAAAGACCACTTGCCTGGGATCTGGGAGAATGTGGCTAAAGCTGCTGAGTTAAGAATGATTGGCTTGCTCTGAGGGTGAGGCTGTCATCTTAAAAAAGAAAATGCAGTGTCAAATGGTAATGGCTAATACAGAATGGTCACTAAACACATCAAAAATAGAAAATGAATTAGATTTAAGATAATGGTTAGAAGAATGCTATACATTTTTTCATATAAAGAAATAAGCACATCAAAAAAAAATCAAAGGGAATCTTTACAGGCACTTAACCTCACACAATAGACTGAAAATTCCTGCAAGTAAATCTTAGTATAAGAAAAGATAAGAAACAAAAAAGAATAAAAAATATGCAGCAATAGCCTTTATCCCCCAATTATCTAAAGGTCTTACTCTGCACACCTGTGAAAGTGAGGTATTGGAGTTGACACTTCCCCCAGTCCACAGACCTGCCCAAGGAGAGAACATGAAAACCTAAGGAATGGAGAGGGGGAGGAACAAGCATAAAATGAAACACAAATGGGACAAGAATGCAAGTAATCATTGTACCGATGGAACTGAAAGGTGGTGGATAGAAAAAAAAAAAGAAGGATGTAATAAGGAAATAGAGATTCTGATGTCACTTATGAGCAGAATGTGGAATGTTTGAAGGGAAGACTTACAAAAATTAAATAAAGGAAAATGCTATCCAGATGAGAGTATATCAAATAAAAGAGGAATTTCGGTGAGTTAAAGTGAGAGACAGAGAGACAGGCACTGATTCCCGAGGCTCTGCAGGGACAAGAAGAGAAGGACAACTTTTTTTTTTTTTTTTTTTTTTTTTTTATTATAGAGGCATGCTTTATTTATTTGTTTGCTGGTTTCTTTGTTTGTTTTGTTTATACATGCACTGGGTACAGTCAGAAGCGCGGGAGGGCGAGAGAATTCACCAGAGCCAGAGCGGGGAGCAGAGCAGGCAGAAGGACCGAAGTACACTGCTGAGGGGAGCAGCGGGCGGCAGGAGAGGTCTGCGCGCCATGTGGGACCCTCCTCCGGTGGCCGGGGAGCAGCCGGGGATCGAACCAGCGCCGCAGAGGCCGCGCGCAGCTTCGCAACCCAGCGCTCAACCGCTGCGCCACCGGGGAGGCCCGAGAAGGACAACTTTTTAGCTGTCAGTAGTCATTTAAGAAACATCAAAAGGAATATCTGATATTAGTGAAGAAAGGAATTATTGAGGACAATATGAATATGACACTACACTTGAGAAGAGAATGGATTTTAACCCATTTAAGGCTCACCCCATTTCAAAGACCATTTATTACTTGCATGAGGATAGACATTGTAGGTGGAACTATAAAGAATAAAGGCCTCAAATAGAGGTCTCAAAAACAACTGACCTTATAATACAAGCTGAATTATCCCCTGGGATACGATAAGGAATAATTTAATTCTGAAGACAGCGAAAGGTTAGAAGAATGAAGAAGTAGGCTATTTTTTGACAAATATTATAAAGGCTTTATAACCCCCAATATATTTTTATTCATTTATTATGACAACAAGCATTCATCAGGTGCTGTTCCAGTGATAGACTGTTGTACATACTACAATGGAGGTTATATTTTCATCAAGTGTATTTATTATAAACATTTATTAATGCCAAGCACCATCTCAAGGTGGTTTCTGTGTATATTATCTCTCTTTACTGTGCACACTGTTGGGGTATTACCACTGTATTGTTACTTTGCCAATGAAGAAACTGAAGGTATGAAGATTGTAACATCTCCTGGATGGCTGACCAGTGTGTGGCTGCCCCAGGATCTTTCTGTGATTTCCTCCCCTTATTTTAGTATATATTTCCCTGTGCTGAATGGCCTCCTTGGGTCATAGGAATCATGGGCCTTTCCCTACCTTCCCACCTGCATTCAGAAGCATGATGAATCTAGGTGAGCCTGATTCCATAAAAAAATTTAAAGGAAAGTAGGGTGGGCTAGGGGCAAGGATGCTCAAAGCAAAATGGAGAGATGGTAGAAAATATAGATGCTGAAGGTCTTCTATGGGTGTCACCAAAAGACAAAGGAATGGTTCAAGCTACTTGTTTTCTAAAGCTGGAGTTAGTGAATCCCTACCTCCTTCCTTCCCGGATCCCAACCAGAGTTCCTCTCTCTGACTCCTCACTCCTTTCGTAAATACACTCCCTCTTCCACTAGTGTTCTCAGTCTCTCTCAGAGCTACCCTCTCAAAAGGTTGTCACTTGCTCTCATTCTTTTCACCATCTTACCTTTGAGTCAGATGGACTCCTTCAAATTAATACCTTTAACGAGAACTTGATCCCCCTGTGCTTGTGTAAAAACCCCCTTTCCTTGAGGTTCTGCTGGTTTCCTTACCCTAACACTGCTCCCTGCTGTCATCTAGCAACATGTTTTCTGTCCCCTCTTATCTTTGGGCATGGTCTTCCTCTTTAGCCCAGGTTATGCCATCATCCTGGCAAAGGTCAATAATCACATGCATAATTCATCTGACAACCCAGGCTTTCTGTGACATTTGCTACTCCTGCCAGGCTCCTTTAATGGGGGCACATGAGCATTACCCTGGCCCTCATCTTCCCCTCTAAATCTCACATACCTCACTTCCTGAGCACAATCTTCTAACCTTCACTTGTCTGATGCTGTTGTTGCCAATCCATCGATTCATATCTCTTATCAAGCAATGAATCCTTTCCTCCCAAGCCAACAGGATCCTATTATCTTTCCTCATCTTTTGTGTCTCCTTTTGTGTCCAATCTAAAGTTGACCCCATTGTACTTCACTTCTATTATCTTGTCCACATTCCTGCTCTAGAATTATACATCAGCAGAAACCACCATGGTCACAATTATCTGCTGTATCCAACCCTAGTTTAATTCAGTTGTACTCAGGTCAGCTGGGTACACAGGGATATATAGATGAGACTACAAAATTTACAACGGCCAGCTATAACTGCATCCCAACCACCTCCCACCCCGCAGGCCAGCACAATACAATCAATACAGTCCAGTGATTCTGTTTTTTCTCTTTATCTTTTGCATTTTTAAACCAAAGTTCTAAAACTCTGTTTCTAAAACATCATTCTGCAAGGCTTTAAGCAAACAAAAAACCCCCTATCTTGTCCTACTTTCCATAAGCCAAATTCATATTCATCATCTTCAATTTTTTAAGCTGTTTCCTTAGTATTTATCTCCATATATCTGTTATATCCTTGTAATTCTATTTTCAGGCATAACTTTAATAGTTTCCTAATATAAAATGTCAATTTTATTCTCTACAGATTATTTTCCACATTACTGACCTCATTAATAAAGTTTACCATAATTTTTGGTCAAGTTAGAATTCATTGTTAATCTTGTTACAATTACATAACTATTATTCACAATTGAGCAATTTCCTGACTAGTATGACTTTTTGTTTTCCCTGGATTTAATAGCTGCTTTGGTTTTTGTTTGCTTAGACTGCTATATGTCTTTTGCTTATTTTCCCCAAGAGTTATACTCTCCATCAGGATACAACTTTCTTTTCACAATTATGTACTGATTTCATTTGTTTCCCTAGAATCCTAAAATCTCTATTTTCCTCTGGACTGGCAATTTCTAGGAATGTAGCAAGGTTGACTTTCTCGAATCTCCATGCATCATCATTCTGGGAAATTCTGTAGCCACTTTGCTATGTTGGGTTCCTTTTTCTCTGAACCCCCCTCTCAGGTCTTCTTTTTTTTTTTTTTTTTTTTTTGGGTCTACTTCCATTTTTAATAGGGTGCTTTTTTGTAAAAAAAAAAATCCAGAGAGAAATATATGGGAAATAACTTACATGACATCCTCCATGGCTAAAAATTTCTTCATACCATTAATTATTTGACTTAATCTAGAATTCTAATGTAAAAATCATTTTCCCTCAGAATTTTGAAGGCATTTCTCTTTTAGCTTCCAGGGCTTCTACTGAGGAGTTTGATGCCATTCTAAATTTCAACCTTTGTAGTATGTGATCTGTTTGTTCTCTTGGGAAGTTTTGGATACCTCTTCTTTTCCCCAGTGTTGTGAAATTTTGTGCTGATGTGCCTTGGTGTGGGTCACTTTTCATTCATTATACTGGGTAGTTGGTGGGCTCTTTTAATCTCTGTAAATTCTTATGGTACAGCTTTGGGAAATTTTTTTTGAAATGTTGTTTTGATAATTTCCTCCCCTCTGGTTTTCTCTGCTTCCTTGTTATGGAACTGCTATCCACATAGAGTTCATTTTTTTTTTTAAAGATTTATTTATTCAAGCACTGGGTACAGTCAGAAGAGCGGGAGGGTGTGAGAATTCACCAGAGCCAGAGCGGGGACGAGAACAGGCAGACTGACGAAATACACTGCTGATGGGAGCAGCGGGCATGGCAGGAGAGGTCTGTTGCGCCAGGTGGGACCCTTGCCGGTGCCAGGGATTGAACCGGTGCTGGAGAGGCTGCGGGCAGCTTCGCAGCCCAGCGCTCAACCGCTGCGCCACCTTTCTTGCATACTGAGTGCCATGTACACAGGGGATATTTAGCCTATGGACATGACACTCAAATGCCCACAATTTAACTCACTGTTGCCTAATAACACTTCTCAATCTTTTCTCTTATCGTTAAATGTTTCTTTTGTCCAAGTCAGAAACGTTAATCTCATTCTTGTCTTGTCTCTCTTTCTTGCTTCTTTATATGCAGTAAAACGCCAAATCGTGTGAAATACACATCATGAATCTCTCTTAAATTTAGTTCGCTTTTGTTTTCATAGTCACTGAAATTGCATAATTCAGACCAGCGTCGCTTCTCCTGCAGCACTCCATAGCAGCCTCCTATATCTTCTTGTCTCCAGTTAGTTCTGCTCCAACTCATCCTTCAGGTTTCTGGAAGCTGCACCTGTGCTCTGTGGCTACACTTTGTTACATTTATAGGTTGAATGCTTTTTACCTGTCCACATTCCCCACTAGACAGTGCCTAACATGAGAACATCTACTCAGTAAACATTTTATACGATGAATCAGTCATTATTACTAATCAATCATGGTCTTCCTCTGTGGAAAATGAAATCAACCTTGAGATTAGGTGAATTACAGACATCTTGAAACCATTTCTTACTTCCTCTTTCTCTTTTCTTCTCTAGCACCTCATCCTCCTCACATAATAAACAGGTACATCCTAAGTGAGTAATGAGAAACCACTTTATATGCTTTTAGAAACAAAATAAGTAAAGCTCAGACATGATGAATGTGTGGGAAGAAAGTAATGCAGGGAATCAAGGCATTGCATGATCTACTAGGAACTGAAAAAATGCTAATAAGTAAATCATGGTGGGAAAAAATACACTGTGTATTTGAAACTACACAAATAGCTATTTGGGTTTTATTCATTGTGGCAATTTCAGTTAAGTAAGTCAAAAAGAAAGAAATGGTCTGGATTATTTATCTCATTGTACCAAATAATTTATTTTCACATTAGTACAAGAAGATTGTGCTTCTCAGAGCTAACATTTTCCTTATATAAATAAAAAATCTCTAACACAATCTATTTAGTATTAAATAAGTACTTCCATGCTAGAGTTCCGTAGTTTTATTAAAAAGGTGGCAACATGTATTTCTTATTTTCTCAACTATCATTCCTCAAAAGATCCCAATCTAATCTTCCTTCCCTCCTTCCTCCCTCCCTTTCTTCCTCATACATTTATGGAGTTGCTCCATTGTACTTGATATGGTATTAGCTATTAGAGAGTCCAGGTGAAAATAGAAAATAATCTTATCTCCAGAAATTTACCAATTAGTGGAACATGAAAACAAGTAATGATGAGAAAATGTAACAAATGACAGCCCAAATGTCTGGATAATGATTTCTCTCTGGGAGGTTGTAGGAGGAGTCAGGCAGGCCTTCACCAAAGAATGTTAGCTTTGAGCTGATACATGAAATAAGTAGAATTATCAAGAAGGAAAAGGCACAACAGGGAGGAGGCTCTTGTGCAAAGGGACAGCACATTCAGGGACAGCAGGGTGGGTATCAGACTACAGGGTTTGCTTCTTGGGCTCAGCCTCTCTTGTCTCTCTCTGATCTCCAGCCTCACTAGGTCAGCTCAAATAATCTTGCTCACTATTCCTCCAACAAGTCCGAATTCTCCTGAAAATCCAATTTAAGGCTAAATAATACTGCTTTTCAATCAAACGATAATTATGTCATATATATGCCTATTTTTCAATAAGCTCAGCTTGAGGTTGCCAATAAATGGAAATGGTGACTAATGGAAAAATATAAAGTAAACAGAAAGTTGAACTGGTTTCGGTTGTTATTGATTATAGTTTTAACTAAGTTATCTGGCAGAGATGACAGATCAAGACTCAGTCATCAAATATAAACAAATATATAAATAGTTCTCTTTTTTATAAAATGATGCATATTTATTGTAGAAAAATGAGATCATTTTTTCCTCCTCATCATTATATTTTTACCCAGAAATAACACTATGATCTCATTAAAATGCATTATTTCACATTGCATTTTCATTATTTCATATGACTACATGTATTTATATATTTTCCTAATAAAATGCTATTTCAAGCAGTTTATATTGTGCTATGTACTTAAACATATTTGCACCATTTAACAAATACTTATGAAGCAAACTTACTACCCAGGAAAGAGCTAGCGCCTCAGAACTATGCTGGCAAGCTACAGCTTGTCATGTCTCAGGTCTCTTCTTTCTCATCGGAGGAAAACCACTGTCATGACATTTCGGTCATCACTTTTGCTTTTCTTACTAGTTATGCCACTCCACTGCACCATTAAACAATAGCCTTAAATCTATAAACTATATAAGTGAAATCACACTGTGTGTTTTCTGTTGTCCTGCAATTTTTACTAAACATTGCATTTGTAACTACTCACCCTATTGTAGCATGGAGCCAGAGTTCAACCTCAATGCCAAATACTGGTCCATTATATGCACACTTATGTATTCATTTATTCTTTCATTGATGGCATCTGAGTTGCTTCCACTTCCAGTTTTTAGCAATTATAAGCAATGCTGTTTGGAACATTCTGGGATGGCTCTTGATACACGTGTGTATGTATTTTCATATAGCGATCGATAAACATAATTTGTCGCTGAAGACTCTACGAACTTTGCTAGATAATGCCACACTCTTTTCCAAAGGCGCTGTGTCCATTTACCCTTTTCCCACTCAGTCTGTATGAGTTCCTCATCTTCACTGGGAAGGTCAGATTTGAAACATTGCCATTTTGATAGGTATACAGCTGCCTGTGGTTTGAGCTGTATTCTCCTAGTTATTAATGTAGTTTAGCAATTTTTTTCTTTATGTGTATTGGACACTTGATTCCCCTCCCCTCTTTTCTCTGAGCCTTTTTTTTTGCACTGAATGGTGAGGGTTACTTGCACTATAATTTTGTGACATTTTAAAAAATTCAATATGATATGATCCTCTTTCATATTATTTGTCTACAATATTTTTTCAAATGTAAGCTAATTACTGACTTGGTTGTTTAAATGATAGCTCACGGTTGAGGTACTAAACACTATAATACAGAAGCTGTGGTTTTAAATATCAATTATCTTCAAGCTGTAGCTAGAAGTAGGTAAAAGTCATCATGGGAAAGCTGTTTAGTAAATATTAGCATACTTTGTTAAGGGTCTGGACACCCAGCTCTACTGTGTGACATCTCACCAGGTTAAACTCTCTAAGCCTTGCTTCCTCCTGTGTAAAATGGGTGATGATAACAGTAACTTCTCCTTTAGGTTGCGTGAGAAGTGCTCAGCATAATGCCAGTCACTTATAAAGCATCCAAAACAAAAGGTACTTATTGGCAGTATTAACTTCATTATTTTGTTTATTTAAGGCCAACGGGTTACAGCATTTGTTAGACTATTAAAACATTACCAAATGATACTGGGGTTATTATCCTTTCACCAATGAGGAATCTGAGGTCGGAGAGGTCAAGCTGTTGAATCAAGGTCACACATCTATTAGTGGTACCATTGCTTACTCCTTGTTTCCTGTGCTATGCAAATTCTATGGGATAGAAACTAGCAATTCATTAAAGATTATTAATAAAGCTGTTCCACTCACTGTATAAAAATCACGTGGAGATAGAAATATATCCAATGTGCTTTTTTTTTTTTAAACCTAAAAAGATATAGCCAATTAAAAACAAAGGGTCCTATAACTTATCATTTTTACCCAGGTCATGGTCAGGAAGCACTGCACACTAGCAGCTGTGGAAGTTTGTCTTCTGTGGACTGATGCGGGTCACAGCAGCTGTGTGAAGAGACCGTTGTTGTCAGAACCACCCCATTCCAGAGCTCCAGAAAGAGAGCTGAGTACTAATACCAGCTTTCCAGCCAGATGCCCAGGCTTGAATCCCACCCTGAAATTCATTTTTGTCACATTAGCAAATAACTTGTTCTTCTAATCCAGTTTCCAATCTATAAAGTAGTGTTAAGAATGTACCTGTGAATCATAGGTTTATAAGTGAAAATAAAATGAAATGATAGGTATTTCATACATTTGGCTATTGATGTTACCCCACAATGAACTACAACCTCAGTTTAGTTGGCGCAAGGGGTTAAGCACAACACTGAAGCTATCCGCAACCTCTGCAGCATGAGTCGGATCCTTGGCCCAGGGAGCTACCTACATGGTGCAGCAGACCTCTCCTGTCTTGCCCGCTGCTCCCCTCAGCAGTGTATTTCAGTCAGTCTGCTTGTTCTGCTCCCCACTCTGTCTCTGGTAAATCTTCTTACCCCCTACGCCTCTGGCCTGTATCCCAGTTCTTGTATGCATAAATAAATAAATCTTAAAAAAATAGTTATCCCATGGTCCCAGCTCAGAAACACAGCATGATGATATCATATTACTGTAAGTTTCACGTAGTAAATAATCAAGCATTCTAATTTATTCATTCCCAATTCAAGTACAGACAGTCAACAACTTCTAGACCAGATCTACTGCTAGGTGTCAGGTGGTCATGTACTGATGTTCAGTATAGGATCCAGATGACTTTGGTGAAGTCATAAACAAATGAGATAACACATTAAATTGTTTTTCTTTATCTGACACAAGAAAAGTTCTATGCTCGCTCAGATTCACCAGGTGCATCCTCTCACCTGCCCCAAGAGCTTTACAAAATAAATATGGCTTCCTTTAAAAGAAATAATTTTACTTGATTTATTCATGGTATTATAGTTTATGGAATTTTAAGTCATTGTCATATTCAGCAGTCTTAAATAATGATCAATGTCATGGTTAATCAGCCAGTCTTCCAATGGGTAAATGAATATAGGATATTATAAAAAAAGAGGTTTTTGAACAAAAACAGATCTAATCCCAAATTTTAGGTTGGCTATACATAGAAATGTGTCACTGGGAAAGTCACAGTTTCTTCACATTTGAAAATAGAAAAAGAGGCACTCCATAGTGTTGCCCTGGTATTTAGAAAGAGGGTGAGTTTAACTCACTTAGAGCTGTGTGGCACATTACATAAGGCAACAAACTAGAGAGCATATGCTCTTGATGGTGTGGAGAGCCTCAAGATAGGCAAGTACCCTTGCTAGTGCAGGACTCATTGTAGCTATACAAGAAAAAAGTGGCCATCTTGAATGAGAATCCAATGGTCAGCAAGTGGTGAGTGGCAGGGTAAGGAGAAGGGTGTAATAAACAGAGGGAACGGTGAGTGAGGAAAGGTGCAGGGTCACACAGTGGCATAGCTTATTCAAGGAAGTGGGGCATAAGTTAGGAGAGGAGCTGAAAAAGGACAAAGGTAGAACTCAGAACTGAGTATCAGGCTTGGAAGTTGGGATCTGCACCCGGAAGCAAAGGGGAGCCACTCCTAAGCAGAGGAGTGACAGGACCAGATTTATTTTCTTTTTTAAAAAAATGTATTTCTTTATGCATACAACAACTGGGATACAGACCAGAGGTGTGAGGGTGAGAGAATTCACCAGAGACAGAGTGGGGAACAGAACAGGTGGATTTACTTAAATACACTGCTGAGGGGAGCAGCAGGAGAGAGACAGGAGAGGTTTGCTGTGCCATGTGGGTTTCTCTCTGGCCAGTGATCAAACTGGCGCTGCAGTGGCTGCGAATAGCTTCATAGGTTGCATCTTAACCCCTTGCACCACCAGGGAGGCCCAGAACCAGATTTACTTTAAAGGTGAAAGGACACTGCCAGCAATGGGGGCAGGTGGGCTTGAGAGGTTTAGACTCTTGTCAGCTAGGCTGATTGGGTGATTACTGAGCAGCAAGTTCTCAACAGAAATATGCTGATTGATGACTTAAAGATGAAAGATATGAAGACTTTACAGTGTCCAAGAAATATGCTTTCTCAGTCTGCCTAGAAAATGGATAATGGATGACCGGCATTTGTCTTTTTCTAATTATATTTTCATTGAATTTTCTACCCTTCACCCTCCCTATGAAGACAGTAATTAGTAATTGGTATTTCATCAATGTAAGATAACTAGGATACATAAGTCTGGAAAGAAATGAAAAGTTTTAAACCACGACATGCAATTAAAAGTTCCATGTTCATCATGCCAAGAGATTGGGCTACAACGTGGTGGCAATTAGCATAACAATGCATTTATATACAGTCGACAGAGTTCTGAAACACATAAATGTCTGAAGCACAATGGAAAACACAGCTCAAAAAGACCATTTGCATTAATTACTGCTGGACTAATTCCATAACTCTTCGAGGCTGACAAGTAGTGTGGGCCAAAATCAGGTATATAACCTTTTAGATATAATATGTGTATCTCCTCTTCAATGAGTTAGGTGTTCATGCCCTACTTTTGCGGAACAAAAGATTTCACCCTAGCCTGCGGGTGGTCTTAACCCCATGGTGAGTCACGGCATTTTATGAATTCTCCTGAGTGGTCCTGAGATTCTTCCAAAGCATCTATAATATTATTCCTGCTATTGTCTCAATGAAGAGTTTGAGAGCAAAGCAGAAGAAAAGATAAATATCTTTTCCCTCACTTGGACCATTCTGTGACATTTCAACCATAATTGCTAAATAGCACCCTAGGACACTAAAGTGGCAACAGATGATGAGGTTATTAGAATTTTAAACTCCAAAGCCCTAAAAAAATCAAAATGTCCCAATTAATTGCTTAAAAGGCAATCTTTGTGTAATATTAAAACCAGGGGGGGCTCACCAGTAAAATTAGACACTGATGAAGTTGCTCTGAATTTTCTAAGATTTATTTATTTATTTATACAAGCACTGGGCACAGCCAGAAGCGCAGGAGGTGAGAGAATTCACCAGAGCCAGAGTGGGAAACAGAACAGGCAGACTGACCAACACACTGCTGAGGGGAACAGTGGGTGCAGCAGGAGAGGTCTGCGCACCATGTGGGACCCTCGCCGGCGGTCGGGGATTGAACCCATGCTGCAGAGGCTGCGGCAGCATTGCAGCCCAGTGCTCAACCACTGTGCCACCAGGGGAGGCCCTGCTCTGAATTTTCTGTGTGATTTTTTTCAAGTTGTCAGTCCTCTGAACCATTTCATGGTTTGCAAATTTCTCCATCAAAAGAGTGAAAATGGAAAAGGGGGGATTATATATTTTCAAATTAGCAATGCATTTAATTGTTAACTTGGTCTAGTTCTAGATTTTTAAGGGGAGGGAGCCTTGGGAACTCCTAATATTTACAGAAAAGGAAATTCATGCTGTTCACCTGCAGGGAATGCTGTTCCCTACCATCACTGTCTGATTTCTATCATTCTTTAACTGTTAGCCTGCGTTTGTTCTGCATTCTACATTAGGTCCACATATTATGCCTTCATTGTACATTCATTTCCTTTCAGAGCACTTAGCATACTTGTAATTAAATAAATAAGTGTGTAAGCACAAGTTTCATGTTTCTCTCTCCTAACATACTATCAGCTCCACAGGGACAAAGACGGTATCTGTCTCATTCATCTCATTCATCACGATTTCCCCAAGCACCCAACACAGCACTAAGTTCAAAGAAGGCGCTTAGTAAATATCTGTTGCATGGATTGGTGCCCATGCAAATTTCACCTGTCCTCACTCCCCTGGATGACTGAGAATTGGTTTTGGTGTCATAGACTGTGGTTCACGCTTCCTGGCCTGTTGTGAAAGGTTAGGAACCTCCTACTTCCAGTCAGAAATAACAGCAAACAGGCCCTCCAGGATCCCAAGGAACTTGACTCTGCAAGACAAAGGGGAAAGTACCCCTTGGTTCTCACCAGACATTCCATATATCACCCGTCCCCCCCCAATCATACTTCCCTGCCTCTGGGATCTCATGCAGAAGCATGGTCTCAAATTTATTGCCTTTATTTTTCTCCCAGAAAGTATTTCTCCCTAAATACTTTCACTCTCTGATAGCTTCCACTATCCCCAACCTATTGCCAGTCCTCCATTGGCTTCATAATGGCAAATAAGTTGAAGCTGAGACTGCAATTGAGACTCAGCCTCAGGGAGAACACAGTCAACACCAAGCAATAACACTGTCTGCATGGAAGAGCCCAGCGGCAGCCTAATTGCTTTCAGTTTGCCTCCATCAGGCCCCACCCTGGGAGGTTTCTGAACACTCCTGAATCAACCGGAGCTTCCAGAGTGCGAGGTGTCATGACTTTAATTATCAGAAAAGTCCTTGCTCTTAGAACAATTTATGTTCACAGAGCATATATCACTTGCCACAGTAAGAACAACTCCCCGAACTCGTTTAGACCCAAGATTCCAGTGGCAAAGTGACCCCCTTTCTTGCCCTATCTTTTCTTAAGGCAGGATATTTTATTTCAGCAAGTTCATCCTCAATTTTTTCATTTAATATGTGTTCAGAGAGGGGAGCTGATGTTGGCCATCAGCTGAGCATGGTAAGGCTGTGCTCTCTGGCAGCTGTGCGCCCCCAAGTGCGCAGTACACATATTCTGATGATGTTGAACAATATTTTTACTTGTGTTTTTAATTATAGTATGCTAAGAAATATATAAATTTATGGCATTTAATGCAGAAATAATAATCTTCTCTTTAAGAAGTAAAATTCATTTTTATGACAAAACTGGAGTTTCTGTAGCTCATGGAATAACAGCCTTACTATTCCGAGAATTTTTTCCTTTAGGGAGAGAGAGCCCCCAAAGAACAAAAATCAGCTGTTTACCTTCTGTGTAGCCATCTGAGTTCCTTCTATATCTTAGTTTAAACAAAGGAATTTTATTTTCTATAACACATCATGTCAACATGACAGAATCAGAGGACATATCAACCAAGATGTGCTATCTTCAGATCAATATTTCCAATTGAAAATATCTTCCTACTTGCTACCACAACGACAAACCAGTTAGAACGGTCAACAGGTAAAGTCCGACTACTATTGTAAAATTATATGGATCAATGCATAGGTGAGATCTTGTACTTGACATACACATATCAGAAAAGGTTTTCATGAGAAATTTGAGAAATAGAATCACCGACGGGCTAAAGCTAAGATTCTTAAATTCTTGGCACCTTCTCTTTACACAGTTATGGAGAGGATGCTTAATTCTCTTCCACTAGCACTAGATCTAACACACTTTGCATTGTTACCACACTGATGTCAAAGAGACAATGATCATTATTAACTTACTGTGATGTCAAAGAGACAATGATCATTATTAACTTACAGAAAGACAAATTAGGAGTGAATTGTATTTTACATCTCCTAATGGGAGATGCTTTTGTTTGACAACCAGGGGGAGCCAGGGCATGGTGAGACTGCAGAGATATTGTAGGGAATCTGGGAAGCTGTATGTGAGGTCGACAGCATTTTCCAGGAAAGACTAGTCTTTCCTGGAAAGACATCTAGTCTCCTAGATGTCTTTGTCAATGATAGTTACTTCAGTACAATGTAAATAACTGGCCTCCATCTGAGCAAGAATATTGAAGCAACATAAAACAGAGGCCCGGTACATAGGTTTTATTTTTTTTTATTTTTTTTTTAATTTTTATTTTTTTTTAAATAATAAATTTTATTTTTATATTCCCCCATACAACTGCACATGTCCCATTCTGACCCCAATCCCTCCCCTCCCGGCCCCCACCCCCCAAAAAGTGTCTCTGGTTCATAGTTTTTTGTTGATTTTGATTTTCACTTTCTTATAGTTATTCATTTTCCTGATCCCTTATTCAAGTTATCTAGATTCCTGCTATGAGTGAGACCATCCGGTATTTTTCTTTTTCTTTCTGGCTTATTTCGCTGAGCATGATCCCTTCCAGCGCCATCCATGTTGCTGCAAATTGCATGTGTTTATCTTTTTTGAATGCTGAGTAATATTCCATGGTATATATGTACCACATCTTCTTGATCCAGTGGAGAAAAAGGAACTCTTCTGCACTGTTGGTGGGCGTGCAAACTGGTCCAACCACTATGGAGAGCTGTGTGGAGATTTCTGGACCTACTAAACATAGAGCTTCCATATGATCCAGCAATTCCACTCCTAGGTTATTTACCCAAAGGACACAGAAACATCAATTCCAAAGAACACCTGCACCCCTATGTTTATAGCAGCACTGTTTACAATAGCTAAGCTTTGGAAACAGCCCGGTACATAGGTTTTAAAGTCAGACAGAACTAGGTTGATTCCTGCTCTGCTGGAGGGCAGGGGTGATGGCAGTGGGGAAGTGAAAGCTACTTAATTTTTTTAAATCCCAGTTCTAGAATTAAACAAGGTAGAGTATATAAATCCCTAAGCATACTGCATGGTACATGGAGAATGCACAATAAGTATATTTTTAAAAAGGAAGAAAGTAACAAAAGAAACAAAACCTTAACACAATACAAACATTGACAAATAGCTTTTCAGAAGATTGTGCCAATTTACATTCACAGCATTGCCACATGAATGTTCATTTGCCATATTTTTTACCAGCACTGGCTGTAATAAGTCTTTTTAATTTTTTCTAAATCAGTATGATAAAGATGCTGTTTCATTAAAAAATGTAATGTATGCAGTTAATAGTAAATTTGAAGTTTTTTTTCTATATATTTTTGCTCACTGACCACTTTGTATTTCTGTGTGATTTATATATTCAGATCTTTTACCTACTTTTCCAGTTGTTATATTTTTCCGGTTGATTTTTTTCTGGAGTTCTTTAAACTGCATGCTTATTAGTGTTTTGCTGCAGCACTAACCCTTCTTAATTCTATGATGTCTTTCATTGTAGAAAATTTTAAACTTTATGTAAAGTTCAAAAAATGTTTCCAGGTTTCATACCATGTTTAGAAAGAGTTCCCCTATTCTAAAATTTAAAACTATTTTTTAATGATTTTATCATTTGAAAAGATACATTTAGAAGCATACAATTAAATTTATCCATTTTTCTATTTAGTGTAATTTTTTTAATTCAAAGAATTGAAATCTTACAAAGTTGTGCTAGAAACTATTTTTCTTTTCTAATGAAGTAACATGCTCTTTTGCCACAATTGTGTTTCACTTGCTCTTACAGCCAGGAAGCTCTAGTTTTGTCAGACTTTTCTCTTTTTTTATTACTTGGATTTTTCTCTTTGCATTTGTTTTTTTGTGCCCTTTATTGTATGTAACCTCACATCTATCATTAATCATAAAGTGATTAAGTAATAAATACATTAGAAAATGTTTACTAGAAAATGATAAAATAATAAATAATAAAACCTATTCTATTTAATTTAAACTTTTGCATATTATTCCTTTTTAATCCAACTTACTACGAATTCTTAGTCTGTTGCAGTAACTGGAATCAAAATGATAAGATTACAGATCTCTTGCTTTCACTCCTATCATTACTTTACAAATCTGTTTACCTTACTGTGAGCTCCCCAAGGCTAAGGACTGTTCTAATTATCCTTGAATCCAAGTCACCTATGGCTTAAAGCAAGTACTTGGATTGTTTACTGAATGAATGAACCAGAAAAAGTCACTCACCAAAAGATTACATCAGAAATCTAGGTTACAGAAAACAGCCCATGATACCCAGATACCCAGGTATGTTCTATGAGTGCTTGTTGAACTTGCATCTTGATGAAGTAGTTGAACAGATGACCCAAAGAGATAGGACTTCAGTCATTATTAGTCTGGCATCACCAAGGAAAAGCAGCAAAGTATCATAGTTTCATGTTGTTTCCAACAACATGAATCAAGACAGGGGTTGGCAATACTTGAGTCATTAAAAGAGCCAAACATCTCATAGTCCTAAGAATGCCAATTACTTGGAATTTAACTATAACCTGCATGCCTGCCTTCTGCTTCTTCGTTCACTTAATGGCAGAATGAGGCATTAATGAAATGAAATGAAAGCTGATTTTGTTTTAGAAACTAGATTTCATTTCTTTCCTTTTTGTTTTTTTGGAAATAACATTAATTTACAATGTTATTTGTGACTTAGTGGTATAGGATCTCCTTCAGGTGTTGTTACCACACCATACCCACCACCAAAATACCCAAAGTTTTCCACTATGGTCCACTGTGCTCCCACTCCAATTGTTAGCCTCAGTTCTACAGATATCTAGGGTTTGTTATTGGTTTATCTTTGTCTGACCCTTTGTTTTGTTAGCAATTAGATTTTATTTAAATTAGAAATTCAAACTGAAGGAACAAATGCAAAACTAAAATTCAGTAATATAATTTATCTTTTAGCAACATAATTTTTTTTTTAAATAGAGGCATGTTTTATTTATTTATTTGTTTGTTTGTTTGTTTTGTTTATACAAGCACTGGGTACAGTCAGAAGCGCGGGAGGGTGAGAGAATTCACCAGAGCCAGAGCGGGGAGCAGAGCAGGCAGAAGGACCGAAGTACACTGCTGAGGGGAGCAGCGGGCGGCAGGAGAGGTCTGCGCGCCATGTGGGACCCTCCTCCGGTGGCCGGGGAGCAGCCGGGGATCGAACCGGCACCGCAGAGGCCGCGGGCAGCTTCGCAACCCAGCGCTCAACCGCTGCGCCACCGGGGAGGCCCCCAGCAACATAATTTTGAAATACAGGAAAGACTTAGGTGTCAGAGTTAGATAAAATGTGGAAGAGAAAGTCCTGGAATCCTTAAAGTGAGTATCCTTGCTTCATTTTCCCAATCCACGCCCTTCCCTGATAACTTAATTCTACTTTTCTCTGTTTTGTTTTTTTTTTAAGCAGCATGCGTGTTCTCCTTCCCTGAGCTGGGGAACTAAACAAATACCGCCTCTCCTTCACTGATCTTGTTCTCCTGATGATGGGGAAGAAAGGACAGATACCTTAGGCCAGTTGGCACTGCAGCCTCAGTCACCTCATGGGGTCTGCTGGGCTGAGGCCGAGGAAGACTAACACAGCTCAGCACCCTGTGTTAGGGGCTGCAGCTGCCATTAGGGGCTCACAGGGGTCACAGCCAAGGGTATACAAAGGCTGTTGTGGGGTCCTCTGGCAATAAAATGAGCACCAACTCCTTTGAGTCCATGAGGGGGAAAAATGTAAAAAGAGTTTTATCTTTTGAAAATCAAATATAGAGCTTAAAGGCAACATGGAAATAAGTTTTTCAGCAGAGTTGGGCTAAGATGGGAACTGGGTCCTCAGAGTGTCAAACCCACTGTTCCAGTGGTTGGCTGGCCTCACTGAGAGCCCGGAAGAGGGGAGGGCTGCAGCCATCAGAGCTGCACCATAATAAAGGGGAGAGGAAACTGGAGAAACAGATATGTGACTTGGGGAGCAGCTGTCGCTGTTTCTGCACAGTGAGGCCTCTGTAAATTGCCAGAAGTACTAAGAAGCCAGCATCGTGGTGGTTACCTGGATAGTGACTGTAAGCAAGTTCCATCTAAATAAAAGTCTCCAATCCCAAACTTCCCTGAGAGCTCAGCTTCTTATTTCCAGATGCCTACTAGACCTTGTTATCTGGGTGTTCCCCATGCACCTCAAACTCTTCTCATCCAAAATAAAATTTGTGGCCTATTCTCTATCTTGCCCCTCATCAGTCTCACTCCATTAGTTTTGGGCAATATTAGCCATCCAGTTGTCTGATCAGGAACTCTCCAGACATTCCTTACCAGGCTGGACACAGGTCAGACTGTATAAAAAATAGTACCTTATCCTGTTTATCAACAATGTCTCAGTAATCATTTATTTGTCCTTCTCTGTCATCACTCTGTGAAACCTTTGGGGGCAGGAATTCCATCCTACTCTTCTCCCCAGAACATTCTGTTTCCCAACATAGATCCTCTGTGACCAGGATACTGAATTGGTAGAAGAAGAGAAGTCATACAATGTGCTTTAGTCAGATGAAGAAAGGAAGTAATTGTCATCATCCTAAGATTTTCACCTAGAAGAGCAAGTCCAGCAAATTCACTGGCTATCTGTAGGACAGACAGCCTGAAAGAATATTTACTTCAGTTTTCAACAAAGAAAGGAATGGCTCGTTATGAGAAGGAATAAGTCAGTACAGACTTTTGCCTCTGGAGAAAATAACACTGATACTTTCACTGCTGGCAGGGGAGGGGAGGAAAGATCATTTCGAGGAGGTTCCACGTAAGGCAAGAGAGAAACCCTGGGATCCATTCTGTCTACCACCATCCCCAGCTTACCCCATGAAATCTGGCAGTAATTGACACAGTGCTGCCCACAGGTCGAATTCTGATCCACCCCCCAGTTGGGTATTTATAACATTATGGAAAATGCTCCGCAAACACACAAAAGATATGATTATTTCTTGATGCCACTTCACGATATTGGACAAGCCATTTTACCCTGAGCCATTTCATAACATCTATAAAGTAATACCTTCCCTGCATCCCACTCAGGGATTTTGTGAAAACAAAATTCGATCCTGTATATTAGTGTTTTACAAAATAATACAAGGTGGGAGACAATTCTTGTCAAGATCACATGGTTTTCAAAAATCCCCTATGGAACTGAAATACTTGGGAAATTAATGGAATTTTTGGGTTTTAAACATAGTTGCTGCTTATCCTCTTTCCTCACACCAGAAATACCTTATTCCAATTTAACCCGGACTAGCTCTTCTAAAACAGCAAGTCTATAAATTTTTATATGTTATTATGTAACAATTTTTTTGAGACCAACAATTTTTACATTAATGTTGGTAGTTTGGAAACATAGGACCCTCCCCACCAGGTATAACCACCATAGTGCACCCCAAGTCACCCATAGCCCACCCACATAATCTTGTGCTCCCTCCCCTCTACACTAAAGTTGAGAGGATACCCACTGCCCCACTTCAACCAGTAACTTTTAGCTAATGCTTTATCTTCTATAGGACACTGAATCTGTTCACTATATCCTGAGTTTTTCTGAAGCAAACCCTAGATAGCAGACTGTTCACGTGTTAATTTTATGACTATAAAAAAAATAACACAAATATTACCGTAACACTCAAAATGTTAACAATAACTCCTAAACTCATCTAGTAGTCAGTGTTCATATTCCCTTAGTTATCTTGTAAATTTTTTTTTTGTTTCCACAGTAGGATCTCAAATAAGATCCATACTTTGTAATTGGTCAACATGTCTAAGTTTTATAAATAATTAATCAGCTCCCTCTTAATCTGCTTCGTACCTCCCAATTTTTTTGTTGTTTGTTTATTGTTTGCTTGCTATTTGGGATTTTTGCTGTTGCACTGTTGAGTAAATCAGGTTTGTCAAATACAGTTTCCCAGCGTCTGGGTTTGCTGACTCTATTTCCCTGGTGCTTATTTAATATGCTTCACTGTACTCTGTATTGCTAATAAATTAGTAGCAAAATCTAGAGACTATACCAGATTCATTTCCCCCAAGACTAATTCACAGATAATGTTACATATATTTCCATCAATATAGTTTATAATGTCTAGTTGTCTCTTTCAATTGATGATCATTGGCTTCATCCACTGACTCATTAGAAGCTGTGAAAAGATGATGTGCTACTTTATCTTATTTATTAGCTAAGGTGTACGTGAAGAGAAACTTCCCCTTATCATCTATTTGGTTATTTTGAGGTATAGAATAAAAGAAGTAGCTAAAATATGTTGTTCTTTCATTTTCAACATACTTCAAATAGTGTAGTTTCCTAACACACTCCAAAGTAACTGGCTTTTATTTTTTGCATCATTACACTCTCATGGAGACACATGTATTTTGATGATCCACTGAGCAGCTATGCATCATTAATATCCAGACTAATTTGTTTTTCTTTCTATTCCTTTTTTCAAACCAGTTAGAGTGTATTTAATTTGACTCTTACGTTTTTTTGATACAGCCTTAGAGGTCTTTGATATTTGGATTCTTCTTGGCTTTCTGGTATGGCAAGAGGTTCTGGGATCTATGCTTCCTGCCCTCAACTGGCTATTCCTTCAAGGACTCCTGTCTCCCTTTAATGGGAAATGCATTTAGGATCACAGTCTGGGCCATCAGGTTTAATCATCCTTTATAACTGGGCAGAATGAGTAATTTTAAAGAACAATTTCAGATGAGTTCAGACTTTATCCCATAATATCCACATCCCATTTATACCCTAATCCATGTATTCAGAAAAACTGTCGTTTGAAAATTGTAACTCCAATACTACCACCAATAATATAACTACTGAAAGCAGTTTAAGATTTTTTTGCAATTCTGTTTGAACAAACAGTGTACACGATCAGGGTGCTACAATGAAATCACTGGTTTTATAGTCACTTGGAATAGTTCTCTGTGTGTTCATGCCACCAACAGGTCACACAATTACTTTGATTTATGATTTTTAGATAGCACCTCTTAAAATTTAGTACTAATTAATTTACAATTGTGTAAAATATTTATGGAATTTCAAAGTCAAATCTTCAGGACAAGGTACATTCAGTGTCTATCTTTTATTCCTAGTCCCTTCATTCTATTACTTCTTTTCCCCCAAGAGACAATAATTTTTTAAAAAGTCAAAACATTTCTTTTTTTTCTATTTCACAGTAAATTTTCATTGATGTAACATTGGTTTACAACATTATATAAGTTTCAGATATAGCTGTTATATTTTGATATTTGTATACACTATATCATGCTAGTCTCATTTCCATTCATCACCATGTAGTTTTGTCATTTTTCTTAATATAAGCAGACACAGATTTCATTCTACAGATAATTTCCTGAATGTTTATATTAAAGGTAACCTACTATACATGCTTTTCTTTGTCTTGTCTTTATCACTTAATGATATCTCCTGGAAATCACTTTCTAGCAGTGTAGAGAGATTTCCCCATTCTCCTAGCAGCTGTAAGGTACATCTTCCTGTTGGTGCATCCCAATTCATTCAGCTAGTCTCCCATGAGCGAACATCTCAGTTACTTTCAGTATTTTTCTATTTCAAAGAGTGCTGTAATGAAAAACTCATCCTGTGTATTTTTGCGAGTCTGCCTTTGTCAAGAATTTCTAGATTTGCAATTTATTAGATATTAGATTTATTAGATATCACCTTCATAGGTGTATTATTTTATATTCCCACCAGGAATGATGAAAATGCCTCTTCACCATTTTCAATTTTTTGCCTTTACAATTTTTACATTTTACTTACTATGAATGAAATTGGCTATATTTTTATCTGGCTAAGTACCATTTTAATTTCTTTTTCTAAGAACTGTCTGTTCAAATTCTGAGCCCACTTTTACATAACGGTTCACAAAGTGTGTTCCCTGGACTAGCAGCAGCAGCAGCAGCAGCAGCAGCAGCAGCAGCACTTACAAATGCATGTTCTCAGGCCTCAGAGACCTAGTAAATGAGATACTCAGGAGATGAGGCTGAGTAGTCTGTGTAGGCTGTGTTTTAATAAGACGTATAGGTGGTTGTGATGCACTAAAGTTTGAGAAACACTGATCCATACGGTTGATTCAGCAGCTGTATTTTAACTCACTGTAAGCTTGTCTAGTCATTTTCTATTTATTTATTTATTTATTTATTTAGAAAAGATTTATTTATTTATGCATACAAGAACTGGGGTAAAGGCCGGAGGTGTGGGGGGTGAGAGGATTCACCAGAGACAGAGTGGGGAACAGAACAGGCAGATTGAGTGAAATACACTGCTGAGGGGAGCAGCGGGAGAGTCAGGAGAGGTCTGCTGCACAGGTGGGTAGCTCCCTGGCTGGGGATCAAGATAGTGCTGCAGTAGCTACAGATAGCTTCATAGATTACGTCTTAATCCTTTGTGCCACCATGGAGACCCTCATTTTCTAATTAAAGCAAGGCCAAATTGCTAATAACGCTTAACCAAAAGTTTAAAATGTCATGTGATATCATTTAATCATTTGTTCATTCACTAACGAATAGATGTCAGGTATCCACTGGGAGTCAGCTAATGTGGCAGGGCAACAGGGAGATTGTGTTAAATAAAACTAACACAGCCACTGCCCCCAGGAGCTTTCCTTGCTTCCACTATGGAAGAACAAAACTAAACAAGTAATTTAAGTCTTAACCAAAGGGGATTACAAAGTGCACTTGCATCATAGAGCAAAGGGTACCAGTCAGTCTAGTGACTAGGGAAATGCAAATTAAAATAATTTGGAGATAGCATTTTATTTCATCAAATGGACAAAAATTCTGAAAAGGAGCAATACCTATTTCTAGTAGGGATGTGGGCGAAAATGTGAACCATGTGACCTTGTTAGGAAGTAACCCAGGATATCTATTAATGTGTCAACCACAGCAATCCCCCTGCTGGGAATCAATCCCACAGGAAAGTAGGCTACTCACTCAAGACTACTGATCACAGCATTGTTTGTAGTGCAAATACTATCAATAGTTACAAAGTGAATGTCCATCAGTGGGGGTGGTGGGGGGGTGGTGGTGAGTAATGCCTGTTATTTCCACACCAGGCAGCCATACTCATGTCACTGATTGGAAGGTATTTCTATGATAGACTCTGATTAAGGAAAGCCACATGTAGAATGTATGATGCAGTCTCATTCTTAGTAACTCGCATAAGCCCGTATGTGTGCATGTGTATATATGTTGGCATATGATTATATGAGCATAGATGAAATATATGGAAGAATGAATATGGGTGAGCCATCCACTGTGGATAAGAGTTCAACATCCATTCTCCCTCCTTCTTAGTATACCTTCTTATAATGCAGGGGGTAGAGGGCTAAGAGCTGCATGCTTGGACATTGCTGCAGACAAACAGATGCCATTTTATGAGCTATGGGAGGAGAAAGTAGGACAGGCCCACAAGTGGGCTGCGTGGGCATAGCTGAGTTCCCTGAATCCATTACTAGTTTCATGGGTGTACAGGCTCAGGGTATCTGTTTTCCTGGCCTGGATTGAGGTAGCACGGTTGGCTCTGCAGCCAGCCCTTCTACAATAGCTGCTGATCCTGAGACCCCAGCTTCGGTGGTGTGAGCCTAGAGCTAGCAGCAGGAAAAGACTCCCAATTGTTGCTGAAGAAGCAGTTTCCTCTGGGGTTCTGGGGCTCATTGCTGGAGATGCAGCCGGGAGCTTGTTCCTAAAGTCCTTCCGATGATTTCCTCAGCACATGCTTCTCTGAGTCAAATGCCAATCTGCCTAGAATAGCTTGATTTTTTTTTGCAATTGAAACTGGTAATTCAAGTGAAGGGAGTGAGAAGCAGTTGTGAGAATATAAACATATGGCTATATAAACATGCCTTGAAAATAGTGATTTTATTATTAATTTTATTTATTTTTAAAGATTTATTTATTTATACAAACTGGAGTACAGGCCAGATGTGCGGGAGGGTGAGAGAATTCACCAGAGACAGAGCGGGGAACAGAACAGGCAGACTGACGAAATACACTGCTGAGGGGAGCAGCAGATGAGACAGGAGAGGCCTGTGCACCATGTGGGACCCTCACCTGCCGGCCGGGATTGAACCGGCGCTGCAGAGACTGCAGACAGCTTCACAGCGCAGCATTCAACTGCCTGTGCCACCAGGGGAGGCCCATTATTAATTTTAAATGTTATTTGAAACTCATCTATTATCCTATCTAAATAACTGATGTTCTCAGGGACTTTCAAAAGACATTTTAATGTAGAGAAGGCACTGCATTTTGGAGGTTCTCCAAGTCAGGAAGTCTTACCAGCAGGTGTGGACATGGACTTTGGAGCTGGAAGCAAACTCCTGCGGGGTGCTGTTGTGCTGGAGGATGCTGGAGGGGCCACCCGGTTGGAAACCTTAGGTGTATCTTTGGAAGGCAGAGCTGCCTTCAGAGACGGCTGGTCTTCATTCCCAAAGGTTGAACCTGTGGGAGGCAGACAGTGTGTTAATTACAACTTATGAAAAATGGATGGACCCCTGCACGCCACTTGCAGTTTGCTAACCAATCCCAACGTCATCTTCTTTAGGACTTGACCTGACTCTCAGTGAATAGCCTTGAAAAGTCTTCCTCTGGGACCAGAGAAAGAAAAGAGCCCCTCAATCACCATATAGAAATCTGTCCCTCAAGTCTATGTGAGGGGCTCCACAAAAGACAAGAGCAGGTCACTCCTGACAAGCTGACACTTGTGCACCTACACACACAAGTTATTTATGTGGGCGTGTAACCTGTATTTATGTGATAAACATTTTTTACAAAACTCCCAGAAAATGAGCAATACTTTTTTGAAAAATAGTATGAGTCACCCAGGGAAGGTGAGAATATGAATATTCACAGGCACATCAGTAGTCCAGGAAGCTTATTCAGAGCTCCCTGAAACCACATTCATTTCACCTTCAGAATCCCTTTGAAATCCATGAACCTTTTTTTGTCTGAAAAGCTAAGGCCTCACCAAACTGAAAGGACCCTGAATGAGAATCTAGTTTATTGCAAAGGCAGATGACACTTGTGGATAATTTCAATTTACTATTCAGTGTAGTACAGGAAAGCTTATTTATACCTACTGTCCTGCTTCTCTGAGGCTGTGGCTCTGCGACAGTCACACACTGGCATGTGTGTCAGACTCAAATGCACAAAGTTGTTGTGACCCAAATTTTCCTTCTAGATTTCCCTAAACTTACTGTGGTATATACATTTGTAATCTCTTAAAGGCAATGGCACCACCATCTATTCCCTGTCAAAGGATAAATTTTATAAACACACCTCTGAGTACATCTGTGAGGCTTTATCTACTAAATTAATTTAATCTGAATGTACTGAGGTTACTGCTTATTTGGAAGAAAAATAATCCAGTTAGGAATGTGACCATTTACTATGGATAGTAACAGGTGGAAAAAGTATATAGAATTTTAGTGAAAAGTTAATATTTTCACTTTCAAAGGTTAGGCACACATTCTATTTTAGATAGGATCTGCATAAAGATGGTAACATTATTAACATGACTCTAGTGTTTAAACCATTTGGGAGTTCCACTCAACCAATTAGAGTAAGAGACTGCAGCTTTTTTTTCTCTGAAAACTTTTTTCCTGAAAGTTTTTTAAAATTGAGATTTGTTTTGTTTCTAAAGAAAGTGTATTTGGGGGGCCACCCTGGTGGTGCAAAGAATTAGACACAGCACTATGAAGCTATCCACAGCCACTGCACCATGAGTTTGATCCCTGGCCAGGGAGGTGACCCACATGGTGCAGACCTCTCTGACTTGAATCTGCTGCTCCCCTCAGCAGTGTATTTCAGTAGATCCGCCTGCTCTGTTTCCCACTGTCTCTGGTGACTCCTCTCACCCCCCACACCTTTGTCCTGTACCCTAGTTTTTTTATGCATAAATAAACAAATCTTAAAAAAAAAAAGAAAGTGTATTTGGGAAGGAAAAATAAAGAACGTGCTATTTCCTAATACAGGATCTACACCCTATAGTTGTTTGAAGGTGACTTGCAAGGTTTTAAACAGTTCTAGAGTGCTAAGAGGATGCATTTGATCTATGCAAGCAGAATGAAAGCACTGAAACTCTACTGAAAGCATCTGTCTTGTGTCCTGAATGTCAGAGAAAAAAATCAAGTGCATGTCTGATCCAAACCTAGTTAGGATGGAGACATCGGACACCTGTCAAGCAGTGAGTCCCAGATTCTGAATTACAGAGAGGGTTCAGCAGTCCAAGCAGGCCAGAACTCAGAGACTCGCTGGAGGTTTGTAGGATATTTCACGTGGGGGCTGGGGGTACTCAGCCACTGGAAATAGTTCACGTGGAACTAATGTTTAGCCTACTGCTGTCATAGTGTCGGAATAATCTATTCACTGAAATGTATAGTAGAGGCTGAATCAAGCCCAAGATCTTTCACAGTCTTTGATTTAACAATGTATTAAAGTTTCTTAAGAAGGGAAATATTTTATATCATTTGTAGAGTTCAAATGCCCTTTTATCAAATCCTCTTGTGCCTGGCATCGTTCTCTTACATTAAATTTATTATTCAGTGAACATGTCAATTTAGAAATTTGGCTGCTTTCCAGACTGAAAATTAACTCATCTATTTGAAGCACTAAGTGTCATGGAAGCTATATAGTCCCCTCTCTGAGAAAGCAGTCTTGAATTACCAAGAAATAAAATACAAAAGAAAATAAACTATTTTTGTCCATTATTGTGGGGCATAGCTGGCAGTAAGTAGTACTACTTTTGAAAACAATTTAACTTGGCCAGCAATTAAAGACACATTGTTCAATAAATGAAAAGTACTCTGAATTTGGAAATGACTGCTGAATTCTATAAATGCTCTGGTACCACACAACAATGCAGACAACATGAAACCAGTGCTTGAAAAAAGGAAGAAAACAGCTGGGAATAAACAAGCTGTGCCTACATGAGCCAGAAAAATGTTCAGGAGAATTCAGGCAGTGGAAGTGTTTCATGTATCTAATTCAGTCATTTCATTCCCAGTCAACCTGAATGTACTTCGGCCTAAATGACTCAGGCACTTTATCCATCTTCCATGTGGGCCACAGAGTAAACATCAGCAAGATGGTAAATGATACAGACTTGGGAAGAGAAGGCCAGGTGTGGATACCACGTCTTTCAGTTCCCACCTATCTCTGAACCTCAGTTCTTCACTTGTTAGTGGGATAATGACAATCAACTTCATAGACATATAAGAATTAAAAGAATCAATGCTAGTGAATTTTTTTTTAAGTTTATGCAAGAGTTAGTACAAGAAAACATTTATTTAGAATTGTGTTGAGTGTATGGTATGCTTTTTTTTTTTTTTAAAGATTTATTTATTTATTTATTTATTTATTTATTTATTTATTTATTTATTTATTTATTTATTTATACGAGCATGGGGTACAGTCAGAAGTGCAGGAGGGTGAGCGAATTCACCAGAGACACAGTGGGGAACAGAACAGGCAGACTGACGAAGTACACTGCTGAGGGGAGCAGCAGGTGCGGCAGGAGAGGTCTGCGCGCCATATGGGACCCTCGCAGTTGGCCGGGGATTTAGCCAGCACTGCAGAGGCTGCGGGCAGCTTCGCAGCCCAGATAAAAGACAAGTAAAAGTCAAAATCAACAAGCAACTATAAACCAGAGACACACTCCAGGGGGCTGGGAGGGGGAAGGGAGTAGGATCAAAATAAAACAAGGGGGGTGGGAATTGCATGGGGACTATAACCAAGATGAAAATGCATACATTGTGCAAAAATGAAAAACGATGTAAAAAATACATAAAATAAAATAAAAGTTAAAAAAAAAGGCAAGCTAAGAAACTAACCCTTGATAGTTGCCTACAGAAACACCAAGGGGAAAGGGTGTGGGAGGGGAGAGGACAAAGAGGGAAGAAGCACAATGGTCTGTGGAAGTGGAGTATGGGTGAGTTGGCGGTGGGTGCACTGTACTGGTGATACCCAGTGGGTATTATAGTCAAAAAACGGGAACAACCCAAATGTCCACTAACCTGATAAATGGATAAGCAAATGCAGTACATCCATACAGTGGAATATTATTCAGCTAAAACAAGGACTAAATGATTCATACAAGCTACAACCAAGATTAAATGATTTATACAAGCTACAACCAATGATTTATGCAAGCTTCTCCAATATTACCTCAGTTAAAATAATTAATTAATTAATTACATTAAAAAAATCTGTTCTCATACTTCCCTTGAGGGACTCCTGGTGTTCTTTCCCCATACAGTTATTACACTTTTTCTCTGCCCTACATTCTTGCATTGCAGCTACAGCAGATCCCAGGCAGCCTGTCCCAGGACTGCTCTATCTCCTGAGAGCACATACCTGTATAAACATAATAATAAAAATTGCTTCAGCTAATGTTACAACATATTCATTACAGCAGAATAGACCAAGCTCCCATGGGAGGAGAATGACATTCAATTGCTCAATTTTTGGGCCTCCCCTGGTGGTGCAGTGGTTGAGTGCTGGGTTGCAAAGCTGCCCACCACCTCTGCAGCACCCGTTTGATCCCCGGCTACCGGCGAGGGTCCCACATGGTGTGACAGACCTATCCTGCCATGCCCGCTGCTCCCCTCAGCAGTGTACTTTGTCAGTCTGCCTGTTCTGTTTCCCACTCTGGCTCTGGTGAATTCGCTCACCCTCCCGCGCTTCTGACTGTACCCAGTGCTTGTATAAATAAATCTTAAAAAAAAAAAACAAACCCAAACAAACAATTCCTCAACTTTCTTCACCCTTTTCATGTACTCCCATCAAACCATATGTGAAGAGTTCTCTTGTCCTACAATACAGAATAGGAGACCCATGCAAATTCAGGTGATAAAAGTCTATATTAAAGGAATGAAAGATGAAAGTCTCTTGTAGAATGCCAGGCACTGGGAGGAGGAAGTGTAGATTTATAGGGTAACTGACAGCTCCCCCAAAATAGGGAGTGGTGCCTTCTCAACCTTCTCAAAAAGATAATTCTGATGATGACTGAGGTCAGAAGTGGGGGTTTCTGATCCATATTCCAATGCTTTTTCACCAATCCATTTACTGGGAATGCCAGTAAGAGTCTGAATTTTAAAAAGGAAGGCTGGTGATGAGGAACAAACACTAAGCAGACCAGAGGGAGGTGCTTAAGGGGCTGGCTGTAGAAGAAAAGAAACCACGATGGCGTTACAGCCACCTTTTAAGAAATATGTTTCACTGATTTTGAATACGTATCCATATTCTAATGATTAAACTACTCTCTTCACTGATTTTAACAATCCTAGGCAATCAAATTGTAAATGTTCTGGCTGCATGATTGCCTAATTGATGCATAGTGTGTTGATGTAGCCGAATTTATTACTTGGTGACAAAATTTAGTTTAATTTTAAAGTATCAACTGAATGTTTTACTTCCCATCTCCTGCATATTTTATGCAGACACACATTTTTTTTTTCTCACATTAAAGAGCTAAAGTAAACTTGACTGTTTCAAAGTGAAATATTTCACAGGACACACGTGGCCTGTCTTCACACAACTGGCCTTTCAGCGGGGGTGACACACTGAACGCAAACAAGGTCACATTCCAATAAAATCACCATGAACGGTGATTCATTACGTAAGAAACAACAGAGGCAGTTAGAGGAGAAACTCAAGGATGAAGGAGGGGAACCTACTTTAGTTGGACTGACTGGGGAAGACCTTTTGGAGCAAACATTTCTCTCAGCACACAGTGGCCCTGATATCCTTTACTCTTTATTGTTAATGATATCATCATTGTTCTCAAAACTTA
Source organism: Talpa occidentalis (assembly GCF_014898055.3). Classification (NCBI taxonomy): domain Eukaryota; kingdom Metazoa; phylum Chordata; class Mammalia; order Eulipotyphla; family Talpidae; genus Talpa; species Talpa occidentalis. Next base: position 47,641,624 of record NW_023604861.1, on the reverse strand, counting down.
GAATTAATGCCTCAGAATCATCCTAGCATCTCTCTTTCCCTTGCATCAACCAGTGCACGTTGGCGAGTTTTTGTTTCTATTATGGACTTCAAATAGAACCCCCCCCCCTTCTCCTATGGCTGGCACCAAGGTCAGCCTTGGCATCTCTCAGAGAAATGATGGCACCAGCTCCTCTGCTCCACCCTTCTCCCCTGCTTGCTCACTCAGCCCCTATTCTTCCTAAAGCATAAGTGGTTTGATGTAGTTTTCCCATTAAACTCCAAACTCCTCTGGCATCCCAAGCCTTCTTGTCTTATCTCCTGCTACCACATCAACACAGCATAAAGAGAAATCCTCCCAGCAGGCAGGATTCCACCCTGTGACTTTTTTTTTTTTTTTTTAAGATTTATCTATTTATTTATACAAGCACTGGGTACAGTCAGAAGTGTGGGAGGGTGAGAGAATTCACCAGAGACAGAGCGGAGAGCAGAACAGGCAGACTGACAAAGTACACTGCTGAGGGGAGCAGCGGGCGACAGGAGAGGTCTGCGTGCCTTGTGGGACCCTCACCCAGCGGCCGGGAATCGAACCAGTGCTGCAGAGGCTGTGGGCAGCTTCATAGCCCAGCACTCAACCGCTGTGCTACTGGGGAGGCCCGACCCTGTGACTTCTTGCCTGCCATTGACAGGGCTGTACTTACAAAACATTTTCTGTAGGAATGAAGCAAGTACTACATGCACATCTGTCCCAGAGGCCAGTTCTTCCTCTCAAGCCACTTCTTGTTCTCAGTTTCTGAATCCACAGACTCTAGAAGCTTCACATGTTTCTGTGAATACAGACTCACTAACTATGATGAAGCTGGGTATTTGTTTAAAAGGTAGGGACTGTCTGCAATGGGATGTGATAGTTTTCAAACATTTTTCAAAATAATGCACAGAGAAATGTAAACCAAAGCTTATCAAAGTTTAATGATTTGGCAGTCTTTTTGTCCAAGGGAGGGTACTATTAACTTAATAATTTTCCTTTAAGATATACTTCAACTTTTTCTTTAGTTTCATCTTAAGCATTAATCTCTGGGTTTTCTAAAGTTTGAGAGGCCAATAGTTAACGGGTAAGACTGTTGAAATTCCGTTGCCACTTCTTGCTAGTTGTCTGATTTTGAACAAGTTGTTTAATCTCTCTGTGCCTCATTTTTCATCTTTAAAGTAGGGATTATGAGACTTGTATTAAATGAGTAATTACATATTTAAATAAAGTGCTTACAGTAGTGTCTGGCACATATATGCACTCAAAAAATGGTGACATTGATATTATAGCCACTAACACTGAGCATCATTTAAAGTCCATCAGTCTAACCAGTCTATCCTCTTTTCCTTTTTGTCTTTCCAATGCAATAATAACTAGGATCGCTTTGGATGCCTGGTTCTGAAGAGGCAACGCTAGAGTCTGTGGTTCTCTATCTAGCTCTCCCCAGTAGCCCGAGTCTTAATAAAAGAAGGAGAAACACTGGCATGTATTTTACTCCTCCTACCTCTCTGAGAGCAAATGCTAACTTCACACTAAGCCAAGATGTGGCCTAAGAGTCCATCTCAACACAGTACTCCAGGAGTCAGTAATCAACTTCAGTCTTAGACCAGAGGACAAGTCCTCATCTACACTCAACGTCCCGACCAGGCAGCAGGCAGGGCACCCTTGCATAAATCGGGGCTAGGTGGAAGATTATTCCTCTAGTACCACAGGATCTTATTGGATTCCTGTGGTTGTGAAGCTCCAGAGCTAGGCTTTGACAGCTAGGTCTTAGCAGCAATAATAACAAGAGTACCACACAGTAGAGTCACAAACACTACAGACTCTGCCCAAACCCCACACCGGCTTTGAAACTTACTAAACTCTTTTAAAAGTAAACTAATTAAACCTCTTTTATGAAATGACTTATCATTTATTTACCCTCTATCATTAGGTTAATATAAGAATTAAATTAGAAAATGAATATACAATGTGTCTGACATCCAGTAAGTACCAGTCCTCACCAGTCATACACCAGCATCAGCAGAAGCATCACTCCCCCATGAGCTGTCATTTCTTCAAGCTCCCCATCTAGCCCACAGGGTACCACACTTTATGAGATCTTGTTCCATGCAAGTCCTATGGAAATATTCTCAAAACATCCCTAACTCCACCATATCAATAATGAAAGTAGATGATTTCTGTAAATAGTGGGCACTGACTCTGACAGCCATCTCTACCTATACAAGTTCTACTGCTCCAGAGGGAGCTTTCCTGGTGCTCCAGGGATGGGCACAATTCCCCCCAGTTTTGACCAGAACCACAAACAAATCATCACAGAGGAGGAAAAATCTAGTGTCCCTCATTTTCTTGCTCTCTCCCTTTCCCCCTGACCCTAATACTCCACAAAACCTTCCACATGGCCTGCTGGAATCCATTCTAATATGTAGCAAAGAGTGTCCTCATCTTTATTTCTGCCCAGGAAATTGCAGGGGAAACCTTGGGCACAAATGAACTAGTAAAGTGAGTCTCATTTCTGGGACACAAACAGCATGAATAACACAATTCTCCTCTGTCTGAGAGAGCTGTGATGTTTTGTGACATGGGTCTTCTAATCCCTCATATTCTGATTAAATGCCACCTTCTCTATGATATCTTCTCTCAATTCCCTTGAAAGTAACAAAACTACCCTAGAAAGATTGAGTTGGTTAACAAAGAAAGCAAAGGCTAATAATAATATAATACCACCTCTCTTAAAGTCAATGAAGCAATCACAGAAGATAAAAGCCAACATCACACAGGCCAGGACTTCTGAACTCTCAGCATATAAATGACTTAAAGCTTCCCTTTGAGTTGAGGAATTCTCTTTAATATTTATCAAGCCACATTCTCCATGGAGAGTACATTCTCAAATATTGATGGAGGTTAGTCACTTAAAAGACCAAGGGCTAATATGACATTTCAAGAGACGTCAGAGTAATTAAAAGCAACTTTTCACCATTCCTCTTTATATCAATTAGACTAGTTATAATAAATCCCTTTTCCCTTTCTGAAGTACTTAAAAGCTCGAGCTATCATCCGTGAACACTCTGGTTCATCAATGTATGAATCTTGTAGCAGTTAATACCTTGGGGAAAATACTCAAACTGGAGCATTTTAATTATAAGCTTAATATGAGTCTTGTTAGAAGATAAGAGCATCTGATTTGAACTCAATTTAAATTCTACTGAAATTATTAATAAAGTATAAGAAAGTATAGAAATGATGAGGGGCTTCTATATCAGCTTTTATTAATAGAGCAATATAAAAAGTTGAGGTGTTCCATTTCTATAACTTGGATTTTGTGCTGTGATATAGTCTACTCTTCATATCACAAATCTGTTTAATTAGTTGTTTTAAGGCTTCAGAGGGACTCATGGATTATTCCATGTCAAACATTGCTTTCATGAGCCACATTTTGGCAGCAAACCAAATTCGAATCCTGAGAAACCAAGTCTAATGTTGAAAAGTGGATCATTGCAGCTGAGCCCCAAAGTCCTTTCCCACATATTTATAAAAACTGCAGGGGAAGCCAGAAGGAGTCTATACCATCTGGTATTCTTAAAGAGAGCTTTGTAGTATCTTGGGAACATGAAACCTGTAAGAGAGAAGAAACAGAACTGCCTCTTAGGAAATGAACAGCACATTGGCATTGAGGAGGTATTTCAACTTGTAAATCAAAATAATACTCATTTCTTGAACTCTAAGAACTTTCCTTTCTTGGGAGCTAGAGAGCTTGGGTGCTCTCTTCCTTTATGGCCCAAGAGGATAGTCATCTTTTGTCTCTTACTACATACAAGTTTTCTCACAACTTCAGGATACTTTTCCAATAGAGTTTGCAATAGGGCACTATCCACATCTTCATTCTGTGCTGTGGGGGTGTCTTGTGCACTGTAGGATGTTTAGCGGCATCTTTGGCCATCGCCTACTAGATGCCAGATGCACCCCATCCCTGCCCACCCACAAATGAAAATTAAAAATTGTCCCCATACATTGCCAAATGTCCGCTAGGTGGGGAAAAATGCCCTCAGTTGAGAACCAATGCTCTAGTAGAATGAAAGATGAAAAGATTTAGTCAAAATATAGTTCTTAGTGGAGACGAGATTGGTAACATCTAAAATCCTACTGGGTTAGCTTGGCAGCTAATTCTTTAATAATTCCTGGTAGTCAGTTTTTGGTTAATTCCTTAGATAAACTAGGACTGTATAAATACACTGTCTTTGATATTCCATAGTGTTTAAATGACTTGTTCAAAGATAAACTTGCCCTGATTTCCATACTTATTACACTGCAGTCTCAGTCAGAGACGGGGAAGCAGATTCTCACAGCCTCAGTGCAAAAACTTGAAACCCCAGGTACAGTATTAAGGTTCAAATCAAAATCTTGATAAAATAAATAGCAGCCGATTTCGATTAGAAATTTTTTGGGAGAGGATGCTGAAAGAAAATAGATGGCGACATTCCTTCAGAGGTTTAAATGATCTTGGTTTGGTGGAAAGTAAGTCATTCCTTGGAGGAATCCCAGAGTTAGAGAAATAGTTTTTAAAGCACAAAAATGACTGTCTTCAGGCAGTGAGCCCATCTTCACTTTGCTGTGGCTGTGCCTGTCTAGTTTTTTACTCTAGGAAGAGGGTACTGTGGCCACTGGGCCCTGTGATTGCTGCTGCGACAGCACTGAGAACACGGCCATCCTGGGGTGGTCACTAACTTTTCTTCACCTGCCTCCTCATGGGTAACATCAGAAGAGTAGGCAGCTTTGGAACCAGAAATCCACGTACCCAGTAATTGTTATGTTGTGATTACTGAACAAACAATAGGCTCCCCATTTCTGATCTCTGAAAACCATTTACTCATTCTTTAGTTTATTAATACAATCCTTTTCTTCAAAGTTCTTTATAATAAAAATTTTTTAAATCAAAACCCCCATTTTCATTAATTTTTATGAATAAAACTATGACTTGTATCTGCATCCCAACTATCATCCATGCAAAATAAAATCATAAGCATTCAAAATTAATCATAAAATCAGTCAAGCAAACATTATTCAACTATTTCTGCAAATCATTATAATAATATATATTATATAATAATAATATAAATAAATTTTGCAATCCCTTTAAGGTCTTTAAATTTTGTGGATATAAACAAAAGTTTATTTTTTTACCTCTTTGACCTAAATTTAGAAAAATATTGAATTAAAATTGAGTTTTGACATTATATAAATTTCAGGTATACATCATTATAAGTCAACGTCTGTATATACTACAATATGTTTACCTTAAAAGTCTAATTCCACCCCTCATCCTACAATTGACATAAGTACAAGGTACTACCCACTGGACCATAGAATCATGGGAAGGCTTAATAGGCCACTTCCTAAGAGAAACTCCTCAGGAAAGGCACCAGTAGCCTCCACTAAGCGAACAGCAGTGAAGCTAGGCCTTCTCTTGGTTTCTAGATTTTATGAATCTCTATTTCCAAGCTTGACCCCTCCTGAACCACAATTCTGCGTGCTCCTCTCCCTCAGCAGTGACTTTCCTCCGTGGTCTTCCACCAGGGGCAATGTTTTATGTTGGATAAGGAGGGTGCAAACCAGGCACAGCCAGGCTGGTGGTCCTGGACCTCCCAGGGGCTGCCTGGGACCTGCACTTGGCCAACCATCACCCCTTCCACTCCAAGACCCAACTTGAGCAAGGGCCAGCTAATGAGTTCTCTTTTACTTTGTATTTTCATCGTTTTTAAAAAAAAACTCCCAAAATTGAACAATGTTTGTAAATAGAAATGTATCTCTTTTTCACAAGCTTAAAATTCCTAAATTAAGGTTTATAAAGCAGTATTTTAATCAATGAAAGACCTGGATTCTTCATTAATCAGGACACGGATCTGAAGGGCACAGCATTCTGAGAAAGCTTTGCTATGAGTAAGTGGCAGTAGCTTTGGGCCAAGTAGGTATAGGGAGTGATAACTAGAAACTTCTTTGTTTACTACCATGAACAGTAAGACACCATAGGCTGTGTGCACGGAAAGGAAAGAATGAACTAGTTTGCAGCCTTGGGGCTTATGCAGAAGTGGAATAAATTGTTTTTTAAAATATTTATGAAATGCAACATCTGCTAAGCTCTCCTTCCCTAAGGAGATTTCTGGTAAAGTGTTAGGAAGCAGATAGGAACAAAACCCTGGGCTACTGCAAGGAAGAAATTTTTTTATTTTTAATAATGTGAAATTCTGAACATAAATGTAATAAAGGTATGTGTGATAAGCGAGATTCTAAGGTGTCTCCCAAGAACCTCACTTTCTGGTGTAGGCCCCCTACTGAGCCTCAGGAAGGGGAACATGATGGAACTTACTACTGTGATTATTTGTGTTATATAGCGTATCTGACACTAAGAAAGGGAGGTTATTTGGGTGGATGGGATCTACTCTCAGGCTTCCTTTAAAAAACACAGATCTCTCTCTTTGTTTCTACGACAGAGATTCGAAGTACTAGAAGGACTCAACATAGTTGCACACTTGAAGGTGCAGGGGACCAGCAGCAAGGACCATGGGCAGCCTCTGGTTGCTGAGTAATCCTGAGTGACAGCTGGCAGGAAAAGGGGTTCCTCAGCCCTAACCATAGGAAGTGAATTCTGCCAGCAAATGAATGAGCTGGTATGTGGATTCATTCTCAGAGCCTGCAGATGCCAAGTCAGCCCCACTGACACCTTGATTACAACATTTGAGACCATGAGCAGAGACGGTAACTTGACCCTCTATGAGCTAATAAAAATGTATCAAGTAGTTGATTGGTGGTAATTTGTTTGACAGCAATAGAAAACTCTTCTTGACTACTAGCGCACCAGCCAGTGGACGTGACCAGAGCTGCCCAGCATGGTGCTGAGTGGAGATGGGCCTCAGGCATAGGGGACAGCAGCAGAGTGAGGACTGAGCAGACAGACCCCTGCCACATGCACCCCCTCAGCTCCAGGGGCTATGCTGACTCCCCGAGGCTGGCAACCCTGGCAGAAAGCACATGGATCCACCACTTACATGCCAGAGGCGCTGAGAAATACCTGAATCTAAGATTCATCATCTGTAAAATGGATTCTGATGCAAATTAAATAAACTAACCCAAGTGAAGCAGAGTTCCTGACACAGTAGATGTGCAGTAGATTTTGCTTCCTTCTCTCTTTTAGTCTCCTTGCTATTTTTCTTTCTATATAAAAAGAATCATTTTTTGAGTTGAAAACCTTTCAATGATTTCTCATTTTTCATAAAGTAAAATCCAAGATCCTTAGTAGATCAAAGAAGGCCACTCCTTACTTGCATCTTGAAGTTCCGTTTCCTATCTATCTGTCACGCTGTGAATACACCAGGCTGCTTTTTTCCTTTGTTGTCTTTAGATATGTGGCTCTCTCTATCTGAAACGCCTCTCCTATTCCCCTCTGCCAGTGAACTGTTTCATTCTTTAAAACTCAACTCAGGAAAAAAAAAAAAAAAAACATATCACAACAATGAAGGCTTGACTGGAATGTCAGGGTACAATTTAATAAGGTTAAAAACTAAGCTCCCACTTCTGGCCCAACAGGCAGGTTTGAATAGACAAGGTAATTGATAAGGTTGCCGAGGGAACAAGGCCACTGGACCAACCACGGTGACCACAATAACCAGCCCAGCTCCAGGAAGGCAGAAGCAGAGGCCAGGACACATTTCTGGGTCAAAGGCCAGTACCTAAGATGAGACATCCCAGCAGGTAACTGGTGCAAACTTGTGCCCCATGTTAACAAGGCACAAAGACAGCACATAAAAGAGAGCCTCAAATCCTCCTTCAGACCCAGACCACTCCCATCTCACCTGCTGCTTCCCTAAGCAGTGCATTTCAATAAATCTGCCTTTTCTCTTCCCTATTCTGTCTCTGGTGAATTCTTTCACTCCTGCACCTGTGGCCTCAGTCCAACATTTCTTCCCACTATACAGAAGACTGTAACTTCAGAGAAGAAATGTTTAGAAGGAGGTGAGAGGGGCCCACGCTATAGCTGAAGATCCACTAGATTCATGATTCCTTTGGGAATACCTGCCTAGATGAGTCTTTAATGGGCTAAGATGTGTTTATGAACCCTGATTTGGGCTAATTCCAAGTCCTGGTAGGATTCTTAGTGAAGATGAGGAAAGATTACTTCAATGTAAATAAAGTTGATTTAGGATGAATTAAGAGTGCAACAAGTCACGGCAATTACAAGGACTGAATTGCCCATTATAGAGATGCTGTTTGGATTTTGCTGTGCCAGACATCTGAAACACTGGAGTGAAGTCTTCTGTTTTTTAGCAAATGAAATACCTGCCTATCTGTTCACAACTATTTTCAGAGCCACATGCAGACCTTGAGGAGACTTAGGATATGAAGTTACAATGATGACAATAAAAGGCACTCTCCTATTCCCTTTGTGGGTGTTTTGCACCTTCTCCCCACCCCAGGTTCAGCTGGCACCGGGCTATGGCCCCTGCTGCTCTGATCACCAGCACTGGGTCTCAGGCTTGCCATTGCCGCCTACAGGACTGGGCACCGAGGCCACTTCAGTGCCTCAGTACTGACCACTGTGTCTCCCTGAGAAGCTGGCTCAGGACAAGATGCCCTAATACTGGCCGCCAGATTGCTGCTCTCTACCCTGCTGTAGTGCAGACACGAGACACACCAGCTAGTCGCCGGGATCCCCCTCTGTTCACTGCCCCTGACTGCTGACTGCCACTTTGATAAACTCTGTACTGCAGCTTCACAGCTGGAATCCCCACGTACCATTTATTTGTCTGATTTATTGCTTGATATTATGCTAATCATCCAGTCCCCTTCAAGGACTAGGCCCCTGTCACACTGCTGCCCAAGCTAGAAAGAAACAGGAAGCAACACTGACCAAGGGCTAGTGCCTGTCAAATACTTTTATTAAGCACTACATTAACAAGGTCATCTAATCTGCATAATCTTCTGCTTATTCTGCAAAAGCAGAAAGGAAGGCTGAGGAATTTGAAAGAGGCCAGATTACAAAGCCAGTAAATGCAGGGTCAGCATTCAAATTCAAGTGTGTGTGACTCCAAAGTCCATGTTCTTTCAAGAATTCAACACAGCCTTCACAGAAATTTAAGGCCACTCCTGAGCCTTGGTGGTCCTGTGGCTGGGGCCTTAGCTATGGATACACCTTCTAGAGATCACTCTTCCCTTCCTGGGGTTCCTTTTAGCCCTCCCCAAGACTCTGGCTACAGCAAACAGACAGTTCTACCTCAGAGTCCAGAAGCCATAGACCTGTGCATCCCAAAGAGTAAATCCAAGGATTTTAAAACTTTGGTCTTTATGTTGTCTTTAATCTGCTGTATTTCTTACAGCGTTACTCAGTCTTTGATTTTATTTTCTAGAAAACATAAAACAAAGACACTAGATAAATTTAGGACCAATATTGAATATGGGTGAGTTTCTTTGCCTTTTTGTGTAATTCTGGGATGACAGTTTGACAAATGGGCCAGAGGGGACTGCAAGCAATCCTAGTAGAAACTCATCGAACAGAGAAGGAAATTTTCACTTAATCTTGTCTGATATGGAAAGAAAACCCCAGGATTAATCTCAGAAACAAAGGCCAAGGCTTGTCACATCTGTTTTCTTTCCCTACCCCCATCCAGGTCCTTCCATCTCTACTTTGTCAGAACACTAGGGATGCAGTTCCTTTGGCCAGTTCTGCTTACATCTGCCTCCCGCTATTTGGGCTGCAATTACAGCAACTGCATTCCCAAAAAGCTCACCTGGGAACCACTTAATGTTCATGCAAGTGTGCACTGCGGGCAGCCATCATTTTATTTCTAAGCTATGGTATACTCAGAACTTGGCATCTTTCAGAAAAAAAATCACAAGGCACTTTTAATTCAAGTAAGCAATTTTGTGATTTTTTTTTTTTAAAGTGGTGGCATTGGTATGATAACTTAAAAACTGAATGGGAGGAGAAAGAATGAGTGAGCAACTGGGATTATATAGTTTTGTTAGGGGGAAATGATGTCCTGAGTTAATCCCATCCAGGCTTTGTGGACTCCACCCCCACTCCAGACTAAAGCCATCAGGACACTGGGAAAGACAAATCCCATCACCACCAAAGGGAGGGTGGCTGGGACCTGAGGGTGGAGTTGGGCAGCCAGGTTGGATATAAAAACCAAACACGTGGGCCTTGGGGTCTCTCTGGCTCGCGATCGCTCGCCTCCTGGCTTCACCACTCCTGGCTGGCGGCCAACTCTGAGAGCGCCATTTTGGGATTCCTGATCGGCGGATCGGGTAGGACTCATTTAAAACTTTGTCTCCCACTTTTCTCCCAGAGCTGTACATTTCCTCATTTCCCCTTCCCTTGTAAATAAACCTTTTATTAACCTTTCACGTGTGCCTGCAGTAGAGCAGTAATAAGTCCTTTTAAGCGCGCGGGTGAGGACCCACAGTCAGGCACCCCGTTTTGTATCGGGGTTGCTCTACAACAGTTTGATTATTAGCTTAGGTGGCAATTACATATTTCTGGATCAATACAACACAAATTGGAAAACAGGTAGAATGTGATGCTATGGAGGAAATCTGAGTTGGCAGTGTTTTCGTATTCCTGTCAAGTGCTACTCTACTTTCTTGTCACAAGGAAGGAAGCACTGGTGCAAAGCGAGAAAGTTAAATGGATTGGAAGTTTAGGAGAATGAAGAGGCACTTATTTTAAACTGTGGTGGGACATCCTTGAGTAGGTTGATGGTCTGTTTCTTAGAATGGAAATGAAGTCCCAAGAAGCCTAAATGCCCTCCTCAAGTCAGTTCCCCCAAAACCACAAGCAATGGTGGTGTGGCACCAGTTTACCGAAAAAGAAACCTTAATGCTACTAACACATAAGGCTCCATGGCGCCATGGTATGGGGAGTCGATTAGATGGCAAATGCTTATGCCTATTCCTGCATAAAGCACTTTTTAAATCCATTCTTCCATTCCATTCTATGGCGTGGGTCCAATTCTAAGATACCCTGTCTCTGCCTTCACGTTTGCCTATTTGTTCCTTCGCACATTTTCTCACTGACTCACTGATTCATTCTTCTCATTCAGTAAACTCTCCTTTGTGCCTGGAATCCCACAGAATGTTGGACTCAGTGGAGCTAAAGAGCAAGCTAAAGAGCAAGAGTGTGAACATATAATAACACTTAAAACTATTAAGTAGAGATAAATGCAACCCTGTGCCCAAATGCAACCCTCCTATCCCAACTTATTATCCCTACTTATTCCATATTCTAGTTTTCCCAGGTTTATTATGTTTACTGATTCATTTAGTCTTATACTGTTAGAATGTATGTCTATATGGATTTTGCCTATTTTGTGCACTGAAACACTCTAAGCACCTGGAACTGTGCCTGGCTCATGAAAGACAGCTATTAAATATGTCTTGAATGGATGAATAAATGTGACAAAGCCTATGGAAGAAAAGGATACAAGAAATTCTGAAAATACTAACTATAAATTCTTTTTTTTTTCTAACTATAAATTCTAAATTAATCTAGGGTGGGGGAGGCATGAAAACACTTCAGAAAAGTTACACTTAAACTGAAATCTAAAGGATAAGGTTAGTTAGGCCAATGGGTTGGGAATTGTTTGGAGAGATGGAACAGCATGTACAAAGGCCCTGAGATAGGAGAAATGATAAACTAGTTAGTGCTCTGAAGGACAGTGAAGTCAGGATATGGGGGTGTGAATGGGGAGGCTGCTGGCTGAATCTGAATTTGGTAAGGAGGCAAGGCCAGGATCACACAGGTCTATAGATTGTGGTGGCATATCTGACCTTTAGCCTAAGAACTGTGGCAAGTGACTAAAAGAGGTCCTGTCTGTGTGGAATCAGCTTCCTCCTGCTCTCCTTTACACATTCAGGCTTCTCAAGATTCGACTCTCTCCATGGGATGACCTCATCCCATCTTAAAATTTCACCTCCTCTTTGATGCTGATGATACTCAGTTCGTATCTCTAGCCTTGGTTTCATGCCTCAGCTCGAAATGAGCACACACACCTCTGAATGTATGTACTGCTGAATATCTCTCCTTAAGTGTCCCATGGCATCTCAAATTAAAAGAGTCTCAGATTTTACAGTGGCGGGAGAACTACGGGAACTATACCTGAGGGGAGAATCAAATATTGTACAAAAATGAACAATGATGCAAGAAAATAAATAAATTTAATTTAAAAAATTCTCTTTATAACTTTTCTGTTGCTACCCTTAGGGAATTTTTTTTCTTTCTGTATTTCCAATGTCAGTTTTAGCATTATTGTTTACCTAGCTTCCTAAGCCAGAAGAAGTTACTTAAGCTCTCTGGGATTGCTTCAAGTATAAAAGGGAGATGATAATCATACTATTTCTCTCCTGTGTTAGAGTGAAGATTAAAGGAGAAGGCCTCCCTGGTGGCACAGCGGATTGAGCGCAGCACTGTGAACCTGTCTGCAACCTCTGAGCGTGGGTTCAATTCCCGGCCAGCCAGGGAGATTCCCACATGGCGCGGCAGACCTCTCCCCTTAGTGCCTGCTGCTCCCCTCAGCAGTGCTTTTGGTCTGCCTGCCTGTTCTGTTCCGTACTCTATCTCTGGTGAATCCTCCCAGCACATCTGGCCTATACCCCAGCTACTGTATAAATAAAAAATAAATCTTAAAAAAAAAAAAAAGATTAAAGGAGACCATACACATAATGTCTTCAGAACCATCCCTAGCAATAGCAGGTAGTTGATGTTAGCTATTATTATTAGATTGGAAGTTAATCAAAGGCAGGGATGATATCTTATTCACTTTTAATATTCAGGGCTTAGCACAAAGGTGCTCAATAAATGTTGATATGAGCAGAAATTGAATGAGCATTACTTCCTCTGGGTTCTCCACATTAGGAACCATCTGTGAACAGACTGCACTACAAACAGGTCATCCAAACAGAAAATTGAGAGAGAAAAAGGGAGCACTAGCATAATTAAATTATACAGTGCTTTTGAAATAATTATTACCAAATAATTAGTTTTAAATGATATTTAGTTCTATTAGCTGGATAGATAAAATGTGGTATAGCCATAAATTTGCATACAACTGAGTAACACTAAAAGGAATGAACTACCAATACATGCTGCAACATAGATGAGCCTCAAAAACACTATCCTTAGTGAAAGAGACCCAATACAATAGACCACATAATGTATGGTTTCACTTACATAAAATTTCTAGAAAAGAAAAACTTAATAGACAGTAAGAAAATTATTGATAAGAGCATGAAGGCTCTTACCAGTTTGATGAAAATGTCCTAACATGGCAATGTTTGAAACACTGAATCAATTTTTTAAAATCATTGAATTGTGTATTTGAAATGGGTGAATTTTACGATATGTAAAGTATACCCTAATAAAGCTGTTAAAGTTACGTAAATACCAAATAATCTGTACTTATAAAAATAAATTATAATCCAGGTTTATGAAATATACCTCTTTCAAAATGAAATTTTTATATCAAATTATTAAATATCAAAATAAAGCATATCTAACATGACTACAAAACAAAATGGATGCTACTGTATGACAATAGCATGACATGGACTGTTTCAGGCATGGCAGTATGAACAGCAGCCCTAACTATAGTTCATCTATCAAACCAACACCTCTCCCCACCTCAGAAATGGGCTAGTCATGGGGTTAATTGAACAGAGTACCAGAGACTAAGTTAATTCACCAACTGAGCTAAACTGACACCCACAATTTAATAGTTTTCATCCATTTAAAAAGTTAAGCATCTACTAGATGCTAGTTACCTAGTAAGCAACTACTAGATGCTAGAAGCTACAGATATAAGGATATATAGGAATGGGGGCCTCCTAGGTGGTGCAGCGGTTGAGCGCTGGACTGAGAAGCTGCCTGCAGCCTCCGCAGTGCGGGTTCCATCCCAGGCCACCGGTGAGGGTCCCACATGGCGCGCAGACCTCTCCTGCCGCCCGCTGCTCCCCTCAGCAGTGTACCTTGGTCCTTCTGCCTGTTATGCTCCCCGCTCTGGCTCTGGTGAATTCACTCACCCTCCCGCGCTTCTGTCTGTACCCAGTGCTTGTATAAATAAATAAATAAATAATGTAATATGTTCTCTTTCAGAAATTTATTCTAGGTAGGTGGGGGTTTGAAGAGACTGAAATGTTGATTGTACCTGTCAAGAAGGAGGCAGATCATAAAAGGTTTACTACGGGGATGTGACCCTAGAAGGACAAAAGTTCTGCTAGTGTCTGTCAGGCACTGTAATAGGTACTGGGCATGTAAATCCCTGTCTCTATGAAGTTAAAGGCAATATTCTAATAAACAATGAATTAATACATCTTTTTAAATAATTGCTAGGGAAAGAGAAGATTAAGGTCTTGGAGGTTGCTTTACTGTGCTAGCAGTATAAGAAATATGTTAATTTACATAGTCAAGAAAATAGAAATCAAGGGAAGTAAAGTGGTTTGCTCAAAGTGACAATGAAAATGGCAAGACTCAGGGCTGGAACAAGTGCTAGGTCTTCTAACTCTGATCTAGGGCTCTTTCAACTATGTTGAAGGGTCTTCATGATTTCAGATTCAAGCAACCTGCATTTGATTTATGTTAAATTTCCAATATATCTTAATGTTTTCATCTCTCCTTTGTCTGTATTTATAAAAACAAACATGTAACATCTTTAAAAACATTGTTAAGGAGAAAGGAAAAATTAGGTATCTTCGGTTATTTAAAACAATTATAATTTTTTCTCTATAGTGTTGGTTTTATGCATAAAGTTTACAAATAACTGTCCTATCTCCTGACTCTTAATAAAAACCAAATGTAAATCAAAGGTAAAAGGAAAGATAGATTTGAGATTAAAAACAAATTTATGTAAATCACTCTTCATACAATAAAATCCTAAGAAAGGTAAAAATTGTATTTGTTTGCTGCAAATGTTTACCCACAATGAAAAGCTTAACATTTGGGAATTTTAATCATGTGGATCACTCAGATTCCAATCACCTACCATGATAGCACACTAAAATTTTTATAGTACATGAAGAATCCAATTAAAGAAAAATTAAATATTTTATTTATTTTTACCTTACACTGACAAAAGCTCACTTGTTAGCAGTAAATTCATGCAGTGCAAAGGCAACTGAAAAGTAGCATAAGTAGGGCAAAGCATACATGGTTTTGTAAACAAATATCAGATATTCAATATCATGCTAAGAGTCCTGCCATCATCTTTAAAACAGCATTAAATTTGCAGATGGCTTCGACAGCTTCATATCAGGTAGTTGGGATTCTATATGCTAGAGACTCTTACAGTTGAGAAACTTTGTTAATTAGGCCAGAGCTGTTAACATGCCTTGCTCTTCAGGGCACTGCGTTCATAATACCTCTGTAGTTTATTAGTTCTAATGCTACTGATTGTATTAGACAGTGCTAGGAATAAGAAAATATATCCCGATGAAACACTGGCCATGTTAACTGCAGTTCTCAAGGCAACTGTGGTGTCTGTGTATTGATTGTATGGTTGAAACAAAATTACTTCTCTTTCCAGAAATACTTGCAATCAATACCTGAACAGGTTTATCTTACACAAACTTTACCAGTTCATAACCGAGGGGATCTGCAGAGGGCCATCGGGAATCTAGAAACAACAAACAAAATGAATGACTCTTGTTCTGAGAGAGAACAAGGTGAATAGTTAATATTTTCACATTTTCAAGGGAGTGTGGGAGTCCTCAGAATTTGAGAATCCCTTGGATTGCACCTACATCTGCCTACTGTAATGAGTTCTACCCAGCAAAATCATCAAAAAGCCTGACTTCTGAGTTACCCTGAGTGTCGCAGAAGAAAATGCATACTCCATCCATTCTATGCGCCGCCCCATAATTACTAGATTATGCATTTTTGGGAAACAGGACCAGTTCTCATATAACACTCAATAAGTAACCGTACTGTAATAGATCCTCAATAAGTATCTGCTGAATTTAATTGATATAAATTAAGAGAAGAAGGAGATGTTATCTACAAAGCAAGAACTCTATTTACAGAGGTCTGAACTGAGCCATTAGCCATGGAAAGAGTGTGGTCATCAGTCAGTCTCCCTGGCAATGGTGGAACTAGTCAAAGGCAACCTCTCTTAACCTGAGTCTTTGTTTCTCGCAAGTCAAATTTCTGAAGAGAATAAATCAAAACAATTTTTAATTATTTATTGAGCTGAAATCAGTAAAGGGAAACCCCCAGTTATTAAAAAAAAGTCAAAAAAGAAAGTCACAGAAGTGAGTAGGAGTGAAGCCAATGTCTGGGGTCTTGACCATTCTGTGGGCACTGAGTTCAAACCACAGATCACAGGGAGCTACAAACTAAGCAACGTGCCTTGAATCAGGACATGCAGGGACTAGAGAATTTACCTTTGGCCTGAGAAGCAGCAAAGATGCCTGACATCTGCCTAGGTCCTGGGTAGCAGGGTCACCCAAAGAACTGGAGGCCCCTTGGCCTGAGGAGTAGATATTGAGGCCCAAGAAATCCAGATTGAAAAATGATCAAAAATGGATCCAGAATTGGTGAAAGGCCTGTGGGCTATGTTAGAAAGACTTTACAAAACAATATACCAAGATGCTTCTACAACACAGGTCTGTCCTGGAAAGCATTGCACAGGACATAAGCTCATAGTCAATCAACTCCAACATGTTAAAAACTTATAAAATAACTTCCAATATTTATATTTCTATAAAACTAGACATACATACCTAAAATAGAAGTAAACCAGATCCACTGGAAAATTTTAAATTATTTTCTAAACAATTCCTGGATAAAATAAAGTATCAATACTACAGAATCTAATAAAATTTTTATTTTTTAAAATTAAAAAAAAATTTTTTACATCATTGTTCATTTTTAAACAATATTTGCTTCCCCCCACCCCCTCAGGTGTAGTCCCCATGGAATTTCCTTCCCCAGTATATCCGTGAACCATCACCTCAGTCCCTTGTGCTCCTCCCTCCTTCCCTCTGATCCCTCTCCCTCCTCCTCCCCTACAACATGTCTCTGATTTATAATAGTCCCTTTTTTGCTTTGTTGTGTTTTGTGCTGTTATTATTTTTTTACACTGATGTCTTATTTGTTTCCCCTATATTCCTGCTATAAGTGAAACCATCCAATATTTTTCTTTTTCCTTTTGGCTTATTTCACTGAGCATAATTCTTTCTAGCTCCATCCATGTTGCTGCGAATGGCATGAGTTTATCTTTCTTGATTGCTGAATAATATTTCATCGTGTATATATACCACATTTTCTTGATCCAGTCATCTACTTTGGGGCATTTGGGTTGTTTCCAGGTTTTAGTTATTGTAAATAGTGCTGCAATACACATAGGTGTACAGCACTATTGTAGACAGTGCTGCAATAAACACAGGTGTTCTTTTGAATCAATGTTTTTGTGTCCTTTGGGTAGATCCCTTGTAGTGGAATTGCCGGGTCATATGGTAGCTCCATTTTTAGTAGACTGAGGAACCTCCAGACAGCTTTCCGTAGTGGTTGGACCAGTTTGCACTCCCACCAACAATGTAGGAGAGTTCCTTTTTCACCACATCCCCGCCAACATTTGTTGTTGCTTGTATTTTTGGTATGTGCCATTCTTACTGGTGTAAGGTGGTATCTCAATGTGGTTTTGATTTGCATTTCCCTGATGATAAGGGATGTTGAACATTTTTTCATATGTCTGTTGGCCATTTGCATTTCCTCTTTGGAGAAATGTCTTTTAAGTTCTTCTGCCCATTTCTTGACTGGATTGTTTACTTTGTTTTTGGTGAGTCATGTGAGTTCTTCGTATATCTTTGTGATCAGTCCCTTATCAGTTGAATGGAGTGCAAAGATTTTTTTCCCAATCAGTGGGGTGTCTCTCTCTTTTGGTTAATGTCTCTTTTGCTATACAGAAGCTTTTCAGTTTGATGTAATCCCAGGTGTTTATCTTTGCCTTGACTTTCTTTGCTTTCAGTGATGAGTCTTCAAAAATGTTACTGAGATGTATGCTTTGTAGTGTTTTACCTATATTTTCTTCCATATATTTTTTGCTTCAAGTCTTATGTCCAGTTCTTTTATACATTTTGAGTTGATTTTTGTGCATGGTGAGAGGTAGTGGTCCAGTTTCATTTTTTTGCATGTGGTGGTCCAATTT
The DNA here is from genome assembly GCF_014898055.3 of Talpa occidentalis. Taxonomy (NCBI): domain Eukaryota; kingdom Metazoa; phylum Chordata; class Mammalia; order Eulipotyphla; family Talpidae; genus Talpa; species Talpa occidentalis. The sequence continues at coordinate 47,623,430 of NW_023604861.1, read as the reverse complement.
TCCTAGCACCATTTATTGAACAAACTGTTCATGTTCCATTGCATACTCTTTGCTCCTTCGTCAAAGATTAGTTGTCCAATAAGTGTGGCTTTATATCTGGGCTCTCTATTCAGTTCCATTGGTCTGTGTGTTTGTTTTTGTTCCAATACCAAACTGTTTTAATTATTATGGCTTTGTAGTATAGCTTGAAGTTTGGAAGTGTGATACCTCCTTTCTCTTTTGTTTTCATCAGTATGGCTTTGGCTATTCATGGTTTTTTTTGTGGTTCTGTTATAGAGCAGCCCTGATATTGAATGGGTTGCCTGGCTGTGGGTCCTTACCCATGCGCTTACAAGGGACTTATTAATCCTCCACTACAGGCACACACAAAGGTCAATAAAAGGCTTATTTACAAGGGAAAGGAAATAAGAAAATGTACAACTCAGGGAGAAAATAGGGAAATAAAGTCTTTAATGCGTCCTACCTGATCCACCGACTGGAAACCCAAAAAGCACTCTCCGAGCTGGCCGGACGCTGCGAGCTGGCGGAGAGTCAAAATGGGGGACCCCTCCAAAGCCCACATGTCTGGCTTTATACCAACCTGGCTGCTTAACCCCACCCTCAGGTCCCAGCCACCTTCCCTTTGGTGGTGATGGGATTTGGAGTTCCCAGTGTTTTTGGCTTTGGCCTGAGGTGGGGGTGGAGTCCACAAAGCCTGTATGGAATTAGCTTTAGGACATCTTTTCCCCCTAACAGTTCCATGTGGATTTCATCAGTATTTGTTCTATTTCTTTGAAGAATGTCATTGAGATTTTTATTGGAATAGCGTTGAATCTGTATATTGCTTTTGATAGGATGGCCATTTTAATAATGTAAATTCTTCCAATCCATGAGCAAGGGATGTTTTTCCATTTTTTTGGTGTCTTCTTCTATTTCTTTTAACAGTGTTATATAATTTTCTTTGTATAGGTCCTTCACCTCTTTTGTTAGGTTTATTCCCAACTATTTGATTTTTTGGTTTCAATTATAAAAGGGATGGTTTTCTTGATTTCTTCTTCTTCAAATTGATTGTGTATAGGAAGGCTACTGATTTTTGTGTGTTGATTTTTAATAAAATTTTTAAATGTATAAATGGAAATAGTTGGCCTCTAAGAATCAGCTTATGTTTGTGTGTTCAATGTTCCTTTCTTTCTCCTGTTCTTCCCAACAGAAAATGAGAATTGGCGATTGATCACACTTTAAAACTCTGTTTGGGATATCATTGCTAGTAACCAATATTCAAATTCGATCCATATGTCTGACTGTTCTGCATCCCCATTTCAGAAAGCTGGGGTGAGAATAATAGAATCTGTTCCTGAATGGGAAGAAACAGAACATCTCATTTTCTTGTTCTCTTTACTTTTCCACTGTAGATGCTGCTGTGGAAAAGACCAGCCCAACACTAGACATTTTGAGTTAACGTGTTTTTCTTGCTCAACAACATCTTACTCTGTTCCATCTCTCATAGTGCTGGTGGTGATGTACCAATTTTTTCTCATACTATATTGGATTTGGGTTTGCATTTTGAAAAAGTAAAACAGAACAGGACTCATTATTGCCTTTTATCAGAAGTGATTTAAATCCATTTGGCTGGTAAAAAATACCTTTCTACACTGTTTACCCCAGCTGTCTCAGTTCTTTATATTGCGACTGAAATCTTCAAGCGTCTTATTGGAAAAGGTGACTGTCTGAGGTCAGGATACTGTGTCCTTGTAGTCCCAGACAATAATACCACCAAATAGCACCAACCTCATTCTAATTATTTAATATAACTGGCCGTATACATTCAAAGATAGAGTAAGAAAAAATATACCTCTATGTTGAGGGAATAAAATAAATGATATAAACAATCTACAGAAGAGGTTATAGTAACTATAAAAAATACGTCCATGAAAAGCAAAAAGACAGATTAAAGATTTAAGAAAGTACTAATATAGAGAAAAGAAAAATGGTATGTTAATAAATTAGAGGGTTTTTTTGTTTTTTTTTTTTTAATTTAAGAAAACAACCTCAGGGGCCTCCCTGGTGGCACAGCAGGTTGAGCGCCACACTGTGAAGCTGTGCACAGCCTCTGCAGCGTGGGTTTGAGTCCCAGTCGGCCAGGGAGATTCATGGCATGGCAGACCTCTCCTGTCGTGCCCACTGCTCTCCTCAGCAGTGTATTTTGGTTGTCTACCTGCTCTGCTCCCCACTCTGCCTCTGGTGAATCCTCTCACCCTCTCGTGCCTCTGGCCTATACCCCAGCTCTTGTATAAAAATAAATAAATCTTTTTTTTAAAAAAAGAAAACAACCTCAATATACTATACAAAACTTTAGTTAGTTAGGAAAAAATATGAACATATAACATAAGATATAAGAGAAGAAAATATGTTCTACAAAAATAACCAGTATACCTCTCAAAGCAAAGAATCACTGAGAAAGTTGCCAATTGCTGATTTATAACAAACTCCAGACCAAGATCACTTCAAAAGTTAAAATTTAAAAAGAATTAGAATGCTAATTAATTAGTTCTGGAGAAAAATAATTCAATATTGTAAAATCTATTAAAATAATTGACTATTTCAATAAGTTATGGAAAAATTACAACAATCTCTCAATTACTGTTTTAAGCAAATGGTTGACAAAATTCAACATCTATACTGATTTTTAAAAAGGCTGAATAAAATAAAAACAGCGATAATTTTTAAAAATGATAAAAAAGCATGTATTTCACATCATCCACTGAATCATTAAGATAAACAAACATTAGGAGTATTACCAATGAAACCCAAGATATGATAAAAGTATTCATTAACACCATAATTACTGAATACTATTTTAAAATACAGCTAAATAACAAAATAACAGAATAAAAATAACATTTTAAATATCAGAAGTGAAAAACAATCATTGTTATTTCTAAAAGATATATTCACATACTTAGGTGGTCTGAAAGTAATCAGCTGAAAATGTCATCAATAAGCATTCAATTAAATGACCTACTGAAATATAAAAAACAATAGTTTTAATAAGGATTGTATGTCCTAGGACCTCCCTGGTGGCACAAGGGGTTAGGTGTCAGCACCATGAAGGTATTCATGGCCACTGCAGCACGAGTTCGATCCCCACTAGGGAGCTGACCCACATGGCCCAGCAGGCCTCTCCTGTCTCACCCCACTGCCCCCTCAGTAGTGTATGTCAGTCAATCCACCTGTTCTGCTCCCCACTTTGTCTCTGGTGAATCCTCTCACCTCTCACACCTCTGATCTGCACCCCAGCTGTTGCATGCATAAGTAAATAAATCTTTAGGAAAAAAAAAGAATGTAGGTCCCATTCAAAATATCTACAATTAAAAATGTACATAAACATTTACAAAAAAATGTGTGATATAACAAGTGAATAACAAGTACTAATTTCTAATTTGCAGGACAGTGACCTTGAAAAATTATTTCTGAGGTTCTCTTGAAGAATAAATTTATGAGAAGAGCCAGGTAAAAGGAAGAAGAAGGATCAGAGTGGGTGCACCTCTAGAGATAAATGTTTTATAAACACCACCAGCAAATGGTATAATATTATACAGTGTGAACTGCAAAAAACCAGAGAGTCCACAAGGAAAGCACAGCAGGTGATAAAGGCAGCATTACAGATGGGTGACAAAAGAGGCTATTTCCTAAGTGTTTGTACAAGTGTCCAGTTGTTAGGCTACAAATCAAGATTGACCTTGTCCTCAGGCTTTCCACCCTAAATACATTCTAGGTGAAGCAAAGATTTATATTTCAAAATCTAGAGGAAAAGATGACTGAGGAAAACCGAGACCAAAGTCAAACACCTGGAATGGGGACAAATTTTTGTCAATAATATAAAAATTAAACAAAGCAAAAACAGAATTATTGATAAAAGTGTTTTTTGCTACAGAAGATAAAAAAACAACAAAAATCAAGTTAAAAATAAACAACATATGTATGGGGGAAAATATCATAAAATATAAAAGATCTAAACCTTTACTAACCCTAAAAAAATCTATCTCTAAGGAGGGAGAGGGATCAGAGCAAGGGAGGGAGGAGCACAGGGGACTGAGGTGATGGTGCCTGGGTGCCTTGGGGAAGGAAATTCTATGGGGACTCAACCTGATGGGGTGGGGGAAAGCAAATATTGTTTCAAAAATAAAAAAAAAACTGGAAAAAAATCTTCCTCTAAATTAAGGGAAATGATGAGCATTCACATAGAGAAATAGATGAAATATACACGGGTAATTATAAAAGAAGAAATTATAAAAGAAGAAATATAAGGTGCCAATAAATATGAAAAGGTAAACTCATGATTAGCCAAAGAAATGCAGGTAAAACTATGAGATAAATTTTCTACTTATCTAGTTGGAAGAAATAATTGAGGTTGTATGGAGAGAGGTGAACTCTTCCATGCTGGTGCAAATTTAGCTACCTTACCATTAGGATATTGGTCAAATATGTCCATTAGCTTTTTGTATAAGCTTTGGTTAACTTTGAGGAACTGATCTGCAGAAGACAATTGGTCATATATGTAAGGTCACAATATGCTAATAATAGTGAAAAACAAAATAAAATGACACACAAAAAATCAAAAAATAAACATTTAACAGAAACTTCAATTTCTAGTCCAGAATGTAAGAAATTTAGAAGTTGCTACTGTCACCTACACAAGGAAAGAGCTGAACAAACTTAAGACTGGCAACTCTTCTTATCCATCAGAAAACAGAGGTAGTAAAACAAATCCGCGACTCCCAAATTGGACAGACAGGTAGGCAGATACAGAGAATCACAACTTACTGGAACAGAAGTCTCCAAGCAGGAAACTCCATAGAAACTAGTGCTGGGACAGGAAAATCTAAAGTGTAATTATTGAATTGTTGGCGGCTCAGTGGGGACATTTTTGAGAGTTAAAACCCCCAGAATGCCCACTCTTTGGGGAACCCCCACACTTTGTGAGTTTTACCTCCAGAAGTCTTACCATGTTTCCTAATGATCAGAGAAAAATCCCCTGATGCTTCTGACAGAAGGAGGGCAAAAATAACACATTCTGTTCTTCTTGATAAGGGCTGCCCTTAGAAGAAACTATTCCGAGCAATCAAGTGTTGCTAGAAATATGTGTTGAGGCGTAGGTCTCAGGTGGAAATGAGGAAAACACTATTGGAAATTTTAAAAAGGCAATTCTTGCTAAAAGTGGCAGTAACTTGATTTAATTTTGTCCTAATGTCTTAAAGAAAGTAGAAATTTTAAATGGTAAACTTGATATTTACCTCAGGACATTTCTAAGCACAGTGTTAAAGTTAAGATCTGGTTTGCCTCTGATGCTTATAGTAAAAGGCAAGAAAAGAGAAATAAATTGAAGAAATAAATGTTAAAAAGGGGGGCCAGAACTTGAAGATGTTGAAAATTCTCAGTCTATCATATTGCAAAAAATGAGAAAGCATCAGCTGGAGAGAATCCCAAAGGTGGAAAATCAGCAGTCAAGGTAATTAGACTTGCAGCTCATAGATCCAGCAAACATCTCAGAAAAAAATACATACAAGTTATATAAAGAAGGGAAGAGATAAAGGGAGAGGGCTAGATTTCTGAGATTCTACAGGTAAAAAATGGGAAGTAGAGCTATTCATCTGTGAACATGGTTTACATCCAAGAAAAGGGCAGAACGACCCAAAGGCAGGCAGGGCAGGGGCTGACTCCTCCTTGTGCCAGAAGTTGGCAGAACCAACTCTTTGATTTCATAGCACTGTCACCTAGAGCTGAGGGGTGGAACTGCCACCTTACATGAGTATGGAAGGTGAGGCTGCTACCCAGTGGGCCCAAAGGCAGAGAGCAGAATAAAAGAGGACTATTCTCAAAAGCCTTAAAATCTAATGGAATTTACACTGCTTTTAGGCTTACTTGGAAACTTTTTTTCTCTTCTGATTTTTCCTTTTGGGATACCTAACCTACTGTCTAGTTTTACAGGTTCAAAAATGGAGAGGAATTTTGCCCCAGCAAAAATTATACCTTGCATATTGCTTCTACCTGATTTAGGTGATATTTAAATGAGAGTTTACATTTAAAGTTGATGCTGGAATGGGTTCAAACTTTTGGATATTTGAGGATGGGATGAATGCAATTTGCAAGTGAGAAAGAGGTAAGTTTTAGGGACCAGATGTTAGATTGTTATGAACTGAATTGTATCTCTCCCCCAATTTATATATCAAAATCCTAATACCTACTATCTTACAATATGAATTTAATTGGAGGTATAGTCATTACAGCTGTAATTAATTAAGATGATATCACACTGAAATATGATGGGTCTCTAATCTAATATGACTGGAATGGAAGGATTTTGATATAGACATGCATTCAGGAAGAACATCAATAAGATAAAGGTAGAAATGGGGTGATGCAACTATAAAACAAAAAACACCTGAGATTGTCTTCCTCAGAAGAGCCTTCAAAAGGATTCAACCTTATCGACATCTCAGATTTCTAACCTCTATAACTATGAGACCATAAACATCAATTAGTTAAGTCACTCAATTTGTGGTATTTTATGATGGAGGCCCCAGCAAATTAATATAATGACATCAAACAGGATTTATTCAAGGTATACAATGCTGCTCCAACATTTCAAAATCATATGATCATTTCAACACAGGATGAAAAATATTTGACAAAATGCAACACCCATTTGTGATAAATACTCTCAGCAAACTAATAATAAAAACAAATTCTACAAAATTTGGTAACATCCACAAAAATCTTTTAGATAGCATCATACTTCACGGTAAAAAAATCAGAAACTTTCCTGGTAAGATCAGGAACATAGCAAGGATGCCACCTTCCCTACTCCTGTTCAACATTGTACCTGAAGTCCTATTGAAAAAAGTAAGACAGGAAAGGAATAAAAGATATATTGATTGGAAAGGAAGAAATAAAACTGTTCACAAGTGACATGTAGAAAATCCCAACAACAAAAACTTCTGAGACTAAAAAGTAATTATAGCAAAGTTGGAGCAATCAACATTAACAACTTACAAAAAACCAGTTGTTCTTTTATATACATGAAAAATTGGAATTTGAAATGAAAACAGTATTAGTTATATTAGTACCCTCCAAAATGAATTAATTAGCTATAAATCTAACAAAATATGTACAATAGATATGAGGAAAACTACAAAACAGTGACGATAGAAACAAAAGGTCTAACTAAATGTAGAGAATTTCTATAAATATGGATAAGAAGATTTAATATTTCAAAATATCATTTCTTATCAACTTGATTCATAGATTCAATACAATGCCAATCAAAATCTCAGCAAATTATTTTGTGGGTATTGACAAACTGATTTTGAAGCTTAATAAAAAGATAAGAGATCTAGGACAATCAATACAATATTAAAAGAGAATGACCTCACTTCAAGATTTACTATTAAGCTACTATAGTCAAGACTGTGATATTGGCAAAAGACTAGACAAATAGATCAATGGAACAGAATAGAGTCATAAATGAAGTCAGATAAATGTAGTCAACTGCTCTTTGACTGTAATAGCAAAGGCAATTCATTGGAACAAGGACAGTCTTTTTAACAAATGGTGCTGTAACAATTGGATCTGCACATGCAACCAAATGAACCTAGACAGAGTCCGGAAATTAACCCCAGTGGGCCATAAATCTAAATAGGAAGTACAAAACTATAAAACTCCTAAATAAGTCAGAAGGTGAAAGATAAATATCAGATGGTGCCACTAATATATGGAATATAGAGAAGCCAATCTAAGGGTCAGATAAAGACAAATTGATCAGTTAACCCTTGAGAGCTGACTGTAGAACTGATGTATGTGTGTCCCCGCATTGGCATTTTAGAACAGGGACCTTTCTTCAGTAAAGACTGCTTGAAACCAACAGATGGCTCCCGGAGGAGCCAGAGGGGAGTGGAGAAGTTCACCCAAGATGCCGGCCAGTCCCAGCAACACAGTGTCCCAATGCATGCGGCAAAGTAGAAAACACATGCAGTAGGGAGTAGAAGGGAGTAGAAGAACCACACGCAACCTAGCAACTCCTCAGGAAAAAAGCACACCACAAAAAGAAAACCACCCCCCAGATTGCAACGACAGTAACTTGGAAGAACTTCTGAGCCTTCCAGAAAGAGAATTTAAAATTGCCATAATTAAAAAACTGACAGATTTCATAAAGGAAAACAATGATAAGGAAAAAATAATCAACAATCAGAAGAATGAAATTGAGTCCCTAAAGAGGGAAGTAAAATAAATGCAGGAGATCAAAGAATTAATGGAGACACTAAAGAATCTGGGAAAGCAATGAAAGCAGAATAGATGAAATGGAAGAACAAATAAGCACTCTTGAAGACACAGAAATAAAAAGAACCAAAACAGAAAAGGAAAGAGAAGTAAAAAGGAAAAAGACCGAAGAAAGACTTCGGGAACTATCTGATTCCATGAGGAAAGGAAATATAAGAGTTACAGGAATACCAGAAGGAGAGGAGAGAGATGTAGGAACAGATAAAATATTCAAGGAGATAATTGAAGAGAACTTGCCAAACGTGAAGAAGGAGCTGAAAATTGATATACAAGAAGCAAGAAGAACACAAAACTTCCATGATGAATGGAAAAATACAGCAAGACACATAATAGTAAAACTCCCAAGAATCCAGGACAGCAATTTCCTAAGTGTATGGGATGCAGCAAAAGCAGTAATAAGAGGAAAATATATAGCAATAGAGGCTCACATCAAGAAACAAGAAAGAACTCAAAGAAACAACCTAATCTCAAAGCTCAAAGATCTAGAAAAAGAACAACAAATAAACCCCAGAACCAGTAGAAGAAAAGAAATAATAAAAACCAAAGCAGAAATAAATGAAATTGAAACTAAAAAAACAATCCAAAAGATCAATGAAACCAAGAGCTGGTTCTTCGAAAAAATCAATAAAATAACAAACTCCTAGCCAGGCTCACAAAGGAAAAAAGGGAGAAAGCACAAATAAACAGGATCATAAATGAAAGAGGAGAAATCACAACGGACACAGCAGAAATCAAAAGAATAATCAGTAACTACTATGAACAGTTATATGGAAACAAGTTCAACAATCTAGAGGAGATGGATAAATTCCTACAACTCTACAATCACCCAAAGCTAGATAAAGAAGAAATAGAACACCTAAACAGACCAATTACAAGCAGTGAAATTGAAATGGTAATCAAAAACCTTCCCAAAAACAAAAGCCCAGGACCTGATGGATTTACAAATGAATTCTACCAAACATTCAGAGACGAATTAGTGCCTATCCTTCACAAACTCTTCCAAAAAATTGAGAAGGAAGGGACAATACCAAACACATTCTATGAAGCTAACATTACACTAATACCAAAACCGAACAAGGACAACACAAAAAAGGAAAACTACAGGCCAATCTCCCTAATGAACACTGATGCAAAAATCCTCAATAAAATTTTAGCTATCAGAATCCAACAGTGTATCCATAAGATAATTCACCACAACCAAGTAGGATTCATGCCAGGGACACAGGATGGTTCAACATCCCATCCGAAAATCAATCAATGTTATCCAACACATCAACAAAAAGAAATATAAAAACCATATGATAATATCAATAGATGCCAAGAAAGGTTTCCACAAAGTGCAACACCCATTCATGATAAAAGCCCTTGAAATTCTTGGGATACAAGGAACATACCTCAACATCATAAAGGCCATCTATGACAAGCCAACAGCCAGTATCATTCTCAATGGTGAAAGCATTTCCATTAAGATCTGGAACAAGTCTAGGATGTCCACTCTCACCACTGCTTTTCAATATAATACTGGAAGTCCTAGCCAGAGCAATAAGACAAGAGAAAGATATCCAAGGAATCCAAATAGGAAAAGAAGAAGTCAAACTATCACTATTTGCAGATGATATGATAATATACATAGAAAACCCCAAAAACTCCACAGAAAAACTAATTCAACTAATCAGTCAGTTCAGTAAAGTGGCAGGATACAAAATCAACACGCAAAAGTCAGTAGCCTTCCTGTACACAAACAATAAATCTGAAAAAGAAGATATAAAAAAAACCATCCCTTTTATTATCGAAACAAAAAAAATCAAATACTTGGGAATAAATCTAACAAAAGAGGTAAAGGACCTATACAAAGAAAACTATAAAACACTGTTAAAAGAAATAGAAGAAGACACAAAGAAATGGAAAGACATCCCCTGCTCGTAGATTGGAAGAATAAACATTATTAAAATGGCCATCCTACCAAAAGCAATATACAGATTCAATGCTATTCCAATCAAAATTTCAATGTCATTCTTCAAAGAAATAGAACAATTATTGATGAAATTCATATGGAATCACAAAAAACCCCAAATAGCCAAAGCTCTCCTGAAAAAAAAAAAAAAAAAGGAATGGAGGCATCACACTCCCAGACTTCAAACTATACTATGAGGCCATAATCATCAAAACTGCATGGTATTGGAACAAGAACAGACACACAGACCAATGGAATTGAATAGAAAATCCAGAAATAAACCCACAGATTTATGGTCAACTAATCTTTGACAAAGGAGCAAAGACTATGCATTGGAGCAAAGAAAGTTTGTTCAATAAATGGTGCTGGGAAAACTGGGTCGCTACATGCAAAAGAATGAAGCTTGACCACTACCTCACACCATGCACAAAATTCAACTCAAAATGGATCAAAGAACTAGACATAAGACCTGAAACCATAAAATACATAGAAGGAAATATAGGCGAAACACTACGTGATATGCACATCAAAGACATCTTTACAGACACATCACCCAAAGCAGTGATAGTGAAGGCAAAGATCAACAGCTGGGACTACATCAAATTAAAGAGCTTCTGCTCAGCAAAAGAGACAAATAACAAAAACAAAGAAAAACCCCACCGACTGGGAGAACATTTTTGCACACAACACTAACAATAAAGGACTGACCACAAAAATCTGCAAAGAGTTGATGAGACTCAACAACAAGAAAATAATCCTGTCAAAAAATGGACAGAAGAGCTAAAAAGAAACTTCTCTGAAGAGGAAATGCAAATGGCCAACAGGCATATGAAAAAATGTTCAACATCACTTGTAATCAGGGAAATGCAAATCAAAACTACCATGAGATACCATCTTACACCAGTGAGAATGGCACATAGTAAAAAAACTAGCAACAACAAATGTTGGTGAGGATGTGGAGAAAAAAGAACTCTTCTGCACTGGTGGTGGGAGTGCAAACTGGTCCAACCACTATGGAGAGCTATGTGGAGATTTCTGGACCTACTAAACATAGAGCTTCCATATGATCCAGCAATTCCACTCCTAGGTATTTACCCAAAGGACACAGAAACATCAATTCCAAAGAGCACCTGCACCCCTACGTTTATAGCAGCACTGTTTACAATAGCTAAGCTTTGGAAACAACCCAAATGCCAAAAAATAGATGACTGGATCAAGAAGATGTGGTACATATACACCATGGAATATTACTCAGCATTCAAAAAAGATAAACACATGCAATTTGCAGCAACATGGTGGTGCTGGATGGGATCATGCTCAGCGAAATAAGCCAGAAAGAATAAGAAAAATACCGGATGGTCTCACTCATAGCAGGAATCTAGAAAACTTAAATAAGGGACCAGGAAAATGAATGACTATAAGAAAGTGAAAATCAAAATCAACAAAAAACTATGAACCAGAGACACTCTATGGGGGGTGGGGGGCGGGAAGGGGAGGGATTGGGGTCAAAATAAGGGGGTTGCAATTGTATGGGGAATATAAAAATAAAATTTATTTAAAAAAAACAAGCAAAGGGGGGATGGAGTCAAATGGTCTAGGGTAAAGGACTACGGGTGCTTTGATGTTGAGGGTGGTATGGTAACATACATTTTGTCTAAGTGTGAACCCATTCCCCTAAATCACACACAGTGTTGTAAACCAACGTTACCTTAAAAAAATTAAAAACCTGTTTACTAAAAAATAACAAAACAAATAAATAAAATGAAAGCTAAATAACTCTGGAAATAATTTAAATCCATTTTCAATAGGTGATTGTTTTACCTAAAAAATGGTGGCATCGCAAAACTGAAGACTGCAGTTATTAAAGAGTGTGATACAGGCTTATATTCATCAGTAACGAATTGCCTATTGGGTTGTACAGATCGTATTGTACTACAGAACTGCTCATATGACATAATTTCTAACAAAAGATTCATCTATCTATGTGCATTTATGTAGAGCAACATCTGAAAGAACCTGCTGTGGAATACTCTGGCAGTGGAGAGAGGGACAAGAATTATACTTGTCTGGGCACTACTGAATGCCCAGCACTCAAATTGCACATAGTAGGTGTTCAATAGATGATTCTGAAATAAAAAACTAAAATCACTTTTTGTGTTTGACTTTTTTTTTTTTCTTAACACAAAACTACATTATCATTGTAATGGAACAGGGACTGGAAGTTATTTTCACTCTACAAAAGTCAATCCGCATACTCCAGGGCAAAAATAATGATGGGCTCTTGACACTGTTTGAAATTCACTGAATAACTGCTCAGTTCCCCATTTTATCCCCAGTCCTGCATAGCTTTTCTTTTGAGAGGCACCTACAAAAATAATTGCCTATTACCTCTCTTCACCATATGGGGTACAGCCGTGGCAATATTCCACCTTAACCTTTCAAATGTCTTTTTCAGATGAGAATAACCTTCTGAAATGGGAATGACTAAAATGGCTCTTTTTTTCCTTCCTAAAGCTTTCAAAGGAGTTTGTTTTCCTTCTTTTCCTGTCAACCTTCAGGCGATATGGTAGATTTACCTCTCTCTTTCCAAATTATGGCAGAAATGTTTCCCTGGAAATAGCAACTTTTAGTCAGAATTAAAAAGCTGAGATTGGATCGCTCCAAATACAAAATGTCTGTGGGTGAGTGAAAATACAAAGTCACCCTCTGAATTGCAGCTTGTTAAGTCATCTCCTGCAGATTGCTATTAACCACTAACAGTAATACCATTGTTCAGCTTTGTGTGCAGATTATCAAATTTACATGAAAAGAAACCTAAAATGACATCATTGTTGATTACAATTTTACTGATTGTGGTTCTGGGTAAATTCTTGCTGAGCATATTCAGTGACTCAGGCCCAAGAAGTCAGGGTCACTATCTCCAATAGCTGTATCCCATCTGTCTTCCTCACATTCCAGCACGAACTGCATCTTACTTGCCCACCCCACTACATGCCAGCTTAGGCAGTTTACTTATCACCAAAAACTAATTTAAAAATGCAAAGACAAAAATCCTCCAAAAATGGTACTAGGTTAGAGTGGAACCACAACACAAATGGAAATAACAGAATGAAAAACGAGGTCAAACCTTGTTAACCTGACTTCTAAAATGAAAACAGCAAGGCCAATGTGTGAGTAACCACATATTTCATATGGTGTTCATTAACTCTGCCTGAAAACAACTTCACAGGCATTTTGATGATCTTTTTCATCATGTCCAGTCCCAATACCTTTATGTCTTCTCCACATAGGAAACTGAACATGTAGGGACATTCAATGTCAAATCCCTTAGTTCAACTGGAAAAAATAGCAATTCTAAACTGAAGCACTTTAACACTATGAGGAATTCTTTCACTCCCACAACACTTAATATGGACATTTCTTCTGGAATAGTGAATGCCCCATGCTGGGAAAAAAAAAAAAAGAATTTTCTATCAACTTGGAAGAAAGCAGGAAGGCAAGCATTAATTGATTAGAAACTGTGGGATCCCCAGCCCTCCTTGTTCTCGGGGCTATTGTCTCTATTGTCTTGTACCTGAAGTTCTTGCTGGCCAGCTAAATGTACAATCAGGCAGGAAGCCTCTTACCAAGGACAAAAGTGCTGGCATGAGGAACATACTAGGAAACCAGCATCTGCTGAAAACAGCAGGCAGTTATTATGGCCAGATTAGCAAGATCAGCTAAAATTCCTTACTTGTAAGGATTAGCAGAAAGGTAGATAAGAATAGAGAATAGAGATAATATGGTTTGACTAGCAGGAACAATGGATTCCCTTAGCTCAGGTCACTCCAGCCTAGTTTACATCCCTAATTAATGCATCCCCCAGGCATGTACATTCCCTATGTACTTGCTCCACCTTTGTACTTGATTCTAATAAATACAAGACTGCCCATGTTTCTTGGCTGCTCATTACTTCCCCTTGTAGCTCCTCTAGGCTTCTCATTGCTCTAGCACACTTGCACTGAGGAATCTTTTCCTGGTCCTGAGCCACTCCCAATACTATGCTCTGCGAGGTGAGGTGATGCGAAACCACAGGTAATGCGGGAAGCCCTGAGCATGCTAACTCTTTTTTTCCTCCTGTAGTCATATTTATTGAGTCAACTATGGATAGAACTGCTCAGTTAACTCAGGGAAAAATAGGCAAGTTACAAGCAACCAACCCCCCCACCCCCATAACTCTTTCTGCTTTGACTATCCGGGTATAGCAGAGCTTTGCATCAGCAGTGAACATCACAAATCTTTTCTACCAAATAGATTAGAAACCTGTGGTGTTCTGAAACAGAGTTAGGAGTCTGGGTTCTGATGTGAATCCTCCCCCTCAACAGCTGTTTATTTTTGATAAGACCTAAGGTTCCTTTCAGTGCTAACATTCTTGGAGTCTGTGATCTTATAAAGTGAAGGTTCTAAACTGGTATTTACCAGTCAATCAGGCCAACAGATATATTCTGTTTGGCCCACACACTGTTTTCAGAAATAATGCAATTAATGAAAAACATTCCAAGTGAGGGATTTCACCAAAAGCCCTGAATTTCTGGCTTTTATTATTATTATTTTAATCTGGAAACAATAAATGACATAGGACTAGAACTAGTCCTAGGTAACAGCTTCCATCTTTAGACACAGCACTGAATCCTTGGTTTGCAGTCTCTAATGTTTATACGACTAGTGTGAAATGTCAGTGCCATGAGTTATCACACAACTCCACTGTTTCTCTTACACTGGAATAAAAGTAAGTGAAATATTTCTTTTATGAATATTAAAAGCTGGAAAATAAAAAATCCAAAAAGCTGAATGTGCCATGAAAATGTGAAAAAGTAATATTCTTCACTTACACCTAAAAATATACTAGGTGTTAGGTGTTAAATATGCAAATAAATACATCTGTACTGAAAGAGTACAACATGAGATGCCATTGTTGATATAAACCACAATAAATACTGGTGTAAGGAAAGATTTGCAATGAAAACTTAAATGAGAAAAATAGCTATTTTTTGTTTCTATTAGAAATGATTGGATTTATTTCTGAATGTGAATGAAATAGTTGCTGCAACTGTGAAATAGTGAATGAAGTGAAAAATTGCTGAGCATTCAGTCTTCTAGAGATGGTGATTTTATAAAAATGTTTATTGAATGTAGATGTAATTGTATACCCTGAACAGGCAGAAATAGCTTTCTGTAAATCAAGGTGTAATATGAAAGACTGTTGTTTAGGTGTTGGAGAATTAATGGAAAACTCACATGACATGTGGCATGAAAATGACAAATCATTTGTGATATTTTCTATTGCAGCTAATGAGAGAATTGCAAGCTATATTTATTTGTGGGGTAATGAGAACTTTGGCACAATGAAAGAACTGTTGGACATGGTACCTGTAAAAGAGACAGTAGCAGGAAATTAGTTATCTTGGTTGTCTAGTTAAAGTTTTTACATTTTTAAAAGAAATCTAATTAGTAAGTATATCTAAAGATAGTCCTTTTGTGGGTGGTAATTTCTCACATGTTATAAAACATAATATGTTCATATTATGTTATATAACATTGAACATTTTATAAAGATGATTTAAATCAGTTTATTGAATCATTCACCAAGAAAGTCTTTACACTAAAAAAATTAAGAAGAGAATATAACAAAATTATAAACCAGATACACTCCTATGGCTTGAACCACAGCCATTCAGTGCTTGGCTAGATGGACCAGAAAGACAATATGGTGTTTCATTATTTTATATAAAATCAGGTGGTGGAGCTGGAGTTATTTTTAAGTATTGAAAGGAATAAATTTATTCTCATCATGCAAGCAAAATCCATCTGGATGGTAAAATAGTGGATCAAAGACTTGGCATTTTTGAATAATCCTGAAGCCCACTTAAATACTTTGAATACTCTTCTGCTTAGATATTCACAAGCGTACATAAATACAGGAACTGATTGGTAAAGTCATCTGGCATGAATTATTTAGCTCACTTTCCTAAACAAAAATCAGCCTCCAAAAATGAAAATGAGAGTCTGAATTCTAGTGCCAAAACTGAGAATCTGAAACCTTAATTCTTCAAATATTATCTGATTTAAACATCTATGAAAAATATTACCAATATTTAACTGACATTTCTCATCAAGTGTGTTCAGTCTGCTTCTGACTTTGCAGGAGTAGCTTCTATCAGGACAACCTTCCCATAGAAAATAGCAACAACCCTCCAAAAACATACAGAATACAAAAGTTAGCTGCTTGAAAACATCAGAAAGGAACCAAAGCAACAAGGATTTGAGCATCCAATGCATCAGTATGAAGGAAAAGATGTTAAAATGTTAGCCAGACCATCCCTGTTACTTTTTCCCTCTGGGCTTTTGCTGATTTGCAGAGTAAAAAGTAGCAACCCAAGCACCTAACAATCTCACAAGATAATATTATCAGTATATTTTTCCTCTCAGTTTTCAGTTCTTTGATCCTTTCTTCTGGAATACCTGGTAATTATTTTTTTATGTAACACATAATGATTCTGTATGAATCATTTCAGAGGTTCTTGATAATGCTGTCTTCATCAAGAAAGAACCAAAGAGTACAGGCAGATCACTGGCCAGATTTAATTTAATATAAATAAAGAAGAAATGAACACAGATGAAAATGAGTGAGTTTCCTATGGTGACATGAAAAGCTTCACAAATTTGGGTTGGATTACGGGACCTTTGAGATTCTCATTCAAAACAAATACTGTGAGTTTAAGCCCGACCCAAACTGAACTATAGAATTCATGCTTCTAAAGCAACATGAAACATCACAGACTCATGATAATCTCTGTTCTTATCAATAACATAGCTGTTTCTGAATGTGCCATGAAAATTCAATGGGAAAGAAGCTACATTTAATTTAGCACATATTTACTGTATCCTAGGCCATGGTAAAGTAAATCAAGAAGACAGGCTGTTCTAAGTAAAAGCCAAGAAAAGCATAGAGGAAAACATTGGGAATAAAATACTTTACAACAAAAAGGATGCAGAAATGACACAAAAGTTAGAGGTATGGCCAGGATTAAATTCAGTAATCAAAGATAGAACCATAGAAAGAACCAGGAGTCACTGCCGAAACAAAAGATTAGTCAAGTGACACACTGAGAGTGTGAGTACCAGCAGAAATCGAAGCTCAGAACCAATGTACCAAAATCTAGGGAACCTTAAAAAGGACCACAGTCGGACCAGAAGCCCTTTTATATTCACATCATGGCAGAATGAACAGAACCTCCCGGAGTGCAGCTGGAGGTGGCGTGGTGGGCTAAACCGTCCGATCTTCCCACTATAGATGCTGTCAAGTCCACGTTTCTTAAGCCAGCATACAAGCACACCCAGGGCTGTGTTGTTATGGGACAGAGAGGAGCAAATGTAAAGCCACTCAGTGTGGGTCTGGGCATTTTCCAAATTTATAATAAGGAAGGAAATTTATTTATTTAAAATTTGAATTACATATATCAAGCATACATACCCAATTTCATACGATTATATAAATTAAATATTCCCTCTTTCCCTTCTCTCTGCATACTTCCCTTCTCTGTCTATTCTCCCTGCATCCCTTCCACTACAGGTAACTTTAGAAGCTACCTAGTTCATCAGACTAATACCACTGTTTATAAAACATAAATATATAGTTGTTTACATTATTAAAATGGGATCTTGGTATACTTTCCTGCAATTTGTTTTACTCACAGAAATCCCTGCAAGTCATCTGGCAGAGTTCTGATTTATTCACTTTATTGGCTGCACAATTCCATGATATGGTGGCTCCAAGATTTATAATGTTTTCAATTATTTCCTGGTTGAATGTCATTCATTTTATTCAGTATTTTTTTTTTTGGCCATGGCATGCGGTTATAAATATAATTACACATGTATCTTTATACATATATTTTTATGTACTTGCAAACACAAAACAATGCCTGAGCTAGCCATTTTTGTAACTATCAGAATCAAAATCATGTTTCTCCAATTGCTAACCTATTGACTCCTAATACAGCCACAAGTAAACCTCCCAGCATTACCTTAACTTCTTCTGAGCTGTTTCATTGACATATAAATTGAAAATATATGAAACATCATGAAACCATGACTCTCTGGCTACTCTTCCCACCGGGACAGCACCAACGTCATGGCCATGAGTTTCCCAGGAGTGGGGAAAGCAACAGGAATGAATGAGTCATGCTCATCTTCTCTTACTCAGCCTTCTGCTGGAACACCTTACTAGCCCCAGGTCTTATTTCTTGTGACTGACATATGAGAGGGGAATAGCAGAGCCTTCCTGGAGTTATAATGATGCTTTTACTTCTATGAGTATGAGATTCCTGGGTGAGAGGGTACATATTTTTTAATATTAACAAATATGGCCAAACTGCTTTATTAAGAGGTGTAATAATTTGCAAATGCATTGCAATAATTCTATTAATATAAAACTGGATATATTTTTGAATAAAAATTAAAATTTATTTTGAGAATTTTGAGCCATCATGAAACTTAGGACTTCCAGCTATCCACACCCTAATATCTCTGGGGAGTGCATTTTCTCTTCATCAGTTTAAGAAGTCCTAGATTACATGACAGAAATAGTATGCAACCTGTAGGAATAGGTTATAACTCTTATTTGGTGGAGTATACATCAAAATCTGACAGGTATCCATTCCGAAGATTAAGTAAAGAAGGTAGAGTGGTATCAGCCTTGCTACAGTCTTATCCTCTGCTCTTCACAAAAGGAAAACAAAATCCTAGTCCAAGTCTCACTAAGAAGCTTCAAAGTCTCCTCAACATGTTGGAGAGGAAGCTGTCTAGGTATACTTTCAGAGGGTTGATTTGACTCTATTCTTGACCCTTCCCTGGCTGGAAGAGAGGGTAAAAGCTCAGCTCTCCACATAGCAGTGGCTTCAGTTCACATGCCCTATCAGTACAGACACTTGGGCCTAGCAAGGAGCTGACACTAACTGTGTAATATCCCATAGGAAAGGGAGGTCCTAGTTTTCCTGCCCCACC
Source organism: Talpa occidentalis (assembly GCF_014898055.3). Taxonomy (NCBI): domain Eukaryota; kingdom Metazoa; phylum Chordata; class Mammalia; order Eulipotyphla; family Talpidae; genus Talpa; species Talpa occidentalis. The sequence goes on along the minus strand of NW_023604861.1, from coordinate 47,604,115 downwards.
TAAAGAAGAGTGGAGCTGAGCTACTACGGGAACCTATAAAGGATGGGGAGGGAGAAACTTGGAGGAGACACGTGGAGCAGAGAGACATGTGAAGAAGCAGTCATGCTTGCTTATTCTCAGCTTTGGACTTGCACCAGGGATCTGTGAGACATGGAAAGAGATACTTGGAGTAGACATGGGTGAGAGACTCATAGAGAGGCTGACTTTATCTTAACATGATAAAGAGGCAGCCTTTATCTTAATATGCACTTTGATTTTGCTCCTTTCCTTCCACACTTGCCTGGCCCCTTCTGCCTCTTTTTATGGGTCCCTACCAGAAGGTGCCTTAGACTTGCGGCATGCTTAGGGCCTCAGTGGCCCCATTTTGGGCCAACCCTGTTTGCTGGGCATTTACTCAGGAGGGAACAGGTAACTTTGGGCATTACCTCTCTCACCTCATGATTAGGATTCTGAGCACAATGAAAAGGGAAGACTCAGGAATCCTGCTATCAGTATAAAACCTGAAATTGCCCATCCTGAAAGGATTCTAAGATCAAATATCATCTTCACAATGGCTTATTTTTGGCCTTTAAGTAAAGCTTTGAAAGTCACAAGGCTTATCTGTGTGGTTATTGATTAGCTCGATTTATTCAAATTGCCTTCTTTGGCTATCCAAAGGCAGAAAGAATTCTCCTTTCCTCAGCAAAGATTTTACTATTAAAAAATCTTCAAGTGTAAATGGAATATTACTCAGCAATCAAAAAAGATAAACACATGCAGTTTGCAGCAACATGGATGGAGCTAGAAGAGATCATGCTCAGCGAAATAGGTCAGACAGAAAAAGAAAAATACTGGATGGTCTCACTCATTGCAGGAATTTAGAAAACCTAAATAAGAGACTAGGAAAAAGACTAATCAATACAGGGGCCTCCCGGGTGGCGCAGCGGTTGAGCGCTGGGTTGCGAAGCTGCCCGCAGCCTCTGCAGCGCCTGTTCGATCCCCGGCTGCTCCCCGGCCACCGGAGGAGGGTCCCACATGGCCCGCAGACCCCTCCTGCTGCCCGCTGCTCCCCTCAGCAGTGTACTTCGGTCCCTCTGCCTGCTCTGCTCCCCACTCTGGTTCTGGTGAATTCTCTCACCCTCCCGTGCTTCTGACTGTACCCAGTGCTTGTATAAATAAATAAAAATAAATCTTTAAAAAAAAAAAGACTAATCAATACAAAGTAAAAATCAAAATCAAGAAGCAACTATAAACCAGAGACACACTGGGGGAAAGAGGGGCGGGGGAGCAGCGGGGAAAGGAAGGACTAGAGTCAAAATAATGGGGGAGGTGCAATTGTATGGGGAATATAACCAAAATGAAAATGCATACATTGTGCAAAGATGAAAAAAGATGTAAGAATTATATAAAATAAAATATTTAAATAAAAAAAATCTTCAAGTGTAAATAAAAGTAATTCAAATTTTTAAGAATTTGTTTCTACTGTCTATGAATTCTGATGATCCCAATTTAATACTATAGTCTTGAGAACTCTGGAGGAAAAAAAACAGGTAACGTTTATTTCATATTTAAAACATGAAAAGATCAAAGAAGGTAGTCTTGGTCCAGATTTGGAAATTCAAATAGTCTCCCTGAAGTATCAAGTGATAGTGGCCTCTGACAGAGAGAGTCCTGGTCATTGAATTTCTCATATAAAAGTCTTTGATATTTTAATATTTACAATCTAGTGTTGTCATATCTTAGTAGTGTATATGAAAACATGAAAAGCCATTTAGAAGTTTAGCACTTATATTTGACCATTATATCAGTGTCAATCTATTATTTGGTAAAACCCACAATGAAATATATCCTCAAATATCTGTATACCTTTTTTATCTTTTAAACACACATATTTTTATATAAGCTAAAAAGAGACATAAATTTGAAAGTTCATGAAAAATATAATTTTATCTTTTTAATCCGAAAGGAGTTGTTTCACTAGCGTGTTCTAAGATCAATGGCATGATGATGACAAGATACAGGCTAATATTAGCTCTGCAGAAAACTAGAAAAGCACAGCCAAGACAACCTAAATTTAATATGGCATTTTGGGAGACATAGCACTAATTCTATAGGACATCTCAATTCTAGGTTAATTATATTGTTACACTAGAAGTATGAGGTAATGAATACGGAGTTTATTAAAGAGGAAGCACAATTTCTGATGTACTTTGACTGTTGACAAATTGTTGGGAAAAAACTGCACACAGTGTGGCACATTCCAGAACACTGTGAATGCCATATTATCATTCTTGTTCCAAAAGGTAAACTGGTTATTTTAGTAACAGAATGTATTCTTTTAGTCAGCACACGCACACAGTGATAATTTATGGCCAGCAACGGACTTTCTGACAACTGCCTTACCTAAACTGGTAAAAACATTTTGATGCTAATTTGGTAAGACAAGAAAACTAAAGAGAATTCATTTCAGTTATTTAAATCCTGTCACTGATGTCCATGCCTTATGGCTCAGATAAACTATTCAGATGTCTCTTTCTAATCATGTTTCCTGAATTAATATTTCAGCTGGTGGATCATGATATGATTCACTGAAAGAATGTCAACCTCAATTTTATGATTATTAAGACAGATGGGAACAAGGGTTGAAAGGATACAGAATTGAACTGCTGTGATAGGCAACTGTCAGGATAACACCACACAACTTTGAAAATTACTATTATTTAAGTCAGGTTTTGGGACTAGCTGAGATGGCAAAATGTGATCATGTTCTGGTGTGTATCTTCTGCCCCAAACGCATGCCAATGACAGATTTAAAATATATAGAGAGGTAACCATGGGCATCTTCTAAGGCAGAGCTGTAAATCACAACTGGAACAGAACACAAAGTTGTGGAAAGGGCCCATGAAGCTGGAGGCAGACGCCTACAGGACAGAGGCACACTACACTGCATGACAAGGGCCGATCAGAGAAGAGGCCAGCATGTGAGGGACACTGAACAAAGCTGCTGTCACTGCAGAGGAGACGAGGTTGGAGCCCTATGACTGGGAACCATGGTGGATCCCTTTCCTCCACTATATCCTGACCCGATGATTGGATCAGCGATAATATGATGGTAGAAGAGACAAACCTGCCTATGAAGACCTTTTTCTGGATAAAAGGACCCAGAGCTTGGTGGACTTAACTAAAACTAGGATGGGCAGACATGGTAAGAAAAAGAGAAACAACAGCAACCACACAATGAGTCTATAAGTAAACACTACAAAACATGTTATAGAGCAAAAATATCTAAATGAATTCACTATAAATGAATTTATTTTATGGACTGGTCTGACAATTATTTTAAATAAATATGTCTAGCATACCCATTAAAAATAAAACCAGGGCTTCCCTGGTGGCGCAGCGGTTGAACACTGGGCTGCGAAGCTGCCTGCAGCCTACACAGCGCCGGTTTGATCCCTGGCCGCCAGGCGAGGGTCCCACATGGCACTCAGTCCTCTCCTGCTGTGCCCACTGCTCCGCTCAGCAGTGTACTTCATCAGTCTGCCTGTTCTGCTCCCTGCTCTGGCTCTGGTGAATTCTCTCACCTTCCCGCACTTCTGACTGTACCCAGTGCTTGTATAAATAAATAAATATATAAAATCTTAAAAACAAAACAACAACAACAAAAACAGATGTGGAACAAAAACAGGCAGAAATGAAATAACATGGATACAGAAAATAACTAATTAGAATTTTTGGAAATGAAAAATCTGGTCATTTAAGGAAACAAAAACAGTTTAGGTGGGATTCTCTCTAGATGGGACAGTGGAAGTGAGATTTAGTAAATATTAGAAGAGATTTCTGAGGAATTTACCCCCACAAAAAGACAAAAAGGTAAAGAGAAATTTAAGCAACCTGGGAAATGCATGAAGAGTGGGAGAGATATTTGAAGAAATAACAGCTAGAAAATGATCAGGCACAGGAGAGGAAAGCATACAAAAGGTATGAAGAATCTTTTGACATAAATTATAAAATGGTGCCCAGAGACTTAAAAAAAAAAAAAAAAAAAAAACACTTTGCAAAGATATAACATGCTCATGGAAAAGAAAATTTGGTATCACAGATATCAGTTCTCTCCAAACTATTCTAACTCAGAGTAATTAAAAATCCCAACAGTTTTAATTTTTAGTTGAACAAATTGATTCTAAAATTCACATGTAATACATCCAAGAAAAGACAAGATGATAATTAAGAAAGAGAAACTTTTCTACTGAGATGTCAAAACTTATGATAAACCTATAGTAGTTAAGACAGTGCGGTTTGACATGGGGTTAAACAGGGTGCAGTAGAGAACCCAGAAACAACCCTCCCCACATAGAATGCAGGGGGATGTGGTGAATCATGGGCATATACAAATACAGATATTCAATAACTACTTTCTGGGTCACTAGCTATCTCTAAAGAAAAACAAAATATTTTACACAACTTAAAAATCAGACGATCAGTTGCAGAGGAAAAAAAAAAAAAACCTGTACTCTGAGAAACGAAACTTCAAACCTCACTGAAATATACATCAGAGAAAATCATGGGTAGGGCTGAATTTCTAAAGAAACACAAGCACAAACCTTAAAAACGATTGATAAATTTAGTAACATTAATTAAAAATAAAAAAAAATCCAAAAAAGAGGTCATAAGTAAACTTCAAATATATTTGATATTCATAAACCAACAAAAGATCAGCAACCATTATATATATAAACACATATAATATAAATAAGATATAATAAAATAAACACATATAATAAAATAAGTATGAAAAAGACAAAACCTAAACAGAAAATTGGGTTATACATAAATTGTAAATTATTAAACAAATTCTAATCACAAAAAAATTAGGTAAGAAAAAAGTGCTCACATAGACAAGTAATCAAAGAAATGAAAATTAAATTAGGTATTACTGTGGAAAGCTGTGTGGAGATTTCTGGACCTACTAAACATAGAGCTTCCACAGGATCCAGCAATTCCACTCCTAGGTATTTACCCAAAGGACACAGAAACATCAATTCCAAAGAACACCTGCACCCCTATGTTTATAGCAGCACTGTTTACAATAGCTATGCTTTGGAAACAACCCAAATGCCCAAAAATAGATGACTGGATCAAGAAGATGTGGTACATATATACCATGGAATATTACTCAGCATTCAAAAAAGATAAACACATGCAATTTGCAGCAACATGGATGGCGCTGGAAGGGATCATGCTCAGCGAAATAAGCCAAAAAGAAAAAGAAAAATACTGGATGGTCTCACTCATAGCAGGAATCTAGAAAACTTAAATAAGGGACCAGGAAAATGAATAACTATAAGAAAGTGAAAATCAAAATCAACAAAAAACTATGAACCAGAGACACTTTTTTGGGGGGCGGGGGTGGGAGGGGAGGGATTGGGGTCAGAATGGGGGGGCTGCAATTGTATGGGGAATATAACAATAAAATTTATTATTAAAAAAAAATTAAATTAGGTATTATACCTCTTAGTTGGCAAAAACAAAAATCTGTCAGTAAAGGCTATTCGTAAGGATGGGGAATGAACTGCTTATACAATGCTGGGGAGTGTGATTTGGATTATCACTGAGTTACACTGGCCATACCTGGTGGAAGGAAGAGCCTGTAGGAATCACTGACTCAGCAGGCCGACTCAGAGGCATTCTCAGCAAGAGGCTCTCATCTAAACCAGAGAACCCACAATGCCTCCAGAGATTATTTTCTCAAATCTCTCAAGGAAGGTACCTAATGAGCACCATTCTAGATGGTAGCTGAGAAGTTAACTCATACACACAGTGGGTGATGTGGTGTATTAGGGACCCTGAGTGAGGGAGGACCCTGAGTGAGGTAGGCCATGAGCGATGTTCACAGTCCCATTGTTGGCAGCAGCCTAAGGTGTAATAAACCATGCGACCATCAACAGGGGAAAGAACAGATATACTGTACTATTATATATATATATACATATTATACATATTATATATACATATATATCCATATTTCACATATGTATCAGAACACTGTTTAAGTGTTATATGGTAAAACTCAAGCTATATATTGTATCAGCATGGATCTATTTTTAAAATAATAGAGAATGAAAAATAAGCTGCATAATATTACATATAGTCTTAACACTGCTGAAAAAGTTTAGGAGATATATACATATTATATATATATATAAAACTATATTTTAAGTATAGGTACAAGTGTGTGTGGCACAAATACAAAACAATGCAAGGAGATGAAGAGCAGCAAATTCAGAATGGGAGGGAGGCTGGTGGATGAGAGGTTCACAGGAAAATTCAAATGTTCAATTATGTTTTATCTCTTTAAAAATCAAATTATGGAAAATATTAATATCAGTTAAACTTTGTCATAGGAACATGGGTGCTTGGATTATTTCTAAAACTTCTTCCTGCAAGTCTAAAATAGCTCTTACTGGGCCTCCCCTGGTGACGCAGCAGTTGAGCGCTGGGCTGCGAAGCTGCCCACAGCCTCTGCAGTGCCGGTTCGATCCCTGACCGCCGGCGAGGATCCCACATGGCTCGACAGATCTCTCCTGTCTGGCCCGCTGCTCCCCTCAGCAGTGTATTTCATCAGTCTGCCTGTTCTGTTCCGTGCTCTGGCTCTGATGAATTCTCTCACCCTCCTGCGCTTCTGACTATACCCAGTGCTTGTATAAATAAATAAATAAATAAATCTTAAAAAAAAAAAATAGCTCTTACCTAAAAAGGTATAAGAAACCCACACAACTGATGTCTCCATGTTTGCCTGGACCTGTTACACCTGCACTAGTTGAAGCCCGTGCCACCTCACCTGGATTATGTTGACAGCCTCTGATTCTGGGTATGTGCCCAGAATCTTTTCCTTTTCCTATTGCCAGAGTGATCTCCTTAAAACATACATTGATCAGGGCCTCCCTGGTGGTGCAAGGGGTTAAGACGCAACCTATGAAGCTATCCACAGCCACTGTAGCATGAGTTTGATCCCCGGCCAGCAGACCTCTCCTGACTCGCCCGCTGCTCCCCTCAGCAGTGTATTTCAGTCAGTCTGCCTGTTCTGTTCCCCACTCTGTCTCTGGTGAATCCTCTCACCCCCCGCACCTCTGGCCTGTTCCCCAGTTCTTGTATGCATAAATAAAATAAATCTTTAAAAAAAATACACATAGATCATCACATAGATCACTCCCCAAAAACCCATCTTCAGGCTCCCCATGGAAGTTCATTTCCCAAAGCCCCTTTTCAGCCATTTCTCCTAGTTGTTACCATCACTTGATGCACCCCAATACCAGCTTCTTTTAGTTCATTGAACACAACATTGTTTTGTGTTTCTGTCTTTATGGTTTGGTCACTTCCCCTCATGAAACACTGCTTAGTCTGCCCCTTCACCAGGATGACCCCCTTGATTGGCCCAGGTTGGGTTGGGTACCCCTCCTCTGGCTTCCATTTGATCTAAGCTTCCCTCTCTGTTGGAATGTCACATTTAGTGTGTCTTTCAACCCCAATCCAAAGGGTTATGATTTACTATGTCACTCTCAAGATTTAATATAAGCCTTGTCCAGAAGTGCTTAGCTGAGTTGAATGGTGCATTCTCTATCTGCTTTTAATTTCCCCCTTGCTGTGCTTCCTGACTGATTCAGTGCTCCATTTCACTGGCTGAGACTATAAGAAATATACTCAGAAAATAGGATGATCACACACCTATCAGCTCCTGCATTGTTTAGCAACCACAAAGAGATTTATATACTAGCAGGATTCTGCAGTTAGAAGGCCAAAAGTGATCCTTCTTCAGTGTTTTGCCTTTTGGCCTAAAATATTCACTTATGCTGTTGATTTAGTCTCCTGAAAGAGTTAATCCTGGATGAAAATGTGAAATGCAGAGTTTGGTATCTGCCAACTGAGCCCTGCTGTCACTCTCTATTTTAGTTTACCATCCCTACTTGTCACACTCTGGGCTTTAATAGGCTTAAGTCATAGAGTGCTGTTCTCAGGTGTACTGTAGGCAGCTTAATTGACCTCAGAGAACATACATGTTTGGGTTTAGAAAGAACTGACTAATCAGGCCTTCCCTGGTGGCGCAGCGGTTGAGCGCTGGGCTGCGAAGTTGCTCACAGCCTCTTCAACGCCAGTTAGATCCCCGGCCACCGGCGAGGTCCCACATGGCGCGACAGTCCTCTCCTGTCTCACCTGCTGCTCCCCTCAGCAGTGTGTTTCATCAGTCTGCCTGTTCTGTTCCCCGCTCTGGCTCTGGCAAATTCTCTCACCCTCCTGCGCTTGAATGCACCCAGTGCTTGTATAAAAAATAAATCCTTAAAAAAAAAAAAAAAAAAAGAACTGACTGATCCCAATGGACTGTAGTGGAGGATATGGGTGTTCTGGTAGGGGGGTATGGTGTGGTAACATCTGAAGAGGTGTGAAACTATTCCCTGAAATCATACACAGTGTTGTAAACCATTGTTATTTCAATGAAATAATAGACATTGGAAAGTGACTAGAAAAACATTTCTCTGGTTCATTCCATATTGAGTTGCAATAGCGGGACAGACACAGTGCAGGTTTTCTAATATCCAGCAGACGGGGTAAAGGAGGAGTCAGAGTCCTCAGTGGTTTTGCAGGTTTTTATTGGGATTACCAGGTACACAGCAGGCAGAGGTGCGGGGGGGCTGGTAGGCTGGCAGGCCTCCCAGCCCCCAGCAGGTCTTCACTCTGGGCTCTCTGGGCTCTCTGGCCTTCTCTCTCGGCTTCTCTTCGGCTTCTGCTGCTGCTGGCGTCCCTGTGATGCCGCCCTTAAAAGCCCAGTCTTAGCTCAGGTGAATCCCATGCACCTATGCCCACACCCTATTCCAGGTGCCGCCATCAGGCATGCATTCAGGACCACAAGGATCCATCATCTATCCTGACGGCGGGAGGGCAGAAAAGCCTGACCTTTTTCCTTACCCTACAGAGTAATTTAAGACTTTATGCTGAACATTAATAGTGCTTGTTATGGGGAAGGAAGGGAGGGAAGGAGGGAGGGAGATCTGAATTTTCTTTTTTTTAAAGATGGACTCTTTTTTTTTTTTTTTTTAAGATTTATTTATTTATTTATACAAGCACTGGGTACAGTCAGAAGCACGGGAGGGTGAGACAATTCACCAGAGCCAGAGCAGAGAGCAGAACAGGCAGAAGGACAGGCAGAAGTACACTGCTGAAGGGAGCAGCGGGCGGCAGGAGAGGTCTGCCCACCATGTGGGACCCTCACCCGGCAGCCGGGGATCGAACAGGCGCTGCAGAGGCTGTGGGCAGCTTCGCAGCCCAGTGTGCAACTGTTGCGCCACCAGGGAGGCCCTGAATTTTCTTTTTTAAAAAAAATTATTTATGCACAAAAGAACTGGAGTACAGACCAGAGGTGTGGGGGAGGGGTGGGAGGATTCACCAGAGACACAGCAGGGAGAGAACAGGCAGATTGACTGAAATACACTGCTGAGGAGAGCAGCAGGCGAGTTAAGAGAGGTCTGCCATGCCATGTGGGTATCTCCCTGAGAGGGGATTGAACTTATGTTGCAGTGGCTGTGGATAGCTTCATAGATTGCGTCTTAACCCCCTGTACCACCAGGGAGGCCCTGAATTTTCTTCAAGTGGCATATAAGGAAATATGACTGGTTTGCATTTTTAATAAGCAGGTTTTATGCTCTAACAGCACCATATGCCTATTATTCTGTATACACACTCTAACCTAGACCTTTCCTAAAACATTCCTCATGAAATCCCAAAAGTCTCGAAAATTTCATCAAAATGTTTAAGACCTAGATGACGTTGATGAGTATAGACACAAATGTAATTACTTAATCTGAGTGATTTATTACTCAATAAAGTTTGCCCAAGTGCCATCAATGTTCTAATAAAATATTTCAGCACAAAGCAAATTTTGAGATTTATACATTCTTCTGGACCTCCATGCTGTTAACATTTCCTCATTCTTTATTTTCCACTTGAGAAATAACTCACTGCTTTTGACTCCCCGCATCACTGACAAGTATTTTTTATAGATGCCACACAAAGTCCTATTCTACTTGGCTCTGGAGACCTCAGTATGGTAAAGGGAAAGGCACAGAAACTGTAATTATGTAATTTTACTGTCATGATCAGTTACTACACAATCACACCCATGCAAAGTAGAGAGACACTCAGGGAACATATTCCCTGAGTTATTTGTCTTTCTTTCTAGGTCTGAATATGAAGACTCTCATGAGCAGGGAATGACAGGCTGACAATGAGCTCCACTGGCAGGATTTCCTTGACCATTTTTTAGTGAGAGGTCTGAAGGTTCAGCACTGGCTCCAACCAGCTGTGCCTTCCCGGGAACAGAAGTTCAGGAACCCCTTTCTCCCCATCCCATCATCTGTACTTTCGGTAGCCTCCCTACACAAACATCAAGAAGTAATTTCTAGAAGCAGAGAGAATACAGGTTCTTCTTAGCTGCCAGGATGTCAAAATCTCAGTCATGCTGGTACCCAGGGAGACAAGCTTTAATTATCACCTTTCTACCTTAACAACTGCTTCTCATTACTGTTTTTATGCCTGCAATTCTCTTCTTAAATCAAATTCCCCATGAACCAGTTATGTAAAAATGACAAACTAAAGAAGTCACATTTGTATCTCAGAAATTCTAGAGAATTTGTAGTATGGAATGTTGAAGCCACCTACATGGTGAAACTTTTCCTGATATTTTCCATCTTTCCACTGCTTGTAGTTCCCTGAAGAGACCACTTCAAATTCAAACTGGATTTCGGAGCCCTCAGCAGTGCATGAGTAATAATGAACACACTTTGGACAAGCTGAAGTGCTGTGAGAATCTGGAGGAATTTGATCAAATCTTTGAGGGTTTTGGGATTTAGAGAGGACGTGATTTGAAAATGTTCTAGGTTAGCGTAGGGTAAATAAAAGGAATCAGGTTTTTCCACCCTCCCACCACAAGATTAAATACATGCTTGGGGGCCTCCCCGGTGGCGCAGCGGTTGAGCGCTGGGTTGCGAAGCTGCCCGCGGCCTCTGCGGCGCCGGTTCAATCCCTGGATGCTCCCCCGGCCACCGGAGGAGGGTCCCGCATGGCACGCAGACCTCTCCTGCCGCCCGCTGCTCCCCTCAGCAGTGTACTTTGGTCCTTCTGCCTGCTCTGCTCCCGCTCTGGCTCTGGTGAATTCTCTCACCCTCCCGCGCTTCTGACTGTACCCAGTGCATGTATAAACAAAACAAAACAAACAAATAAATAAATAAAACATGCCTCTATAAAAAAAATAATAAAAATAAATAAATAAATACATGCTTGATGGCAGACAGGTGGAGTAGAGTGTGGGCATGCGTAGGTGGGCGCACCTGAGCCAAGAGACTGGGCATATAAGGCCAGGGAGGGCAGAGGACGGCATGGTGTGGAGTGCGGCCACAGTAGGGCAGAGAACGGCAGAGAACAGTGGCGAACATGAAAACAGCTAAAACACCAGCACGTGCTGCTTGGACCGGTGATGAACCTACCCAGTTTGGGATGGTTGCATTACAGTTAGTGAGTAAACCCACACCTGGAGGAATGGGTCTGGAAGGTCTGTCTGAGAAAGCCTGTGTTCCAAGCCCCCAAGTGCATGCACATCCAGTCCTGTGATAGCTGGGAGATGATCTTTCTGCTCTCAGCACAGGCATCTCCTTTGGGGGCATGCCTATTTTGACAAATCAGGAGTGTGGTATCTTCTCAGGGTAAATCACTTGAATCTGGTTGGTTGGATTAACTGAGAAAATCCACTTTAATGATGACATAGGTCAGAGACATGTCCCCAGGTCAACTGTGGTCATGGTTTCATAGTCCAGAAATACCTGGAAAGCATCTGCTGACAAGAGTGCCATGACGCGGTCACCCTGATAACCTCTGAAGTGCTGGAATGACAATGAACTATATTACACAAGAGAAATGCCCATGCTTGAGAATAACGGTGTGTAATTGGGAAAATACCATACAAATGCTTCTCTACCCAGGATGCTCTGTCCTGCTGTGGCCAATCAATGCACCACATTGCTCACCACCCACTGGCCCCTGGGTTCTTGTGGCCACAGTGAGACCAAAGCAATTCCAAGACAGGTAAGATTCCCACTGCCTCCATGGTATAGTGCTTAGCAGAGGGGCAGAATATGTAGACCATGGCTCAGCTGACCTGCGTTTGAGTCCTGGCTCTACCACTTGCTAGTTTTACAAATCTGGGCATCTTACCGAAGCCTTCGTTACCTCAATTTTCCCATCTGAATAATGATGTAAAACCAGCAATTAAGTTATAGGTGATATAAGGATAGAGTCAATATGTGAAAAGCACTTGTAAGTACCACTTACATGTCAGTTGTTATTGTTGTATTTATTATTATAGCACATGTGAGAAGAAAAAAATAGGTGGGCCCTTTGAGGGCTCATCACTGAGGAAACTTCTCCATAAGAGCTACTGCTTAGGGGCCACCTCCGCTGTGATATGGAGCTTCCCATCTTGATACAACGGGGCAAAAAATTATATTGTAAGTGAAATAAAGTATATATATGGTGTTGAGTCACATAAAGGAGCAAAAGATTGGTCAAATATATTGGCACATTAAATAATTAAAGGTAAAAAAAAATCTTTGTTTCCTCTGGTGAACTTTTTTACTGCCTCCTAACCTGGGCTAGAAAAAAATCATTTTCATACTAGGTGGGTATTACAGGTTCTAATGACTAAAAAAAAAAAAGATAGCTTTATTGTCTTAGTATTGTGAGGATAACGTGAAGAACTGCTGAGAGTTTAACACATGGGAGCATGTCTCTCCACAGTGTGAGATAAATATTAAACTGTAATTGTCTCTTTCTTAGAAACAAAGAAAATCTCCATAACACAACGAATTACTTTTAGTTCTCTATCCCCTGAAGACATTTCTCAGAAGTTCCCAAACATGAATTCTTCAACCTATGATTTGTCAATGTTCGGAATATTGCTCCTCATCATCCTACATGCCATACCTTCTAGCGATGAGATAAACATATTTCACAAATGCAGGGCAGCTCAGGCTTATGTGAGAGCCCTTGGGGAAGTTTCCAGGACCTCTGCACTATTTCACTTCCTGAATTCTGGTGCGCAGGATGGAGTGGTGCTTCCCAGGCTCAGAGGGAGCCTGCATCTTATCTGGCCACTGATGAGCTTCACATTCCATTCTTTTCTGACTTCTAGAATCTACATGTTGTCTCTTTTCTCTATAGAGTCTGTGTAGGGGGGACAGGGGATTTCAAGATTGAGCAAGGAAAAGAGATGGCTGTAAGGTAGTGATAGCACACACAAACTTTACCGGAAGATGCTTTGACAGGTCTGTATACCAGGAAAGCTTCTCACAACTTGAGATCATGCAGGGACTACAGCACAGATTTGCTACTCAGAGGGAAGGAAGGCAAGAGAACTCCTTGGGGAGAGGACACTTATGTGATATTGCTGAAAAGCATGGCAGGAGTCTCTGGATCAGATCTTTCTGGAGGGCTGCAGCAGCTTGGTCCTTATAATCCATGGCTTATTCATGGCTTACAGATATTGAGTACAGTTTTGCAGGATATGCAAGGCAGGCTGACTCTGAATGCTAAAAATTTGCTTATTTGGGCTATGTTTAAAACAACTAGAATGTAAAAATTGGTGCTGGTGGACTTAGGAGCTAGTGAGTCTCAGCCTGCTGAGGGTCAATGTACAAAGACTGTTTTTGATTCAATTCATACACCATGCCTGTCAGACCAAATGAACACTAAGATGTACATCTTCTGACTAGTGTAATTTATGCTAAATAGTTAAATCATTTGACCCAGGAACCTAGTGGTCATTTCTGATTCTTTTACTACTTAATCACCTAATCAATTCCCCATCTGAAAAGTTGACCACCTAATAGTGTTTATTCCACTTCTCCTTAATGCCTTGACATTGAATTGAGTCCTATAGATTTTGGATCCCAATTCCCCTCCCCAGCCTATATTCCTGGAGGGTGAAAATCAGTCGTCCGCAATTTTTAAAAGTTCTCCAGGTGATGGGCAGACATATTACAAGCCAGGATTCTGGAGGTTTCCATGAGGAAATATGAGATACAATGTCTATCCTCAAGATCCTTCCTTGTACATTGTTAAAATAAGACCAACACACTTCAGAAACAAGAAGAAAGAGATTCAGGCAATGGAAAATCATGGATATAGTTAGAGAGGCATAAGTTAGGACAGAATTCTAGGGGGCAAATAGCATTACTGCTATTTGGTAAGTGTGAGTAGGAATATTATCTTTCAACAACTATCTAGCAGACAATGGAAGGTATTTTCCCCTTAAAATAACCTTTCCCTACAAAGCTCTGCCAAACGTATTATCAGTTTATATCTTTTATTTTAATTGTGTTAACACTGGTTTATATCGTGTTTCACAAGTAAAGTCTCTCCCCTCCAAGGTTGTCGTGATTATTTGTTTGACTCCATTATTTTGCTTTTTCTTGCCCTCTGAAAAAGATTTTTAAAAAAATCACATCGAGGGCCTCCCCTGGTAGCGCAGCAGATGAGCGCTGGGCCACGAAGCTGCCTGCAGCCTTTGCAGTGCCAGTGTGATCCCTGGCCACCGCCACCCGGCTAGGGTACCACCTGGCAAGCAGACCTCTCCTGCCGCCCGCTGCTCCCCTCAGCAGTGTACTTCATTATTCTGCCTGTTCTGCTCTCCGCTCTCACCCTCCCGCGCTTCTGACTGTACCCAGTGCTTGTATAAATAAATAAATCTTAAAAAAATAAAAAGTAGGATTTAAAAAAAAATCACATTGAGAAAATGAAAAGGTCTCTCATTGCCTTAGGGTAGGAGAATCAGCTTTCTCGCCTCTCATTGCTTTGTTTAATGGGGGACATTAATATTAAAAACAAAGCACTTAATTTCAACTTTGTGTATTGTACTCAAGACTTGCATCAAATGCTAAAATGGGGATTTAAGTAGAAGCATTCTACTTATTTACAGTATACATGCACTGAAATTCTTTTGTTTATGTGGTTTTATACTACTTGCCAGTTTAATAAGGGATTGTATTATTACAGATACCAAAATACATGACATATCTAAATCTCTCTGAATTAACTATAATACATGGTCAAGATAACCACAAATAAGGCATTTTAACAATAAATAAGGGGTTGTTATATCTTTCATTGGTAGAGTATGTTAAAATTTATAAATTATCCTTAATATTTTATCTTATCAGATGCAGAAAAGAAGGAAAATGAACACTTGCTGAATCTCTATTTTATATGAGAATATGGATTAAAGAACATTCATTAAATTATTTTCTTTAATCATACCTACTTTAAAGATTTATTTTTATTTATTTATGCACACTAGAACTGGGGTGTAGGCCAGAGGTGCAGGGGGTGAGAGAATTCACCAGAGATAGAGTAGGGAGCAGAAAGGTAGATCTACTGAAATACAGCTATAGCTTGATAGTGCTGAGATGTTAACCCCTGCACCACCAGGGAGGCCCTGAATCATATCTACTTTACTCAGCTTTGAGTCAGGTAAAATTATTAATATCTACTTGATGATAAGAGTCTCAGATGGCTCAGTAACTAATCAATAGCTACATAATAGTGAGGAAGTAAGAAATCAACTTACATACAGTACTATTTCCCCGCCATGAAACTGAGCACAGACTAGAATTATACTCTTTTAAGTACGACGAAAACTACAACAAAAAGAAAGTAATCATAACTAGGAGATAAAAACAAAAGAATCTGGAAATGAATCTATATGCATATTAAGGTTTTAAAAGCCTTTATCTGAAGGAGAGCAGTGAGATTACTCACTCTGTGACTCAATAAATATTAAGGGAATAAAATTACAGGTAAGAAGGAAAGAGAAAGAAATATAGCAGAAAATATACATAAAAAACAATGCATAATAAAAGGAGTTTCAGTGCATCCAAAGGAGGACATACAGAAATGAAGACCATTTCTGCTCCAATTTGTTATAATCCAAAAGGGAATTATAGCAATGGAGTTCAGAAGTCAAGTGTAGCCTTGGGATGGGATAGAGAGAGAGAGAAATTCTAGTTCCTTCTGGTCATTGAAAATTTTAGGGCAAAAGAGTTTCAACATAGATTTTTAAACTTTATGTAACCAGACCTAGAAAGTAAAGTAAATTCAATTAATTTTAGTAAAAGGTAAAGCAATCTGCAATGGCAACAGGTATCTTTATGGAAACTTTTCAGAATTTGTGACGAGTATGGTTAGGATGAGTAAGCCTAAGACTCATTAACATTATTTACCAACAACAATGGACCAGTACCTATAATAATAGTTTTACAAACATCTAATTTAATGCTCAAAACAGTTTTCTTTCTAAGAATATGTCCATTTCAACTATGCTATCTAATTTCTTGGTATACAATTAATGATAGCCTTCTCTCATAATTCTTTTTATTTCTCTAAATTTAGTAGCAACACACCACCTATCTTCTCTACCTTGTTTTGCTACCTTCCATATTTTGTATTTTTTTCTTATTTGCCAATCTTGTTGATTTTTACTAGCATGAACTTTTGGTTTCAATGATTTTCTCTATTTTCTTTCTTTTCTCTATTAAATTTACTTCCACTCTAATCTTAAGTGTTTCTCTCCTTTTGTTAGCTTTGGGTTTTATCTACTCTTCTTTTACAGATTTCTATATATTTGAAATCTCTCTTATATTTTAGTATAGTCACTCATAGCTACAACTTTTTCTGTTCGCACTGCTTAGTGGTATTCCATATGTTTTGGTATATTGTGCCCTCATTTTCATTCATCTCTAAGAATTTTATAATTTTTCCCTTATGATTCTTCTTTGACTCATTAGTTATTTTGGAATGTGTTAATTTCTCACATTTCTTTCACTTCAAGTTCATTGAGTTTATATGAGGCATAGATTAACACTTTTAATCATATTTGAGAAGTTTTCCACTCATCAGGAATTTTTTTGGCTTCCTTTTCTTCTCTCCTTCTGGGATTCCCACCATGCATATATTGTAATACTTGCTGACTGATAGGTCTCTGAGGATCTCTTCTTTTTCTTCAACACTTTTCTTTGTATTTCTTTAACTGGATAATCTTACTTGATATGTCTTTAAGGTAGGTGATTTTTTTCAGTTTGCTCAAATCTTCCATTAGCTTTTCTGGTGAAATTTTTACTTCGGTTATCACACTTTTTTAAACTCTGGAATATGTTTCACTCTTTTTTATAAACAGGCTCTTGTTTTGCTAGTTTATATTTAGGGAGGCATTGTTCTCATACTTTATTATTAAGGCAAGGTTTCTTTTTGGTTTTGAACATATTTAAAACACCTACTCCTAAGTCTTCATTTAGTGCATCCAATGTATGAACCTCCTCAGGGAGAGTTTCTAGTAATTGCTTGTTCTCTCCCTCCCACTTCTTTTTCTTTTCTTTGCCTTTTCAATAAAAAATCACTTTTGTTGAAAACTAACAATTTTTGTTGTTGTTGTTGTTGTTAAAAGATTTATTTATTTATGCATACAAGAGCTGGAGTACAGGCCAGAGATGTGGGAGGTGAGAAGATTCACCAGAGACGGAGTGGGAAACAGAACAGGCAGACTGACTGAAGTACACTGCTGAGGGGAGCAGTGGGTGAGTCAGGAGAGGTCTGCTTCTCCATGTGGGTTGCTCCCTGGCCGGCCGGGGATTGAACTCATGCTGCAGAGGCTGTGGATTGCTTCATAGTGAGGTGCTTAACCCCTTGCACCACCAGGGAGGCCCAGTAGAAAGAAGTTTTTATTAATAGGAAAACTGACTATTTTAAATCATATAACTTGGCAATTATTGTGGAAATCAGACTTTACTCTTTTTCCAGGGTTTATTTTATTTTGTTTGGTGACTTTTCTGAGCCAATTTTGTAAAATTTATATTCTTCATCATGTATAGCCAATGGGGCCCGTGTTTTGTTTGCATAGTGGATAGTTCCTGGTTGAATAGATTGCCTTAAATATTTGGAACTAATAAGCTTCCCAGACTTTTCTAAAAGACTCTGTATGTCAATGGTGCATGCATTCAATATTCAGTTAGGCAGTTTATAATACTCCACCTTAGCATTTACTTCCTGCTTGCCCAATTCCTCAAGTTTAACCAAAGGTGAGAGCTTAGTGTCTCTTCACATCTCTTCTGAGCAGGCACATAGCCCTGGAAATGTGCACAGCCATAAGCATAAGCATAAGCATGACATTTTAGATTCCCAGGAACATGTCTGGGGTTTCAAAGCCCCTCATTCACCAGCTTTTCCTCTTTAAGTTTTTTGATCAGCCCAACTGTTATCTTCTGCCTCTGACAGTCACAATGATCAATGGTTGTCTCCAATTATTTTCAACAAATTTTCTGGTAGTGGGAAGAGAAAGGATCTTTGCATTGGGTGTTCTGAGTCAGATCCAATAAAGGCAGCTTTGTAAGTGGGGTCTTCTAGAGAACCACCAGATGGGTTAAATAATGACATTCTCAATGTAGCTTTTAGGGAGATCCAAACTTGTTCTCTGTCTCCTCCCTTCAATGGCTGCCAGACTACTAGTTTTTACTATGACTGCATGCTGTCGGTACCAAGTCTACCACACAGCTGGGGAGGAGGAGTTGAGAACAGCATAAGTTAAAATACCACTCACTGTTATTACTGAAATTTAGCTTTTTTTCTTGAATATACACTCCTGGCATTCTGTAAGCCTTTGGTCAATTTACAGAATTCTGGAAATGTTAATTCTGATCATTTCCCCTGTGTTCTCAGGGGAGTATTTCAAGAGATCTCCTCCAACATTTTTTGCTGACATTAGCCAGTTAAGTTTTTCCAAAAGGACGAAAGCAATCCAATGGGAAAAAAGAAAGTGTTTCCAAAATTAACGCTAAATCAACTGGATATTTCTATGGAAAATAATGAACTTCAGCCCCTAATATTTACAACAGACAAAAATTAATTAAAGAGCTTAAAATACAAAGTTTTTCAAAGAAAACATCAGAGAATAACTTTGGAGATAATAAAGGTTTCTCAGACAGAATATAGAAAACAACTATAGAGGAAAAAGTTATAGCTCATGAAAATTTAAAATTCTGTCAACAAAAGACAGAATAAGTAAATGAATAGTCAAGCCATGAATTAGGAGAAAACATTTGTATAACACTTATCTGACAAACAAATCATATCCAGAATATGTAAGGAACTCTTCCAACTCAATCACTAAGAGACAACCAAATAACATCGGAAAATGCATTAAATAGATATTTCATAAAGGAAGATATTTGAAAGGCCAATACACACAAGGAAAAGTACTTAACAACATTAGTCAACATGGGTTGACATAATCACAGATGTATACACAACATTGATTTAAATTGGCAAACACTAGAAACACACCACTAAGATAAAGAAAGAAAAGTGGGATGTAGAGCAAAGACAGAGTTATGTGTCATTAAAGGCAAATTAAGTTTTGCTTTCATCTTGGCAAATGTTAAGGTATTAAGGTCACTCATTTTAGAAACAAAATGTCTAAACTTTTTCCTGAGAAACTAGACTTCCATGACATCTCTCTGTATCTTCATACAAATATGCAGCGTTTGACTTAGCAGTTCATCATCCAATGTCGGGGACCAGTATTGGTAAAATGTCGTGTCAGGGGTTTTTGAAAGGATGAGACGGCATTGGTGAAAATGAAAGGACTGAGGGGAAGGGGATGAGGTAGAATGAGGAGACACTGACACTTGATGAGGTGTTAGTATTTTTTGCCGAGAGACTCAGCAGGCCTTTATTTATTTATTATTAGTAATAAAAAAATACATTATCATGTGTAAAGCAGAAACAATTAGTGTATTATGTTTCCATAGACTACTGGCTCTTACAGGTCCCAGCTAGACAGTAGCCTTTAAGGTTAATAGATAAAAAACCAGACCTAACACTAAAACTTATTATTTCAGCTAGACAATTATTTAAAACAGTGGATAGCGGCCAGTGCATCTCTATCAGCTAAAACCTAAGCAAGAAAAGACTTTTTTTATTTTCATGGTCTTTACAGCAGGGGCCGGCTGTTACTGAGTTATCAGAACTTTTTTTTACCTAGAAACTTTTTAACTCAAATAGTTTTATTTAAAAACCTTTCCAAGAAACTTCAAGGGAAGGCAAAAGAAGGACCTACTATAATTATTGTATTGTAATGTTTGTCAGGCATGTTTAATAACTTGTCTCCCATTGTCAAGTGGGCCAAATTGTTTAATAATTAGTTTTTAACAGATAATTTTTTGTGCCATTTATTTGTAGTATACTGATGCACATAATATAGTGCCTAATGTACTTTTTGGGAATTTTTTTTTTTTTGACCAAGAACAAAAAGTGAAGGGACGTTAAATTTTTAGCCCCACGGTGTGAGGCACAAGGAATCTTTGGTCCCACGGTGTGAGGCCTTTTAGCTTAGGCCCCACGGTGTGAGGCCCTTTGAGCTTCGCTGCTTGCCAGTGTCTTATCTGGCTGGGGCAACAAGGCCTCCTGCAGCAATCTAATTTCTATTTTCTTTAAGCTTCTTATTATCCCACCTCACTATTTTATTCCACATCAATTACCAGCCTCTGGATTGAATCCCCCTTAAGCCCTGTGGCCATATATGATCCATCCAGTCCATTGTAAACAAAAAGGCAGGATTGGTCACTTGGTATTGATTGGCTATGATTGGTGGAATTGTACCCTATCAGAGGAACTATCCTCATTAGCACACTCATGCTCCTTTTTTTCTGATGAAAGTAAAATTTTCTATAAGTCTTATTCTCAATATATAGACAATCATAGAGTGATAACAAAGCAGCCTGTCTAGATATCTGTCATTACTGTTTTGTGCCATTTAAAAATCTTTGAAGACCAAATGTCAGAGAGAGAAGTAGGCACGGGTGACTCCATGACAACCACATCCTGGTGTCCTGGCCAACCCAGTGGCCACTGTACTGCATTGGAACTTGGGTTTCCTCATTATTAACTGAATAACTTTGTCAGTCACACACTAGCAGAGGGTACCCTACAGATGTGTTCATCATCTCGATCAATGGTAAGAGTAAATTATCTTTCTCAGGAATCCATCATATTGGCAACCTGTCTAGAATTGTATGCAGGGTAGAACTGTAAGCCGCGGTAGATGCTGCATCATACCTGTGTACATATTTTAGTATCTCCTCAAAATTCCTTTACTCTCCGATGATTGAACTCTGTCCTTTATTTTATAAGCCAAATCTAGAAGGTGTTAAAGTCTTTCAGAGGGAACAAGAAACAATTCTGCTTCTTTTTTTTCCAGCACACACACCATGTGGAGAACACATATTGTCTAATGGCTACTGCAATATAGTACCGTCATTCTTTCCTTTGTTACTGCCTATGAAATAAAATGAAATTTCATTTTCAAATGAAAATGACTATAATTATGAAGGTAGGGACAGTAAATCCACCTCCCCGGGGGTAGACAGAATGAAACCCCTTTCTGTTATAATCATCCATAAATATTTATGCTTTACTGTCCATTAGTCTTCACATTCCAAAATAAGAGCCATATTCTTATGTCTTTCATTATTCGAGGCACTGGGATTAAGTGACCCACTGGCTTGTGAGATTCATAGAAGCAGGTAAGTGTGAGTGAGAGATCAATCAGCCATGGCAAAGAAGTTGCAAAAAGCTAGGTTTTGAGGAGTAGCTTCCCTCTCCAATATTAAAGATACATAAATTATTCAGCCCCTCTATCTGGGTTTTACAGAGAAGTATTAAAGACACTACTAGCACTGAAAAAAAAAAAATCTTCATTAGGAAACCAACCAAGTACAAAATAGTCAGTAAGCCAAATTCAGGACCAAAAAAACTTTCTCATCACTTAACACATTTTATGTTCTGATTTTTGGGTAAAGTTCATTTACCTCAAATGCGTACATGGTATTGGTGTAGACCTCTCAGCAAAAATTCTACAACCAAAGAGAGAATGAAAAACATATTCAAAGTATCTGAAGATTCAAAACTTCCAGCCAAGAATACTATGTTCTACAAGACTCTCATTCAGATGAGGGAGACATAATGGCCTTTCCAATTTGCAAATACTCTTCTACAAGAATGCTGAAAGGAGAGTTCCTACCAAAAAAAAAAAAAGCAAAGAAAATACACACACACACACTCACACAATGAATAAGTAAATAGAACAAGAGATCTAAAGACAAAATAGCAAATTCCCAAATATGGATAGTACATACCAATCGTAAGACAGAGTAACTGGTTTGCTCATAAAGCAAAACCAGATTTTCCGCTGTCACTTGGAGACACATCGGAGCTCCAAAGATAAGCATAGAATCAAAATAAATGGCTGGAGAGCAGTATTAAAAGACAATATTAAAAGGAACAGCCATACTTAACGAGATAAAATAAATTTTCAGCTAAAAAGGTAACAAGGGATCAATATATCACAAAGACATAACATTCAATGATATATATTCACCAAACAAAATATATAACACAACAATTAACACATATATAACACAACAATTAAAGCACCAAAATATATAACACAACAATTAACAAACCTAAACAAGATGTCTGCATAAAATATTGATCAATCAACACTTCACTTACTATAATGGGCAGATCAACCAGACAGAAAATCAACAAGGAGACAATAGCTTTAAATGAGGAACTACAACACATAGACTTAACAGACATCTGTAGAACATTACATCTCCCCCAAAACCTGTGTACACATTTCTTCAATGCACATGACATATTCTTGATGATAGAACACATATATGGTCACAAAACAAATATTAACAAATTCTTGAAGATCAAAATGGTATCAAATATTTTCACTGGTTGAAATGATATAAAACTAGAAACCAACCACAAAAAGAAAGGAAGAAAAACCTCTAATATGGAGACTTGATAACTAGTATTGAATGAATATTTGGTTAGTGAGAGAAGCTGTGGAACACAGCAAAAACATTATTAAGAGACAAGTATGTAGCAATATAGGTTTACATCAAGAAACAAAAATGATCTCATACGAATAATGTAATCATATACATTGAGGATCTAGGGGAAAAAATGCCAAAAGAAGGTAGAATAGAATCAAAAATAGAGCAGAAATAAAAAGAAAGTTCAAAAGTTCAGTTTAACCAAAACCTAGTTTTTTTGGGAAAAAATCAACAAAATAGACAAATCTCTAGCAAGGCCTACAAAGAAAAAAAAGGAGAAAACTCTAATACACAGATTAAGTAATGAAAGAGAAGAAATAACAGATATCTTAGAAACACACAAGATCATGAGAAACTTCTACTAATATCTATACGTCAATAAATTGAATAATGTAGAAGAAATCAACAAATGCTAATGTACTACCTCCTGAGATTGAATCAGGAAGAAATAGAAAACCTGAACTGACAGATCATTAACAAGGAAATTGAAATAGAAATCAACTCTCATAAAACAAAAACCCAGGCACAGTCAGTTTCACTAGTGAGTGCGAGGAAACCTTCAAGATGAACAAATGGCTATCTTTCTCAAACTGTTTTTAAAATCTGAGGAAGTGAGAATGCTCCCAAACATTTTTTATAGAGGCAACATCAGTCTGATACCGAAAGCAAACAAGAAAAGAAAGAAAGAAAAACGCAAGGATGAATGCAGATGCAAAAATCCTCTACAAAATCTTAGTCAAATAAGTTCAACTGTGCATTAAAAGGATCATACACCATGCTGAAGTGGGACTTAATCCTCAGATGCAAGGATGGTTCAAGATATACAAATCAATCAATATGTTTCACCATATCAACAAAAGGGAAGCAAAAAATACACAAGATCATTTCACTCATGTGTGGAATATTGAGAAACAATACAAAGGAACAGACAAAACTAAACCCAAAGAATCCTAGAAATTTGACTCCAGAGTTGAGACTACTAGAGGGGGAGGGTGGGTATGGAAACAACAAGGGTACAGGCCCAGTGGTCTACGCTAAAGGACAATGGGTGTTCTGGTCCTAGGTGTGGCGTGGTGACATACATCTGCAGAGGTATGAACATATTCACCTACATCATACTGTATTGTAAACCCATGGAAACTTAAAAAATAAATATTTTTTTAAATCACCAAATTTTCAGTTTGTTTTTAATTGTTTAAGAAATAAATTCACGTCCTACACTTTTCCCCTTAGAAAATTCCATGAGATGAGAACACATAATATCATTGTATAATATTTAGCGAGTTTTCTAAGAGTAGCTATAATAATTCAGAAGACTCAACCTCCTCAGCTATGCAGATGGACACTTCCCTTCTTTTCTTTCAGAAGGAACCTCTCCAGGGTATGACTGAAGCTATTACTAAATATTTCCAATGGTATCACACACCCCCACCCCCAAGCAACATCTTTTGACAAAATGTAGGCTGGCAATTGATCTATAATAATTTTAGCCCTCTTTATTTTCAAGTTGGTTCACTTCTTTTCCATTCCTTCCAAATATTTGCATCTTACAACACTAAGCCATGATTAACCATTCCTTGAAGGTGGCTAATACAGCAATAATATCTAGGCAGTAATTAGAAGCATATTCTTTCTCCTACATTCTTAGGTCTTATTCTTTCCTCCATGAGGTAAAACTTACTTAACAGTGCTCCACATGAGTTACTCATCAACATCTGTTATTTTATATTTTGAGCTTTGGTCTACATTATATTAAACCAAAGAGCACAAATAAACTCACCACAGAAATTCTGGAATGTCCTTGCAAAGATTTCAGAAAACAATACTTTCCTGTAATTAAATAGTTATAACAGAAGCCCCTGGTAAGTATCTACTTGGGGAGTTCACATATCTCCTGGAGGTATTAATCTATCTCAGTCCCCAATCCTATGACTGAGGTCTAATTTATTTAAATTCTGGGTACTCCTCTCTAGTTTACCTAGCCTGATTTAATCTTATTCCCAGAGGACCACCCTGGGCCAAGCAGTCCTAAGAGGTCCCTGATTTTTTCTGTTATCATGTCAAAAGTGATTAGTTAATTAACCCCTCCAGTTCATGATGCTGCCCAAACAGCAGGGAAGAGATTATGATAAAGTTTGGAGGACTTAAAGTCTACACATATAATTAGAATGGCTTAACTACATCACTTATAGTGACAAGGAGCCCTTTTATTCCATTAGAGCAGTGATTTTCAACCTGGAATGATTTTGCCTCACAGGACCAAAACTAGAGAAATTTTTATTGTCATGTCTAGAGTAAAGTTGCCACCAGTACCTAGAGTATGTTCGCCAGGGATGCTGCTCAGGGTTTTTTGCTTTCTTATTTTTCCAAAATGGCTGCACCATTTTTTTATTTAACATTTTTTAGTATCATTTATTTATTGTATTTTATTAACAAAGTACCATTATTTTAAATTTGTTAATATTTTGACAATGTAGGATTTCTCTTCTCAGGTGTGGCTGTAGCTCTCCCACCACCGAAGCACCCGCAGTTCTCCATCAGTTGTGTTCTCATCACTCCTTCTGTCCTTCCCTCTTCCCCGCCACTCTTGGATGCCTGAGATCCATGGTCAGTTTTCAAGAGCTGGCTTTAAACTTCGTCCCTATTCGACCCTTCGTTTGGTTTCTCTGTATTCCATATACAAGTGACACCATCCTGTATTTATCGTTCTCCTTCTGTCTTATTTCACTGAGCATAATCCCTTCCAGCTCCATCCGCGTTGCTGCATTATAATATCTCTTGGGAGTTTAAGAATTCTTAAATTCTTTTAAAAATTAATCAAAATTTCCTTTATTTATGAAAAAATAAGTCCCTGATCACAGGGAAGGTAACTAAACA
The DNA here is from genome assembly GCF_014898055.3 of Talpa occidentalis. Classification (NCBI taxonomy): domain Eukaryota; kingdom Metazoa; phylum Chordata; class Mammalia; order Eulipotyphla; family Talpidae; genus Talpa; species Talpa occidentalis. The sequence goes on along the minus strand of NW_023604861.1, from coordinate 47,578,265 downwards.
AAAGTTGGCAAGGCAACAAAATTTAACAAATTTGAATTTCATGGATATAAAACTCTTAGCCAAATCAAATAATTTTAAATTTTGTAGATTTATATTATTTGGCATTCAATGTGATCTCACCTATGAGCCAAATATCCAATAGTTTATTGTAGCTTGCTCTCCATAACCAAATGCTGATGGGGAGAGGAGCAGCTGGTAGAAAACCATTTAGAGGAAAGAGCGGTACAGTTAAACAGTTTAAATCTGTACTGCAATAAAATAGGAACAAATTGAACTAATTATTACCTAAAAGAACATTTTCAACCCTGTAGAAACCGAGCTATCTTGAAGTGGCAAAATAATCTTCTTTGTAATCAGCAGAAATGGTAGCTCATGATCAAACTGAATTTGGCTATAGAAAAATATGACTAACTTTATTACCACGTTGGGATTACAAATTTCAATCTCACTAAATATATAAAGAGAACATATAACATATGCGGCTGTTGGGTGAAAAGGCCAGTCAGTCTCTGTTACAGTTTTACTTTAATGTTTACATACACTATAAATTCAAAATACGTTTGATATTATGCTCAGTAGCCACAAGAAGATGCAAACAAGCCTCTTTTGTAAGTTTCAAAAAAAAAATGATAAAGCATATTTTGAGACCCCATGCAATTGAGCTTTGTACCTCCAGACAATGTGGCCATGTGCACAGAAGGCCAAAGGTCCTTTGCTATTAACAACACCCTATTGTCTCGTTCTAAAGCAATCATTAGTTCGATATGTCCAGCAAGCCCACAAAACACAAGAAATATCATGGCCTCTTAATGCCTCATGTTTCCCAAGTCGTCGACCGTCTGCACAAAACAGTAATGACAGATATCTAGACAGGCTGCTTTGTTATCACCCTAAAACAGTTTTTTTTTCCAGCACACACACCATGTGAAGAACACATATTGTCTAATGGCTACTGCAATATAGTACCGTCGTTCTTTCCTCTGTTACTGCCTATGAAATAAAATGAAATTTCATTTTCAAATGAAAATGACTATAATTATGAAGGTAGGGACAGTAAATCCACCTCCCCAGGGGTAGACAGAATGAAACCCCTTTCTGTTATAATCATCCATAAATATTTATGCTTTACTGTCCATTAGTCTTCACATTCCAAAAATAAGAGCCATATTCTTATGTCTTTCATTATTCAAAGAAAGAATGCAGACTTTATGTTTACAATGCATAAATAATATTGGACTTTTGTGTCAATTATCCTGTTTTAAATATTTTTCAGTTTGTAGTAAAAGAATGTAAATTTTCTAAAAACAGACTTAAACAATGATATGTTAAGAGCCTCAAAAATAGGATTCTCATGCCCCGGATACATCTATAAGATTTAAATATTCCACTCAGATGAAAACTAGCTATTTGATTTATGAATGCGTTATTGGCTGAGAATATAATTGAGGTATGAGAGGCTGAATGATTGTCAGTAAAAGGAATAGTGGCCTTCTTCAATTTAAAGGTTGGGAAGATGCTGGCCAGGCACAGTTCAGTATTTTACATTTACTCTGCAAATACTTAATCCCTACAAAACATAATTTTCTCACAGAACTTAATTTTCATGAAATAGTAACCATAAATAATCACCATTTGCCCCACTGGGATAAAGGAACAAACCCTTCAACATATTCTTCCCAAGTTCAGCAATATTACACAGAAAGGAAATTCCTGTTCACAGGAATGTGTGGCTATTAGGAGAAAACTGTAGTTTGTTGTAAACCAAATACAACAAAATAAAGTCTCTAATCAATGAAGGACAATATATTCATTAGGCAAATTGAAGGTCATTTTAGAATGCAAAGTAGAATGAAATTTCACTAATCTTTTATTGGCATATCACTCAGTTTTAAAGTCCAAATCCAATCCTGTTTCTGTGGAATAAAATACTTTCCAATTTCATAATTCAATATGGCCAACCATGACAAACACTAATGAATAGAGCATGCAAAGCTACTGTTCTGGTTTTGATGGCTCACTGGGTTTTTTTAAATGTTGAGGCTTAAACAGTGTGAAGGATTTCTCAAGGGTAAATCAGTAAATAGAAATGTGCAACTACCATAGTACCTCCTTCTTTTGTTGTCAGGAAATTGGTTTCTTGATAATCTCAGAGGTAAACAGAATATATTAAGAATGCACCCAATCATGCAGTATGTCACATTATGCAAAATAAATAGTGTAGGCATATCATTGTAAGTCCAGGTAACATGGAAACATCTGAGATCAGTGGAGCACATTTCCAATAAAGTAAAGAAAAGCTGATTTAAAGAGAAAATGAATGAAAAATTGCTAACTTGTAGCATGTTGTTTCAAATTAATATGAAGTCAAATGAAATCAGACTGCTTTGCAAGTACACAGAGTCAGTTTACACTATGTCTTAGAGGGGAAGGAGAGTGGAAGTCTATTCCCCAAATAGAACAGGAAAATATCATCTAAATGCTCACACAGGGAAAGAAGTAAAATATCACAATTAAAATGGGAGTTTAGGTCTAAGAGACTACTAGAAGGTAACACATGCTGCAAATGTCAAGATTTCATCTTTTTTTAAAAATATAGCTGAATAATGTTTATGCTAAATGAAGTAAGTCAGAAAGGAGAAAGACAAATACAGGATAATTTCATTCATATGTGGATTCTATAGGGAAAAAAATGAATAGACAAAACGGTACCTAAACTATCACTACAGAATCAAGGCTACTAGAAGGGGAGATGGGGATGGGGAACAAAGGGGTGAGGGTCCCCAGTGGACTATGGTGGAGGACTATTGGTGCTTTAGTGGAGGATGTGGTGTGGTAACAACCATCTGAAGAGGTGTGAATCTATATCTCTAAATCATATACAGAGTTGCAAACCATTACCTCAGTAAAAAAGAATGTGATTTTTAAAAAAGAAGGTAATACATACTAACAATATGTCTTTCCTATTTTAATTTCAGAAGAAAAATATAGATTTGAGCCAAAAATAAAAGTGAGAAGAGCAATATTATTTCTTTGAATGTACTACTGACCCATTCAAAAACCTCACAAGGGTTCAAATAAACTCATCACTTTGACCTTCTTTGAGAGAGAATTAATATGCTATTTCCATCCTAACCATTCACTCTGAACTATAATTTTTTTCCAAAGGAAATGGAAGACAGGGCCCTCCCTGGTGGCACAGGCGATTGAGCACAGCGCTGTGAAACTGTCTGCGGCCTCTGCAGTGCGGATTTAATCCTGGCAGGCTGTGGAGATACCCACAAGGTGCAGTAGACCTTTCCTGTCTTGCCCGCTGCTCCCCTCAGTAGTGTATTTCAGTCGGTCTGCCTGTTCTGTTCCCAGGTCTGTCTCTGGTGAATCCTCTTACCCTCCTGCACATCTGGCCTGTACCCCGGATCTTGTATGCATGAATAAATAAATCTTTAGGGGACTCCCTGGTGGCACAGAGGGTTGGGACGCAACCTATGAAGCAGTCTGTGGCCTCTGCAGCATGAGTTCAATCCCTGGCTGGCAAGGGAGCAGCAGACCTCTCCTGATTCTCCCACTGCTCCCCTCAGCAGTGTATTTCAGTCAATCTGCCTGTTCTGTTCCCCACTCTGTCTCTGGTGAGTCCTATCACCCCCCCCCCATGCCTCTGGCCTGTACCCTACCTCTTGTATGCATAAACCTTTAAAAAATAAATAAATGTTTAAAAAAAAAAAAGAAATGGAAGACATTCAGCACAGTACTAAAGGCTCTGCTATCTGAGATTACTAAATCATTCCTTTCATATATGAAAATTATAGCTAGTCATGCAATAGGCCCCAAAACTGAAGTATTTAGAAGCAAATAAAAAAAAATAAAATGTGAGGGTAAAATCAACACTTTAATATATTTAGTATCACATAGATTACAGATTTTTAGTTTATTTCCTTGAGATCATTAACATTTAAGCCTAAAAAGAAAACAAAATAAGTTTAAAATGGGAGCAAATGGCTGGAGAATTCAAGGCAAGAAATATTTTTGGCTTATTTACATATCTTGGGAGTTGAAATTGCCAAATAACAGTACCCTTTCTCAATTTCCAATTTCTAATTCTACAAATCCTTGTAGTAGAAAGGCTAACTCCAAGAAGTCAAGATTGAACATACAGAGATGTTGATTATAGCATGTTATACAAAAATATCAATAAAGAAAAAGTATTATTGGAAAAAATATAATAGGAAATTAACAGGTATGATTATTTTGCAACCAACACAATGAAAAATCCACCCAAAAATAATTAGCTACCTAGGTCACACTAGGTACAAATTGGATGTACATTGGATGGAGGAATGAATGAAATAATTGCACAAAAATCGATAAATAATGTGATCCAATGATTTATATACTCTGATCCTGCACTGGGGCATTATTTGCAGGTCCAGTGAAAAATAAAAACACAAGGCTCTTTGTTAAAAAATTATAAAAAAATTTAAGATATTGATATAAAACATTAAACCAAGGATGGGGTGCTTCTGAATGCATGGCTTCGTGTAGCTACACAGCTCACATACACAACACTGGCCCTACTCCTACCCAGTCCTCTGAGCTGCCTCCAGAGCTCTGCAATGTTTTTAGCTCACCATGATTTTATTCAAACATAGCTCTATTCTCTTCTTTTCCTTCAGGTTCTAAACCTGTGCAAGCGTTTCATGTCCTCCTGTGCTTTTATGTTTGGCCCACACATCTCATACCTTCCTTTCTTGTCCCAGAATAGTGTAATCATGTTCTCTCCACTCCCAATCCTATTCATTTCTCAACCACTTCAATATGGCTTCTCCTCCCACCTCTGTGACTTCAGTACCCTTCAATTTCTAAATTCAACAGAAACTTTTTATTCTTTACTTGTATACATTCATTTGCTCCCCATACATTCACTCCTTTATTCAACACATACTTATTAAGGTTTGCTATGATTCCAATATTATGCAAGTTCAGCAACATCACACACACACACACACACACACACACACACACACACACTGCTCCTTCATAGAGCAACTTCACCTTGACTTCCAAGAAGTCTTGATCTTCTGAATTTCCCCCCACATGTCAGCATCTCCCTCACTCCTTCCACTGCTTTTTCTTTTTCGTGCCTTCCACTCCTTCCACTGGCATTTTTCTAAATGCTACCCTGAGTTCTCAGTGTAGGCTCTCTTTCTGGGTGGGCTCTGACATTCCTATGGTTATGTCCACCACATCTACAGTTATGATTCCTAAATCTGCATATTTATCCAAAACTTGACCCTAAAGCTCTCCTGCCTATGTATCCACTTGGTTGCTGCATATTTTCATTTAGAAGGCCCACACACATCCCAAACACCATCTGTGCCAATCTGAACCCATGGCCACGCTCTCTCCATGTTCCTTTTTTGCTTTGTTGACACTTCAATGCCTACACAGACCACACCTTAATGTGATTTCATATGCTGATTTGTGACTCCATACTAGCCCACTCATGTCCCTTTGTTCCTAATACAGCACCTGGCACTTGGTAGATAATAAAATTTTTGTTGAGATAAACAATCCCCCTCTTCAGGGTTCTCTTTGTAATTTTATCTCCTTGAATGATTTCAAGCCTGAGTGTGCAATTGAATCTTATTATAATAAATTGTAATGCTAATTTCAGTCAGAGCCAAGAATCCCAAATTGAAGAAGACACTGAACTGGACATTGCCAACATTTAATTCCCCGTGAAATATCATGTCTGACTAATCCTTTAATTCATTACACCATTTTATTCAGTTTATTAAATGCTTCAATTTGCTGAGTGACTTTTCTCTTCACAGGCCACAGTGTATTCATATGGATAATAGTTAAGTCCTTCATGAATAGAACTCTGAATAACTAAACTCATGAATCACTTTGGCCTTGCTTTGATAGACCATTTTCAGAAGAAGGAAGACAGTAGTTCTGAGGGGGACGTGATCTTAGAGACCATCAGATTCTGCACCTAAACTTTAAAAATGACAGGACTGAAGCTCATGAAGTGAGCTGCCAATGTCACCAGCAAGTCAGTAGCAACACATAATGAGATTCCAGACATAGATTCCTACTAAAGGTGCTGTTCCCATGACACCACAGTCACTCTTTGTCTCTAAATCTCATGGCCAAGACTGCTGTTTGCCAGTGCACATTTTCTCCATCCATTGTAGCAATGTAACCACATAATTATAGGGCCATGTTCACAATGATGCCACTGTATGTAAGAGGCCATTTCCCAGTTTCTCTTCTAACTAGGTAGGACCAAGTAGCAAAGATCTGATCCATGAAACATTAAGCAGAACTATAATGTACATCTTTTGGAAAATGCATTAAAAAGAAAGGGACTGGCAATACTTGGCTTCTCTTCCTTCCAACAGACTGGAATGCTGACATAGACTGGTTTTCAAAGAGGCCTCTTGAATGATGAGGGAGAAGCACTGAACTGAAATTAGCAGAGAATATAATAGAAGGAGCTTGGGCCCCTAACTCTAAGCCATTCAATAGCTTTCCGGATGTCTTTAGATTCATTTTTCAGATTTTATGAGAGAAAAATTAATTCTTTCTTTCTTAAGCCATAATTATTTTGGATTTTCTGTCACATGCACACACCTAACTCTGACATAATCCACACGCCCATCTTTCATCCATTAGACTTGCTCTACTTGTATATCTCCCTGCACCACTCATGACCTGAGGTCTACTTTATCTTCCCTGTGATTCACAATAACTCCATATCTGCCCCATCCTACCTCACAAGTTTTTTTCTGTTCACTCAGAAGAGAAAATCTCATACAGATTATATTTCAGTCTACTAGTCCTGCTCTCTATGTCAAGAGCACAGAAAGCCCAGTGAGGTTCAGAATGAGTGTGCTTATTCTGTAAGATTCTTATTCACTAAATAGGGATTTAATTATACTCACTGTTCTATATTTATAAGGCAAAGTCATATCATGAGAAAGATTTTTCACTTGCACCTAAATAAGACTGTTAGCTCTACATTAATCAGAAAATTAATTTTACCAGAACCCTCCCTACCCACTCACCAAACCTTCCAATTAGATGAAGATCCTGTGTTTTCAAATTATCTTTGTAAGAATATGCACAAGGACCTACAGTTTACACATGGGCAAGAGGAAATTGAGAAAGGTACAGCAGATTTCAGAAAGTCAAACTAAAAGTCAGTTAACTTTTTCCTGATGCAAAGATTAGTAAAATAGTAAGTGGTGTTCACTCTCAATTCAAGCCTGGACGGCTGCCACCTTTTAAAAAGATTTTTTTTTTTAAGATTTATTTATTTATGCATACAAGAGCTGGGGTGGTAGACCAGAGGTGGGAGGTGGGTGGGTGTGAGAGGATTCACCAGAGACAGAGAGGGGAGCACAACAGACAGATCTACTGAAATACACTGCTGAGGTGAGCAGTGGGTGAGACAGGAGAGGTCTGCTGTGCCATGTGGGTTACCGCCCTGGCTGGGGATCAAACTCGTGCTGCAGAGGCTGCTGAGAGTTTCATAACACTGAAACTTAACCCCTTGCACCACCAGGGAGGCCCTAGAAAGATGTTTTTATCATTGGTTTCTAAATATATAAAGTTGTTTCAAAGAACCAACAAGAGACACATACTTCATGGGAAGAACATCCATCATGATCTTGGACTCAAATTAAAACTGGGGTCTAAACATTTCTCCAAGCTGCCTGTCAGCCCTCACAGGAGACATGAGCCTCATGCAAGCCTCCCAAGCCCAGAGCAACTGCCCTGCCTCAGGGTAGACAGTAAGAAAAAAAGACAGACATGCTATATCAGAAATAGGCTTAAAATTACTAACATTTGTACTTAGTTCTACAGCACACAAGGCCATTTTATATTCATTTTGTCATTTGATTCAGAATGATCAGCCCCAGAGTCTCCTTTGCTCTATAGGTTTCTCAGAAGCAGATGCTGACAAAAAATGGCATAATTACTAGGTGTATGAAGTTGATGAAACGAGTGAAACTTTGTTTCAGGTTGTCATTTTCATGAGGGTAGAGTTTATAATAACAGAGTAACAATACTACTAATACAATATGGTAATAATACAAGTTCCCTTGCATTATGGGAATTCTTTTTTTTTAATTTTTAAAATTTTATTTTATATATTTTTTACATCATTTTTCATTTTGCACAATGTATGCATTTTCATCTTGGTTATAGTCCCCATACAACTCCCACCCCACTTATTTTGACCCTATTCCCTCCTTCCCTTCCCCCCCACCGTAGTGTTGTCTCTTGTTTATAGTTGTTTGTTGATTTTGATTTTTACTTTATTATTTTTCCTGGTCCCTTATTTAGGTTTTCCAAATTCCTGCTATGAGTGAGACCATCTGGTATTTTTCTTTTTCTTTCTGGCTTATTTCGCTGAGCATGATCCCTTCCAGCTCCATCCCTGTTGCTGCAAATTGCATGAGTTTTATCTTTTTTGATTGCTGAGTAATATTCCATGGTGTATATGTACCACATCTTCTTGATCCAGTCATCTATTTTTGGGCATTTGGGTTGCTTCCATAGCTTAGCTATTGTAAATAGTGCTGCTACTGCATTTTGGGAATTCTTATAAAGAGAAACTCTTGTGGTGCTTAAGTGCTTTTTCTCTGATTCACTGCCTTCTTGTTCATTTTTCTCTCTCTTTTCTGAATCAGCTGGTCTTTTCATACTTGAACATCTTGCTTCCCGAGGCTAGCTGTCCCTCTTTTGCATTTCTCATTCCAGCCCCATCACAGTCCCCCACATACAGTGCAGATAGTTGATTAATGCTTCTGACACACGTATAAATAAAAAATCTGCCTTATTTTTCTGATTAAAGCTCATTGTTGCAAGTTATACCTCTTCGTTTCCAGTATAAAAGAATGGCTTACATACTCAAACCACTTTATTTTCTGAACTATTATGCTTATTTTTCTTTTAAATGCTAAGAAACTCTGCTACCTAGATACACACATTATTCATGTGTCTCACTTTTTTTCCCTGTAAAACAGAAGGACATTTTACTAAAGGACCTACAAAGCACCCCCTCCTTGACTTATATTTCATTTTTACTATTAAATACCACTTTTATAAAATTTTAAGCATTATGTTTTATTCCCTTCAATATCCACGCAGTTTAAATGAGAATTAGTGAGGTTCAATTGGGTTTAATTTTCTTTCTTACTATAAAAATCCTGAGGCACAGAAATCAGAACTGAGGCATCTATCCTATAGAAAGCCTTTGGGCAGGTCATGAACCTAAAAGGAAAGTCACCTCACTGGTGATTCATATATCTGATTCTGCTGCTAGTATCAGGGCAGGGTGGTATGTGCTTGGCCTATAAATGATACTGGCATTATAACATATGCTTTTCACATATACACTTGGATTAATACACAGAAAGGAGTCAAATGTATGTGATGGTGAAGGTAAAACATTACCATTCTCCCCCTAAGGCAAAACTTAAATTGCAGAATCAGGATTTCTCTGCTTGAATTCTTCCTCCTGCTTTGGACTTTATTATAGTGATCCTGGAATAATGGTAATAAACATTTAAAGGGAAACGAAGAGGCAATTTGTTCACAAGGCTGGAAATAAAATATTTTGACTGCCAGTGGTATCACATTTAAATGCCCAGCCCATCTTCCCGCCTGGAAATGAGGGCTTCCTTGTTTGTTCTGGAAATTAGCAGACAAATGTGGATAAAATTAAGTAAGCAAAGGCATGGACAGAGATTTTTGAATTGTTAATTCTGATCCTTGCACAGGCACTGCCTATGCATTGATAGGTTATTTAACTTGCTCAGCTGTAAGATGAAGGAAAGAACAATCACCTTCCTTACAAAAGTGCTGAGGGTGAGACTTCACAAAAGAACACTGATGGCCAGACTTTCAACTCCAAAGCCTTTCTTAAGAACAGAGGCATCACCTAGTACTATTTACTGAGGGATGTGGAACAAGATGCTTTTCTAAGCATCCGAACTGGATGCTGGAACCTAAAACAACACTGACGCCCATGACAAGCACATCTCATGCTCAGGGGCTAGAGAGGGCTTGGGAAGTCAGCAGTTTCTTGCTTAATGATCAAAGGTCAAGGGCAGTCTTTTGAAGAACTTCAAAAACATTTAGATAATGTTCAGAGTAAACCTACTCTACTTTTTCTGGGATTTAGTAATCTGTTTTGGAATGTTTACTCGTTCAAATCAACATTAAATAAAACTGTCATAATAAATACACTGAGTCAACTGAATTTAAAATGACAGAGCAACAAAATTACTCACATCACTGTGTCCCTGTTTTACTTTGGTAAAAAGGGCACAAAAACATTGGTTTTGCTCCCCCTGGTGTCTCTGTGCATGTACCCTTCTGTTGCTGTCGATAATACACATATGTGAATTTGAGAGGGCAAACATACTATTTAATTAGGTCCTTATTTTTAAAGTTACTTTTTTATTGAGGTTTATAACATTATATGTTTTAGGAATGCACTTTTTCAAATATGTGTTACCATACCACCATCTACTGCCAAAGTACTAATAATCTAATATTTTCTAACAGTCAAATTTAGAAGCTATGCCCAAGTTATTAGTTTTCAATATTGAGAAGGACTGCATTATAATTCCACCTACATAAAGCATAAACTAATTTGATTGAGAAAGTAGTTTCTTTAAAAATTGATTTCATTATTAGAAGTACTTTTTTTTTTTAAAGTCTTGTAATCTTCACAAGAACCCATTTGTGATATTAAGTGTAAAATACATGGCTTGACAGATGCTCCTGTTTTGCCATAAATCCACATGTATTACATTGTTGGAAAACATTGAATTAACAACAAAAAAGCATACTGAAAAACAATTGAAATTTATTTAGCTTTTTATCATCAATTGAGGATATTACTATTATTTTATTTTAAAGCTAAATTAAAATTTATGGTTAATAAGTTAGGCTACTTACGTGGTAACTATTTAATGCCAAATCCTCTAACTACTATTTATAGAAGCTAAAATCTAAAAAGATATCTAAGATATCTGTATAAAATCTACTTGCTCTGGAAACTTATATGTAAGTGCAAACAAAAAAATCACTGTAAAAAGCCACTTATCTGATTTCTCAAGGCAAATAAAAACCTACCTATCTAAAATAATTTGTATACATTTAAACACTGGGTATTAATTGCTGAGACTTGCTGGAAGATGAAAAGAACTTCAGAAAGGTGGAGGCAGATAGTTAAGTCCCGGGGCTGAGACCATCGACAGTAGCAAGGAGACTCATGGATCATTCCTATTCTACAACTGCAGTAACAGGAAAGCGTAACAGAGACATCACCATGAAAAGGAGGTACCATGTTCCCTACCTCACGTAGTGTAGCTGACCAGTCAGCTGGAGTTATATAACAGAGAAGATAGGTTGGCTCAGGAGAGACACAGGAAAAGAGACACACAGAGACAGACATGTGGAGAAGGGCTTGCTTGCTTCTTGGCTTTGGACTTGCACAGGGACTTGGGGACATGGAGAAGACACAGAGAGGACTGGTGTGTAAAGATACTTGAAAGAGGGCCTCCCTGGTGGCTCAGGTGGTTGAGCACAGCACTGTGAAGCTGTCCACAACATCTACTATGCTGGTTCGATCCCCGCCGGCCTTGGAGCAATCCACATGGCAAGTAGACCTCTCCTATCTCACCCGCTGCTCCCCGCCACAGTGTATTTCATCAGTGTGCTTGTTCTGTTCCCCGCTCTGTCTCTGGTGAATCCTCTCACCCTCCTACGCATTTGGCCTGTACCCCGGTTCTTGTATAAATAAAAATAAATCTTTAAAAAAAAAAAGATACTTGAGACACTGGATCAGAGACCTATAGGGAGGCTGACAATGGCAGCTATTATCTTGATTTGTACTTTGATTTTGTGTCTTTGGTCCCCAACTTGCCTGGACCCTTTTGCCCCTTTCCTGTGGTTCCCTGACAGAAAGTTCCTTAGACATGTGGCAAGCTTTTAGCCTCAGTGGCCCTGATTCAGGCCAATCCTGTTTGGCTGGGCATTTATCCACAAGGGGATAGGTAACTTTGGGTGTTTTATTGGGAAACTATTATCCTTTCTTCTCTCTCTATGCACATTTATCTGATTAAAGTTCTTTTACACAAGAGTCACTTTGTCTTCATGTATCCAGATGGCTGTACCATCATCGTGCAAGTTTGGAGGATCCTGGGGTATCCCTCAGTCTATCCACTAACAGAAGGTCATGGTATACTTAGTAAGAAATTACACCCCAGGAAGGTTTATTAAAGTGTTTTGTTTGTTGGAAGATTCATTACTGGAATTTTAATACAATTTTTGTTTCCTATGTCAGCCAATTTTTTTCTCTTTATTTTATGGATCAATAAAATTGTGTTGCAAGGTTTCTGTAACATAAGTTTCCAATGCAGAAATAGGAATATTTACCACATAAACCCCTAGTCCTAGAGAAATGGGTACTGCATGAAGTTTAAAATCTTGTGTACTCATTTTAATTGGGTAAGTGGCCAGGCCATCCTTTTAATAGTGTGAGCAAGTTCTGTTTTTCCCAGTAGCTGAACCTGAACAAGAGTGTTCTGCTAAAATACATACTTCCTCACTGTATCAATTTGGTGTAAATTCAGTTTCTCATGGCATTTATTCCCCATCATCATTAGCAGAAAAAAATGCTTCAGAGTAGCAAGAACTACATCTCAAACATTTAGCTTCTACCCAGAACACAGTGGTCATGTTAATATTGCATTAATAATGGAAATGTCATGACAGCCAAATAAACAGAAAAGAAATTAGAAAATGAGAAAGTTCTGGAGATCAAAAGCACAGCATGGTACTAATAGTCAACAATAAGGTATTAAATAAATCATACTGTTAAGAGACTAGATTTTAAATGTTTTATCACTAAAAATAAATGACAATTACCTAACAGAGTAGGGTGCTAGGCAGATTAAGTCAATACATTGTACATTTTAAACATATGTAATGTTATATGTCAATTATATTGCTAAAATAAATAACTTTTGCAACATCATCTACTCACTGAAATACAAAAGCTCTATCTAAAATACACCAAGGATTTTAAAAGAAAAATTTTTTAATAAATTAAATGTGCCATTGAAAAAGGAATGGTGGGCCTCCCCGGTGGCACAGCGGTTGAGCACTGGGTTGCTAAGCTGCCCGCAGCCTCTGCAGCACTGGTTCAATCCCCCCGGCCACCAGGTGAGGGTCCCACATGGTGCACAGAGCTCTCCTGCCGCCCGCTGCTCCCCTCAGCAGTGTACTTCATCAGTCTGCCTACTCTGCTCCCTGCTCTGACTCTGGTGAATTCTCTCGCCCTCCTGCGCTTCTGACTGTACCCAGTGCTTGTATAAATAAATAAATAAATCTTTAAAAAAAAAAAAAAAAAGGAATGGTCTCACAATGATAGTCTTTACTTTCTTCCAAAAGGCATACCATCACAAGAAATACCAAACTTAAGCCTCATTTCTGAAGCAACTCACGGGCCCTATAGACACTGAGACATTGTTGAGCAATCCCAATATAACACTAAACATGCAGCTTTGATAAGAATTACAAAGCTGAGGAGGATGAAAAAGATATTAATGTGTAGTTGGGTTGGGTCCATGAGGATTGTCAAGAAGGTCAAGACAGGCTTTCCTGATCATGAGATACTTTATTGAAGATCCAATCACTAGTGTGAAGAATGAAACAAAGGATATCTCAGGGTAGGAGCAGAAAAAAGCAAAGGTCCTGGGGCAGGAGGAAGCATGGATACACATGCACCTGAAGACTGATCAGGGCTGTTTGTGTGGAGAAAGTGAGGGCAGACTGGTATGTGATGATGCTGGCAGGCAGAGAGGAGGGGGGGTCCACTGCATCTCATAGCTCCCACAAATATTGTTGTTTCTTATTTTAAGAGCTACTGCAAGCCACTGAAGTTCAAGTTTTTCAATATTTTACTGACTCAAGAAATATTAAACCATTTTTAAAGTTGTACCTGTCAGAAATTTTTCCAGTTATTTCATAGTAATACATTTCTACTGCCTCAAAATAAAATTCCCCCTTATTTGAATGCTTAAGTTGAAAAACATCTATAATTACTTCAAGTTTTTCACTTTTTACTAATAGCAGAATACCTGGCTTTAAAATATTTTTACTTAAGGTGAAAAAATAATTTCCTACATGAAATTATTTTATAAGATCAATATGTAGTTGTTTGTGGTATCAGGATTTTTCTTAAGATTTTTATTTTATGTAAGTACTCTGTATTTTTAATATTCCATGAAACAATTTTGCCTCTAGTCATTTGTGTGTGTGTGTGTAGATTTCCACTCCAGTGTGAAGGTGCTGTGAATTAATTTCACATATATGTCATCCCTAGAAACAGGATGGAAATACTTCAAGTTATATTACATGAAAGATTGACACTTAGAAAGGGTTTTTCCCAAGAATCCTCTCAAAAATCAATTTTTAAAATATCTTCAAGTGCCATGGTAGTTTATAATTACTAAAATCACTGAGATTTATGTAAGGCATCTGCCTGTCCACCACAGTGAACATTAGCTAAAATTGTCGTAAAAAATGTAAGCTCAATGCACAGTGCTGCTAAATTTAGGGCAGAAATAATAGTGCAGACAAAATGAGCAGACAACAAAAATGCCACCTGGTAAACAGTGCTGTATGGAGTCTTGACAGCAAAGGAAGAAGCCTTGCATTCATCTCAGGCCAGGGCACTCCTGGTCTGAGTTCAAGCAGCTGTGTATCTGTGTGCTGTCAAATTCTGCTCTCCATTTTATTTCCAGTTACCTAACCTAACCACCCTTAAGCATATCTGGGCAGATTTTATGGCATGGGGAAGGGGAAATGTGAAATAACAATGCTTTTTTCTGGACCCCTTATTCTTTCCTAGACTGTGGGACTGGCCCTATGGCTCTGCTCTGATTTCTCTGAGCTGCTTTCAGGGCAGTAAAGAAAGGGTATGAATTGGAAATTTAGCGAGGTTCATTTAAGTGCTTGAGGGCCTCTCTGGTGGCGCAGGTGGTTGAGCATCACAATGTGAACCTGTCCGCAGTCTCTGCAGTGAGGGTTCGATCCTGGCCGGCCTGCGAGAATCCCACATGGCGAAGCAGACCTCTCCTGTCTCGCCCACTGATCCCCTCAGCAGTGTATTTCATCAGTCTGCCTGTTCTGTTCCCCACTCTGTCTCTGGTGAATCCTCTCACCCTCCTGCACATCTGGCTTGTACCCCAGTTCTTGTATAAAAATAAATAAATCTTTAAAAAAAATAGAGTACTTGAGCTGTGGGCACACACAATCAAGACAAAAGTGTCCTCATCCACTTATGGATTTGGGGTAGCTGCTGTGAAGGAAAAGGTAATGGAGATAATTTTGAAACAATTTTCCCAGAACATATGACATCATGCACTGGGAAGTCCAAAAGCATCCCTGGTATGGATTACAATGTTGGTTATGGTAAGTGATGATAAGCCAAAGAGAATGGGCTGCACATCCCTATGTGGGTCTGCTCAGGAACAGCCTGGACTACCTTTCCAATATTGCTGAAAAGAAAGTCAAACCCTGGGGAATGTGAACTGAATCTGACCAACAACCATATAACCATCCACAGATAATCCAAAGCCAATGATAATCCAAAGTGAACACATAAACACATACACATACATACATGCATGAAAACACATGCACACTGGTGTGCTGACCAGTATTGGAGTATGAAGCAAAAGGAGTAATATGTGTCCCTATACATGTATCCAAATATTCTCCCATATTTTGAACAAACTACAACAACAACAAAAAACACCACAACTAATACTTACTTTGCTCAATATGTTTCCACACAATAGTCAGCCCTCATGAACAAGAAATGCACTGACCAGCCAGGTGGATCAGGACCCCTGGGCTATTTCTCCATGCACAATAATACAGAGTCATAAAGTTAATAACAGCCTGCTTTAATTAACTTTTCCTATTTGGCTGTGATTTTTAAACATTAGTTCTGATTGTTTTTGTAAAATACTGCATTAAAATATTATTTGTTTGGTTACTGAGAGTTTAGTGCCCAAGGTGAAGTCTTCATTCATGTCAACCTAATTCTTCCCCTGTGACATACACACCACATACTCCCTCCATATCCATCACCATATATATAAACACATACACAAAGGTCACAGCTGGATACATCTAACTTTTAAGGACTGGGAGGCACAAAATATCAAGTCCTTTTTCTTCATAACCTGCAGAATCACTGACTCCATGCTCATGCACAGCCCCCAGCGGACAAGACACACATCAGCAGCCTCAATGAACAGCAGCAAGCCCCAGGCACATGGAGTTTCAGATCCTTAGGGGCTGTAGTGACTCAACAAAATGTCATGAAGTAGCTGTCACATCAAACACTTTGTTAGCAAGTGTATGTATTCTGAATTAGACTGACACAGTCCCTTTCCTCCAAGAATCTTATCAAAACAGTGAAATTTTCACCTACAGAGAGTCAGAATATGATTTTTAAAATATATTTATTTGTAAAGGACAAAGGTTTCTATTTGAATTTGATGACTTGGCAGTTTGTATTTTTCTATTTTTCTATAAACATTGTCAAAAGAGTTGACTACCAAGGTATAGGATGCCACTGGAGGGTATCAATAAACACCTTAAATTCATTTTATGACATGTGAGTGTATTATTTAAATTAATGAGCAGCTGCTTTTGCTAGAACTTGGGATATACTCATGACCGAAACAGATAAAATTTCTGCCTCAAAGGAAATTATGTTTTGGAAGAGGGCCACATTAAAAAAAAAAAAATCAATTATCTAACTATATGGTGTATGTCCTGATTGAACAGTGTCCTCCCCAAATTTGTCAATGATATGTATAGTTTTCACTTGGAGCTTGTAAAATCAGAAGTGATAGCTATTTCATATACTGACATATTCAGGATCACATAGTAAGGCAGCTTAGAACCCGTACTGCCATCCACGGACTTTTGATTCATTTGTGATTTATTCTGTTAAGCTACTGTCAACCTTTCCATTTGCACAATTGAAAATCAAGTCCATACCATTAATAATTCGATTCTTACAAATTGTGAGTCTGCCACTTTATGATCCTGTCCTAGACTTCTCACACCATTCTGCTCTTCCCATGAGGGTGCGTGCCGAGGCAGTGAAGTGTAAGGCACCGCTGAATGAAGAGCGACAAGAGCTCTTCTTTGTCTTCAGTGATAATATCAAATGCACTGGGCTTACCGTATGTATTTCTATTTTGCTAAGAGTACTAGAAATTATATAGAGCTATGGCAAGACCAAATGCTATCAGCCCCTTTTAATGAAATTCTGATCCTCTTAAACTCCCCAGTTCGCTCAAGTCTTATTTTCTCTATTGGGATATTACAGAAACCACACATCTCTTCAGGGCTGAGAAAGCATGCTTAGTGCTATCAGGGAATAATACAGTTTTGTCAAATACAGGTAAACCTTTTGAATCTTATAAACCCTTGTGTTGGTATTATGTTCTATCTTTATCATCCTTCCAACCATGAAAATCCTTGCTCACCATTCAGAACAATGAATTGGAACTTTAAAAACAGGCTCAGTTTCTTGTTACAGATTCATATGTGTTCAGGACACTCACTCCTGGCATTTTATTACATCAACAGGAATTGGTATCAGTTTACCTTCCTTTCCACATATTCTGTGGAAAGGGGCTATTTTAATATGACTTTGTACCAACAGCTACTCTTTCTTTGCTTTTTGAAGTGCCAGTTTCTTTAAAGTGTATAGACTCAAAATTTAGGGGGAACTTAATTTTAGAGAAATTTAAATTTAAGGGAAAGCATGAGATTATGTATTGAGGAGCTATACCAAAAGAGCTGATTATTTCATTATACATAATAGTTAACACATAAAATCAAATCCAAAACAGTCATATTAAATAATTTCAAGTGGGATCAATCTGCCATGCAAAAGTTGTAGCATATTATGTGGTAAGTAATCTGAATTCTCTTCATGCACTGTTTTTCCTGCAGAAGTATTAAGTAATATCACAACACTTGGTTTTTCATTTAGTGTTCTAATATTAATTGTGCAGAAATCTCATTTTGTACTATCGTTGCAAAAGTATATTATTTATGAAACTGATTCCTGCCACATTGTGTTGTGAGAAGGTTAATGGGTAATTGATTTAGCCAGTGGTAGGATTTGCTATGTTTGAAAATGCATGAGATGATGACTTTTAATTCATTTATATTTCTAGTAAGGCTATAAATTTCTGCTTATTATGGGAAAATTAGTGAAATAATCATATGGATTAGTTCATGTTGCTTTTAAACATTTGAAAATTGAAGAGCAAAAACAAAAATGAGTTCAGATATTTAATGATGTAGTTCTTGATGGAAATCCATAGTTTAAAACATAACCTATGTTTTAGTTTTTGCATAAATCTTAAATACTCTTAACTAAGAATTTATTTTCTGTTGTTGGCCTAAAAGAGTAACAATTTTTTTTCCCTCTAGTGTTGGTAGTCAGAACCAGTAAGCAACATAACATAGCTAAGCATATAGCATAGATAAGCAACATAACATAGCATATTATTACTGGAACACATTAATAATAAGCTGATCTCCAACATCTGGAAGTGTTTCTATATGTTACCTTTCAACCCTTTTTGAATGGGGAAGATTAGATTCCTTTAGGTGCCCATTTCTGTTTTTTTCCTAGTGACCTTAACAATGTTTTTACTCTCAAAACTTCTTAACTAAGCAACAGAGTACAGGTGGATATCTCAAATACATCCTTCTATTTTCCTTCCTTGCCAATAAAACTCAGAGACCTTGCGGTGTTTAAAGATGCAGTATTACTGCATTCTTTACAGTCTAAGTGAAAAAGTTATACCAAAAAAGAAGTGGAGGAGGAGGGGCGTGGAAGAGGAGGAAAAAGAGAATGTGGGGCGTGGAAGAGGAGAAAAACAATTGGGGAGGATAAGTAGGATAAGTAGCTCTCAGCAAGAGCTAAGAGAAAACCAGAGAATGGGCAGAATGAGACTGAGCCCCTGGCACATGGAGTCGTCGTAGAGCTGCAGATAATCCTGGGAAGCAGAGAGCAACATGCCAGTCATCCTTCCCCACCCCTGAGATGGAAGCACAGAGTGGGGAAACACCGTGGACTAGGAGTGTCCTCCCTCACTTTCAAACACTGCAATTGTAACATTCTATGAGATGAGGTTCAAGTTGGAAGGTTGAGAGATGGTCACAAAATTGGGATTATGACAGGCACCCAGAATGGGTGAGAATGGAATTAGCTAATTTGTTTCCAAGGGAAATAAATTATCACGTACTTGAGGACAGTCAGTTAAAATTTACCTATTAAATTCTATCTTGCGGAGCTGGAAATGTGAGTTTCTAACTACTGAGATGTCTTTGGGAGGTTAACAGGTTAAGAAGAACGGCACAATAAGTGGCCTGTTCTTTCTAACCACACAGTTTAGCTTCAACTTGGACTGCACAGCCACAGTACACCAAAGAACAATATTCACCAGAAGAGCTGATTTGTCCAAATCAAACAACTTACAATGAATTTTAGACTATTTAGATGGAAGCCATTGTGGAGTTCATCTAGTACAGCTTACCCATTGTGATGTAAATTTGAAATTCAGAGGACTTGGGACATTTTTCCAAGGTCACACACATGATCAGTTTCTTAAGTCCGTAAGTGCATTCCCTTCACACATTAAGCCTTTCAGATAGTGTGGCAGGGAGGGAGCCACAAAGTGTGACCTTATCTTCACACTCCTCCTTATTTGCTATGCCCTGTGTAATTCCTTCATGTCAAGAGCAGATGGACCTATGCTTTATGTGCCAATAGAATATGGCCAAGGTGATGGGCTATCACTCTGAGATCATGTTATGCTAATGTAAATTTCCATCTTATACTGGAACAACAGATTTTCTATGCTAATTTGAAGTAAGTGCCCATGGTAAGCAAGCCCGTTATGGCAAAGAACTGTGGGCTGCCGCTGTAGGAGTCACAGGTGAACACAAGGAAGCATGGATGATGTCTAGGAATTGTATGTGACCTCTAAGAACTACAGGTGCCCTCTTGGAGCCACAGGTAACCTCCAGGGACCACAGGTAATCTCTAGGGACCATAGGCAAACTCAAGGAATTGCAGGTGGTCTCTAAAAGTCGGAGATAATCACCAAGAACTACAGATGATGTCTAGAAACCACAGGTGACCTCCTGGAATGTCAGGTGAACTCTAGCAACAGTAGGTGTTCTCTTGGAATTAAAGGTGACTTCCAGATGATATCAAGCAAAAATCTGGAACCTTCATTCATGTAGCCACAGGAAGTAAATTCTGCCAACAGTGTAAGTGACCATGGAAATGGATTCTTCCTCAGTTGAACCTCCAGATGAGAATGCAGCCAGCTAAAATTTTGCCTACAGCCTTCTGAGGTTCTGAACACAAGACCCAGCTAAGTTGTGTTCAGATTTCCTGTCCCATGGAAATGAGATAAGGTGTGTCATTTTAAGGTATTTAGTGCGTGTGATTTGCTATGCAGCAATTAAATGAAAAATTAAAACTAATACAATGACTTATTTGGTGCATTTGTAGTCACATCTGTTTACCTTTTCATCCCTCTCATTGTGCTGTGAGCTAGTTTAAATATAGGGACTGTGTCTTGACTTACTTTTGTTCCTTACTTCCCCTGATGTTT
This sequence comes from Talpa occidentalis, assembly GCF_014898055.3. Taxonomy (NCBI): domain Eukaryota; kingdom Metazoa; phylum Chordata; class Mammalia; order Eulipotyphla; family Talpidae; genus Talpa; species Talpa occidentalis. The sequence goes on along the minus strand of NW_023604861.1, from coordinate 47,557,506 downwards.
AACACATTCGTCTGACACACCAATGGTCAGTAATTACATGTTGACTAATAATTGAGTGAACAAATGAAAGAATGAGTATGGCACTTCAGCATCCAGTGCATGTATTAATTACCATGACGCATTGCTTCTCTAATATTTTTTGGTTAATCAACATGCTGAGAAAACTGAAACTATTTCCTTTTCTAAGCAAGCCACTTATCTTCATTAAAATGGAGCTGCTGTCCCATTTTCTGGTCATACTGTTTGATTAGCTCCTTCTGGAATATTTTGTAAATTCTCTGTGGCTTTTTGCTACCCTACATAATTTTGTGTCATCAGCTACTTCAATGAGCTAGTTACTTTTCTCCAACTAATTATTTCAAATGCCAGGAACCAATTCCTGAGGCACCCCATTAACTTTTTTCTATGAAGGGAATTTGCACAAATTTCCTTTCTCTGAACCAATTTAAATCCACATGAGAACCTAATATCTCATTCTGTCATTAGCAATAATAATCATTTTCAGACTTTGGGATGATGAAAGTATTCGATATTAATCATTTCGTTTATGTGCATAACACCAAGATAGACTTGCTATGTAACTTCCATTGTTTAGATAAGAAAATAGGAGCAGAAAATGCTTTTGGAGTTAACTGGTAAGTTATTTATCTGTCCAGTAAACAACTGATTAAGTACTAAGGATATATAAAACATTGTATTTAGAAAAAGTGAAAAGCAGACAGGCAGAGAGATTTTGTCTGGCTCATTAAAAGTTCTCTATGATTTGATCTGTGTCTTTTTTTTAACTTTATTTTTTATATTAATATTTTCACACACAAAAGCTGTACCTTAGTGTTCATCACCTTGCCATTAGAAAAAAATCCAACAGCTTCCTCTTATCTTAGTGCTTTTTGTTTATCCCAATCTTTGTTTTATCCAACTCAGGATGTCAAGAATATCTTGTGAAGTGTTATCATTGCTTAAGATACATACATCTTGTCTTTGTTAAAGACCCTTTAAGATATTTCATTCAAACTATAAGAAAGTAAAAATCAAAATCAACAAACAACTATGAACCAGAGGCACTCTATGAGGGGTGGGGTGCGGGGAGGGGAGGGATTGGGGTCAAAATAAGGGGGTTGCAATTGTATGGGGAATATAAAAATAAAATTTAAAAAAAAAGATATTTCATTCACCTTCCTTCTTTATCTAATATTCTCTATTATTTTTCCTATATTTCATATCCAGGAATTCTGTCCCTTTAATTACTATTAACTTATTGCCCCTATACTAACTTATTTTTCCATATGATATCCCTTCAAGTCAACATCACCACCTGGTTTGTTTTTTGTAACCTGCTTTTTTTTTTTAAGATTTATTTATTTTTATACAAGAGCTCGGGTACAGGCCAGAGGTGCAGGAGGGTGAGAGGATTCACCAGAGACAAAGCGGGGAACAGAACATGCAGACAACCAAAATACACTGCTGAGGGGAGCAGCAGGCACAACAGGAGAGGTCTGTCATGTCATGTGGGACTCTCCCTGGCCGGCCGGGAATCGAACCCACGCTGCGGAGGCTGTGGACATCTTCACAGCGCTGCGCTCAACCCGTTGTGCCACCGGGGAGGCCCATTTTTTAACCTGCTTTTTATCTCCTCTTTTGAAAGCAGGTACATGTTTAGCAGTGACCTGAATGTAGTATATACCATGTTGATTCTCAATGCCGCACACATGAAATTCATGTTATATTGCAATGTTACTTCAATTTAAAAAAGTATTTAAAAATCATGTGCATAAAGACTATTTAACAAAGTGGGAAAAGCTCATCACAAAGTTATATAAAAAGGTATGCTACAAACTATAAAAAGAAAAAAAATCAGGAAAAATATTCACCTGTGATTCACCTTATCATATTCTGATTAGGCCTCTCATATACCTCAATTTCCATAATTTGCTTACACTTATGTCAATGATCCCTGGACCACATCATTAGCATCATCTAGGAAATTGCTGGAAACACAACTTCTTGGCCTCCATCTAAAATATATTCAATCAGAAACACCAAGGGTGGGTGCCAGAAAATTGTTTTATCAAGCTCTCCTGATGTACTCTAAAGTTTGAAAACAAAACTTACAAATGTAGAAGGAAAAACAAATACACACACATGAATACATTCCTTAGTGTCACTTAAAAAAGTAAGACCCCTTATTTACACTGTAACTTCAGATGGCAGGAAACAGATAATAAACATTAACTAATTTTGTTTTTCCAATAACCATAGCACCTAGAATAGTAGTATTTTGTGCAAATTTTATGCCCCTTTCATGTTTGGCTGAATACCACTGGTCTCTTTACCTCACCTTGGTTCATTAACCTATTAACATTTAAGCACCTTTGACAAACAGGCACAAAGGAAACCATATAAAGCACATCGTTCCTATTAAGCATATATTTGCAGCTCTGATTAAGGCTGGGAAGACCAATATTAGTTCTGCACATAATGGTCTTTGTCATGGAGGCCTTATGTTCTCTAATTGCATCTTCTCCCCAAGGCCGCAGCCACACTCAGTACCCCCTCAGCAGCTATAACCTGGAATGTCTTTCTCTGTCCTGAATCCTTTAAGGTCCATCTTCATGAAGTGTCTCAGACCCCCATATCTCTATAGTGAGACACTCCTTTGTGCTCCAGGGGTACCATTTCTTTATCCATGTCTCAGAATCTACCACCCCATATTATGAAGAACATTCCCCTCTCTGTCTGCTCTACTGTATTGCAATCTAAGCACCTCAGAGTGGTATTCCAGTGCTTGTCATACCGCTGGTGCTAAACATTTTATTGACTGGGAAAAAATAATTGGGTAAAATTTGATTCTAAGTAAAATTAAGTTTTCTATGCTTTAATTTCATAAACAAGAAATTTAGTTCAGAATTAGAATGGAATGCATCTCTTCTTGTCCCTCAAGGGGTAGGGGATTCATGAGTCTGTTTCTGCACCTCTCGCCCTCAATATCTAATGCACACGGACACCAATTTTCTGCAGCAGGTATACCAGCAGACCAGAAGCATTATCAGACTTGAAAGAGCATAAACATAGACTTTGTCATATATTTAAGTACATTCTCCAGTGACCACGGGAAACTGTATATGGTTGCTTCCCAGGAAGAAAGCCCCCTTGACTATCTACCATTTAGGCTCCACTTAATGGGTCATCATGCTTGGCAGAAGAAAAGGTTTCTAAACACAGACGCTTCTTACTGGCCTCACAGGAGCAGGCAGAAGTGAAAACACAAACAAACAAATACCTTCAGGTTACCATGTTCCAGGCCAGTAAACCCTCATTCCATGCTTAAGATGGAGAACAATCTATTCTGAACACCACCAAGCACTAGCAACTTGGTTTCCTACAAAAAAGAAACCATTCCAAAATTAGCTTCGCATGTAAGACTAATTTCTGTTTTCTGTCACTATCTCTGGCAGGCTGTCTGACAGGACATGGGGTTGCAGAGAGGCCTACTTCACAGCAGAGTTTGCATTGGCCACAGCAACCTATGAGCAGTGCCAGAAAACAGTGCAATGCTTAGAACAGTCCAGAGATTCTTTAGCAGTTGGTCATCCCTGTGGGAAGATTACCTTCAAATTCTATCTTCAAAATCTCTTCATAGCTCAGCCCTAAAAAACCTAAAGTTTCTAGATTTAATGCTTTCTCCCATTTATTCTTAAATGAGGACTTTCTCATTTAAGAAAATACTTGTTTTGATGAAATCAGGAAAGTCATTATGCATGTATTCATAAATAAATTAAATCTCTCATTTTGATGAAGAAAACTGAAATGAGTATTTGAAATGCCATTTGGTTAGCAAGACCCAGTGCATTTTCTCAACCATAAAAATTCAGAGGAAGAAAACCCTGTATACACTGACAATTATGATAACCTAATATTTCAACAAAGTTTGGAAAAATAGCTGTTAATTACAGGGCAGGGGATCCTTGATGGGGACAATCCAACCTAGAAAATGTAGGCTGGTGGCAGGAGGACCCAGAGAAGGAGAGTTATTCTTCTGCCCCCATCCACCTACCATCTCCAAAACCCAGGCCTGACACTAGTCAGAAACCTAGGAGCACAGGAATGAGGAAGTTTTAGTACACAAGGACTAGAGGGAACTGTTGAAACCAACGAAAGACAATGAAAATGGTTTTCTTTTTTTACTACAGTACTTTCATGGTGTAAAAAAAACAATGATTACATAAATTCAAATCAAAGAGCAAGAAGTGGAGTGAAAAGAATGAGAAAATAAAGAAACTCCTTGTCTCAAATAGGGCTAAGTCAATAAAAAGAAGTCAATGAATGAATATTAATTTATATAATAATTTAATATGAAAATAGCATCTCAAATCAGTAGAGGGAGAAACATATCATTTTTTATAAAGATTTATTTATTTTTATACAAGAGCTGGGGTATAGGCCAGAGGCATGGGAAGGTGAGAGGATTCACCAGAGACAGAGCAGGGAGCAGAACAAACAGGCAGACAGAACGAAATACACTGCTGAGGGGTGCCGTGGGCGCAACAGGAGAGGTCTGCCATGCCATGTGGGAATCTCCCTGGCCGGCTGGGAATTGAACCCACACTGTAGAGGCTGTGGACACCTTCACAGTGCTGCGTTGAAACCACTGTGCCACCGGGGAGGCCCCGGAAATGTATCATTTCATATACTATTTTATTTTAGCACCATTGACCAATCACTTATTAAAAATTAAAATTAGAGCCTCAACTAATTATGCCCCTAAATAATTCTAGAAAACATAAAGATTTAAATGTGAAGTATTACAAAAACCAAATAAACCAGATGCTCGTGGTATAGGGAAGACTTTCTTGAGCACTATCACAAGACAAAATTCAAGAAGGCACAATATTAATATATTATCATGGCTGCGTCAACTTCTTTGTGCTTGAGTTCTCTCATCTGTAAGATGGAGTAACATAAAAGCACCTGTCTAATTAGGGTTGTCTGTGTATGAACACATAACAGGTGTGCAACTCACATGAGAAAATACATGCAAAGGCCCAGCACATGGGGAATACTCAATATATGTGAGCAATAAAAGAAACAGGAAGAAACTTGACATGGCTTAAAGGTCTGCAACTACAGAATTGAGTTAATTTGGCTCCATCTATTTATTAGATATAGTGGATATCATACATCTATAAAAAATTGTGTGGCACATTTCTATTTATTAACAGACAGGTACTTACTACATATCATGGGGTGGGGGGCTAAGGAGACATGGAGAAAGTTTGTTTCCAAAACAGGTTGGTGATCCTTACTTACTTAAAAAAATTTAGATGACTCTGAGACATTACAATACCACTTTAATTTTTTAAAAAATAACTGATAGTTTTTCTTTCTACTTTTTCCAAAATTATTTATTCATATATTTGTAGCACATTTCCAGTTAAATTGCTTGTGCTTTTGAAATTTTTCAGGGATTTGCATTAATTCTGGCAGGTTTTTTTTAAACAGCTTTATTGAAATATAATTTATATTCCATAAACTTCATTCATTTAGAGAGTATAGCTTAATGCTTTTTCAGTATATTTATATAGTTGTATGACCATCAACATTTTGATCATTGACAATTTTAGAGCATTTTTACCATCCTTACTGAATTACTAGTCAACATCAGTCATTCCCAACTAATTTTTGATATTGTCCTATTGTTATGCTTGAGTTTTAAAGTTTACATTTATAGATGTGTATTTTAAAAGTGTAGTGTGCGTGCACATATACATTACAAGCATGCATGTGCACATGAGTGTGCACACATATGAAACATAAGTTCCAGAGAAATTTTAATTTTTGGGTTGAAACCTGAGTGTACTACTTTACCAGTAGTATGGTTTTGGGAGGTCATTTTACTGCCTTGTGTCTCATTTCCTCATTGGCAAAATGGAGAAAATGAGACCTAAGTCACAGGCGTATGCGTGAGGAAATCTCATTGTTGAAATGAGAAGATTCACATTAAGTGCTTAATGTATCACCCAGAATACAGTGAGCACTCAAATATTAGCCATAATCATTTTATCATCATAAACATCTCTGAATGGTAGAAGTATGGATGAATTTATTTTATACTGGGTATATATCAGAATTCTCAAAATTCTCTATAGTGAACATGTATTGCTTTGTGATAAAAAAGGAAAATGAACATTGTTTAAAGCCATTTAGAGGCACAGTCAAGAAAGTTGAATTGATGAGTCCAGGATTCCTGAGGAGTTCAGTATATTTCAGAGTAATTATCTCCTGGGAGTAACCAGTGAGTTTGGCCCCAGCCCTTGATGCCATGCCAGATGTCTCAAGCTGGCCCGTGTCCCTTTGGAAGTAGAAGATGGCCATGAAGGCAGTTGGCACAACTACATCAGATTCTCTTGACATGAGCACTGATGCCCCAAGCCTGGAATCTGGAAGCAGCACGGCCCACTGTCTCAGGTATAACAGCACCCCAGGCCAGGAGGCATACTTCAAAGCAGTCTAGGCTGTGGGCTTATGAATCACTAGGGCTTGGACTCAAAATAATGCTGTTACTTTCCAGACCCAATAGGTCTCAGTTCCCTTAACTATAAAATAAGGCTGACAACAGCTTCCTATGCTACAGCAGTGATTAGCTCAATGCCTGGTATGTATTAAGAAGCCAATATTAGTAAAAAATTTGCTTTATTGTTATTTTTAACTTAATCTACAGAGAATAACTTGGGGCCTCATGAACAGTGAAATATAACCTCACTTTTCTGTCCATGGCATTCCCATGACACACACAATGAATATATCAATAGTTGTGGGCAGGAGGAATTACTGGCATACTGATCATAAGTCAATTCCATTTAACACTTCTTTCTTGAGAGCCTCTTATGTACGAGGTCCTGTTTTATGTGGTTGGGATATAAAAGTGAATGAAAGAGAAAAGGATCTTTCCCTTAGAACAGGAGATGACTGATGATAGTAATAGTAATATATATATAATAAATAAATTACATCTATAAATTAAATACATATGATGACTAAGCATGCTAGATTGTGAAAAATGCTCAAGCTAAAGAAAGAAAAGAGTTGGGGTAGGTCATGGTGGGGTGGGGGGCGGTGAGGTATCGAGGTATCATCAGAGCATGGCTTTTTAGGAAAGTGAAATTTCAAACAAGGCTGAGAAGAGAATTAAAGATCTGGGGAAGAGCATTCCAGGTTTCAAGCAGGAAGGACTCTGGTGTGTGTGTGTGAGAAACAGACAGCAAGCAGGCCCCAGTGATAGAGCAACTGATGGGAGGAACAGCAAGAGAAAAATCAGAGAAGAAAAATAGGGATAAAATAGGGTTGTGATGACCACTTTAGTAAAGGCCTTGGCTTTACAGTGAGTGAAAGAAAATGAAGATTTTAGAGCAGAGAGGAACTTGATGGGATTGAAATGTGATAAATATTATCACTCTGGCTATTACGTTACTTATCCCAGAGCTTCACATCTATTTATCAAAAAACAAAACTGCATCTTCATTCCCAGCTCCCAGCAGTGGTCTCTAATCTGTCACCAACCACTGCTATTACATGATGAGAAATCATGTAAAAATTACCACATACTCGATTATAATTAGTCTTTTTTCCTGGTCCCTTATTTGGGTTTTCTAAATTCCTGCTATGAGTGAGACCATCCCGTATTTTTCTTTTTCTTTCTGGCTTATTTCGCTGATCCCTTCTAGCTCCATCCATGTATAAACCAGAGAAACACTAATGGGGGGAGACACACTAGAGGAGGGATAAGGGTGAAAATAAGGGGGGTGCAATTGTATGGGGAATATAACCAAAATGAAAATGCATACATTGTGCAAAAATGAAAAATGATGTAAGAATTATATAAAAAAAATACCACATACTCAAAAGCGATGCATGTGCCTGCTTCCTGTAATTGGGGTTCCCATGGAATGGCAAAATTCTTTCTTCTTGGACTTCATTCTGCCCTCCTTGGGATGGGGTAAAATCCTTACCTGATTCTTGGCTACTGTAATATACTATAATGCTGTAATTAGCACGGGAGTGCCAATATCTCTTTGAAATGGTGACCTCGTTTTCTTTGAATATATACCCAGAAGTGGATGTGCTTGATTATATGGGCATTTCTATTTTTCTTGAGTAACTGCTATGCTGCTTTCCATAGAAACTGCAGCAATTTGCACTCCCACCAACTATGCACAGGGGTTTTCTCCATACCTTCCCCAACACTTGTTTTTGCTTTTTTTTTTGATAAGCATTTTAACAAGTGTGAGGTAAAAATACACTGTGGTTCTGATTTGCATTTCCCATGATAACTGGTGATGTTGAACAGGCCTTGAATGTACCTTTTGGTCATTTATATGTCTTCTTTGGTGAAATGTCTATTTAGTTCCGTTATCCATTTTTTAATCGACTATTTGGGATTTTTTGTTTGCTTGTTTGTGCTACTGAGTTGTAAGAATTCCACATTATCAGATATAAGTTTCAAATATTTTCTCCCATTTAGTAGATAGCCTTTTTATTTTGGGGATGGTTTCCTTTGCTGTGCATACGTTTTTCAGTTTGATGGAGACTCACACTTTTTTTTTTTCTTTTGTTGCCTTTGCTTTTGGTATCAGATCCAAAAAAAATCATTGCCAAATCTGATGTCAAGAAGTTCATCTCTTTTTTGCTTTCTAGGAGTTTCATAGCTTTAGATCTTATATTCAGGTCTGTAATCCATTTTAAATTATTTTTGTATACGGTATAAGATATGGTTCTAGTTCATTCTTCTGCCTGTTTTCATTCTGCTGTCCAGTTTTCTCAGCACCATTTATTGAAGGGACAGTCTTTATCCCATTGTACGTTCTTGACTTCTTTGTGATAAATAAATTAACCATATATGACAATATTATTTTCTTTTTTATGGGAATAATATTTTTATTAAAACAAATACTATATGTCACTTTAAAAAGAAAAAACAAAGAATCTAAAGAAAGGATCCCAGATTACCAAAAGAAAAGTGATTCTATATTTTAGGTGAGGCTAAGTTCCTATAAAAGAAATGAAGTGATAAAGAATAGAAAATAATACAGAAGTTTCTGTTCCAACTAATGGTTTGAGGGGAACATTGTAAGCGAGAAGACTTTGTTCTGTATAATCAGTCATGGATTTGAGTTGAAGATGGCTCCACCATGAAGAGATTTTCTGCTTCGCAAAATCAGCACCCACATGACAGGGAAGCAAAGGAAACACACAACCAGCATTTAGGAACAGTGGCGCTTCCTTTACCAACCATGGCTAATTTAATCCTCTTCATTCACAATCACATTTCATGGACTATAGAAAGAGGAACTTTTCTAAAGTGACTAAATCTCTTTGCTTAACAAAAACAATATGGGGAAGAAAGGGAAATGTATTCCTAATGGAAATATCACCCAAAGTCTGTCACACAGGCCTTTAGAAAAGGTTGCCATCACAAACCAAAATTTTGTTTTATAGATAAAATTGTGACCAAAAAAAAATTCCCCGAATATTATTCCTTAAAATCTGGGCCTTGGTCCTATAACAGAAACATGGGACTGCAGAGCTAAATGATAGCTACTCCTTTCTGAAACTTAGTGTCATTCCAGATGGAAAAACACTGTCAGGGAAAAACAGTTCCATGGTGATCCTGAATTTATGAGCAGTCATGCCACTAAATATTTATAAACCAGGGAAAATGTGCAGAATGTCCATCATCCTGTAAAATTGTGCTTGCCACAACATTTAGAATAGTCGAAAGAAATGCTTGTTAAGGCTCCATATTTAGGCCTGTGGTTTGAACAAAAAGTTTGTTTTATAATTTACCATTCCCTTTCATACTGGGGTCATCTTTTGATATAAAGGCATATAAAGGTATAAAGGCATCAAAGATAAGGGTTTCTTCTTCCTCTTATTTTTCCATTTAATCACTGAATATATCTGCTACTTGTTCATTTTTACATATATGGAAAAGACTGAAACAGGAAGCATCAATGCTGTAAGAGGAGCTCTTTGATAAACACAGATGAAGGTAATGTGACATTCTTTCATACATGTACTTACTGTATAAGTATAACATAACTCATCCAATTTTTTAATAATAGTCAGAAAAGTAGAAAACTGAAATTGTATCAAATTTTACTAGCCAGAGACATTCGCTGCTGATTTGGGGAAGTGATAATTGTCTTCATCTTTACTCACACAGACATTGACAGTTATTCCCTCCCTTTTTATTGAGATATAATTCATATACCATAGATAGTTCTTAAAAAAAAAATCAATAGAAAGTCTGGCAAGTCATTGTCTGAGGAAAGATGCCAGGCCCGTCTATCTCCACGTATTCACAGCCAAATTAAAACAAAACCAGGACAAAAACATCAGAAAGATAAGTGGATGATTATTAAATATATCAGGTGCAATAGCACAGCAGAGAGGGGTAGAAAAGACTAATTTAACTGTGCTTAGAGTGATACTGTGGCAGTAAAATCCACAGGAGGGAAGGGTGCTGATGTACAGAGTCCCTCTACTGTGCTTAACTCATGGGCACATACCCACACCAGGGACTTTAAACACCAGGCACCACACTGGAGAGAGAGCACACAGAGCTAGCATGCATGATGGTGGGTGCACCACTGGAGAACTAGAGGAGTAAGTATGCAGAGGACTGATTACTGGCTTGAGCCTGTGGTTCCAGCTGGCACCTGTACCTGGGCTGGGGGATTGGAGGCAGGGGGCAGCCAGATCAAATCATCTGTGCTACAACATAGAGAAGACATTTTATGCAGCCTGAGACTATGCTATGCAAAACAAATACCTGTCTTATCCCTACCCAAAATAAAATCAAGACAACAACTGAGTGTTCTCACTAACAGAGTTTGAAGTATCTGGATCTTAGCTCAGGATCAAGTAGCCCAGGTAAGGCTCCATACTTGAAAAGCAGAAAACCAATTCCAGGCTTGTGGCACTTACTCAACTTATATACACCATCCAGTGTTACATCTATTGCTCAACCATAGCTTAGAGGTTGAGATAGGCACAGAATGCTAAGAGTTGTTTTGACCTAGTAGTTGACCCAGCGAAGTGGATCCCGCCAAACAACCTGGGTACTGAGCACTGTAGGAAGCTCAAGTCCTTGATACTCACATGAGGCTATACCTTTCAGTGCCCTACTACCCTTGTTCCTTCCTACCTACTAACTCCTACCAGCACCAGTACCCTGGCCATCTCAACAGCAGCAAAAACAACAGTCTATGAAATCATGGGCACCTGAGGATCCTAAACAAGAGACATGGGATTATACCCAGCTCTTGTAGAAGGGACATGAAGCCAATTTATTAAGAAATGAAAAGGAGACTCCCTATCACAACCTATAAAAACTCAACATGAAGAGACAGAACATATCACAAATGTTGGTGCAAAAACAAGAAAACCTCAACAAAATCTCAATTCAGGAGACCTAAGGAATATGCCTGATAAGGAGTTTAACTTAACAGTTATAACCATCCTTGTTGAATTAAGAGAAATGGAGCAGGAACATAATAAAGACTGAGAAAAAAATGGGACAACCAGATCTAGCTGTAACAACTAGAACTAATAGGTCTAAAAATACTATAAATTAATTTGAAAATATAATAAAGGACCCCAGCAGTAAAGGAGAGAATTAACAAGTCTCAAACACAGCAGTGAAGAATATACAAATAGAACAATGAAGAAAAAGACTAAAAAATAGAAAACAGCTATGTGGGTAACTGAAAGGATTCCAGAAGAGAAGTCAGTCTGCTTCCAGCCTCCGAAGAGAGAAGCAGCATTCATCGGACCATCTCTGAAGAAGTATTCAGCAGACACAAACATCAAGCACCCCCGTGGGACTCAGTGGACTTCTGGACTTCCAGACTTCCTTAGACTTTTGTAGGAACTTGGGCTGCTGCACCTGCCTCTGACATCACCTGCAAGGAGCACCTTCAGGCTCACTGCAGTATCTTCGAAGAACTAACCACAGCCCCTGGTTCTCTGGCACCACCTCCTGGTGCTGTTGCATCCATCACTGTCCTGTCCAGCATCTGGCCCTGTCTTCAGACTGCTCCTGTGGACTGTTGCAATGTCACTTCATCCTCCAAAAAGGCCTTTGTCTGGGACTTTTGGACACTGCAGAAACTCTCTGGGTGAGAAGTTGGCCACTTGTCTTAAAAATGCTTGCCTTTTCCCCAATCTCCTGTTTGTTAAATGAATCCTGTCATTGTTGGACACTGAGCCTGAGTGGTCTTGCAATTGTGGGCATGGGTGAGAACTCAGAGTGACCTGCCCTCTATTTTGGGCACTGTCACTTAGCACTCTAGCACTTTTGAGCACCCTTTTATACTGTTTCACCTCTACACAAAATTTGTTGAGTTTTATCATAAAAGGATGTTGAATTTTGTCAAGCGCTCTTTTTCTGAATCTGTTCAAATGATCATGTGATTTTTATCCTCCATTGTTAATTTGGAGTATCACACTTAGATGATTTGTACATGCTGAACCATCCTGTACCCAAGTGATGAATCCCACCTGATTATGGTGTATGATCATTTTAGTGTATTCTTGAATTCAATTTGTTTGTACTTTATTGGGGATGTTCACATCTATGTTCACCAGGTATTTTGACCTATAATTTTTATAGTACCCATTTTTAAAAGCACATTACACAGCAGGAAAGACAAAATCATTATTCCAATTTTATACATAGGGAAACTAAAGCACAAGGTAATTCTACAACTCTTAACTGACATATCCATAATGCCTAGTGCTAAGTTCACATACTTCCTATGAGGCCAGAGTCAGGATAAGGAAAACTTCCAGGATAAGGAAACTCACCTTAATATTCTGGATCTTCCAGATTTTCTATGGCTTGAATAAATATTCTAACAATCATAAACCAAATTGATAAGGATCACAATATTTATGCCTAAAAACTTTCATGGGCTAATTTGTGCACAAAGCTTACATTCTAGGGGATAATGTCACTTAGCATCCCAATCAATGACTTAAGTTCAAAACTGAAGGCACCTCCCTATCCTGAGTCCCTTTGCCCTTGTCTCTGTAGCTACAATCCCTCCTCTACTCACTCAGGCTTGGATTAAGGAGAGTCTTCCAAATTCTACTGAGTCCTTGAGTTTAAGACCGCTACATGACTTTTTTTTTAATTTTTTATTTTATATAATTCTTACATCTTTTTTCATCTTTGCACAATGTATGCATTTTCATTTTGGTTATATTCCCCATACAATTGCACCCCTCCCCTATTTTGACTCTAGTCCTTCCTTCCCCCACCCCCTCAGTGTGTCTCTGGTTTATAGTTGCTTGTTGATTTTGATTTTTACTTTGTATTGATTCGTCTTTTTCCTGATCTTTTATTTAGGTTTCCCAAATTCCTGCTATGAGTGAGACCATCCGGTATTTTTCTTTTTCTTTCTGACTTATTTCGCTGAGCATGATCCCTTCTAGCTCCATCCATGTTGCTGCAAACTGCATGTGTTTTTTGATTGCTGAGTCATATTCCATTGTGTATATGTACCACATCTTCTTGATCCAGTCATCTATTTTTGGGCATTTGGGTTGCTTCCATAGCTTAGCTATTGTAAATAGTGCTGCTATAAACATAGGGATGCAGGTGCCCTTTGGAATTACTGCTTCTGTGTCTTTTGGGTAAATATCTAGGAGTGGAATTGCTGGATCATATGGAAGCTCTATGTTTAGCAGTTCAAGAAATCTCCAGACAGCTCTCCATAGTGGTTGGACCAGTTTGCACTCCCACCAGCAGTGTAGGAGAGTTCCTTTTTCACCACATCCTCACCAACATTTGTTGTTGCTTGTTTTTTTGATATGTGCCATTCTTACTGGTGTAAGATATCTCACTATGGTTTTTTTTTAAAGATTTATTTATTTATTTATTTATACAAGCACTGGGTACAGCCAGAAGCGCGGGAGGGTGAGAGAATTCACCAGAGCCAGAGCGGGGAGCAGAGCAGGCAGAAGGACCAAAGTACACTGCTGAGGGGAGCAGCAGAAGTGGCAGGAGAGGTCTGCGCGCCATGTGGGACCCTCCTCCGGTGGCCGGGGAGCAGCCGGGGATCGAACCGGCACTACAGAGGCTGCGGGCAGTTTCGCAACCCAGCGCTCAACCGCTGCGCCACCGGGGAGGCCCTCTTCACTATGGTTTTGATTTGCATTTCCCTGATTACAAGTGATGTTGAACATTTTTTCATATGCCTGTTGGCCATTTGCATTTCTTCTTCAGAGAAGTTTCTTTTTCACTCTTCTGCCCATTTTTTGACTGGATTATTTTCTTTGTTTTTGTTGAGTCTCATCAGTTCTTTGTAGATTTTTGTGATCAGTCCTTTATCATTAGTGTTGGGTGCAAAAATGTTCTCCCAGTTGGTGGGGTTTCTCTTTGTTTTTGTTATTGTCTCTTTTGCTGTGCAGAAGCTCTTTAATTTGATGTAGTCCCAGCTGTTTATCTTTGCCTTCACTATCACTGCTTTGGGTGATGTGTCTGTAAAGACGTCTTTGATGTGCATGTCATGTAGTGTTTTGCCTATATTTCCTTCTATGTATTTTATGGTTTCAGGTCTTATGTCTAGTTCTTTAATCCATTTTGAGTTGGTTTTTGTGCATGGTGTGAGGTAGTGGTCAAGCTTCATTCTTTTGCACGCTACATGACTTTTTAGCACAGAATTCTTTTTGGTTCGGAACAGGGAGGGATGGTGGCTGCTCAGAATCCTCACAAGACACAGGACACTGAACTGACTGCTTGATCACACTGAAGCGCTCCTGGAATGCGAGCCACAGATCCTGTTTTCCAAGAATTAGGAGACAGGATGAATACAGCTCCATCCCAAAGTAGATATGCCTGACACATTTCTCTCCTTGTGAAGCTATTTTTAGTTCCTTCAAGTGTCTCTGAATCCAAACAATCAAGGAACTGCAGGAGTTCATAATTTCAACATGTTTCAACTTTGATAAAATACATTATGCCATTTGCAAAGAAATTCAACCAACACCAGCTCAGAAGTAGAATTGTTATCAATGCTGGCAGTGTCTACAGATGACTCCTGAATTCTGATAATCCCTTCAGAGGTATCAGAAGAAAGTAGGGCTTGTACTAAACAGATGAATCAACTGTGAAATAGTACAAATAATTATCAATGAAACAAAACTTCCGAACTAAACATTAAAATGTCACACATAACGGTAACATTAAAGAGACATCTGGATTTTAGAGTAAGTACACCTCACAAATCTATAAAAGCATCTTCATGAGCTTATCCTGGCTCAGCCTGGGTTTCAAAACAAAGCTCCTGCCAAGGGCTTTCAAGGAATTCTATTACAGGAAAAGAAAGATTCTAAGAAAAGAAGAAGTCGGGGGAAAAAAAGTCATCCAGCTCTGAAGAATTGTTTATAAACTGTTCTCATCAAAATGATCCATGTGTAGAAAATTAAAAAGCTAAGTCCCCAAATGGATTGCATAAAAGTGAACAGGACAAATCATGATCACAAATAAATGACTGAGTCCATCTGAGGTCAGTAGGCAAAATGGAAGGTGAGGGTAATAGCCACAACGCTTAATGGCCAAGATAAAGAGAAAAGGAGACACTATTCTCTGTGGACTCCATCTGTAGGGGGTGATGAGGAGTCATCTTCCAATTAGTAAGTTTTTCTTCTTTACAGAATCATTTTTATTAGGATCAAGGATGTGATGATATTATACAAATACGCTGACTTTCCCCAGCATTTCTTCATTATAAGTTGAGTTCTGGGACAGACACATGAAGAATAATGGCCCCTGCTTACAGTAGCTGTCAGACTAGAGGAGATTCAGGAAGCAAACAGGGTGCACTGCAGCGTGCATGTGCTATGCAAGGCTGCAGCAGTCAGGCTTCTCCAGGGAAGCAGGGCCAGCAGAATAGAACACAACAAACATACACATGTCTGTAATCATCTACCCATATTCATATGACTATAAGTGAATGTGCTCATCTATAAGTATTCATATAACTGCATACATGTATAGTCATATTATACACACAAACACACAAAGATTTAGTTCAAGGAATTGACTTATGCAATTATGGGGGGGTGGCAAGTCCCAATCCATAGTGCAGGCCCGGAGAGCTTCTACCCTGGAGGTGGACTGCCCATGTTACAATCTTGGGGCACAATTTCTTCCTCTTAAGGGAAGCCTCAGTTTTGTCCTTTGATATAATTAGATGTGGCCCACCCAGATTACAGGGATAATCTACTTTATGTTAACTGGTTAGAGATGTTAACTACATCTACAAATCACCTCACAGCAACACCTGTGTTAGTGTAAAAGAGAGTAAGTGGATGCTGTGACCTAGTCACATTGGCACGTAAAACTGATCATCACAGAGGGAAAGCTGGGAGCTATGGGTAGTGGGACTACTGACTTCAGCTGGAGAGCAAGTAGAAAAGTAGTGTGGGAGAAACCTGATTGCTGGTTCTTAAAGGACACAGGACACTGAACTGACTGTTATATCATACTGAAGCACTCGTGGAATGTGAACCAGAGACCCTGGTCAGGATGCAAGTGGATACATTAAGGGATCACAGGATCCCAGAAGAGGGACCCCAGAGTAAACATCAGAGGAATAAAAGCGAGGATGCTGACGCTGAGGATCACAGCAGCGAAGACTGAGCACTGACTGGTGCTGGGCACACTGTAATGTGCTTTCTGTGCACTATGCCTTTATTCACACAGTTACCCTGTGACCTAAGCACCACTAACCACAAATAGTTGTTGAGAAGCTATTATATATAGAGAGATCAACTGTAGTCCCAAGGTCACAAAGCTACTAAGTTACAAGCCTTCTAGCTCCATAAAAACTCTGAACTAGAGACAAGGGCACAGATAGAGAACTTTGGATAGAAACAGAAAAGAAAAGCTAAAGATGAGTATAGAGAGGGGTGGGCAGCAGTTAAGTCAGGGATTTCAAAGAGTAGTGGAGGTTTGGAGTAGCCACTGTGGAAAATTAGATGAGAAAGGAAAGAATAGGATGCGTGGATACAGGCAAATGGGCAAAGATTCCAAAGGCTCACCCCTTTCTGGTGTGCCCACATATGGGAGGTGTTAGAGCAGAAATAATTTTTTTCTTGACACATGGAGGTAAAGAACTGGGAATATGTGTTGCTGGGTGGACTGGCCATATGGGTTCCAAAGAAAGGACAGAGTTAAGAGGAAGAAGTCCAGGTGATAGGTCTTCCCATTAACCTGATTCTGGGTATTTGGAGAAAGAAACTGAGTGTCAAAATAATTCATATGCTTAATTATATTTTCCTTCGTCTGCTCAGATATAGTCACTTAAAAACATGAAGGCAGTAGTTAAATACAACATGAAGCTCTTGCATTAAAGAAAAAGTAACCCCCCTTCTTCTATAAGTTTCCTTTGCCCAATCCAGTTAAATCACCTCAATTTTATACATTTCCTACTGGCTCTATTTTTGTGTTCACAGGCATTAAAGGGGATGCTTCAAATAAAAACGCTCTCATTTAAGAGCCTCTTCTGTTGCTCTGTGCAGGAAATACAATGAGTAATCTATCTCTTGACTTTCTTTTTTTGTAAGCTTAAACAAAAAGAAATCTTTTGGATTTCAAAAAAGTCATCATTAAAGAAAAACTTTGCCACTTAGAGACCTTATTTGGTGAGTGACTTTAGAATGTTTTAAATGAAGCTACTCATCCTCACAGCATAAATTCACAAGCACATCCACGTGCCTCTGGTCTCCTGAAGACAGTGTGCTTTTGTAAAGAACACAAAACGTGGGAGCTGCTGCATGAAACACTGCTCTTGTAGAAATAGCACAGCACCTGACAATCCAAGGGTTTATATTTTTCAATAGAGTAGGTAGAAATGAAAACATTTAGATTCAACATTTCTTCTATCAGTTTAGGGAACATAAAATTAATGTTAGATTTGCTGCTGTTGACAGCAGTAATGTGTTGCTCAGCAACCCCAAGTATTTCTTGGGTTGAATTTCAAACTACTGGAGCATTTACTCATTTTTAAAGCAATGAAGCTGCTCAAGAAGCTAACTATGATGCCCGCCACAGACTCAGATCTTTTATTTATACAGGTCATTTATATATAAGAAGCTCATACTATTGGATGCAACACCAGATGCCATAGTTCCTGCAAGCTGTCCTGAAGTCATCAAAATGTCTTGAAAGTCCTTGGTCCATACTAATCTTGAAAGTCCATACTAACCTGCTTGGTCTAGTTTTCTGTTTATTTATTAACTATGTCACTGATTCTCTCCAGATTCCTTAACATTTATTTTTCATTGTGGTAAAATATAAATAACATAAAATTTACCATATTAATCACCTTACAGTGTATAATTCTGTGACAATAAATGCATTCATATTGTTATGCAACCACCACCACCACTGACCCACTCTTCTCAATTTGTAAAGGAGATGAGTGGATCAAGAACATGTGCTATAGGGCCTCCCCTGGTGGCACAGGTGGTTGAGTGCTGCACTGTGAAGCTGTCCACAGTCTCAGAGGCACTGGTTTGATCCTGGCCAGCTGGCGAGGGTCCCACCGGCGTGGCAGACCTCTCCTGTTGTGCCCGCTGCCCCCCTCAGCAGTGTATTCAGTCAGTCTGCCTGTTCTGTTCCCTGCTCTGTCGCTGGTGAATCCTCTCACCCTCCCGTGAATGTGAATCTAGACTGTACCCTGGTTCTTGTATAAATAAATAAATCAATCTTTAAAAAAAAAAAAGAATATGTGATATAGCTACACACTGAACTACTACTCAGTGGTCAAAAAAAGATAAACTCATGCCATTTGTGGCAATATGGATGGAGTTGGAAGATAATATGGTAAGTGAAATAAACCAGAAGAAGAAAGACAAATACCAGATAGTGTCTCTTATATGTGGAATATAGAAAAAACAAACAAAGGTTCAGATAAAGCCAAACTTAAACACTAACCCTTGAAAGCTGACTACACAACTGAAGTACCCAGAAGGGATGGAAGAGAGAGAACACAGCAGGGAGCTAGCACAATGGACTGTGGATTTAGTGGTGGGGGCACTACGGGAACATCTGGAGGGAGGAAGGAATCTTATACTTCAGAAATACAAACAATTATGTAAGCCAGTGTTATCTCAATAAAAAAAAAATTAAAGGGCCTCCCCTGGTGGCACAGCAGTTGAGCGCTGGGCTGCAAAGCTGCCCCGCAACCTCTGCAGCGCCGGTTCGATCCCCAGCCGCTGGTGAGGGTCCCATGTGGTGCACAGACCTCTCCTGCTGCCCGCTGCTCCCCTCAGCAGTGTACTTTGGTCCTTCTGCCTGTTCTGTTCCCCACTCTGGCTCTGGTGAATTCTCTCACCCTCCTGCACTTCTAACTGTACCCAGTGCTTGTATAAATAAATAAATAAATCTTTAAAAAAAAATTAAAAACTGAACTCTCTATCCATTGAACAACAATTCTATTTCCCCATATCCTGGGCTCAGGAAACCACCATTCTTTTCTCTGTCTCTGTGATGTTTTTACTATTTATGTACCTCATATATGTGGAATCATACAGCATTTATACATTCCTGTCTGGAGTATTTCATTTACTATAATGTCCTCGAAATTCATCAATAAATATATAGCATACTGAAAACTTTATTTCCTTTTAAAGGCTGAATTTTATTCCACTGTATATTTACATAGCACATTTGCTTATCCATTTTTCTGTCAATGGTCATTTGGGTTGCTTCTATTCTTTGGCTATTGTGAATAATGGTGTTACTAAGAACAAAGGAATAAAAATATCTCTTCATGATCCTACTTTCAATTCCTTGGGGGTTTTACCCAGAAGTGGATTTGCTGGATCATGTGATGATTCTATTTTTAATTTTGAGGAACTAACATACTGTTTACCATAATGGCTGCCCCACTTTACATTCCCACCAACTAAGCAAGAGGATTTCACTTATTCTATAACGTCATCAACACTTGCTGTTTCTGTTTTTTCTTTAGGACTAGTCATCTTAATAGGAAGGCACTGGATTTTATACATGATTTATTTTTTCATACCTCTACTTCTGTGGATACTGTATTGCATAATAGTAACTTGTGTTAAATGAAATATCTGTCTATTCTTCCAGTGATTTATGAGCTCCTTGATGGCAGGAACCAAGTTTTCATCTTAAATAACCCTCACTCAAAACAGAAAGTTATTAATATGTTAATATAAATGTTTCCTGAATATCTGCCCCATTTCTCATAACAGTGGAATAACACGACTTTAGTTTTAAGTTCACAGATAGGGGGAGCTCTTGAGTACTAGGCTAAGATGTCTCCCCTAGGATCTAGGAGATCAACTTCTTGTTTCTATAAGGGGCTGCTATAATAAACATCACTGCTTAATGATGATGCAGTAAGTGGGTCACCTGAGTCGAGGAGTCCAGGCTTTGCAGTCACCTAGGATAGGGGCAAAGCATGTTGGGAGGAGGATCACAGCTCAGGAAATAAGGCATAAGGGTCTACTGGAAGAAAGCAGCTGTGTTCTGAGAACATGATATTTTTATTCTTTGGGGAAACTCCCAGCTTAAAATAGAGAGTCTCAATTAATAGTACAGGAAATAGTCTTTTTTTACATATTTTTATGTTTTGAATATTAAAGGCATAAATATCATTTATCAGTTAATAAATGATAATAAACCTCAAAATAAGAAGAAAAATGGAAATAGAAATTAAGACCACAATGTTTCATGTGTTTAAAGTTTCCTTGAAAAATGAAAGCATGAAATATGTAATTGATATAAACAAGAAACAATAATTGTTAAATATAATAAGTATAGTGAAAGGAAGCTAATGGAAAAATTACTAAAGAAACTAAATCAATGAGTACTGATTGTTAACTTGAATAAAATGTTACAAGTGTTGATAGGGAAATATTAATATAAAACAGGGTACTTCATAAAACTGAACCATCCAAAAAGCAAGATTTTTAAAAATGAAGTATTTTAGATATTACATTTTATCTTTAGGCATAGTTTTCAAATTATTTCCAATTTTCACACATTTACTTAGCACCTAGAATGGAACAGGCATGGAATTTAGTCACTAGGGAACTTGACAGAGTCAGAAGTTGGCAGTCCAGTTGAAGGACAAGCAGGTGTAGGTTGAAAAGATACATTTTTTATTCCTCATTCCTGTGATAGAGTTTAAGTGACTGGAGCAAAGAAACTTGTATGAGTGGGGATATGAATTTGCTTAAGTCACATTGTTTAGTTTCTTTTCT
This sequence comes from Talpa occidentalis, assembly GCF_014898055.3. Taxonomy (NCBI): domain Eukaryota; kingdom Metazoa; phylum Chordata; class Mammalia; order Eulipotyphla; family Talpidae; genus Talpa; species Talpa occidentalis. The sequence goes on along the minus strand of NW_023604861.1, from coordinate 47,536,197 downwards.
TTGTTTCTGATGGCTAAGATGATGAAAATTTTAACTCCTGTAAGAACTCTAAGGGATAATCAAATAGGGTTTGGTTCTAATTCTTTACTAACTTACTCATTTTCTTTTTTAGCAATACAAAGAAATTAACATGAGTAGAAATGTGTGAAGCCAATTCTAGACAATACTGCAAAGACAGTATATCTTGTGTCTATTGACAGATGCCACTGAGAAGGACAGTATATCTTGTTTCTATTGACAGATGCCACTGAGAAGGAAAATAAAAGCAGCCTAGATTTTCCCAAAGTAGCTACAACATGGGTGGAGGAAAATGTGTGTTGCTTTAAGTGGTAGAAAAAATTCTCACTCTAGTCAGTGTGACTAGGGGGAAGGAAGTGCAGTCATAGGTAGTGACAGAATCCACAAGGGTGAGGACTGATGTAGACAGCGTTCCTCTTCAATTACTCATTTACAGGGGAAATGCTCCTGCTGTCAAGTCACTTCCATCAACCCAAAGTTAACTGTCATTTAAGTTCAGCTCAGTTCTCTTCTCTCTCTCCAACAACTGTCACCTGCTTACCTGATATTACTGTCCCATGTTTAGGGTGGCTGCTCTATTGAGGGGCTGTTTATGGCATCAACAGAGTGCAACTTTCTGCTCTTATATACAATTTATTTATTTGCAGTTATAAATACATACACTACCTTTAATGATCTTTAACCTACCGGGAGCCTCAATTACATGCTCTTATTCTCATAATCCAGCAGGAAATGAGTTTTTTCTTTTAATTATGTTTATTGAGGTAATGTTGACTTACAACACTGTTCCACTGATCTGTGCATCTATTTTTCATTCCAGTATCACAATGTTTTATTACTATTGTTTTGTAGTATAATTTGAATTTGTTAGAAAGAATACCGCCATTCTTCTTTCTTCTCAGAATTGCTTTAATTATTTGGGATCTTTCGTGCTTCTGTACAAATTTCAATAATGTTTGTTCTGTTTCCTTGAAAAAAGTTATTAGACTTTGATAGGTATTACATTAAAATGGTATAATGCTATGGGCAAAATGGCCATTTTAACAATGTTAATTCTTTCAATCCATGAGCGAGGAATAGCTTTCCATTTCATTGCTTCTTTTATTTCTTGTAACAGTGTCTTATAGTTTTTATTGTGTAAATTTTTCACCTCTTTGTCACAATTATTCCAAGGTACTTAATTCTTTTTGTTGCGATTGTAAATGAGGCTGTTTTCTTGATTTCTTTCTCTTCTAGTTTGCTGTTTGCTGTTAGAATACAAAAGACTTTATGTCACATACACGTGAACAGACATTCACATGTTGCCTGTCACTTTATTATACTCACTAATTCTAATAGCTTTTTAGTGTCTTTAGGGTGTTTTATATTATGTAATCTGCAAATAGTGATAGTTTTACTTCTTTCACAATTTGGATTCCTTTTATATCTTTCTTTTGTGTAATTTCTCTGCAAAGACTTCCAATACTCTGTTGAATAGCAGTAGTGAAAGTGCACATCCTTGTCTTGTATCTAATATTAGAGGAAATGTTTTCAGTTTTTCACCATTAAGTATGATACCAGTTGTGAGTCTGTCATATATAGCCTTTATTATGTATAGTTATATTCTTTCTATCCCCATTTTATTATGAGTTTTTATCAAATGGTTTCTCTGTATACGTTTAGATGATCATATCATTATTACATATCCTTTGTTGATGTGCTTGTGGTATCTATTACCTTTAATGCAGTTTTTAATTCAGTTTGCTAAGATCTTCTTGAGAATTTTTGCATCAATGTTCATAAAGGATATTGCTCTTTAGTTTTCCTTGTCTGCTTTTGGTGTCAGTGTGATCTTGATCTCATAAAATATATTGAGAAGCATTCCCTTTTCTTCAATATTTGGGGACATTTGAGAAAAATAAGTATTAGTTCATCTGAGAAGGTTTGGTAGAACTAACTAATGAAGTCATTTGGTCCTGACCTTTTCTATTTTAGGGAACATTTGATATCTATTTCAAGTCCATACTTACAACTTACACTATTCAAATGTTCTATTTCTTCCTAATTCAGTCTTGAAAGGTGGTATGCTTCTAAAAACTTGGCCATCTTTTCTATATTTCTTTACTTTGCTTACATAAAATGGTTAGAGTAGTTTCTTATGATTCTCTGTATATCTGAGATGTCTACTGTAACTTCTTTTTCATTTCTGATTTTGTTTATTAGAATTTTCTCCCTTTTTTCTTACTAAGTATAGCTAGAAGTGTGTTTTTCTAAGAAACTTTTGGTTTCACAAATCTTTTTAAATTTATATTCCATTTATTTCTGTTTTTAATTTTTATTATTTCCTCCCTTTCCTCTGCTGCTTTTTGGTTTCATTTATTCTTTCTCTAGTTCTTTAAGGTGTAAGGCTAAATTATTTATTTAAGAGCTTTCTTATTTCTTGATGTAGACGTTTAATGCTATAGACTTCCTGTTTAGTACTGCTTTTGCTGTATCCCATAGAACCCGGTAGCTTTTATCTTAATTTTTGTTCATTCCCAGGTTCTTTTCAATTGCTTCTTTGATTTCATTTAACCCAAAAGTCATTTAGTAGCATGCTGTTTAGTCTCTCCTCACTAGATATTTTTTCTGTTTTCTTTATGTGGTTGATTTCTTGATTATACCACTGTGATAAGAAAAGACACTTGTAATGAATTCAGACTACTTAAATGTATTAACACTTGTTTTGTGACACAATATGTGTGACACTACATGTGTCACACAGAAAACATTCCATGTGTAATTGAGAAGATGTACTCAGCTTTTTCAGTGTGGAGTGTCCTATAAATGTGTATTTTGCTTTCTGATGTAATTCCTCACTTAAGACTTTTATTTCCTTATTGATTTTTTTGTATGATTGTTCTGTCCATTGATGACAGTGGGGTGTTGAAGTCCCCTACTATTATTGTGTTGCTGGAAATATCTGTTTTTAAGCATGGTAGTAGCTGCTTTACATATTTTGATGCTCCTTCACTTGGTACAATATATTGAGGAATATTTGTCTTCCTTAATCATTATATAATGTCCATCCTTGTCTCTTCCTTTTTTTTTTTTTTTTAGCTAAAATCTAGTTTATCTGACACAAGTATGACTTTTCTGCCCTTTTCAGGACACCATTTCCTTGTAGGCTTATTTTCTAACCTTTTGAGTTCGTGTTTGGAAGTCAGAAGGGCCCATTGGAGAAAGCAGAGGGCTGGGTTTTGGTTTTTGATCTTAGGGGCCACATTGCCTTTTGATTTTGAGTTCAGACCACTGATATTGAGTGAATTTCTTTAATCTATAAATATTTATTACTATTTTGCTATTGTCTTCTGGGTATTTTTGCTGCTTGATTTGCTGTATTTTTTTTTTTTTGGCTATTCTTTTACTTTTTTTCTTTTTTCTCTTCCTTTATAGTTTGAAAGTTAACCTTTCTATGGTATTTAGATTCCATTTTTATCTTCACTTTGCTTCTTCTAAATGTTTTTGTTCTGAGGCAACCATGTAATTTATATATAGGTATCTATATTTTATCTTAAATTGAAAGCAATTTAATCCTGAGCTTCTTATACCAGTCCCCATTTTTATATTCTCTCCCAATATTTTCTGTTGTTTGAATGTTGTTGTTTCTCTGTGAGCTTTCCTTCTTTCTTCACCCCCACTTTTAAGAAGTCCCTTTAAGGTTTCTTGCGAGGAAGGTTTAGAGGACATGAATGGCTTCAACTTTTGTCTGTAGAGCTCTTTCTGATTCCTTCAATTATGAGTGTTAGCCTTGATGGGTAGAGAATTCTTGGTTGGAGAAATTTCTTTCCTGCATGTTAAAAGTATCATGTCATTCCTTTCTGGTAATGTTTCTACTGAAAAATCAACTACCAATAATATTGTAGGCATTCCTTTATATGCAACTCTTTGTTTTTCTCTGACTCTTTTGAGGGTTATCTCTTTTTTTGTTTTTAAGATTTATTTATTTTAAACAAGAACCTGGGTACAGGCGTGGGAGGGTGAGAGGATTCACCAGAGACAGAGTGGGGGAACAGAACAGGCAGACTGATGAAATATACTGCTGAGGGGAGCAGCAGGCGAGACAGGAAAGGTCTGCTTCGCCATGTGGGACTCTCGCTGGCTGGCCGGGAGCGAACCTGCACTACAGAGGCTGCGGACAGCTTCGCAGTGCAGTGCTCAACCACCTGCGCCACAAGGGAGGCCCTTGAGGGTTATCTCTTTATCTTTAATTTTTGTCATTTTAATTATGTGTGTTGGCATGTGTCTATTTGGATCCATTTTCTTTGAAACTCTTTTAGCTTTCTGGACCTGGATATCTGTTTCCCTAATTTGAAGTAGTTCTCCCTTCATTCAGTTCTTCAAATAAGATTGCTCATGCATTAACTTCTTTTCTCCTTCTGGAGCCCATATAATGTGAATGTCATTTCACTGATGCTGTTCCATAACTCCTTTATCTTGTCTTCATTTATCTTAATTCTTCTCTGTCTGTCTGTCTGTCTGTCTGTCTCTCTCTTTCTCTCGTTGGTCTTTTTTGTATGATATCTACTGCTCTATCTTCTGTCTCACTAAGTCTTTCCTTGGTCTTATTGAGTTTACCTGTAAGACCCACTATGGCTTTTTAATTTCAACTAACTATTGAATTATTTATTTCTGTGATTTATGTTTGGAATGTTTTCATATTTTCTCTGTCCTTGTTATATTCTCATTCTGTTCACCCATCCTCCCAGTAACCTTCATTAAAAATATTGTTCTGAAATCTTCTGGTAATTTGACTAATTCTGTTGCATTAGGAATTTTTCCCAAGGTTTTGTCATGATCCATTGATTAGGATGAATTCCTCTGCCCCTTATTCTGTTTAATTTTTTGTTATTATTTTTACATGTTAACCCAGACTGTTTTCCTTCTCAGTCCTGCTGTAATCATAGTGCTTTAGAATTGCAGCTCAAAGGTGATGGTCTTGGATGCTGTGCTTTCTGTTGTTATATTGGTTAAAACCTTATCATTAATCAGGATGATTAGAACTTAAAAATCAGTACAGAATGGTGGTCCAAAAACCCAGCCTATAGGGTGTGGGCCCAATATGTAGTGGAGGTGGAGGGTGCTGCAGTAGATTGCCAAGGGAGAAAACATTGTTCAGTGCTGTAGCCACATGAGCCGAGAAATGGATCTGCAATCACCATCTGGTCAAGACTGATCAAGGCAGACCACTGGTGGTATTCTTCCAGGAACCCAAATCTTCAAATGACCCTTCAGCTACAGTGTAGTTCTGATCTCAGCAGGTTTTCCTGGCTCTGTCAGATTTCTGAGGCCCCTCATAAGCAGAGGCCAGAGGGCTGTGGGCTTAGACCACGGGCAGGTATTTTGAGAAGTTGTATTGTGTAGTTGTTAGGCTATCTAAATGCCAGCCAAGTCCAAACTGGGGAAGGGCTGGTGCTTCTTAGGGGGCCAACAAGCTAACTTCCAGCAGCCCAAGGTGTCCTCAGCTCAACATCTGCCCAGAGTACTTATGATAGGTGGTAACTGCTCAGCTCTGATGCACTAGGAGTTCAGGGAAACTTCAGGAATCTGGGCAGTGGAGAAGAGTACCTGATGGGACCACCAAGGTAGCTTCTTATAGCCCTCGGTGTATCACTCCAGGCCTGCTGAGCATTCATTGCCTTTTGTGGAAGCAGTGCTTGCAGCTCTTTAGCAGTCTAGGAGCCAAGGAAGTCCAAGGAGTCCATATCCAGAAGGACTGGCTATCTTTTATGGCTGAGGAGTGGCAGCCTCAGGTATAGAGACTGAGGTGTATACCTCAACTCCTGCCCAGCCATCATTGTTCTTTACAGTATGGTACTTGCCTATATTTGATGTGATAGGGACACAGGAAAGTCCTAAAGTTTAGGTGGGAAGGGACAAGTACTTTTTGAAATGCCCAGCTAGCTGCCAGCAGCTCGAGATAAGTCTCATTCGCATCTGCCAAGCTATCAGTTTTCCTGATAGTAAGTGGAGCTAGTCCGACTGTAACATTTGATATTTTAAGCTCTCTGAAAGTAATAAGGAGATATGGGGAATTTTATGAGCACTCCCTTGTATGATGGGAAAATTTCAAAAATACTTACACTTTGTTAGGGTAGTGATCTGGCATTTTGTTCCATGAATTGTCTATTCCTTAACGTGACATAACTTATGAAAAAGGTTGATATCAAAGTCTTTTTTGAACAAAAAGAGGTTCTTCTTTTTCTTGCTATGTTAATTATATTATACAGCCTTCTTTCAATTTCTTGTAGAATAGCTTAGAGATTATTTCTATCCCACTTTGATCTCTAAGTGACTGAATTCAATAACAGAGGAAACTGAAATGCCACCAAACTCCAGGGGTATGAGGATATCCTTAGGTGGTAAGCTCCCTCCTCTGGAATTTAAAACCCTTCTTTGGGCTCTGGAAACACAGATTCAATTAACCACATATACTCTTCTTTTAAAGATAAAAGTAAATATTTCAAAAGTCTCCAACATTAAATATTTTAAATATCAACAAGGTATGCTTTTATATACCATTTTATTTTGTTTCTTTATTGAGGTAACATTGGTTTAGAACACTGTATATGATTTAGGGGAAGAGGTCCATGCCTCCTCAGATGAATGTTAACACATCACACACATGATCAAAGCACCTGTAGTCCCTTATCAGAGGCCATTGGGTCCCTTCCCCCAATTGTTCCTATTCCCATTGTAGCAAAATCAATTGTGCTAGCATATTTTGAAGGATTTTTGGTTTAGTTTATTTCCTTTTTTCTCTATATTCCACATATAAGTGAAATCATCTGGTATTTGTCTACCTCCTACTGACTTATTTCACTTACCATAATCCTCTCCAGTTCCATCCATGTTATCATAAGTAGCAAGAGTTCATCTTTTTATAACTGAGTGGTATTCCATTATGTATAAATACCACATTTTTTTAAAAAGAACTCAATGAAATATTTGTAGACCACAAGCAGAGTACTGAACTAGAAGGTGTTTCAATCTGAAAATGCAGTGAACAACTTCAAATATTCAGAGGTCTGTCACAAAAAAAAGTGAAATGTTTTTTCCAGTATTCATCCAAAATGCAGAACTTGAACCAAATGATAGATATGAGCAACTAATGTGATCTTGTGTTGCAAGATCACAGTGCAGAGCATATCACATGTCTCAACAATCTTTCACAACAGATGCCTTCCACACTTAATGGTTACCTTCTTCTGAAAGGATATATCACAACTAATACTTCACAACTTAACCCACTACTCTTGTTGATGGGCATTTAGGTTGCTTCCATAAATTGGTTATTGTAAATAGTGCAGAAATAAATGAAGATGCGCATATATCCATTTTAATTACTGCTTTTTGAATTCTTCAGGTCAATTCCTATGAGTCAAATTGCTGGATTACATGGTAGATCTCTTTAATATTTTGAGAAACCTCCATGTTGTTTTCTATAGAGTCCGGACCATATGTGGGTTCTTTTTTCTGCACACCCTCACCAAGATTTGTTGTTCCTGGTATTTTTTGATGCAAGCCATTCTCAAATGTATGTAGAGGAGGTGTGCCCACTCTGACACTCAGAATGTTTTCGCTGTCACCATCTTGCTGTGTCCCTTCAAGTATCCTCTTTAAATATCATGCCAATTTGTGAATACAACTTCAGTGCACAAACCTGCATTTTCCTACATACTCACCAGGGAAAAACAACATTGTATTTAATTTATTATATCAATAGAGAGGGCAAAAATTATCATATTTGTTGGATATTGGTTTCACTTTTCTTATGAATGTTCATTTATATCCCCTGCTCATTTTTGCTATTGAGCATGCTTTTTCACTAATTTGTAAGACTTCTTTACATTTATTAGAGATATGAGTTGTATTTGTTTCAGAATTGTTATAGTGTTTCCCACTTTATTTGCTTTATAATGTTTTATTACCTACAATAGTTTCAAATTTTATTTGAACTGGAAAATTTGCAATAATCTCCATCTGCTTATGTAGATGAAAGTAATTGAAATGGGGCCTCCCTGGTTAAGTGTCAGCACTATGAAGCTATCCACAGCCACTGCAGCAAGAGTTCAATCCCAGGCCAGAGAGCTACCCACGAGGCGCAGCAGACCTCTCCTGTCTCACCCATTGCTCTCCACAGCAGTGTATTTCAGTCTGTCTGTCTATTATTTTCCCCAATCTGTCTCTGGTGAATCCTCTCAATCCCTGAACCTCTGACCTGTATCCCACTTCTTGTATGCATAAATAAATAAATCTTTTTTAAAAAAGAAAGTAATTGAAATGCTCTCTTAATTTTTTCCTTTATGGCTTCAGGTTTAGTTGTCATAATTGGAAAAACCTTTCTTCACCTTAAACATTAGCCTATATTCTCTTTCAGTTCTTTATTGTTTTATTTATGCTTAATATATTTTAAAGTTATTTATTGCTATATGATATAGAAATCTAACTTTTCCTCCAACTCTACTTTTTCAAAAATCCATCTTTTCCTCACTGCATGTATATAATATAGATATTATATAGCCGCAAATATAAAATATGTATCTGCATATACTATAAGTATTTATATATGCATCATATCTAAACAAAGATAGGCTAACTGACAGATTAACTTGAGCTATTTTTAGATCTTCCATTCCATTGTAATGACTCTATATTAATAATTTCAAATTTTTCAATACATTTTAAATTAGAAAGTAAAGTGCCCCTTTGTTACTTTTCAGTTTTGAATATTTTCTGGATTCTATTGCACACTTAGTATTACCTATAGATCATAGAAAATTTTATCAAGTCCTACTGAATTATGATTGGCACTCTAATCAATCCATCTTTAAGTTAATAGGGAGGGATTCCATAGCTTCTGTTTTATATCAAGTCTTCTCATACAGGAACAAGATATGTGTCTTCATTTATTCAAATCTTTTTTATCCCTCAGCAAAGTTCTTCAGATTCTTTCACAAGAATCTTACATATTTTTCAGGCTTAATTTTTGTTTCTATAATTTATGGTCTCTTGTTCAGCTTTACATTTGGGCAATTATAAGGGAACACTATCATTTGCTTTAGCCTGTATATTGTAATTGGCCGCCTTACTAATTGGTTCTGAAAAATTTTCAGTTTCTTTGAGTTTCTGTGAATAGACTTTTATCCTCAAAATGATTATTTTGTCCATCCCTATGCAATATTGACAGCATGAGTCTTTTCCTTCCTTAATTGAGTTAGACCAGCATTTTAAAACAACAGAAAATAAGAGTGGTGATAGAGATTCCTTGTCTCATTCCTAACCTTCATAAGAATCACTAGGCCATCTTCTGACATTTGTTAATTGTGTAACTTTATGATATTATATCATCTCCTGGGGCTATAGTTACAGAGATATTTTTGATATAATTTTACACAACTACATACTTAATAAGACACCACAGTGGCAAATTTGAGGACACCTGGTGCTGTAAGACACTCGTCCATCACAGTCATATTGACAAATAAGGTTTCTGAGGAAAGGACCACCGAATCAGAAACAAAGATTTTCCTATAGATTTCAACTGCTGGCCTTAAAAATATCACTACATAACTTCTACATATCAAACCTGTAATTTATAAACCTTAATGAAATAAATTTCAAAGTTATCTAATATCATAAGAGGCATTTTTCAAAATATGAAAATTTTGTTCTACATGCCTCTGAAAATGAAAATTTATAACATTAGATCTCTAATGACTTTCCAGTACATACTAGTATCTATTTTCATGAAGTACATACAAGATGCAGCACTGAAGAAAACTGTATGATGCCAATATTACCTTATCACAACTTAGATATTTTTAAACTAGCCTTTGTGAAATTTTTCCTTAATTAAAGTGAGTTGATGTATATTCGTGTACTGAGGCTCAGAATTTTATTCTCTTAGCATTATTACTGAAAGAATTCAGTTTTGTCTTAAATGAGAAAATGCAACGTTTGTATGTTTTAGGTATATAGCTCTAATTATCAATTTTTATTGTCAATACTATATCTAGGCAGCATAAGTTGTATGTCCTCCAGCTGTGATAAAGGGAAAATATATGGAAAGTATATGGACTTTTCCCTGACAGTTAGTGAATGAAAATGTGATCAGGTGATTAGAAGTAAATTTTTGTTCTAGGGGCCCTGCAGCCCTTGAGAACCTTCTGCTTTGGAATTTTGGGACCATAGATACAAGATCTACAGAAGGCATTTCAGAAACCACGAACCTTCACTCTACAGGGAAGACAGTGAGTGCCCACAAGGATAATGTTATTTTCCAAGGTAATAACCTAAGTCAATATCTAGGTTCACATTCTACTAAATCCCTGGTCATTGTTCACTCCATCTCCCTGCCTTGCTGGAGTTGGTGAGAAGAACCACAGGTCGTATGAATTTCTGTGCTTAGTATATACACACATATCATCCTCAAGGGTGTTTGGGGATGGTGCATATGAAACCTTAATCAGCATCTACACACTGCTAAAGGGCTCCTGTGTAGTTGTGGCAGCTAAACTCAATTTCCTGCAGATACTTAACAAAGGGAAGATCACAGGAAACTGTTAGAGTCACTACCAACTTCTACTGTAGTACTTCCATGATGGAATCTCATCCTAAGACTCAAACTACTCAAGGAACACCTTTCTCCTATAACTCCAGGGCATTATTTAGTACTTTTTCCCCTATATGCATTGTGGGATGAGGACATCAGGATAATGTTCCAGTTGAGCCCATCACTAACTCATTCTGAAAGTTAACAAGAGTCATCCAGCCTCCCCTGACAACACTGTACAACGTTCATGATCACTGGAAAAATGTCTAGATGCCAGGGTGGAACATTCTAGGCTTTTGTGATGGTAATCAAGGGCTTCTGGAAAGGACAGTTAAGGACACAGGCAGAAGGTTAGTACTCTGTATGTGTGTGTGTGTGTGTGTGTGTGTGCAGGTACCTGACGGATGTAAAGGACCATCCAAAGGGAATAACATTTCCAGGGCAGGACCAAGTCGGTAGACAGTGATAAAAACTAGGAAGATGTAGACTGTTTCTCAAGTACTTTCAGAGCCACTACTGGGCACAAACTAATAGTATCTGCTTGAAACAACACCTGCTCTTTGACCTCAGGCTTAATTAGCATATTTATTCAGTGAACCATTTTGACAAGGTGCACTGAGGCTCATTTGCCTTCATTAACACAAACCTTACTGGTGGGAACAGAAGTCTCCGATGTCAGCAGCAACCTTAGGGGCACACCTCGAGGCTGTCAGAGCCTGAGATGTGTTGGCATTTTTCATTTTCTAATCAAAGGGGTCAGAGTAAATGGGTGCTGGCAGTTGACAGCTGAGGCTGTCTGTTGTGTCAACTCCCTGCCACATATAGATTCTAATAAAGAGTGCTGGGGAAAAGATTTGAACATTTTATTTCTGTCATAGTGGCCAGGGTGGGGTGGCCGCCTTCGTGTCACACTTACTTGGGGCAAGAGCAAGAGGTGGGGGTTGTGAGGCTTTATTATAGCTTTTGGCAAACCTGTAGTAAGTGTATGAGAATGCACACATAAGTCCATCTGTAATCACACATATACACATACACATATACACACACATGCATGCACACACACTTATAGGAATGTGAGAATCCCTGTTCCCTGCATTACTGGTTCCACATATTAGTAGTAACCCTAAAATTTGAAGAGAGTGTGGGGGCTCCATATCAGCTAATACTTCACCCCAAGTCTCTGCAGTGCAGGAATAGTACAGTTACCAACAGATGTGGAGGAGAGCAGGGCAGCCCTGTCAGAGCCGTCAGAGCCCAGAGCTGGGGCTGCCTTCCATCATCACACTGGTGGCAAGTGTATCACTGCCTGATGCTCAGGTCAGGCCACAGGGTGCTCAATCAAAGGCCCCCTGGACAGGCAGCAGACATGGGAGGCAAGCATCCACATTTCTATTGGGAAAATCTAGTCATCCCCCTATCCATATTAAGCAGTTACATAAGGGTTATAAAATATCTCATTCTTTGCCCACAGAAAACCCAAAACAGAAAAAGAGAGCAAAACACTCAAATTTGAGGGCCTCCCCGGTGGCGCAGCGGTTGAGCACTGGGTTGCGAAGCTGCCCGCAGCCTCTGCAGCACTGGTTTGATCCCCGGCCACCAGGCGAGGGTCCCACATGGCGCGCAGACCTCTCCTGCCACCCACTGCTCCCCTAAGCAGTGTACTTCGTCAGTCTGCCTGCTCTGCTCTCCCCTCTGGCTCTGGTGAATTCTCTCACCCTCCTGCGTTTCTGACTGTACCCAGTGCTTGTGTAAATAAATAAATAAATCTTAAAAACAAACAAACAAAAAAACAAAAAAACACTCAAATTTGAGAAAACATCATGGACACAGTAAAGCAATGCTCTTTATGGAAAAGAAAAAGAAGTGAGGGAATTTTTCAGAATTTATTGGAAGAAGTAATACCCCTTAGCAATAATGTGACTGACTATTTTGCTTGCAGTCAATGTGGAATAAGTAGGTAACTATAACCACAAAGAGTTCTGATATAGGGGGCCTCCCCTGGTGGTGCAGCGGTTGAGTGCTGGGCTGCGAAGCTGCCCGCAGCCTTTGCAGCGCTGGTTCGATCCCCTGCCACCAGGCGAGGGTCCCACATGGCGACCAGACCTCCCCTGCCACCCACTGCTCCCCTCAGCAGTGCACTTCGTCACTCTGCCTATTCTACTCTCCACTCTGGCTCTGGTGAATTCTCTCACCCTCCGGTGCCTCTGACCGTACACAGTGCTTGTATAAATAAATAAATAAATCTTTAAAAAAAAAAAAGAGTTCTGATATAAGAAAACAAAATCACAATGTCCTAGTGATACTGTAAGAAGGTTCTCACCAGTTCCTTAGAGAGGAAGAAATAGACATTTATATAAAAACCTACCACATAAAATTTAAATGTATTATATATATTCAAAGTAAAAATAATAGTAAATGTATCTATCTTATGTGTTTAATCTCAATGTATCACTGCTATCTTCACAAAGTCCTGAATTATTTGACAAGTAGATATATAAATTAACTCCACATAGTCTGTACACAGAAGATGCCTGGGACCAGCCAGCTAGACTAGAAACAGACTCCTATTAGGCGAGCTCACGTTCTATTTATGTCTTGATGTACTGTAAGTTAAAATAGCACACTAATCACAGATAGCACACTTAAATAGTAAAGACTCAATAACAACCCTGTTATGTCTGGTTAATCCAGGAAATATTATTATTTTGACCTCAAAATTACTAAGTAAAATAAACACACACACACATTATATCATTCAACTTATTCAACTTGACAGTATGTGACTTTTTTTTTTGTTTGAAGAATTGTTTGGATCATATTAAAGACCAAGTCCAAAAGTCTCCTTTAATGAATGAAGAATTTGAGATCCAAACAAGTAAAGTGGCGTGCCTACTGCCACTCAGCTAACTGATCAGAGCTGGGATTGAGCCCAGTGTTCTGCTCTCCTCATATTTCAATTTTTACTAGTTTAATTGTGTGGGGGGCGGGGTGGGGGGGCGGGGGGAAGAAACTAATAGAATTAATTTTCGTACATAGTTATGAAAGATATACATTATCTTCGGTATAAATAACTTTTCTAACATTTTGATCAGTTTGTTTGTGGGTGTGTGTTTGTGTGTGTGTTATTTTTAACAAGACCATCTAAATTAAAAGGAAAACAAAGAACACCACCTAATTTTTAGTGACTCTGGTTATTAGTCACCCACAGCGTTTTGGTTATCCACAGTTGGCAAGCTGCCTGGCCAAAATCATTCTTACATAACATGGCCAAAAAGGAAATTTCAGATGCTAATTTCAATTCACAAATGCATAAACCACTCAATAATATTCAAACCCCAAATGATGAAACTACTGCACTCAAATCACCAAAGGAGCGAAAACTATGTCACATACAACCCATACACACCCGACTGTGTAAGAACAAACAACAAATTATGTCAACGTAGCCTCCTAAAGTTATCATATTCAACAAGTAGAATTTTTGGTATCTATAGGATAAAGAAACACTTAATGATAACAAGAATAGGGCCTTCCTGGTGGTACAGGGGTTAAAGTCCCAGTGCTATCAAGCTATCACCAGCCACTGTGGCATGAGTTCGAGCCCTAGCCAGGGAGCTAACCCACATGGCGTAGCAACCTCTCCTGTCTCGCCCGCCACTCCCCTCAGCAGTGTATTTCAGTGGATCTTCCCACTATCTCTGGTGAATCCTCTCATCCACTCTGGCCTACACCCCAGTTCTTGTACGCATAAATGAAAATATAAATATTTAAAATAATAATAACAACAGGAATAACATTAATGAGATCCAGACATTCTTTTTTTTTTTTTTTTTTTTCCCTAAAGATTTATTTATTTATTTATACAAGCATTGGGTACAGTCAGAAGCGCGGGAGGGCCAGAGAATTCACCAGAGCCAGAGCGGGGAGCAGAGCAGGCAGAAGGACTGAAGTACACTGCTGAGGGGAGCAGCGGGCAGCAGGAGAGGTCTGCGCGCCATGTGGCACCCTCCTCCGGTGGCCGGGGAGCAGCCAGGGATCGAGCCGGTGCTGCAGAGGCTGCGGGCAGCTTCGCAACCCAGCACTCAACCGCTGCGCCACCGGGGAGGCCCGAGATCCAGACATTCTTAACACAGTGTCTGTAAGTATTTCATTTCAGCTGGTGGCACATGGTAGCAGATAAAAATCTACATTTCACCATTTCATTTATACTGAACGATTCTCTCACATCTTCTCTTATTTTCAATCCAGGCTACTCTTGTTCAAGAACATACAATGCAAAGTGCTTAAAATGATTTAATAGTTCTATTAATGGCACAGCAAATTCACAGGATAAGATTTATATTTCACATAAATGAAGTTTTCTTTTTATTCACAAGCAACCATTTAAGAACTTTTCTGAATGGTTAAACATATTTCATTAGTAATCTGGCATTTCCCTTACTTGAAAATACAAAATTTCCTTATCTCAAGATCTCTAAAAACTTGTTTTGACCTTGAGATTTCACTTTAACTATGTCTCTACCTTATGGAGGACTGTGCACAAGAGTGGCTGAACAGAAGATCTTCAGAAAGACAAAAATAGGCCGATGGAACATTGAAGCCTTCTTATCCTGTTCACCATTATTTCCAACCATAGATACATTGTCATCTGTACCTCCCCTTCCTTATTTTCCTTCCTTATCCTTTCCCCCTCCAACTTTCTTTTGCCTTAATATATTCCCCCTTTTTCCCCCCCAAATACAAATAGCTTGGCTATTATTCAACTTTGTCTAGGATATACTTATACTCCATAAAGGTATTTTAAACAAAATGTTAAATTACATGTACTCTGCAGTCTTATATATGAAATTATGGCTCTGATTCTCAATACTATGGATGATTGATTTATTGATTTATTTACCTTCTATGTGCTAGTCTTACCAACCAATGGTATGAAGTTATGTTAATAACCAGTCAGGGATAGAGGCAGCATATATGATTCTGGAAAAGTCTCCGCAACCCTAATTCTTTACAAGATTTTGAAGGGATCGAACATGAATCTTCATTAGTTCCATGTTGCCGACACAGGAGTCTAAATGTTAGTCTTTAGGGATTCATGTGGGATACCTCCGCTTGGATGAAGAAATACCTGCTTTTGGGGAGGCAAGAGCACCAGGGACTATGACGATGATTTACAGGTGATACAGTGGTGGGAGAACTATGGGGACTACAACAACATAAGAAAACAAATAAATGGAAATACCTGCTATTATTTATCATAAAGATTCCATGATTGACACATTATTAGAGCTTTTAGCAAATCCAAATGATAATATAATCTAGAATTATATTATCCAATAGCATAGCCACTAGCCACATGTGGCATTTTTATTTAAAGTCATTAAAATGAAATAAGATTTAAAAGTCAGTTCTTCAGTTATACTAGCCACATTCCAAGGGCTCAATAGCACCACATGACTAGTGGCTACTGCACCAAGACACAGATATGAAGTATTGCACCTTTGTGGAAAGTCCTATCAGTCTGTGATGCTTCAGAGACACATGAGGACCCTATTAAAAACAAGAAAGTAAGAAAATGCCTTTCTTAGCAATAATATTTAGGAATACAAATTTTAGAAGAGAATTTTACTCTTTTAAACCAATTAAATCTGTCTCTAGTTCTTGAATCAAGAATGCCAAAATAGGACATATTTGCCATAAAAACAATGATTTCGAATTGTGCTTCATGGACTCCTTTAGGGATTGGCATAGCAGGAAGGCCAAGAAAGGAAAAGACAGAGAGGGCTGAAGCTCCCTACGTGAACCAGTACCTCTGCTTCCACAGAGTTGTATTTACAGTTGACTCAAAGCTCGTGAGAAACATTATCTGTTCGTTCCAGAATTGGAATTACTTGTAGAGTACAACAGGGACAATAAAGGAGAAGTGTAATCCACCACATCACCAGGACAGTCCTAAAATCTAGTAGATTGTTTCCAGTATAAAATCTTGTTCTCCAACCTCATTAGCAAACTCTATAATTCTCGTGTTCACTTCATACTGACTCACCTTGTATCACTCCAGATAACCATTGTATACCTTTTTACTTTATGATACGCCAACTCCATCACGTTTGCTCTTTGCAAAAACCTTAGATTTTTAAATTGCCTGAGAGAAATGAACACCTTAAAGCTCCTTTTTCTTCTTTTCAACATTTCTGCATTCATCTTTTAGTTCTTTTTTTTCTATCTTCATTGCTACCCTCTTCACTTGTATTTAGTATCATTCTCTCCAATTTGTTCTAGGAATTTCCCGACCTACTCCCCCAACTTGATTTCATCTCATCTTCAATCTTCCCTCCATTATGTGATTCTTTTTCTTAGATCATAAGCATTCTTATGTGTGCTTTTGCATCAAAACAAAACACACTATTCCCTGCTCCTCTACTAAATTCTGATTCTATTTCCCCCACCAAACATCTGTATTCTCTGTCTTCACCTTCATCCCCCACTCCTAATCTGGTGTCAGCCTTCAAACAGTTTCTTCAAGCTAACTTCAAAGCCCCAGTGTCCTCCACATCACTGCATCTGCAGACCTGTTGTTCTCATATTAAAATGTCTCAGTTTCAGAAACAAAAACATTGGTTCAAAAGAATAACCGTACCCCTATGTTTATTGCAGCACTATTTACAATAGGTAAAACCTGGAAACAACCCAAATACCCCAAAATAGATGACTGGATCAAGAAGATGTGGCATATATACACAATGGAATACTATTTAGCCATCAAAAAGATAAAATCATGCCATTTGCAGCAACATTGATGGAGCTAGAAGGAATTATGCCCAGTGAAATAAGTCAGAAGGAAAAAGAAAAATATTGGATGGTTTCACTTATAGGAGGAAAATAGGGAACTAAATAAGACATCAAGGGAAAAAATAATAACAATACAAAACAAAACAAAAACAGAAAATTATAAATCAGAGACATCCTGCAGGGGAGGAGGAGGGGGAGGGATTGGAGGGAGGGAGGGAGGAGCACAGGGGACTGAGGTGATGGTGCACGGGTGAATTGGTGAAGGAAATTCTATGTAGCCTACACCTGAGGTGGGGGGGGGGGAACAAACATTGTTTAAAAATGAACAATGATGTAATATATATATATTTAAAAAAAAAGTCTCAGTCCCAGTGGCAGGGCAAATGTTGAGTGACCACCTTATTTCCACAAATCTCTCTTCTCCCTGAGTTTTTGTGACACTCCTCTGCCTCAATGAGCACGCTTTTCCAATGTGGCCTCTCTGCTCCCTGGATAAGACATTCTCTGCAGATACATAACCTTTTCCCCATATTAACCTACTCGCACCCCCGGTGAAGTAAGTCCTGCCTCCAAAGATGGCTGCTTTCCTTGACTTCAGATATTCTACAAATCTGCCAGGTGTATTTACATGAATGTTTTCCTTGGACCTCGACATGATTAGAGTCACTCAAATCTGCTCCTCCTCCTGAACCCACAGTTCTGTGAGTAGCACCTGCATCTTTCCAGTCAGCCCACCCTCTCAGGTGCTCTTGACCTGATGGACCTGACTCATTTACATGTGGCTCTTTGCTTCCATCCTCATGGCTGACCATTGTTCCCGGCTCCACTAATCCTCTCCTTTCAAAAGCTGCTTGTCATGTGAGCCCAAGAACTCACTGACAACACCATGTTGTTTGTTTTCTTTCCTGGGGAAAGTAAAAGGAATGATTAATCTGTGACCCTACCTGTTGCCCTAAGGAAAATAATGCTAGGATCTGAATGAGCCTTCCCAGAAGAAAGCTTGTACATGTCACAGCGATATGAGAGAGGGTGGACTGTTGGCAAAATTCCTGAAGGAAGTTAATGAGCCAATAAATTATGCTTCCTTGCTTTTTACTCTTTCTTCTCTGTCATTTTCCCAAGTGAGGTTAGAGGTATGATAGAATGTTACCTCTGACCTACCAATTCTGCTAAAATAAAGGCAGTAAGACATATGAAAGTGTCTCTAGCTGGGCCTCCCTGGTGACGCAAGGGGTTTAGCACTGCACTATGAAGCAGTTCGCAGCCTCTGCAGCACAAGTTCGATCCCCGGCTGACCAGGGAGCAACCCACATGGCAAAGCAGACCTCTCCTGTATTGCCCGCTGCTCCCCTCAGCAGTGTATTTTGGTCGGTCTGCCTGTTCTGTTCCCCACTCTGTCTCTGGTGGGTCCTCTCACCTCCCGTATCTCTGGCCTATACCCTAGCTCTTGTATGCATAAATAAATAAATCTTTTTAAAAAAAAGTGTCCCTAACAACTCTGTCCTCCTCCTCACACCTACCTATACCTGTTATGGTTCTGGACCAATAATCTAAGATGCCCAGCACTGGATAGAGGCGATTTCCACCATCTCACAGCCCTGCATTTTATAGGAAAAAAGCAGGAAAATGAAACCCCTGAGTGGCTCGCAATCTGTGAATGCACTGAAGTTTCCATCCCATATGTGAAAATAATAAAAGTCAGGTCTCGTCCATAAGGGAAGCATCCCTAATTTTGGCAAAACTAAGATTCCTCACCCCCAGTCTCCCATCTCCAAATTTTGCTCGCTATTATTATATTAATTTTTCTTCCAATTATTCACTACTTAAGAATCATAAATTGTTCCAGTTTTTAATGAAGTCATAGGGTCCTAGCTCTAAAGATCAAAAGTAGTCAATTAAGTCAGTCCCTCCCCATTTTAATATAACAAAAATCTGAGTCCAGTGAGGCTAACTGATTTTCCCAAATATTACTTGACTATTATTTTAATTAACATACATGTCAATTTTGATGTATATTATGCTTACAAATGTGGCATATTACTTAAATCTTAACCACTTTTCCATAGTTCAAAGTAACCTTTCTTCATCTTGAATAAGCTAGAACATACTAGAATGTAGCACTTAAAAATCTTTTGAGGGACAGTGTAATTTTGAATAGTTTTGCCTGCATGTCTGAGTCAAAGCGGATAAAATTAAACAACAAAGAAAATATTTTCACTTGTAGGCAATGCTGAATGATGCTCAAGAGAACCATGTTCACTTTGTAAATGTGTGTGAAGGAGCAAAGAAATGAGAAAAGGAAAAATTGAATGTGTGGGAATAGCTGGGAAAATAAACAGCAAGATAGAGTGAAAATTACTCTATTTTTTCTTTATAGAGAATGTTTTAAATTACATAATTACAGATTCCATGGAAATAGATATTTAAATCCATCAATGGCATTTGTTTGACTTCTCATTTCCAGAGAAAATCAGAAGCTTATTTGGTTTTTGTTCTTACTCTTCTTTTTTCCCCACCCACTCAGTTGGATTGAAATATTTGACACAATAAAACCCTAGAACAATGGAAACTAGGCTCCAGCAAAATGAGAAGCTGTGTGGAGCCCCTTCATGCTGCAAAATAAAATGTTCCCATTTTTCCAAGAAACGTTAGAAAGGCACAGAAATAAAATCAGATTTAACTCTGTTTCTATTTTGAGTAGATGCTTTAAACACCATCAGCTTTGATTAATGTGCTATGTATTAGTCACCTTGAATAAATGTGTTTCATTTAAAGGGAACTAAACTGAATGTATTTTCTTAAATGATAACATGTTAATGGACATGGCAGAGACCTTTTAGATAAAGAAATCAAAACATCACTTTCCTTCCCTATAGTTCATAAATATCCAAACAACCATAAATTTACAGCCCAAAAGTAAGTGGCTCTCATGAAAATCAACTGATCAACTTTTAGAACTGCCAGCTTCAAGTTTCATAAATAATATGTGTATTGGCTTGTGCTCAGGAAAGTATTCACCATACAAAAGAGAAATGATTATAAAAACATAGAAATGGATGTTATCTCCCTGATTTGGATGTTATCACAACAACTTGCTTTACCACATACCAGACACACAATTCATCATGACCATGTTTCCAAGTGGGTTTCTAAATCCTTCTCATCATAGTATTTAATGAGCATGGCCAGTGGATGAAAATGACCACAAAAACATTATTGTGTGAGACCTTATTTTAAGCACTTGGCACAAATTAATGTTCCCATCAATCCTATGGAGATTTTTATCTTACTTTTACTTATACTATTTTACAATGAGGAAGCAGAGGCCCAGAGAGATTAGGTAATTTGCCCAATACCACAGAGCTAATAAATGGCAAAGGAAGATGCCAACCCAGTAGTCTACCTCGAAGACCATGTCGTTCTCTATTAGAATAGATTGTCTTTTGAGGAATGAAAGCCAATACAGAGGGGAAAATAGAATTTTAACATTCTTTTATGGAAACTTTCAAACATACAAAAGAAAATGAAGTAAACAGCAAAATGAGTCCTTACAATTCCATTACACAGTTTCAAGGAGTATTAAAAAGTTACTTTTCCCCCCTCTACATTACTCCCTTTAGTCTTTTGTTGTTGTTTTCATTGCTTGAATAGTTTACAGCAAATCCTCATCACCGGAAACCAGTGAGGAATAATGAGATCCCTGGATATAAGGAAGTATCGTTGAGACAGCCAGGAGAAGTCCTAAAGAGGCTGAGGTCTTTCCTTACCACTCACATAGGAAACTTAGATGCTGCTCCCTCATGTACCTATGCCCCCAACCTGCATACCAAATGCTGTGCAGTCTTCAGCCACTAAGATTTCCCTGTGCTGTTGTATTTACATATTATCTCCCACTGATTTTAATTTGGCAAAGACAAAGGTAATGATGTCCTGGTCCATTGCAGTCCAGCACCAAGGTTCCTGCTTACCCCATAAAATATGCTGAAAGAATGCAGGATGGGAAGAGAAAACAGACAATCCAGTCTTCACAAAACAAGACAGTCAAGAAAAATGAGGCCGTTCAACTAGACATTATTTTTCGCATACATAAAAATATGATCATTTCAGTTTATCTTCATTATATCTGCTTAAAACAAAACAATGATGTAAAGAAAAAAATTTAATTAATTAATAAAATAAATAAATTTCTCTTTAAAAAAACTCACATTTATATTCTAATCCCATCTCTAAGTGGACCTGATCATTGCCTACGTGTTTTGAAAGGGAATGTACAAAAGATGTCGATAAAGCTTAATCTCAAATAGGGAATAGCTTCTCTGACCCCACAGGTCCCTTCCAGTTCCTTTTTCCATGAATAAGAAATGACTCTTTACCAATAGAACATGATATAGGCTAGTGGCTAGTCAGTAGGAGACATAAATAATGCTTCTTGTCAACTGTGATCTTATTTTAGAATGCATGTCAGATACAGAAAATAAAGTGTGTGATGTATGTAAATGTATTTTACAGCATTCACGAGGATAAATGCTGAAGTTAACATTACAAAAAGCTTTCACATTAATGCTAATTTTCATTGATTAACCTTCCAAAAAGGTTAGTGATTTTCCACTTTAGGTTATTATCCCCAGAACACAAATGCTATTCAATAATTAAAAGAACATTATTTTAAGTAATAAAACAAGAAATAAAACTTAGAATTTAATGAGAATACCTAATCTCTTTAAATTGAGTTATCTAATTTTGGAAACTTTGAAATTCTCTAATGAAAAAACTCAGCAGTAGGATTTTAGCCCAATTCTTTAAAAATTGCTAATTATTTCATAACAATATACTACAGGTTATTACACATTTATGAGATAATTAGGTCAGTCAGTCTCTATATTATCCCTGAATATAGAATTATATTTTAAATGACTATTTTCTATTCTTCAAGTTACATAAATTATCTATAATATACCCCAGTCAATGAAAACAATATTTTAGAGATTCTTTAAAACTGTAAAAGTCTCAGTGATGAGCTTCACCAACTATTGTATTAAAGACCTGTGGCAGTCTTGATACTATGAAAATGTGCCCCCACTACAAAATACTTCTGAAACTTACCCAGGTTATTCTCAATGGTCTCTCACGTTTCATACTCTTACGTAAGTGAAAATGTTTCTGCTGAGAGAGAAATTCTCTTGAAATTCTACTAGAGTGAAGACCTCAAAATAGGCTGTATGAAGGGATACTAAAATTAGTAAGAGATGTAGCCCCTATTCTCAAAGAGTTTACAACCCACAGGAGAAACCAAACAGAAAGTAACTATAATAAAATGGTATTTGACAATCCACAAAAGTGTTACAAGGAAGGGACCGTATGAGTTTCTGGGAAAAAAGATTACTCAGATGAAGGAAAGTTTTTGGGGGAGTGGTATTTGTTTTGTACCTAAAAAACGATAGACTCTATTGAAAGAGGATGGGGTCAATGAGAAAGAAGGTGCAGGAGAGAAAGAGAGAATGAATTGACCATATTTGATCACTGAATAGAAAGAGAGGATTAAAAGAAGGGGAGAAGCAATGCAGATTTTAGAATTTCCAAACTCAGTAGTGAGGAAGTCATAGATGTGATGAAGACAAACACTGAGACAGGGTGTTTATTTATAAAAGAAAAGAGAGATTCATTTTTAGGAAACGTCTATTGAGATGACGAGGGGCATCCAGTTGGAGACTTTCGGCAGGTCATTTGAAATGAAGGTGAGTAGTTCTAGAGAGAGATTGGAGCTGGAAGATATAAATTAAGTATTATGCCCAAAGTGTTAAGAGTGAATCTGTGGATAAGATGGCCAAGAGGAAGACTAAAGAATTGGAATAGACAAGTTCTAAGATTAAACCTTGGGAGTTCAACATGTGGGGCTCGGTATCAGGAGACATAATGCCACAATGAACTGGTAGGCTGCTCCAGAAAAGGCAACCCTTTAATTCAAATGGTTTTCTGGGTGCACCAATAGATGCTCCAAAAGATATCCTAGAGCCCATCTCTACTTTACAAAATATTTCCCAGCCTAAAACCCCCTCTGAGAAACTTCCTGATCAAAAATTAACCTTCCACTCCACTTCACGAACAACAATCCAACTTTCTATCATTTTTAAACCTGTGGGCACACAGGTGTCATGATTATTCACACACATGTCCACCTCCCAAGCAACATCCCTACTTCATTAAACACTACTTCACCACGCTGGGAAAACAAAAGAAAGCTTTCCATTTTCTTCTGACTTCTCATTTCAGACACTGTGTTTCATGATCTCTGGTCTCAGATCACCATTAATAAAATACGACCAAACTTGAGAGGAGAAGAGGAGTAAGAGAAATTGGAAAGAACAACTAAAAATACCACTTTGTTCATGTTATTTTCTGAAAGATTTTTTCCATTTCTGTTACATACTCAGCATATGCAATGAGACAGGATCTTCTCTGTCTGTGAGTGATACTGTTTCCAGTTATGATTAACAAAAAATCCTAACTTTTCCTACCCTTCCACCCCACCAAGATTTTAAATTAACACCTACTTACCCACTGAGAAAATCAAGTTTATATCTAGCAGCTTATAAATTTACAACTAGGTCTATTCTGGGCTACAGTATGTTACCAACACTAAAATCTACAATCATTACTTTTCCCTAAGTTTCTATTGTCTAAAAAGCCTGTTGAAAAAATTTTTCACCTTTTCTGAAAGCTACAAAAAAAAAATGATGAGCTGCATAATGGGTCAGACATGCTCAAATACTATCATTTTAAGTTTAAATTTAAATTTTAAGTTAGAGAATTACTTTCCCTCCCTTCAGTTCACATATTTATAAAGTTATGTTCATGACTAGCATAATTAGATGTTTTATTTGAGGTTCTGAACAGGCCAGCCTCATGTAATGAGGCTGAACCTGTGAAGGAAGGAAGGGGGCTGCTGCACAACGAGGAAAAAGATGCTGTGCTAATCCAGAGGAACTGCTCCCAGTCAGAAATCACACAGAGGCAGCCTCAACCCCTAGAGAGCCCTTCCTAACAATGAGGGCTGCCCAGTCACAAAGGGGCTTCTGCACAAAATGGGGTATTCCCTGGATACTTAAAGAGTCTAGATTTTCAGAGGGGATTGTAAACCGGGCTGTTGACAAGGGGGATGAGCTGGGGAGACAAGAATTTGGCGAGAGGAGCTTCTCAGGAGCTTCCCATTCTGACCCCAAGATTCCTTGCCTATTAGAATGAAAAGTCTTTAAATTAAGGGTGTATCTTCCCCACACAACAGGAACAGGACCAGGACCTGGAGCAAGTCACTCTATTCCCAGATTGCTCAGCTCTAATGTGAGAGGTAGACTGGATGCTAAGACAGCCTCAGGTTCCAAGGATCTGTAGGCATCTGTAGACACAATTCACTGTCCTGGGTCTCTTACCTTTGCCAAAACCTATGGGGAAAAAATACAGAAGGGCACCTACTTAAGAAACCTCTGCTAGTGGGTCTGAACTAGTGGTATAAAGTTGAACTCAAAGTATAGCACAGATTCCACACCAGACAGCTCATGCCCAGGAGGCTCACAGGCTCCCCTCTCTATATTCACCATCACTAGCCCCTCAGTACCCAGGAAAACAGCATAGGAAGAGCAGCAACTAAACCGAAGTTGCCCAGGAAACATGAGTAAGTTCATAATGAATCAGTTAAAAGTGTCCCAAATATAGCATACCACAGCCACTGTGGGTACTCTCAGACTGTTTATAAACACGCAAGTATACATAAAAATATGAGTTGCACATTTGCAAATAGTTCCTTATTATAGTCATATTTCATATTTTGAGATATCTACTGTGCCATCGTGCAATCTCTAATTACAGTGGTGTTTCTCCAATGAATCCGACGTGAAAGTAGTGCCTGAAGGAAGTCTGGTGTTTCAAGAGCCAACTCTGATATCATGTTAGCTGTTTCCATGAGCTAAACCATAAAGCTTTACTCTTAGGATCTGATCTAAGGAATGTCAGCTCTTTCAAGAGCTTCATATTTTATTTAAAACATCATCAAAGTGTTATGCTGCACTAAAGAACAGAAACAAAACTTTTCATACTAAATCCAATAACAAGTATAAACATAATGGCTAAAGGTATACTAAGACATCAACTCAAATACACATGTTTTCCTGTGATTTCCTGGTGAAATACAAATTTTACATATACTTAGGTGGCAAATAATTACAAATGAACTCAAACATCTGCTTTTTTAAACAGAAAACAACTCTGGATAGAGAAATTATTGCTTTCACTATGAAGTCTTTAAACTAGGAGTTACTTTCTTTGGCGCACAATAGCTCTTCTCTCCCTGAGTGCTCAGGGGGGCTCTACCTAGTTTCCTCTGAAGCAGAGGTGAGAAGAAATGCTCTAAGCACACTTGAAATTATTTCATCCATACCTGTCAGCTCTTCTCCAGCAAAAGCTGCTGCCATGGAGACATGGCTTAGCTCAGCTTGTAGTTTGTTGTTTTTTTTTTAAAGAATCAAAATCTTAAGTTTTTCTTAAGATATATACCATATGAGGCTTTTTCCTTCATGCTACCCACAGAAGAGAAACATATCACTAGAAATTTTACTACTAAAATTCATGACAATAGTTGCTCTGTGTTTTAAAATCTTTAGGCTGTCAATATGCACATTCATATTTAAAACTAAGAGTTTTAAATTGACATTTGACATTTGACAACAGTTGTTTATTATATCTGTTATGCAGATTTTGAGACTTCTGCACTCTGATGTAATCCCTAATTACAGTGGTAATCTTCAAATGAAGTCCATGTCAGCCACAGTATCTTCAGGAAACCAAGTGAGTAAAGAAACTCTTGAAAATGCTTACAAACAAATCAAGATGAAGGAAAATGTAATTAATCATACTTTAAGTAATAACCAAGTAGGCCAAAATTTAGAACTGTAAAGGTACAAATGTTCCATATATCATTACTTCAAGCCAAGGAAAGCTAGAGAAAGAACAAGCTTGGAGAAAAGAAATGATTGGAAAGTAAAATAAATCTCATTCTTAATCTCTCTTCCACTCACCCCTCCTTATTAATACAAGTTGATTTCTCTACTACAATCCCTTTAAAAAAGCTCTTCACAGGAAAACCTCTAAAGATCTTCCTGGCCATCTGGCATGTACTTGCTAACTAACCTGGAAGATGCCATTGCCTCAGATCCAATAACAAATACTTTGAAGTTGAGGCTGAGATGGGGTCTTCTGAGACTCAAGGAATGGGGCAGCCTTGGCACTTTCTTTAGGGACAGCAACTGATATGACTTGCTCTGAGGCTACTAGTTCATACCTGAAAGTGCAGTTAATAACCCTATACAGTTTCAGGAAACAGGCCTGGAGTGGTATCATCTCAGCTAATGGGTACCTTCCTGGGCACAGACTTAAAGAAATTCAGCTCAGTTTTCCTTTTTTTTTTTAACATCAATTACTTAACTTTTATAAATTCAGTCAAAGATTGGATCCACCAATATGAAAGCAATACAAGTAATCACAGGCAGATGAAATAATTCTTAACTCTAAGATTTCATAGCTACTAGGTTTATTCAGCAATCAAAAAAGATAAACTCACGCCATTCGCAGCAACGTGGATGGAGCTAGAAGGAATTATGCTCAGTGAAATAAGCCAGAAGTAAAAAGAAAAATATCGGATGGTTTCACTTATAACAGGAATATAGGGGAACCAAATAAGACATCAGTGTAAAAAAATAATAATAACAGCACAAAACACAACAAAGCAAAAACAGACAATTATAAACCAGTGACATTCTGCAGGGGAGGAGGAGGGAGAGGGATCATAGTGGGGGAGGGAGGAGCACAGGGGACTGTGGTGATGGTACACAGGTGCCTTGGGGAAGGAAATTCTATGGAGACTCAATCTGAGGGGGTGGGGGGAAGCAAATATGGTCTAAAAAATGTAAAAAATTATAAATATTAAAATTTTAAAAAGTGAAAAAAAAGATTTCTACTAGGTTTAATAATAACACATTGTGGTAACACCTTTTTGTGATCTCTCATTGATTTCTTACCTAGAATCCTGGAATCAGTCCCAGGATAAGTTTATTTTCTAGATTTAAGAGAAATTTTAAAAGTCTTTTTTTCCCCAGGCACATTAACTTCCCATAACTGAGAAAATGATAGTGTCAAATATGCTTATTTTTCTTCAATAGATGATTTCTAGAAATCCCATCCATGGTAGACTGCAATTCTTAGTGCATCACAACAGAGCAAATGAAACACTACCGCTACTAATATGCTGACTGAAACTCTGCCTGTGGGTCATCTCCCTCCAGAAGAGCAGCCAGAAACACCCTACTGCCCGCCCATCCACTCCACTTACGATTCAGGCGGTTCTGCTCAGGTTGTGCGCTGTCCACAGACTGAGTGCTGGACACTGAGGACACACTGGAGCTCCGGACGAAGCCAAAGGCTGCCAGCTTGGCAGCTGGGAGACGTGAATATCCAGGAGGGCGAAGCCCAGATTTCGGTAGATTAGATTTTGCAGCATTTGAATTGGAGGCTTTCTTTAAATCTGCTAAAATGAGCCCAAACCAAAAAAAAAAAAAAAATTCTCAATTAATAGCAAGATAGAGGACGGCATCAATGGTAAATACTCACCCCAGTGAAGCCATTTACAACTTTCACCTGCAGCCGTTTTTACCATGAGTGCTTGTATGCACATCCTTCAGCAGTGTTCTTATGCTATAACTAGTCTACTGTATTATCTAATGAAAGATTAATCAGATGGCAGATTAAACATAATTTAAAAATGAATATTTGTAAAATATACAATGTCTAAAATTCGATAAAGATTCTACACACTACAAAGCACTTATGTATGGAAATACAGATGCCAGACTGAGTGTACAGTGTCCCTTTCTCTATCAGCAGTTCCCTCGAAGAGTGAGGCAGTGGCCAGTTGCAGGTAAAGGTAGAATGTACACAGATATGGTTCCCTGACCCCCCCCAGGTCAAGATTAGGAGGGGAAGGAATCAGATGAGTGTAGAGGGAACAGGGAGCTGATGCTGCAAATATTTCCAAATCAGGTCTGTCCTCAAACTTGAAAATAATGTTCAAACATTACAAAGGGAATAATCATTGTTTAACAAGCAGTAGTGATCAGGGTCTCCCCGTGGTACAGCGGTTGAGCGCTGGGTTGCGAAGCTGCCCGCAGCCTCTGCAGCGCCAATTGAATCCCCGGCCACAGGGCGAGGGTCCCACATGGCACGCAGATCTCTCCTGCCACCCTCTTCTCCTCTCAGCAGTGCTTTCGGTCTGTCTGCCTGATCTGCTCCCCGCTCTGTCTCTGGTGAATCCTCTTACCCTCCCATGCCTCTGGCCTATACCCCAGTTCTTATATAAACAAATAAATCTTTAAAAAAAATCTCTGGGAATTGTTCTAAGGGTAACTGCAAATAAACATTTGTATAAGAACATCTATGAAATCTCAATAAGAACCATGAGTCAGCAGTTTACTTAGAAAGTTTTATTTATAAATGCCTACATTAAAGATAAAGATGTCTAATTGACATAGCAACCTTCCAGTTAAGGACACTAAAGAAAAGCAAACAAAACTAAATTTAAAGAAGAAAGAAGAAAAAAAAAGAAAATAATAAAGATAAGAATGGAAATAAATGAAACAAAATAGAAAAACAACAGACAAAATCAAAGAACCCAAAAGTTGGTTATTTGAATGATTAACAAAGTTGACAAAGTTTTAATTAGACTGACCAAGAACAAAAGATAGAAGACTCAAATTATTAAATAAGGAACAAAAGAAGGGATATCTCTACTAGTCTTGTAGAAATAAAAAAATTCATACTATGAATAACTTCATCTCAAAAAATTAGGTAACCTAGTAAAATGGAGAAATTCCCAAATAATGAAAAACTATAAAAATTGACTCAAGAAGAAATAGAAAATATGAATACATTAATTTTAAAAAGGTTGAATTGGTAGTCCAAAAGTTCCCACAAAGAAAAGCCCAGGTTCAAATATCTTCACCAGCGACTTAAAGCAAGCATTTAAAGAAAAATTTACACCAGTTCTTCACAAATTATAGCCTTCCCTCCACCCAGGGAACATTTCCAAACTCATCCTATGAGCCAAATATTACCTTGATTTTACCAATATTGCCAAATAAATATACCAATAAATTACCAATAAATATTACCAAAACCAGATAAAAAATATCATGAAAGAGGAAAATTGACCAATACCTCTCGTAGATACAAAAGTCTCACCATAATATCACAAATTGAAATCAGTCACATTTGAAGAATTACATACCATGACCAAGTAAGATTTGATGCAACAATGAAAGAGTGGCTTTATATATGGAAATCAGTTACTACTACCTAGTCATAGAGTTTAAAAAAAACCTACATACTGTTTTCAGTAGATGCAAAAAATATCACTTGACAAAAGTTAGGATTAAAACTACTTAGCCAACTAAGAATAAAAGAAAGTATTCTCCACCTGATAAGAGCATCCAGAAAAAAACTCATAGCTAACAACACCATCAATGGAAAAAATTAATGCTTTCCCCAAAGATCATGACAAAGATCTCTGTTCTCACTACTTGTATTCAACATTTTATAAATGCATCAAGAATAGGCAATCAGGCAAGAAAATAATATATGTTATATGTATTTTTGGATGAAGACCAAATATATATAAGAAATATATTTTGGTCATCTGAATGACCACATATATATTTCTTATAAATCACAATATTGAAGTCATGAAAACTTTAATGTAAATGAAAGAAGCTAGAGACAAAAGGTCACGTATCATTCCATTATATGAAATATCCAAAATGGCAAGTCTAGAGAGACAGGAAGTAGGGTCTGCAGTTGGCAGGAAAAAATGAAGAGTGCCTGATAATGGGTAAAGGGTTTCTTTCTCTTTGGGATCATGTAAATGTTGTAAAATTGATTGTGGTGATGGCTGTATAATTCTGTGAATATACTAAAAACCATTGTAGTGCAACCATTAAATGAGTGAACTGTATATAGTTTCTAATTATATATCAATAAAGCTGTTATATTAAAATAAAAGTTTAAAAAAGAATTAGCAATTTGTCTTCAGTTTATTAACAGTTTACTATATGAAGACAGAGCAATGACTATTTCCCCAAGCTCTATCACATTTTCACTTTTAAAGGGCCCGTGTCAGACAGAGAACAGGGTCTGTCATTGTGTGTCTCCAACAAAAAATACTTCTAACAAGCAGGTGAAACAAATGTTTCATACAGCAGATCAAAGACTATTGCAAATAAATAAAATGATGATGGGAAATGACTTTCAATAACTTCAAAAATTAATAAGCATAAAAACCTCTAGGTTCAAATATTCAAGTCCTGTACAAATGAGTTAAAATGAACTCACTCTGATTTTTTACCAAGCCTTTATATTCTGGTATTATTTTGCAAAAAAATAATAATAAAAAAAATTCCTTTTTGAACAACAAAAGAGATTTTCTGCTATTGAATGTTTAAAATATGTATTGGTCTTACAAAGTAATGTAAATATTATTACAAAGCATTAATTTTTCTTTTGAAAGATAAATACTTATTTTGATGAAACTTGAAGAATTATATTTTTTCTTTTTTTTGTATTGATTCTCTTTTAAATATGACTCTACTGCTAGAAATATTTCAATCTAGAATCGGACTATTGTACTTTTAAGGTTCAATGATATAGAGATAAAGATCCATCCATCACTGTCCAATATATTCTTATATCCCAGGCAATAAAACAAAAACTTTAAGAAAATAAATGTATAATAATTCAATTTAATATGCATTCAAGGCACCAACCACTGGAAAAGCACTTCACAAGGTAATATGAGAAATTCACAAAAAAGCAAGAGTTGTCTCCAAGTGGAGTTTATAGCCTACTGGGGTAGAGGCACTAGTTCATTCGTAAGTAATCTAGCCTAAGTGAAAGAGGAGAGCAAAGCCAGAATGGAAGTGCAATCCATTGCTTTAGAAGAAAAGAACTAAATGTAGACAAAATCATCAAATAAAATGATTCAGAGTTTTTATTTAAGGTCCATTTTTTTCTTCATAATTTTACATTTGGTGTTTTATTTCTGTCTGGTATATTTATATGTACATAAAAACACACATATTTATATGCATAGTTATATGCTCTGGTATATTTTTATATATGAACCAAACTACTTTTTTTCAATCTTACTATAGATCTTCCTACTTTCTTTTAGAAATAATTTCTTCTGTCACAGGTATTTTGTAGATAAGTGGCTTGCCTTGTTCAAATGACTGAGAAACAATTTTTCTCGCACCTTGCTCAGGAACATGAACAAACAGCAAATGTTTTTGCCAAGCTTCCTTCATGCCGGGAAACAGTAAACAAATGTTTTAGTATTAAGGCATCAACTCCTCCAAAGGAGAAAAGAAGAACAAATTAAAGAAATGACAGTGGTATATTTCAGGATTGCACTGAAGATCTGGATTTAATGTAACTATTATCCAGTGTATAATCTCAGGCAATACTAAACTGTCGGAACCTCAATTTCCACACATAAAAATGAGGATTCAACCATCTACCCACATGATAGAAATCACATCTAAAGAGTTATTGTCTAGCATGGCATGTAATAAACACACAATAGATGATGACATTGCTGGTGTTGTCCTTAACACTACTGTTGCAGTTGCAGAAAGCACTCCCCATTAAAAGAAAAAGAAAACCAGAAAATAGCCATTATCCAAGATGACTCCTCAATGACCCTGAGCAGTGAATCAGAGCTGACCTGGGAGACCAATACTATGTCATAAAAGTGATAAACTATGACTTCTTAGTTGAGGTCTAATGAATATTGCTGATTCTCCTTGAGCTTTGGATTGTTCACTCAGGGAGAATCAGCTATGCCATCTGGATATTTAAGCAGCCCTGTGCCATGGTCCACACTGGAGTAGTCTCCTACCAACAATCAGCATCAACTAGTCAGCATATGAGTAATGGCTTCATCTTGGAAGTGGACCCTCCATCTTCGGTCAAACTGACAAGTAAAGATGACTGTAGACTTAATTGAACCTCACTTCAACCTCATCAGAGGGTCCCAGTCACTGTCATTTAGATAAGCTGTTTTAAATTCCTCACTCACAGAAACCATTAGGTGATAAATGATTACTGTAGTTTTAAGTGATGAGGCTTTAGGATGATTTGTTATTCAGCAACATATAACTAATACAGTTATTGGCACTTGGAAGAGGTGTTTTATCATAACAAGAACCTAATTATATATAATAGGAGTGACTTTGGAACCAAATAGACATGGAAGTTACAAGGAACTTGAAGAAAGCATTACTGAAAGCCTAAAGAACTTCAAGAGACTTTTAGCATAAGCCAATGAACCCTGAGGAAACAGTCAGTGGGGGCTAAAGGAAAGAGAGAAAACTGATGGGCAGAAAATTCTTGTTAGTACACGTTAGAAAGTTAGAAACAATGATAACTACTTTAATACGAAATGTAGGCCTTTACCTAACGATGTTAGGAATCCAGCTAAGGAGAATTCTGCTTAGAGTGCTGAAGATCTATAATCCTTCTGGTAAAGTGGAATAGTACAGGGATAAGCCTAAGACAGTAACATAAAGGAAATGTTCAACATAAAGAAGATAGGACTTGTTGCAAATTTGCATCTTCTCCAGATGGCAAACAATACCAAAATTAAGAAGTGGCTTCTGGGCAAAAATCATTATCTGGGATGCTGGCAGGAAAACATGGTTTTAATAATGAAGCAAAGAGGTGACTAAAATCCTTTGGCGAGAATCCAAAAGTATATAAGGCACTGCTCGAAATAATTGTTAGACAATAAGGTTTCAAGAAAACTTAAGGCCATTATTCTTCCAAAGCTTAACTAGCAACTTCAACATGTAATAGAACAGCTGTGAATTTTAATATAGGTAGAAAAGTCCTGCAGTGTGGAGAGTGATGAAAACGACAGACACACCTAAAATGATGTGGAATGAGCTGCCTGAGGATAGAGTAAATTCTCTATCACCTGAGGATGACATCAACATGCCAGCAAAGCAAAATCATTAATAGTTAAAGAGAAAATCTAGAATAACCAAATAGGCACAGATACAAAGGAATGACCTCACATTATATGTGAAACTTAACTCAAAATAGATAACAGCTCTAAACTTAAGAGCCAAAACAATAAAACTCTTAAAAGAGTTTAGGCATAAATCTTCATAAATTTGAGTTAGACAGACTTCTTAGATATGACAACAATGGCATAAACAACAAAAGGAAAAATAAATTGGGTATTATCAAAATGTTAAATATTTTTGTTTCAAATGAGTCAATCAAGAAAGGGAAAAATCATCCACAGAATGGGGAGGGAAATTACATATCATATATTATGACATACTTGTATCACCATAAGGAACTTATACTGTCCCTTATCTTAATTTTACACAATAAGGGACTTTACACAATAGGGGACTTTTAAGAACTCTTAAAACTCAACAATAAAAACAATAATAAAAAGGCAACCCAATTTAAAATTGGGCAAAGGATATACAAGGACTGGTGTCTTTATTTTTTTTTAAAGATTTATTTATTCATGCATACAGGAACCTGGGTACAGGCCAGATGTGCAGCAGGGCCAGAGAATTCACCAGTGACAGAGTGGGGAACAGAACAGGCAGACTG
The DNA here is from genome assembly GCF_014898055.3 of Talpa occidentalis. Classification (NCBI taxonomy): domain Eukaryota; kingdom Metazoa; phylum Chordata; class Mammalia; order Eulipotyphla; family Talpidae; genus Talpa; species Talpa occidentalis. The sequence continues at coordinate 47,502,089 of NW_023604861.1, read as the reverse complement.
ACTGAAATACACTGCTGAGGGAAGCATCGGGTGAGACAAGAGAGGTCTGCGTGCCATGCAGGATTCTCCCTGGCCAGCCAGGATCACACCCACGCCGCAGAGGCTGCGGACAGTTTCACAGCAATGTGCTCGACCGCCTGTGTCACCAACGGAGGCCCAGGACTGGTGTCTTTATATGAAGAAGACATCATATAAACAGCCAATAGTATGTATGTTTTCCAACAGGCAAATGAGCATATGCTCAATATTAACAGTCACTGAGGCCACGCAAATCAAAATCACAAGCAGATAATGCTACACATCAAGAGAATGGTATAATAAAACAGCAGGTGATAACACATGTGGGAAGACTGCAGGGGAAGTAAAAGCCTTTAAGCACTAAAAGTGGTAACAGGAAATGGCACAACCACGTTGGAATATAGTCTGATGATTCCTCATAATGTTAAATACAGAGTTACCTACCATAAGACTCAGATATTCCCTCTCTTGATATATACCCAAGAGAAATTTTTACAAATTGTACACAAATGATCACAGTAGCATTATTGGTAATAAACAAGAAGTTACCAAAGAATCCCATATGTCCATCAACTAATGAATTTATAAATTAATCATGAGACACCCGTGCAATGGAATATTATTCAGCACTAAAAAAGGGAACTGCGATGGATTGTATTGTGGTCCCCAAAAACGTATATGCTAAAGTTCTAACCCTCAATATGACTATAATGGAGAAGTACCTTCAAGGAGGGAATTAAGATAAATAAGGTCCTAAAGATGGGGCTCTGATAGGACTGGTGTGCTTATTCAAAAAGGAAGAGCTAGCAGAGAGAACACATGTTTTCTCTTCACCAGTACAGAAAGAACAAAAAGTTACCAAAGAATCCCAAATGTCCATCAACTGAAAAGTTTGATGGAGCCATGCAAGAAGGTGGCCACCAGCAAACTGAAGAAAGATGCCTCACCAAATACCAATTCTGCCACCACTTTAATCTTAGACTTTCAGCCTTCAAAACTGTGAAACAGTAAATTTGCTCTTTACATCATCTAGTTCATGGTATTTGATTCTGAGAGCCCAAGCTCACTAATGCAGGACTGAAGTGTTGATACATGCATGCATTGGAAGAACTCTGAAAAGACGATTAAGGCAAGCGAAAAAAGCCAGACATATGTTATATGAGTCCATTATATAAAAATCCAGAATAGGCAAATCTATAGAAAATGGAAGTAGAAGAGTTGTTGCCAGGATCTGGGGTGGGGAAAATGATGCAAACTTAATAATGAGTACAGGGTTTCTTTCTTTTTGAAACAAAAGAGTCATGAAAATGTTCTACAATTGACACTGGTGATGACGCCACAATTCTGTATCAGACTATACTCATTGAATTTACTCTTTAAAATGGGTTTGTGTGTGTGAATTACACGTGGTACTTGAATTATACTATATGGTATTTGAATTATATTGCAAAACAGCTGTCACTTAAGAGAGAGAAAGACAGAGACAGAGAGCACTAAGGCTAGTTAGCTATTTAACTAAACCTGAAAGGAATATAAAAGCAGAAATCAGGCAGATGGCTAGATCAGCCTTTCTTAACCCAAAAGACAGATGACTAAAATAAAAGTTTTTGAAGAGTCAGCCAGTAGCATAGCCACTAAAACTAACATGGAGGGTCAGAAACTGAAAACTGTCTAAAGGAGAGTGAAAATGAAGAGGAGGAAATGAGGAGGAGGAGGAGGAAGAAAAGGAGACAAGAATTGCAGAGCTTCTGGCTCCACTCAGCTGCCTGAGTGACCGGACAACACGGGAGTCACACTAGTTCTAACAAAATAGAAATAAATGAGGCCCAGCTCCCGCTAACACTGACAGCAGACACACAGACAATTCCAATAAAACATGCTGAATGGCATGACAGAGAAATGAACCCTGAGCTGTGTGAGCACAGAAAGGAGTGTGGGGGGCTTTGCCTAGCGTGGGCTGACCAAGAATGTGCTCTTGGAAGAGGTTAACTTGAGCTGGCTCATAGAGGATAAACAGGATCAAGTGGAGTTAAGAATAGAGAAGGGAATTTCCTGGAGGAATCAGCTTATTGCCTGAGTAGCACGGGGAGAGCCAGGTCTGGTGGTGAAGAGGTCGGCTGGAAGAACTCAACTGATACTTAGGAGCTTGGTTTTTCTCCCTCCCAACAGCAATGCAGAGCCAATAAAGAATGTTAAAGGAAGGCAAATATGGTTCTATTTGTGGCGTGGAGGATGGGCTGAAGAGAGGCAGAACTGGTGGTAAGGAAATCCAGTGGGACCCAGCAGGTAAGAAGTTCTGAGAGCAGGGATGGAATAAGGTGGATATATGCAAGTTACAAAATCAGCAAGTCGTGCTGATTGATTAATTCTAGGGTGGGGTGTGAGAAAAGAGTAAGCCTCCTTGTTATAGGAACAAGAAACAGCCTATAAAGATGAATAATCTGCAAAGGAACCATGATCATTGCGCCACTGAGATCACACACACAGAAATAAAACAATCAGTTGGGACTTTAGAAAAATTCTTTCACTTCAAAAAGAATCTAAGCAAATTTTGGTCAGAAAACTATAAACCAAAGACATTCTGCAGGGGTGAGGGAGGGAGTAGGATCAAAATAGGGGTGGGAAGAACACAAAAGACTTTAGTGATGATGCATGGGTAAAATGGAGGTGGGAATTTCACAGGGACTACACCTGAGAGAAGAAAGCAAACATTGTACAAAAATGAAGAATAATGTAAAAAATATATAAAAGAAAAAACAAACAAACCAATAAAACCTTATAGATGCCTCTCCTGCAGAGTGGTTGAACAGTGAGTCACTCCCTGTGATCAGCAAGTAAACCCCAGCAAGCCACATACTGATGACTAGCAAGTGGATACCAGAGGCCTGAGTGGATCAGTCAGCCTAGTGGCTTAGATTCTAACTGTATGTGAAAACTCTATTTAGCAAAGGTAAAGGGAAAAGCACCAAAAAAGGCTCAGCTAACATTACTACCAGTGTGTTTATAACCTATGAATCATGAGCAGAAGAAAAATTAATTGTGGTGGCTAACTGGCATTTATTATACAGGACAAAAGGGAAATATGAAAGTTGCTGTCTTGTTAATATTTTTGGAGTTATGAGGATTTGGTCAATGGTAAAAAAATTACTATGCTATATGAGCAAAAATCTGCAAAATAAAATAAAGCTATTTATGCAATGTGTCTCATTAATTACAGTCCAAATATTGAGATTTATTTCTTACTATAATTGAAAAACAGAGATTAAGTATTTAGAATAACTGTGACCTGTTTAGATCTTGTCTGTCACCTTAAGTGATTATATTGAATCCAGAGATTCACAAATATCTGGCGATGTGTTTTTCCATTGCATTAGAATAAAATCACCACTAAGGAGAATTAACCTGTCTATACATATTTAGTCGGTGTGTAAAGGAAAGAAAGTGTTGGTGTAAGAGAAGGGATTTGGAAAGGGATGTGTTCGGGAACAGGAATAAAAGCGTACACAGACAGAAGGATATTAGCAGGAGGTATAAGTAATGTAAATACTACAAAATGTCACTATTGTTGCTGAACAGATTTGCTTATAAACAGAAACTGGGGGCCTCCCTGGTGGCACAAAGGGTTAAGACACAACCTGTGAAGCTGTCTGCAGCCTCTGCAGCATGAGTTCGATCCCTGGCCTGGAAGCTACCCACATGGCACAGCAGATCTTTCCTGACTCTCCAGCTGCTCCCTTCATCAGTGTATTTCAGTCATTCTGCCTGTCCTGTTCCCCACTCTGATGAATCCTCTCACCCTCCCACACACACACCTCTGGCCTGTACCCTATTCTTGTATGCATAAATAAATAAATCTTGAAAAAAAAAACAGAAGCTGTTTAAAGGTATGTCAACTTCAGGAGAATTTGTAGTAGCAGAATCAGCAGAATTAGTAAGATATTTTTAACTGATTCTAAATCTACTCATGCTACTATATTATACATGTGGATTGATAAAGTCTTGGGATCCTATTTATATTAATGATTCTCAGGGAAATCATCAGAGTCTCAAAGCTAATCAAAAGTAATAATATTTTTATGAGCAAATGCAGTTCAATCATCTATTTTCTGATAAATAGCTTTAGCATTTCAAAATAGAAGAAAAATTAAAGCACTTTATTTGCTAAGGAAAAACTCAGAAAAGTATAATATGATCAAATAATACGTCTTTTCCATAGAGTGCATTGAAAACCACAGTCCTTATAATGTTTTCACAGAACTGATGAAACAGATACATTTACAATACTGAACATCACACTAAGAGATACTGATATCAACACTGACTAGATTTTAAGTAGAAAAGGAGACTACTAGCTGGTACTAGACAAAATAGGATATTTTTTACTCATTTTTTAATAAAGCTTTTTAAAATTTATTTATGCATACAAGAACTGGGGTACAGGGACTCCCTGGTGGCGCAGGTGGATGAGCACAGTGCTGTGAAGCTGTCCGCAGCCTCTGCAGTGCCAGTTCGATCCCTGCCGGCTGTGTAGCAACCCACATGGTGAGGCAGACCTCTCCTGTCTCGCCCGCTGCTCCCCTCAGCAGTGTATTTTGGTCATTCTACCTGTTCTGTTCCCCACTCTGTCTCTGGTGAATCCTCTCACCCTCCCGCGCATCTGGCCTGTACCCCTGGTTCTTTTTTTTTTAATGTCTAATTTTTTTTTAAAGATTTTAGGGGAGCAGCGGGCAAGACAGGAGAGGTCTGCTGCGCCATGTGGGATTCTCCCTGGCCAGCCGGGATCAAAACCACGCTGCAGAGGCTGCGGACAGCTTCACAGCCCTGCGCTCAACTGCCTGCACCCCCAGGGGAGGCTCTATTTTTACTAATTTTTTAAGAGCTTTCTCTCTAATTTAAAATTGGTGAAACTAAATTTTAAGAAGTATGACTAATTAAAAAAAAACATTTACTGAGTTCCTTCTATTAAGCACTGTACATGTTTGAACCTTAAACACTAGAGAGAAAAGAGACTGGTACTTATTGAGGCAGATATTTCAACAATTTGTGGAACACAGAATGCAGGTGGAGGCCCCTGGCTGACAGGCAGGGGAGGGCAGATGCTTTTGCATCTGCTGCAGTAGAGGAAAAGCCTACTCAGAGCACTCCATGCAGGCATGTAGTGTCCAGTAACCAAGTATTTATTTTCCACCTCCCCGCTGCTCACCACGCCCCAGGGGGAGAGGAGATAGACTTCTAGAGAGTTGGAGGAAGTTCAGCCAAATCGGTAAGAGTGAAGGATCATAGGATAAAACAAACAACAAAAACTAAGGAAAACAAAGAGAAAAATGATCCCTGAGGATATAGAGAAAACTCAAACAAGAAAACATATCCAAAAAAAAAAAAAATCTCTAATTCATATCCTCAGAGAAATTTGGGAAGATATTGCAACAATAAAATAAAGAACAATATGCTATGAAAAAGGCCATCAGACCTATGAAAGCATTCTTGGAAATTAAAAACCACCAAAATAACAATTCAACAGAATCATTAGAAAGTAAGTCCATACGGGTGATGTGGTGGTGGGTGTAGTGTGGTAACCCAACTGAGGATATGTGAACCTAATTCCCTAAGTCATATAGAGTGTTATAAACCAATGCTATTTCAATAAAGAAGTAAGAAAGTAAATCCAATAGGATCAAATGGAGGAGGAAAGCATGAGGTAAGAAAAAAAAGAAAAAGAAAAAGTGGACACTTTGGAGACGCAAATACCAAATAATAGCAATTCCACAAAGAAAGAGAAAGACAAAATAACAAATTAGAAGTTCAGGTGATTGCCCAATGCTGAAAGGAAACACAAATCCAAACTGAGAGCTTAATAAGTACTAAGCAAGATCAATTTCTCTCTTTCTCTCCCTCTCCTTTTTGAGTCTCTCTGTCTCTATTTACTTTTTCTTTTTCTCTCTCTCACACATGCACAGATAGCTACACACCTGTATATTTTTAAAACACTAAGGACTTGAGAAGATTCTCAAGCTTTAAGGTGTCCTACAAAAGAATATTTCTCAGACTTGAATCATGGGTGTGTGCAGGTGAAGGTGGGGGAGCAACACTGAAAATCCTTGTTTTGAAAAAAAATCATTTTCAATCTAGAAACTTATTCACTCCAGTAAATACAGGCTAAAGACAGTTTCAAGAATTGCAAAAGTCTGCATTTGCTTTCCTTAAAATATCTTAGAAAATAACTCAAGATATATATACTCCAGCAAAATAAACAAGGTGACCCAAGAGGAGGAACACCTGGATCAGTCCCTGGAGAAAAAAAAAATAAAGGGAAATTCTAGAAAGACTACATCTAGCTGAGAAAGCAACCAGAAACTGTAAGATCAAAATTCCAGAGGGAAGCACAAGCACCAGTACAAAAAAAGGCAGAAAGGAAAGTCTCTTCAACAAATGGTGGAAAACTGGACAGCCACATGCAGCCACATGCAGTAAAATGAATCTAGACCACACTTTTATAAAATTTACTTAAAATGGAATAAAAGCTTGGAGGGGGGCCTCCCCTGGTGGCACAGCGGTTGAGCTCTGGGCTGCGAAGCTGCCCGCAGTGTCTGCAGCGCTGGTTCAATCCCTGGCCACTGGCGAGGGTCCCATGTAGTGTGCAGACCTCTCCTGTCGCGCCCACTGCTCCCCTCAGCAGTGTATTTCATCCGTCTGCCTGTTCTGTTCCCGCTCTGGCTCTGGTGAATTCTCTCACCCTCCCGTGCTTCTGACTATACCCAGTACTTGTATAAATAAATAAATCAATCTTAAACAAAAAAAAAAAAAAAGCTTGGAGGTTAGACTGGAAATTAGACCGGAAACCATAAAATACATAGGAGAAAACATGCAAAATACTCTATGACTTTGACTTCAGGGATGACTTTGAGTCTCAACACCAATGGCAATGAACACAAAAGAAAAATAAATAAATGGGACTTTATCAAACTAAAAAACTAATGAACAGTTTGAGAAGTTGCCATTGAAATGAAAAGACATGCTACCAAAATGAAGAATATTTGCACATCATGTATCTGACAAGATAAGGCTAAGGTATCCAAGATTACAAAGAGCTCACAGAACACAACAAAAAGGAAACAAAAGACCAAATCAAAACTTGGAAGGAAGACATAAATAGGCTCTTCTTCCAAAAAGACACAAAAATGGCCAACAGGCACATGAAAAAAATGTTCAATATCACTTATCATCAGAGAAATGAAAATCAAAACCACAAGACACCATCGCACACCTGTGAGAATGGCCCACATCCAAATACCAGAAATAACTAGTGTTGGCAAAAATATGGAAATAAAGAACCCTTGTGCACCATTGGCAGGAATGTAGCCTGGCCCAGCCTCTATGACAAACAACATGGAGGTTTCTGAAAATATTAAAAATAGATAGACCCTATGATCCAGCAATTTCATGCCTTGGTATGTGTATCCAAAAAATGCAAAAATTCTAATTGGAAGGGATCTATGCACACATATGTTCATTGCAGCACCAATTACAACAGTTAATTTATGGAGATTACTTAAGTGCCCAACAACAGATGAGTAGAACATGTGGTACATATACACAGTGGAATATTACGCAGCTATTAAAGAGATGAAATCTTACAATTTATGAAGACATGCATGGAAGTGAAGGGGGGATTAGGATAAGTGAAATAAGTCAGTGAAGAAAGACAAATATTGGGTGATTTCACTCATATGTGGAATATAAATAAACAAAACAAAACTAAACCAAAACAAACACTAGAATTATGACTACAGAATTGAGGCTACTAGATGGGGAGGGTAGAGGTGGAGACAGAGGGGAAAGGGCTAATGGTCTATGCTGAAGAACTTTAGGTGCTTAGGTGGTAAGTGTGGGATGGCAACATAGATCGGAAGAGGTAAGAACCTATTCCCCTAAATTATATAAAGCCTTGTAAAGCAATGGTACCTCAATAAACGCAAACAAATTCAGGACACAGTGGGCATCCAGTGGGCATGAGTCTATTCTTCACTCCGGTTTGACGTTCTACTTTCTCAAACCACTCACTCCTTTCCTACTTCTGAACCTGTGCTTTAAAATGTGTAAAGATAAATATTTGGCCCCTTTTTATATTATATAAAATCTAGGAAAACAAGCTTTATGATAACAGCTCGTGCACAATGAAAAACCAGACAGACATGTGAAATTCATATTGATCAAGGTCAAAAATAACAGGATAACAAATATCTAGATAGCCTCAACTTCACTATTATTTTAAAAGGCAAACAGATGGCTCAGCTAATCACAAGGACTCACCCTTCAGCTGAGTCCCAGAATTTGGGGTGGGTTCTTGTCTGTTGTCTGTCACTGAGCTAGACCTGACTTTACTCTTCCTTGCTTTCTATTCTTTAATAATTTTCCCTTATCTATTCTCATATGAACTTGATTCATGGGGTCAAGGAGTTAATCAAATTCACTTCCTAAAACCCACCTACATACTTCTCTCCAACACCCCCCAGTTCCCAACACACAGACACACACACACACACACAAAAAAAAAAACCCACGACATCAGATGGGCTATCATTTTGGGTAGACAGTAACAACCTCAGAAAGGGTCTTGTCGCCAATCCTTTTTACCTCACCCCATCCCACTGCTGACCCTAGATCCATTCTCCAAACTTCACTCCAAATGGTATTTTTTAAAATGAAATATGGTCATATTATTCCCCAGTTTAATACCATTTAATGAATCATCTTGCTCTTAGGTTAAATGTTAAAATAACAGTTTGCTTGACCATCACAACCTTCTGCCTATTCTCTCATCCTTCCCCTCACACTCTATATTGCTGTTACACCATCTTCCCATGCACTATGGCCTCTGCCTGAAATACCCTTTCTTCCATTCCTGCCATTTCCTCATCCCTTTTTTCCAAGCTCCAAATCTTTTGTTTTTCACGCTACATCTTAGAAACTTTTCTGGGCCTTCACTACAGGATAGATTCCCCTCTGTTTACCTGAACTCAAAGACTTCGCCATCACAGAATTCAATCATACTGTACAGTGACTGTAGTACCCCAGGTGCCAAAGGAAATCTGACATATAGTAGGTGCTCAATAAATATTTATAAAATATATGAACAATGTTTAGCTAAATAAAAAGAAAAAAAATAGTTGTTAGCTGGTGCTCAAGCCTAGAATCACAGAAGCTGCCTATGTCTGGACTGACGATACTTGAATTTTTAATAAATTCCTCCAGGGCTTTATTGGCATGCTTGATTTCAATGAAAGCAAGCCAAAGAAAAGAGAGCTTTGGGAGCACAATGAGAATAAAGTCATTGTCAACGTCTATTTCAACAGCATAGAGGAATGAGTAACAGTGAAAGAGGTAAGACAAAAGAACAAATTGTAGGTTCCTCTACACCCTGAAAGATAAATTTCAAGGTCATCCAAGGTCATTAGACACAAAGGGAATGGCAATATGGCTGTGCGGCTGTGCTCTCTTTTACCATCTGAGTAACCCATCAGTTTGTACTAAGGGAACAATTTCCCATCTGATTTAATCCTTTGGTAGATTCTACAGTTTTTGTAAAATTAAAACAGCGGTAAAAATAGTAAAGTGTCACTTAGGTGATGTCAGTTATACTGTTCTCATTCTTAGCATAGGAACCAACACTTCACCCACTCTGTTTTTTATTATTCCTCATCTCCTTTGTCTTAAAAGAATCAATGCTTTTCACCTATTACAAGGTTCACCCTTGGGATCCTGAACATGTCATCTTCCACCTTTCTGGGGATTCTGTTCTAACAGTTAACGACCACTACACCCTTCAGCTTCTCTCCACAGGCCACTCTTTCCCTCATTTCAAACAAGTTCCAACATCTCCCACCACACTCTAAAACAAAACAAAACAAAACTAGACCCTGCTCCCACTCCAATTAGTACCTGTGGCTCTTATTGGTACATTTTTAGAATAGCAGTCTATTCTCTTTGCTTTCACTGTTCATTCATTTTTCAACCTACTAATATGTGACTTCCACCCCCACATTGTACTAAAATTGCTCATTCAAAACTAGGTCGCCAACTGCTTCCTAATTTCCAATTCCAAAAGAATCTTTGCATTTTTATTGTGCTTTCTCCTGAGATGCAGTTTTGACCATTTTCTGCTTTGGAAACTCCCTCTTACTTAAGACTCAAATGCTACATTTTCCTGGTACTTCCCCCACCTCCCCCACAGTTTTTCTCTTGTAAACATCTTTCTTTAGTTATGCCTTAGATGTGGGTATAAAGTTACTTTCCTGGCATTTTCTTTACCCTACCTTCTCTCTCTTTCTCCCTGAATCTACTCATCAATTTTCATGACTTCAACTCACATCTAAGAGGTAATGACCCCCACATTTATATCTTTCACTTAGACTTCTCTCCTGTTGAAAATGTTTATCTAAACATCCCTAGGAACCTCAAACTCTGCACGTGTTAAATAGCTATCTACACATCCCACCAATCCTACAAAACATACCCCATTGTGTTTCCTACTGAGTTACTAGTCCCTCTGAGGGGTCCAAATCACCCAAAATAACCACCTCTTTCTGATAAGTATATATTCATCTCTTACCCTTTCTCAACCTAGCAAATTCCTATTTATGCATCAAGATTCAGCTCATCTCACTTAATTTAGAATATCTTTAATCCCTCTCTGCCCAAGCTAAATTGTATCTCCCTCCTCTTGTGTATTCTGCATATATCTCTAAGAAGTACTTCTCTCTTGCTATTGTAATTGCTAAGTTATCTCTCTGTATTCCTACAAAGTAATGGGCTATATAATCTATGCATCCTAAATACACAGACAAGTACCTAGTCTATAATAGATCCTCAGAAAATCTATGATGAATAGCTGAATAAATAATATAGTTAATGAAGGATTAAGGGAATGGATCCAATCATTTCAAAGGTTGGAGATTCTCTTAAAAGCAGTCAATCCACAAACTAAAGCCCATAGGCTAGCTATTTATTTTGGTAAGAAGTGTTTCACTGGAACACAGCCACATTCATTCATTTGCTTATTATATGTAGTTGTTTTTGCATAACAACTGCAGGGGTCAATACCTGTAACAGAGACTGTTTATTCTCCTGAGCTTAAAATAATTTCTAGGATCCTTAGTTTACCCACCCCTGCTCCAAAAGATCTCAGGATCTTATCACTTTTCAAAAATAAGAAAAACAACAATAAATACTGCTACCCCCACTGCTATGAACATTTATTCAATGGACAATGATGTTACAAACTATACATGCAGTAGGTTCAGAGATAATAAACATGTAGGAGCAAAATAAGATCACTACAGACCATGATAAAAACAGTGAAGAAAACAAACAGGATAGTGTTAGAAGTTCCCAGTTGCAAAGGGGTCACCATAGAGGGTGATCTCTGTGGGGCAGTGACACATATATTGAAATTTAAAGGTGGAGACAGAACCAGCCTTGGCATGTTGGAAGTACATTACAGAAGACACGGCAGGGACGCAGGACTATTGGTCAGAGAGCAGCATGCCTGAGGAACCAAGCGGACGCCAGAGTAGATGATGTGCAATGAAAAGTGAGAAAAGGATGCAAATAGTTGGAAAGAAGAGGCAGGAGGATCCCTGGCCCTGGAGGCCTTTGAGGCACTTAGATTCATTGATTATATTGTGAATGCCAGGTGCTATATAGAACATTTCCATCCAATTCTTTCAACAATCTTATATTTTAGGTTCTGGTATTATTCTTGTTTTAGAAATGAGAGAACTGAGAAACACAGAGAAGTGTAGACTGAGTTATGAAAAGAGAATCTGGGTTGAGAACCTGGGCCTGTCTGACTCCAAACAGGATACTGACCAATAGACTCCACAGCCTCCCCATCTGCTCTCCTCACTCCCTGTAGTTAAATCTCATCGTGATCACAAAGGCAATATAAGGCATTATAAAAATATGAAAAAGTCAAAAGCCATGATTACCTCATGTTTATACTGTGATAGTGGTTTCCTTGGTCTTGCGGTCTCCCAACCATTACATTACATATCCATACTACTACTTATAATGTCTCTTCAAAAATCAAAATTATGTTAATTCTCTATTTAAAAATCTAAAGATTTCTAATTCCTTATTAAAAAAATAATTCCAAACTTACCTTGGCAGAGTAAGTCCACCCCACACTGGCCCACCCTACTCATCTGGTTGTTTCTGGGGACACCCACAGAATGATTCCCTTTTTCCTAAGAAGCCACTGTTAACCTCATTCCTGCCATGTTTATCCTGCATGGACCTCACTTTTCACCTTGTTTATCTCATGAGCTTTTATAAACCCAGCTCCCAGCTCATTCCCTAATTGTCAATTCAAGATAAGCTGCAGCCTAACCTTCTTCCCCTCCAACAATGCCAGCAAAAAACAGAGCTTTGCTCAGAGCCAGAGCAGGAGCACATGTGCTGGATGCATGAGTGTTTCACCAGGTTGCCCTGGTGATAGAAAGTGAAAAAGTAGAGAAGTTCTCTCTACTATTTAGGGTATTAAAATATTCTACAGTACTAATGCTTCCATAAACTAAATTCATTAAAAATTGAAACCAGTACGCTAACATAAGTCAAAAATTCAGAATTGTAAGCTTTGACACACACTGTAAAGGTAAACATTATACTGAAAAAGGATGCTGTCACTGTAGAATTCTTACTTTAGAAATAATCGGATATATGCTCCCATTTTGCTAAATTTTTCACATTGTCATGACTATTCATACTTTTCAACAAATATTAACTCCGCTTGTATTTTAAATTGGTCCAATCAAGTTTACTTCCTTTCAAGATATGCTATATTAACTTATTTACATACATTCTAAAAGTTAGTAGGATTCACCATACTACTTTAAATAAGAATTGCCAAAGAGGAAAATTTATACTGTATGCTGAATTATAAAATAAAATTCATTTTAATAAGAATTCATAACAAAACTGAACATAAACTGGAAAAATTATCCCAACTTTTCTTCCAACTGAATTTCTCTGGTTACTTACAGAATGGAATATTTCCATTTTATGTTTAAAAACTTCTATTCTGATACTTAAACTACGCCCATTAAAAAACATTAATTTGTTCAGGCTGCACTGGCTGACGCCAAAACATCACACTTTCAGCAACACTGGGTATACAAATTAAATTCGGATATGCTGCACACTGTATAGGTTAACATTTTTATATAGTCTTCCAGGCCACGAGAGATGTATCCTTACTTTATAAAACAAAGATACAACCGTATAGTAAGTTTTAACATAGGAGATTAAAGGATGTGTCTGGGGAGAGGGATCAAAACCAGAGAGGGACGAGCACAAGGGACTATGGGGTGTGCACGGGTGAGTTGGTGGTGGGATTTTATATTTGAGAGGCAAACGCATACATTATACAAAAATGAACAATGATGTAAAAATATATATAAACAAATAGGTAATAAATTTAAAAAAAACAGAACTTGAAAACTTAGACACCGTGAGCTCAACTCTCTGCTCTGTAACTTATAAGCTGCAAGTTTCAGGACAAGTGATTTGACCTAAATTTCATTCCCTTCACTTACAATACAAAAATAACAGTAGAGTCTAAATCGTGGTAGGTACAACAGGTATTATATAACTCCACCCACATGTATGCTGTCACAGCAAAATGCATGAATATTCACACAAAGCAGAATGAGTAAAAATACAAATATTCATGATATTTCAGGTCAGCTATTGCCATCAAATGAATTATAAAAACCCTTTATTTCCACAAATGGCCAACAGGCATATGAAAAAATGTTCAACATCACTTGTAATCAGGGAAATGCAAATCAAAACTACCATGAGATACCATCTCACACCAGTGAGAATGGCACATATTAAAAAAACTAGCAACAACAAATGTTGGCGAGGGTGTGGAGAAAAAGGAACTCTCCTGCACTGTTGGTGGGAGTGCAAACTGGTCCAACCACTATGGAGAGCTGTGTGGAGATTTCTGGACCTACTAAACATAGAGCTTCCATATGATCCAGCAATTTCACTCCTAGGTATTTACCCAAAGGACACAGAAACATCAATTCCAAAGAACACCTGCACCCCTATGTTTATAGCAGCACTATTTACAATAGCTAAGCTATGGAAGCAACCCAAATGCCCAAAAATACATGACTGGATCAAGAAGATATGGTACATATATACAATGGAATATGACTCAGCAATCAAAAAAGATAAACACATGCGGTTTGCAGCAACATGGATGGAGCTAGAAGGGATCATGCTCAGCGAAATAAGCCAGAAAGAAAAAAGAAAATACCAGATGGTCTCACTCATAGCAGGAATTTAGAAAACTTAAATAAGAGACCAGGAAACAGACTAATCAATACAAAATAAAAATAAAAATCAACAAGCAACTATAAACCAGAGACACACTACAGGGGAAGGGGGGGAAGGAGGGGTGGAGAAAGGAAGGACTAGAATCAAAATAATGGGGGGTGCAACTGTATGGGGAATATAACCAAAATGAAAATGCATACATTGTGCAAAGATGAAAAAAGATGTAAGAATTATATAAAATAAAATATTAAAAAAAAACTATTTCCATAGCTTTTTGAAACTCAGAATTCTAAGACTTGGGATTTAAGGCTATCAGCTATACTTCCTTATTTTTAAATTAATGGTGTATGCCCTTTTGTCATTAATCTATTATAATCTTGATGTTTTTCTCATTTATTTAATTGAGTGCTGAAAAACACAGAGCAGTTAATTTTGGTCCACATTATTGGTCCACATTACTGTGATTTGGGATAACATAGTAAATGTGCAATAAGTGATTGTTGAACAAATAAGTGAAATTTTCTTTTCTCCACATCTTTCTGAATTCTAGCCTTGGGTGAACTTCACTCCCTGCTGCTGGATGATTTCTTGTAGTGATGGAACAAAATGAGTTTTTCCTCACAGAGGTGTCAGCAGGAAGGTAAGACAGTGGTGGGCATTTAGACTAGTATAGAATCTTAGATATCTGGTTTCTTTCTTATTCCAGAAGGATAGAATGCAGATATTTCCCTTCATTTCTGGGAGAGTTTGAAAGTTAAAACCTCCTAACACTTGAATTAAGAGAAACTATTACTAATTTTTCTTGTTGTTGTTGGATAACAACTTGGCTCCAATAAATAGTGAACCCTGTAAAATAAAAAGAAAATAGCATTTGAGAAGGAAGGGAGTATCTCCGAGGGGAAAAAAAGAAAAATGGAAGGATCTCTGCAGAAAGAAAAGAAATGAATTAGTGAGGTGTACTGCCAGAGGTGGTCCTGGGAGCTCTAGCAAAGTTACCCCAAAAGGGAGAAGACCAGCTGCCCAATAAAAGTCAAGTGAGTGAGCAAGAAAATTGACACTGGTCTTGCTGAACAGGAGCCAGGTCCCTTGTCTCCAAAATAAGAACTACTCATGGTCTGTCCCAGACCTGTGCCAGGTGATCCAACAGCACTAAGAAAGGATGTACAGTCTTCAGTGTCCTGTAGAGGTGACAGCCACATTGTCACAAGACACTACTGGGTCCCCAGTGATTACTCATGTGGACACCATTTCTTCCTAAACTAAGACACCCAAAAGCACAAGAAAAAGGATTGGGGTTCTGAAGCAGTGGGAATAGGGGTGGCTCACATGTACTTCTGAAGACTGAACTGAACTTTGAATAAAAGTGTCACCCTCATCGCAATGAACATATATAACTTGGCCTCTATAGAAGCTCAAGTTCCCCTAATTTGCTGGGCAGCAAATTATGCAAGTGGTATTCTTAAAAAAACTCACATTGAGCCTCCCCTGGTGGCGCAGTGGTTGAGCGCTGGGCTGTAAAGCTGCCCGCAACCTCTGCAGTGCCGGTTCGGTTTGATCCCTGGCTGCCGGTGAGGGTCCCACATGGAGCGACAGATCTTTCCTGCAGAGCCCATTGCTCCCCTCAGAAGTGTATTTTGTCATCTGCCTGTTCTGCTCCCCGCTCTGGCTCTGGTGAATTCTCTCACCCTTCTGCACTTCTGACTACGCCCAGTGCTTGCATAAATAAATAAAAAAAAATCTTTTTAAAAAAAAAAAAAAACCTCACATTACTCAAAAATTGACTATCGTAAGATGAGTCCTAAGTATGTTTATTTTCAAGAACCTGAAGTTTTCCCAAAAACTGTACATAAGGTAAAACAATCAATATGTGTTAAGTCATACTATTTCAAAAGCACATAATCCAAGTTCATATCAAATTTATAACTTACTGATGTAGGGGAAGGTGAAGTAGTATCGAAAGGCAATGGCATAAAGGAAAAATCAAAATCAACAAGTAACTATAAACCAGAGACACACTACGGGGGGAGGAGAGGAGGGGTTAGGGACAAAATAAGGGGGGGGGTGGGAACTGTATGGGGAATACAACCAAAATGAGAATGCACACATTGTGCAAAAATGAAAAATGATATAAGAATTACATAAAATAAAATTTAAAAAAAATCAAAAGGCAATGTCAGCCAAGCAAGGGGAGCATTATTGCTTTAAATACTAACCATCTGTTGACACTTTGACATCTGCCAGGTCTGTCCTTTGATCTGTTGCATTTTCCCATTGAGTGACTAAATGCGTTTAAACCCTAACATCCTATATTGACTCCTACCTTCCCTTACATGCTTCTCCTCACCTCTCTAAATAAAAACTCTATTCTGCTAGCTGCTCAGGCACCTGCTGTCACCTGTCATGGCTCTCTTGCCCTTGTGGCCGATGTCAGTCAGTCAGGAGCCTCTATGTCATCCACCTCTCACTCTCGCTCTTTCCTCCTGCCTGTTCTTCCTGCTTCAGGCTGTTACCCCTTAGAATGCGCTCTCAAAAGAGGAGTCTGCACTGCCCCAGCTACAAGCCAACGGTCTCCTCACTCAGAGTAACAGTCAAAACCTTACAATGGCTGTTAGATCTTATGCAATTCCCTAACCCCCAATGCCAGCCATCTCTCTATTCTCATTCCCTTCCTCTCCACTCACTTACTTTCTGCGAATGCCCCGGCCTTCCCACCAACTCAGTACCTTTGCACTGGCTCCCTCCTATGCCTGGAATGCTCTACCCCAGATATCCATATAGTTCTCTCTCTCACTTTCTTTGGGGAATTAGAGGTTATCTTTTCTACCCTATTTAAATTTTTAATGCCCCTCCTTTTTTCCAACCTTCTAGTCCCCTTTTCTGTTTAATTTTTGCAATACTATTAATTTATCCCAAATACATCATGTAATTTTTTTTTTTACTGACTTAAAAAAGAAGCTGCCCCCATTTTGAAATTTACAATCTGCTGGAGCAAGGGTTTTTGCCTTTTGTCACTGCTCTGTTGCCCACACCGGTGCTGACATGTAACATCCCTCAGTAACAATGGTTGAATGAGTTACTGAATCACATAATTAACTTGCAGCAGCTCTAATAATGACAGGTAGGGCCACCACAATGAACGAATATCATGGGAACTGTAAAATCAATTGATTTTTTTATAGGCATGCCTTTCTCAAAAATAAAACCTAACCATTATGATCATCAATAATTACCTGAATAAATGAGAATTCACCAAGTAATATAATTAGCCAGCCTTAGAAAAATGTTTGGCTATGCTTTATTTCAGTAATTATAGGTCAAATATCTATCCTAGGAAAACTGATAAGTATATACAAAGGTTTGTATTACAACACTATTTAAAATAATATAAAATAGGAAGAACCTGCTGCCAGCAGTAGGACAACATTAAATTCTGATATCATTCCCCATAGCCAGCCACTCTTCCCACTCTCTTAGAGTCTCCCTGAGGCACCTCTGTGCCATCCACATCACTATTCTGGATACAATTTCTCAAAACGTTATGTTCTTTGTTTTTATAAGATTAATCATAATTTGTAATTATTTATTTTTGTGTTTATTTTTTGCTGTAATTTTCATCTCTCAGGATGTAAGCTGCATAAAGGTGGGAGTTCTACTTTGTTTATGGCTATATTCTTCAGTTCACAATTCCTAGTATAGTACACACCAAAATTTATCAACTAAATAAATAAAACAGAATATTATGCTGCCATTAAAAATAGCTTTGAAATGTTTTGATGGACTAGGAAACACTTACAATATGGTATCAGTAGGAAAACAAAATTCACACTCAGTATTATTTCAACTACTAAAAATGCATAGAAAAAAATCTCAGAAGAAAAAAATCTATAATGTTAATACTAAAAAAGAGATATCACTACTATCTTCTTCATACTTTTCTGTTTCAAAATTTTTTATCTTGAGTATGTATTATTTCTGTAAGAAATTAATACATAAGACCTGCTCATGTAGAAACCACATGAGCAGAAAGGAGAGAGTAAAACAAAGAGGTAATGTTTAACGATGACACACCCCAGCTACTGCAAAACAGAAGGGCAGAAAGGCCATCTACAAGCAAACATAAGGTATTCAAGCTTGGTGAACAGAAGAGTGTATGAAGAGAGTGTCAGTGCTCTAAGAAGTTCTCTCTGAGAACTGTAGCTCCTGGGCCAAATTCAGCCACCATCTGTTTTTGTGAAATAAGCTGCATTGTATGCAGCTGCACCCTTTCCACTCACGTATTGTCTGTGGCTGCTTTCATGCTACAACAGCAGAGTGGAGTAGTTACAACACAGACTGTGATTTCTGTGAAGCCTACAATATTTACTACTGATTCCCTTTTTTTAAAGATTTATTTTTTATTGATATAACAGCTGGGGTACAGGCCAGAGGTGCGGGAGGGTTAGAGGATTCACCAGAAACAGAATGGGGAGCAGAACAGGCAGATGGACCGAAAGCAGTGCTGAGGGGAGCAGCAGGCACAACAGGAGAGGTCTGCCACACTATGTGGGAATCTCCCTGGCCAGCCAGGAATCAAACCCGCGCTACAGAAGCTACGGACAGCTTCACAGCTCTGCGCTCAACCCACTGCACCACCGGGGAGGCCCTACTACTGATTCTTAACAGAAAAAGTTCCCTGAACCCTGTTCTATTGGATTTATCAGAGAAGGAAAAAATGACAAGTGATGACATGGATACCAGGGCTATTCATTTTATAGGTGACAATGAGGATGTCACATTGAGGTGCAGATAGATGAGTCTTGACAAAAGTCTGTATCTACAATCAAATGGAAGAACAGAAAAAAAGTTCTCCTTAAAGGATGAGAGGCATTCATGGTTTAAACAGTAACTACCATTTTATATGATTGCTATTTAAAAGCACAACAGGAAAAAAAGCAGTGAATGTTGGAATGGTTACCTGTGGGGTCAGAATTGTAGATACTGGTGGCTGTTGCTATGGATCCTGGTGGGTGGATGGTGCTTGCTGAAGATCTTTGACTTGCAATCAAAATTCTGCTCTTGGTAGATGGCAAACGGGACATTGCACCCAATCCCAACTGGGGCTTAAGGAGCATGGCTGACCGGTAGAAAGTTGGAGGAACTTCATAGTGAGTATAGGAAGGAGAACAAAATTCTTCTTTTCCAGGGCGTTCTGTAACCTAGGTATAAGATCAAAACCTCAATCAGTGAACTTCATATTATCAGATGAGAACTGAGCATGGCCAAAATACCAAGGCTCTAACATGGAGCACTCTGGGCCATGGTTTGCTCAATCACAGACCCTTCACCATCTCTGGGCCTCAGTGTGGATGTCTAAGTTGACAGCACAACTGAATGATCTCTTGGGTCTCTTCCAGTTTTAATAGTCTATAAATCCACATTTCACTGGGAGATAAAACAACCCAATTTAAAATTTTTTGAATATGATTGCTACATGGATTTGTACAAGTAGTCAATCTATAAGTAATATTAATGAAACAAAGAATTTAGTGAACATTCATGGGATTAGGAAAATATTTATTTATTTATTAATATTTATTTATTTATACAAGCACTGGGTACAGTCAGAAGTGCGGGAGGGTGAGAGAATTCACCAGCATCAGAGCGGGGAACAGAACAGGCAGACCGACGAAATACACTGCTGAGGGGAGCAGCGGGCGTGGCAGGAGAGGTCTATGCACCATGTGGGACCCATGCTGGCGGCCGGGGATCGAACCAGCACTGAGGCTGCGGGCAGCTTTGCAGCCCAGCACTCAACCACTGTGCCACCAGGGGAGGCCCAGGAAAATATTTAAATTATGAAAATATCATCAATCCTGAGAAAAGACACAATTTTTATGGTAACCTAATCTTAAAATAAGGATCTGGACTTTGTTGATTTGCATCTTCACTAGACTTCTTAGGAAATGATATATGCATTGTTAATAAGGGAAAACATGTTATTTGGAGGAATAGAGAAGTTAATGGAAAATTGTATTTTTCATGCTCTGTAATCTGTTTACATAATTAAAAATAAAAGACAGAAAATCACTTCCTCTGATTGTCTTCTCTGGTAAGGTGGTGCTACCAGGAATGTTTGTGCAAGTTTCACTAAAACTGAATTCTGGGGGCAAAGTCTTGTTGACTGTTGAATTGATAGCCCCTAGAGCAGTTACTAGTACACAGATGGAGTCAATAAATTAAACAACGGAATCATGTTTCCATTCTTTTCTAAATATAATAATATAATTTCCCTTTTACTTTTTCCTGTAGTTATAGTTTGGACTAGAATTCAACTATAGCTATTTTTATATATGCAATTTTGAATTTACAAAAGCTGTTCATATTATCAATGTTTCTTCCTATTAAAAAAGAAATAGTAAGACAACTAAATAATCTATTTCCTTTAAATTAAAAAAAATTGCCAAAAGCTATATATGAAACATACATCCATTAATTAACTGTGCTCTAGATCACAACACATTTTACATGTTGAATTTATCTATGCAGGAATCACAAGCATTTAACAATATCCTTTAACAGGGGCTATGAAGCTTTGATCCAAGCTATTGAAGAGATAAACCCTTAATTTGATACTCTTTTAATGTTGAAATAGATACCAAGTTCTTCTTAAATTAACATTATTGGAACAAAAGACTAGGCCTTTAAAATTTTATCATAATTACATTGTAAAATATGCATGAGTACTATTGTAGATAGATTATACTCAGACCATAGCAAATTATATTCCTGTGAAAGAACATTCTACATCTGCTCTCTGATAAAATTTTTACAATTCTCTACTTACTCTCTCACTATCCATCCTTGGCTTTTCTATTAAAATCATAATTCCTCTATTTTTTATTTTAGCTTCAAAATTCTTGGTGCCATTGCTTTTAGCAGTGTTCTTGTGAAGAAACGATCATTTTAAACCTGTATCTGTCAGGATTTTAGGATTGCAATATGCTGATCTCAGTAACTCCTCGGTTCTTTCAATCTGGATAGTATCAAAACCCATCATGCCATCACTCAAAAATGACTTAATAATTTCAGTAACTCCAATGTCTGTCATTTTGGGGGATAATTTGTTTCTGGTAAGATAACAAACTCTTTTAAAAGGTGAAAAATATGCCTCAGATACCTGATACAGGGAATCTACAAAACAAGGGAATCTACAAAAAACTTCATACTATTTCCTTTCGCTTTGTGGACAGAACACAGGACGTACCAGTGCACAGTCATAAACATGTAGAGATTAATAGTCTCAAATATTCTCTCCTCCTTCTCTAATGAAATAGACTCCAAGAAATACTTTTGAAAGCAAACTAATGATTCCCTGTAATTTCAAACAAACCCTAAAGTTGATCAACACACACAAATACGTTCTTACTAGGTTGTTCCTCTTCCTATTTGCCCTGGTCTGTTTCAAAGGGATAGTGGGCTTGGGAGACATAGAGTAAGTGTTGAGGGTTCACTGAGAAGACTTTGGGGTAGAGAGACCCTGCCGACTTTGCCGGCAGGAGAGTGTTTGAGGTACTGATTTTATTTGTAAACTTAACTAGGCCAAGGTACCAAGAATTTGGTAAAGACTATGCTTGATGTTTATGTGACAGCATTGTTTAGATGAGATCAACTTTTCAGTCAGTAGACCTTGAATAAAACAAATACCAGTCATAATGTAGGTGGGTCTCACCTATTTGAAGGCTTTAATAGGAAAAGACTGACCTCTTTTAAGGGAGAAAAAAATCTGTCAGTAAATGACCATTGTAGCATCAGCTCTTTCCTTGGTCTCTAGCCAGCTACCCCACCCTGCAGATTTTGACATAACAATCTCCACAGTTATGTGAGACAATATCTTAAGGTTTTGACTGGCTGGCTGATCGGTGATTACTCATGCATACACACACATACACACATACACCTGCAGTGTGTTCTGTTTCTCTGGAGAAACTAGAGTTACACGTCTTTCAAAAATAAGGTACCGGGGCCTCCCTGGTGGTGCAGGCGGTTGAGCGCTGCACTTGGGGCTGTCTGCAGCCTCTGCTGCGTGGGTTCGATCCAGGTCAGCCAGCAAGAATCCCACATGGTGAGGTGACTGTCTGTCCTGTCTCACCCGCTGCTCCCCTCAGCAGTGTATTTCGTCAGTCTGCCTGTTCTGTTCCCTGCTCTGCTCCAGTGAGTCCTCTCACCCTCCCCCGCATCTGGCCTATACCCCGGCTCTTGTATAAAAATAAATAAATCTTTTTAAAAAATGCACAGATCTTAAAATGTATCTTTAAAAATAAACAAATAAATAAGGTACCAGGGAGTAGAAGGGGACCAGCCCTACTCACACATCTATATGTTGCAAGCGCCACCTTCCCTCTCTCCTGACCCCTTTGTGTGCCTCCCTACACCAAAAATTAAAAGTGTTCCCCCAATGAGTCAGTAAGAGGATGTGCCCCAGAAACCTCAGGCTATCCAAGAGCAGAAATCAGTTTAAATAAGTATGCATATTTTATTGACCCAGCATGACTAAATCCAAGATGACTTTCAAAGCTGCTTCTAGAAGCTCTAAATATCTGTTTTTCATGCCACCCAAGAAGACTCCCTCTCTCAGAATACTTATTCCACTATTTTTATCCATGCTAATTAACTATCAGGGATTTGTCAATAATGATGGAAGAGTCTGAAGCTGATTTGAGTTTTTATTATTAAAACGTTCCCATTTTTTTAAATATAGCATGGATATATAACTTCTACAACTGAAAAACTATTTGTTGCAAATAGTCAGAAATATGTTCTTTCCCAGGAGACCACCTGAAGGTATCTAGTGGCAAGTTTGGGGGCACACCAACCAGCTTTGGGATCTCCCTGCCCTGAGTCTAAGCACAGATGGGGTTCTCCCTGGGCTAGGTGGGGTTGCAGCTATCAAAGCAAAGGCCAAGAGCCAGCCTAGCCTTTGATTAATGAGAAATTAGCCCTGCACAAAACCTGGGGTTTCTCTGCTTTGTCTCTTATGTGAAGAAATGGGTTTGTTTGTTTGTTTGTTTGTTTGTTTGTTTGTTTGTTTGTTTTGTGGGACCCGGGGAAAGAACCGGCGCTACGGAGGCTGCGAGCAGCCTCGCAGCCCAGCGCTCAACTGCTGCGCCACCAGGGGAGGCCCAAGAAATGGTTTTATGGCAGAAAACATTCCTAGGTTGAGTGACTGATGACACACCAAATTATTCCCTTCTGGTCCTCAAGAAATCCACAGAAATCTTACAGGAGTTCCTTTATATATTACTTTCTCTGGATGTTTTTATATTCTTTCTTTATAGTTTTTAGCAGTTTAATTACATGACTTGGTGAAATTCTGCTTAGATTGATTTTGTTTGGAACTCTGGGTCTCATGCATCAGGATGTCTGTTTCCTTTCCCAAGTTTGGAAGATTCTCAACTAGTATTTTTTTTTTTTTAAAAGATTTATTTATTTATTTGTACAAGCACTGGGTACAGTCAGAAGCGCGGGAGGGTGAGAAAATTCACCAGAGCCAGAGCGGGGAGCAGGACAGGCATACTGACAAAGTACACTGCTGAGGGGAGCAGCGGGTGGCAGGAGAGGTCTGCGCGCCATGTGGGACCCTCCTCCGGTGCCGGGGAGCAGCCGGGTATCGAACCCATGCTGCAGAGGCTGTGGGCAGCTTCGCAACCCAGCGCTCAATTGCTGTGCCACCAGGGAGGCCCTCAACTAGCATTTTTTTATGTAAAGTTTCTACCCCTTCCCTTCTCTTTTCTCTTTCTGGGACCCCTATGATGTGGATATTGTTTCTTTTTGTATTGCCCCAAGGGGTCTGATACTGTTTTCATTCTTTCTAATTCTTTTTTCTGTTTGCTGCTTTGTTTGTGTGACTTCTACTTCCACTTCAAGTTCACTGATAGTACCAGCTGCTTCTTCTTGTCTACTGTTGAGACCCTCTATTATATTTTTTAGTTTAATTGTAGAATTAAGTCCATTATTTCCACCTGAAACTGTCCCATATTTTCTCTATGCTTGTTATTCTCATTTTGTTCATGGGTCGTTTTTCTTATTTCAATAAGCAATTTAGGACTGTACTTTTAACTCCTCTTCAGGTAAGTTACCTAGTTCTGCTGGATCTAGATCTTTCCTAAGGGTTTTTTTTGTTGTTGTTGTTCTATGGTATATTCCCCTGCCTCTTCATTTTTAGTTTTTATTGGTTGAGTTAAACAGCTTTCTTTCCCTAACTTGATATGTTGACCTTATATTAAGATTTATATACAGGTTGTAAATATAATCCTAGGTTGTTTTCCCAGTATCTTGGGGTATCTGTTCCTATATAGACTGATACCTCTGCACCTCTCTCATGCCAATAGAGGGTAGGAACCTGGGCAGCAGGCTGCTGCTAGACAGTATCAAGAGTTCTAGCCTCCTGATGGGCTGCAGGTGCCCAAAGGGAGGAACTTCAATAATCCCTTTCCCTAGGCCAGTCTGAGCATCCCCAACAGCCTCAGGCTAATAATGACTGTGGTCTAGCTTTGGTTTGCAGATTTTTTTCAACCAGGAGTTTTACTAGGGTTTCGGGGGGAACAGAGTGACTGTGGGCTCAGATTGCTGGCACCGAAATGCAATCAAAGGTGGAGGAGGGCTGTGTGTTTCTTGGGGTCTGTAGGTGCTATCTGTCAAAGACCACTTGCCTTGCAGATGAACCTCTCTCATTCCTTCTCGGTGGTTATGGCACCAAGAGGGTGCTATGGAGCAGAGCCATGGTCTGGGTCTCCCAAAGGGTTTCACTTACTAAGTCTTATCCTGGAATTGCTGCTAAGGCCTAGGTGCTTTAAACTATGACTAGAGGCATATGTACCTGACATGAACACTAACCCAGCAATGGCCCGAGGCAGGGATGGGACAGTTGTTTGGAATAACTCTGAAGTCAATAGTAGAGAGGAGCTTCTTATATCACAGACCACAAGTGGACCTCTTCTCACTCACATCAATTTCCTCTAAAACCTTCCTGACAGGCTCAAGCTATGTCCAGGAGTCACTGGCTCAAGTTCACAGTCCCCACTTTAGATAAATGCTATACTGGCAATCTCAAGGACTATCTGATGTTCTCAGTCACCCCTAGTGGCCTGGGTGTAGGCTCTTATCCCGTTGTTGATTTCTAGTAGTTTAGCTCCTGCCTTTGTTGACTTCCCCTCACTCCAATGTGAATCTCTACTTACTTCATTCTTCAACATTTTTTTTAAGCACATATTTATTCCAAGCATAGTTCTAAGCTCTGGGGAAAAGTACCTATTCTCATGAACCTTAGGTTCTAGTTAATGTACCAAAACCAAAAAATTAAAAAAAAGTGTATATGGCAGGTAGAGATAAATGCTAAAAAGAGATAAACTAGAGAAAGGTGTCCAAAGGGAAGGTGAGGCAACCTTTCCCACAGACATCTGAAGAAAGTGAAGAAGAAAGACATATAGATATCTAAGAACATTCCAAGCACAGGTATGTGCAAAGGCCCTGGGACATGGGGGAAACAGAGGATGAGTAAGGAAGAAGAGTTGGTCAGAGAGGTAATGGGCCACACTGAGTACATCCTACAGTATGAGCCATTCCATGCTGACTACAGGCTTTAGTCAGTGCTACAAGGGGCCTGGGCAAACTTGAAGGGTGTTATGGAAAGGAGTGGTCTTGTCCAGTCTTCCTATAAACTGATCACTCTGGCTGCCAGGAGAAGACTTGTCTTTCTGAGGTCTGGAAGGATGACTCATCTTAGCATTCAAGTACTGAAAGGGGCAGCACAGCAAGTAAACTGGGAGGTCCTAGGGGAGAATCTCAACACTGTCCTTGTTCTGCAGTTTAGATGGGTTACTCAAGTTTCTCCGTATCTGTTTCTCATCTATACAATGACAAAAACTGTAATACTAACTCCTAGAGAATTACTGTGAGGACTGGTAGACAGACAGAGATTCAATGCTATCTTATGTGGGTCTGATGCAACTAAATGTTAGTCATAATTACTATTTTGACTTAAAACAAAGAGTCCACATGTCTAAAACATTGTTTTCTGTTCACTGTGTTCTTCATGTGTATAAATATTAGATTTTCCCATAAGGGAAGTATCCCCCGCCCCCCAGAGGGTAAAGTCTGGTTAATTTGAAGAACACATTTACTTTGGATTTTTTCTCCCATTATAAATCCAAAATAAATTTGCTTCTTCAAATTGGTCAGCTACATAGAATTATGCTCATTTAAACCTGGAAGTCAATTTAATGCATAGTTATCTAATTTCATGACTCTCCTTAGATGTAGAGCCATTTTACTCTTCCAGTTGAAAATATATATACAAGTTCCTCTTTAAAAGTGTGTCCATCAAAATCTGCAATATGCTTAGAGAGAATATTCTGTGTTCACAACTCATTGAAATACATTTAAAAAAAAAAAACAGCTTTAGGACACTCAACTTAAAGACTGCATCAAAATGATGTTCTCTTACCTCCTGCAAGAACTTTTCACTCATTTGACTGAAATGATGTCCTGGGGGCTTGATCCCAGACACCATCAACCCAGAGCTGAAGACCCTTGGCTTCTGCAAGTCTGGCTTGAATTTCTCGTAGAGGCTGGTAGATGCCTTCAGATCACCACTGGCTGCCTT
This sequence comes from Talpa occidentalis, assembly GCF_014898055.3. NCBI lineage: Eukaryota > Metazoa > Chordata > Mammalia > Eulipotyphla > Talpidae > Talpa > Talpa occidentalis. The sequence goes on along the minus strand of NW_023604861.1, from coordinate 47,475,085 downwards.
CTCCTCTTTGGGAAGAGGCATGCTACATGGGGGTGGGGCATAAGGGAGCCCCACTGGAACCAGTGAAGTGTCCACCTGACTTAGGGCCTGCGGGTTCCTCCTGATGTAGGTGATGATCTTGGGTCTCACATGCTTGGGTTTGGGCATAACAATGGGCTTAGGTTCCATCCTTTCTTCTGTTTTTTCAACCTGGTGGTTCTCCATTCCCTCCTGAGAGGAAGGTGTGTCCTCGGAATGTGTCGAGACAGGCTTGGGGATCCCACTGTGACAGGTGTTCTTGTCAGGCACTTTTGGGCAAGTGTTCAACAACCATGTGGTATCGGTAGAGGGTAAGGAAGCAGAGGATGATCCCGTGTCCACACCCAACACACCAAAGTCCTGGAAGCTGCTACTGGGTAATGTAGGTTGGAGGGTCACATTCACAGTTGTCTCTAGGTGGAAGGGTGCTGGGACACTGAGAAGAGAATCTGTTCTCTCTGGGGTGCTTTCAGTCTTAGTTATGTTTTCTAGAAGGTTCCTATTTTCACCTACAGCTTGAGCAATCTCTTTACTTTCCCCTGCTTCTGAACTGCTGTTTTGAGGGTCATGGTGCTTTGGGACCCCAATTTTGCTTTCTCCAACAGAAGTATCTGGGGGAAAAACCACAGCATTGTCTACGTTGCCTCTCTCCTCACTGTTAGCTGCATCATTAGGAATAAAAGCTACATGACCATCACCTGGTGAAACACTGCTGGGCACCTTTTCACCCAATCTCCTAGCTGCACTTGGTGAAATTTTGCCAGTGGGCTGATTATCATCATGTCTGAAGGTAGCAGGGCCCTGTCTGGGAGTGGTCTGAAGAGAACCCTCTTCACCTACATTGACTATTTGCTTTTCTTGTTCACTCCTGCCTCTTCCCACACCAAGGTGGAGACCTCTGAGTGACAGACTGCTAAGTGCCCCAGTGGTGTCCTCATGATGTGGCTCCCCACATGGCTCCTCTCTCTCTAGGGGTAACATACCCTCCTCCTTAGGACCTCCCAGACACTCTGCATGGGCTGACTTTAATCCCTGCACAGTTCTCAGTTGAGCAAATTTCAGCTCTCCCTTTCCCTGACCTAAATGTGCTTCTGACTTACTCTGGCCTTCCTTTAAGCCTGAATTCAGAGCAGGCTCTGGATAAGAAGAATGTGATGTGCTCTCTCTGCCAACTTTCAGTCCATGTCCCCCCTCCATCTGGGCCTCTAAAGGGGTGGTCTCCTTGGTTACTGAGGTAGATGGTTTAGGATGACATATACTCTTTCCCTCTGAGGTACTGTCTACTGGAGGAAAACCTGCCCCTGCAGAATGGACTGTCAATGTCTTTTGAAGTCCCTCCTCACCACCTGGCATATGTCGTGGGGGTTCAGGGGAGTCCAGGTGTGCAGGCTGTAGAAGCTGCCATGTTAGGCTCCCAATATGTTCCCTCGTGAGTATATCCACAGCACCAGCAGAGCTGCCAGCCCTCTCCAAAGAATGCCTTCTCAATTCTTCATTGTCAAGGGTCTTTGCCAGTTTATCCTTGGGAACATGCCGGGGAATTTCAGCATCCCTTTTATCCAAAACTTCTGGGCTGGCCTCACCCATAACATTCCTCCAACTTGACAGGCTTGGTCCCTGTATACTCCGAGGGGTCTGTGAGATGTCTGTGCCTCTCTCCATTGTGTGCTCTTCATTTAGTTCTCTACGAACAGTCAAAGAAAATTTAAAATCTTTCAGGCCAGTGGGGCCAGGCTGAGATCCTTTTCCAAAGTCCTGAGGTTGATGAAATTCCTTATTGAAAAGGGTACTATTTCCCGGCTTGCTTGAATTTGCATTTCCAATTTCATCCGTCAGGTCACATGTCTCAGAGTCATCACGAGAAGAACTGACCTCCAACATGATTTGATTGGCGTTTGTATCACCCAGACTTAGGATACTCTCATTATTATTTCTTGCTCCATTTCTGTTGTCCCGTAACTGCGTATAACACGATTTCTTAGGAGCCACTGGGACACTCATTTTCAACCCTTCAATGGGGGCTGCTGGCCATGCAGTCTATGTAATGGAAAGGGTCTTTTTTCAAGCTGCTATTTGATTAATAGGAGATTCTCAAGCTGCCTGCTGCCCCCTGACAGTGTTACATTGTGGCACTGCTTTAATCAGTTCCAGAATGGTTTAAACTCAAGCATTGTCTTGATAAACAGCAAGATGACTTATTTGTTAGGTCCCTGCTGAATGAGAGCCAACTAGTCCATGAGACCTAGGAAGAAATAAAAATACAATCATGTTAGATTAACAAATATAGGTTGTCAGGAGAAAACAGCATCATACACACAGATTTATTTACCAATTTCATACAATGATATCATTCACTTAGTCCAGATATTTGTGCAAGACCTTTAAGCTCTTGCTGGTCAAATGTGGGGAAACTGAAACATCAAAATGACTAGTGTTATAAATGTATTACAAATATACATTAAATCTTACATTTAAATTTTAGAAGTCCACAAGAATTATACTGATAGTGATTAAAAGAGTAAAGGAGAAAGGCAGGTTGTTCTTCACAGAATACCAATAAAGAAAATTTTGTAGAATTAGAAAAATCACCATTTTGTAATCATCACAGTAACAATTATCTTGGATAACAATTGCTAAAAATCATTGGGTGGCAGATTGCTGTGGAATAGATATTTACACAATCTTAGGTTACCATTTTCCAGAATACTTTACTTCTTACAAAAGGCACATTGTGTCTTTATAATGGAGAAATGTGGAGGATATCATCTTAACCAAGTGACTAAATTTAACATCATAATAATGGAAACTACATCACATGCTCCTGCTGCTAGCTGTTGCTCAGGGCCTCACATCACCTATAAACGTTCAGACTGAATTTAATCATGAAGAAATAACCAGTCAAATTTAAGCTGATGGATATTTTATAAAAGAGCTGGGTAAATCTGTCCCCCAAATAGATACCTATGTGCAATGCATGATTTTTTATTAGATTTTGGATCTTTGAAAAGTTAACAAAACATATTTTGGGAACAATTAGAGATTTAAGTACAGGCTGCATATTAGTCACAGGTATTTTATTAATGCTAACTTTCCTGATATATCATAGTATTGTGGTTATATGGAAATAATCTTTGTTCTTGGAAGATACATGCTTTTAGACATGACATAGTTGGTAATTTACTCTCAAGTGGCTCAACAAAGAAAAATGTGTGTGCATACATGTACATGCACATATGCTTATACACATATGCTTATTTCTCTCTTATAAAAGAGAGAAATAGCACACTATTAGAAAATGTTAACAATTTGAAAATCTGTACTACACCTGCAACTTGTGGATAGGTTTAAATTTTTCAAAATAAATAGTTGGAGAAAATTCGATTCTGGCTTGCAAGGCCTACATCAGCCAACCCCTCCACACTTTTCTAGCCACACTTGGACCATTCATCCTTTTATTCTCTAGGTTGCAGCTACACCCTCCTCATTCTTCACTTTACCATGTTCCTTCCCTTTGTATCAGGGCCTTTGCACATGCTCTTCCACCTGCATGGAATGTGGAATCTTCTCCCAATCTCACTCAAATAACTCCTTTGCAATCTCCAGTTTGCACCCCTTTTCCATGGAGCCTTTCTGATCCACTAGAATAGTTTGGGTTCCTTTATGAACTTTACAATGTCCCATATTTTTACTTAAATAAACCTTCAGATGTGCTAGACACTAGCACTGTTAATATACAGATATTAACAATACTATGGCACTTCTCTCTCTTCAGCAAGTCAGTGGAGCCCTCAGATTCAGCCTAGCCCACACACTGTTCAAGCCTAATATTGATACTCTGATCCCAGCCTTGCTTCTCTGATGCAGAGACAGTCTTAACAAATTCCTATTTGTTTCCTTATTAAATTTTAAAAGTGCTTTCCTTGAAGGTATATATGTCCTTTTGGCACAAATATAAAAAACATGTAGGCAAATCAATAAGACAGCCATCTAAAAGAGGCCTATGCTCTCTGGGAAGAGATATAGGTATCCTAGAAAGTCAAGGAAAGCAAGAAATTCCACAAATATGAGTCATCCACAGAAAGTGAGTATCTCTAGTTCTCTGGAGACAGAATTACAAGCCTGAGGACAAAAAACTTTTTGGTTTCAATTGTGCAGGCTGGGAGAGTGATAACTAAATTCATAGTAGTGATGAACAAACCAAGTCTCAGAGACCACTATCCATAATCAACTCTCTGAAGAGTAGCAAACAGATGTAAAATTAGTGTCCTACTAGAAAGAGTTACATTCTGATTTTGAAAGGATTACATAATAGTTTTTTCTTTTTCCCTCTGTCAGTAAACAATTAATGGTCCCAGTAGTAAGGGAAATAGAAAGCTAAAAAGAACCTCTTAGGGGCTAAATATTATTCTTAGCACTTCTACTTATTTGTAAATTTTAATTTTTTTTTATAGAGGCATGCTTTATTTGTTTGTTTGTTTGTTTGTTTGTTTATACATGCACTGGGTACAGTCAGAAGCACGGGAGGGTGAGAGAATTCACCAGAGCCAGAGCGGGGAGCAGAGCAGGCAGAAGGACCGAAGTACACTGCTGAGGGGAGCAGCGGGCACAGCAGGAGAGGTCTGGTGCCATGTGGGACCCTCCTCCGGTGGCCCAGGAGCAGCCGGGGATCGAACTGGCTCCTCGGGCGCAGGCAGCTTCGCAACCCAACGCTCAACCGCTGCGCCACCGGGAGGCCCTGTAAATTTTAATTTTTAACTTATAATTCATTTTATGTGAAATTTAAGTTTAGTTATTTAAAATTTGTAATAGCCTCCAAAGATAAATCTTAACATCCCCTTGATATTTTCTCTCTCTCCAGATAAAGACATGAAATCACACAAAGAGTAACATTCCACAGTAATGCAGTTAAGAAGTGGCAGAGCAGGAACAGAGAGAGGGTAAAACTATGCATAAAGTAGAGGCTGTAAAGAGAAAAGCTGTCTATTGGTGAAATTGTACAGATTATACATTAAGAATAAAAGGAAAAGGCATTATCTCAAGGAGAGAGAGGGGAAAGCAAAACCAGAAACCAAAATATAAGAGAAAGCTGCACAAGATAGGAAAAGAAAATGGAAAAAATCTTGTTTAATTACAAAAGGCAATATTTCCTGCTTCCTTTCCTTCCTGCCTTCTTCACATATCCCCCTGAACTTCATCTCTCTGCCAGAAGTAAGTCACATATTCAATATAAGCAAGTTTTCATCTCGATCTACATTTCAATCCAGAGCATTCTACTAAGAAAAACATTTTTTTGTTAAATATTTATTTATTCATGCATATAAGAATTGGGGTACAGGCCAGAGGTGGGGGGATGAGAGGATTCACCAGAAACAGAGTGGGGAACAGAACAGGCAGATTGACTGAGATACACTGCTGAGGGGAGCAGCGGGTGAGACAGGAGAGGTCTGCTGAGCCATATGGGTCACTTCCCTGGCCTGGGATTGAAATTGTGCTGCAGTGGCTGTGGGCAGCTTCACAATGCTGTGTCTTAACCCCTTGGGCCACCTGGGAGGCCCCTAAGATAAAGATTTGTTCCCAAATATAAACATGATCTTAAAAAGTCAGACTCATAATCCAGGAGAATGTGATTAAATTAAAAATGCAAATACGTCAACTAACTGCCATTGTTTCCAGAGTGAGCCATTTAACTTTCATGTGTTGCACATCCATGATTATGAAATGTTACCTATGAGATATGTGGTAATTTGGGAAAAAAAATGCATGAAGAACTAAGTCTAAAGGAAATGTAAAGAGTTTCTAGGTTCAAAACCTAGTAGTTCCAAGTAGTTCCCCCTAGTGTGAGAATGGAAGCTGTTAGGAAGTCTCTGGGTTGTCCACCACACCTCTCTGCAAAGCCTGTTTCAGACTAGCCCAAAGCCAAGCTCAGCCTTGTAGAGCTGAAAAGTGCAACACTCTACTTTGCAAAGCCCTTTAGGTAGCTGTAAGGAGAGATTATGCTCCCTTCCTCCCCAGTCCTATTCTCCTATTAAAGAACTCAGATTCCCCCAACTGTTGGAGCAGTTTTTGAAAACTTCCACCATCTAAGCAGCCCCATCAGGGAGACTAAAGTTCCTCCCTCTGAAACAGTTGTTCAGAGATGCAGACAGGTGCAGACATCTGTCTCAGGTGCAACATCCAGCATCATAGGCAAGCAAGAGTTCCATTCTCTTAATTACACCTCCTCCCACACAATCTAAAGCAGTGATCTCTTCGTGGGCGTATAAATCACCCTATAAATTCCATATTATCAATTAAAATGCCAAAGTGCCATATGAGTTACTCTTACACTACACTGATTCAAGCCTAGAGATTTGTAACTGACTTTTGGCACCCATGGGCAGGACGAAGGACCAAAATAATATACCACTTGAACTTCATCTTGCTGGTCTAGGTCCATTGCTCTACTCTATTTAATACATCCTGGGCCCACCCTTAAGTTCCATCCAAAATATTTGCAACCTATTCTGTTTTCATACCATTTTGAAGAGGTAAGCACACCAGCATTGATACCAGTGTCAGCAGAACAGTGCAGGGGACAAAGTAGCAGCACCTGGTGCCAGAGGGAAGCAAGCCCATGATGTTCCTCATCTGATCTGCTTATCAGCACTTCTTGGCACCTTCCTCTGCTCACTGCACAGATCTTGTCCACAAGAACATGCTTGTCAAATATGTTACTTAAGTAATTAGAACATCACCTCTCATCCAAAACAAAGAAAAATGAAAGTGAAGAAAGAAACTGAAGTTGTGCTACCATGACCTGTTCTATGTACTTTGCAACATCCTCCTGAAGACCACTGTTTATTTTTCTCAGTACGCATAACTCATCAGTTATCAATGCATTTTAAAATGCAGCTGGGCTCAGCATCAGGCTCATTGCCTGGAGTTTGAGCTCTGTCCCTGTCTTTGCAAAGGAAAGAGGAAATGCTAAGAAGCATTTCCCTTGCCATCTCTCACAATCAGGCGTCTCTTCAGCTCTCTCCAACTCACAACCTCTGATAATGGTTTGGCCATCTCATCTAGAACTTTTTCAGATGAATGCATATATATATTTTTGAATCATTAAATGAACTGATAGCATCTACGGGCTCATATGCAATTTCTTCATCCTTCCTGCACTTCAATTTCCTGTTACCATGTTTGTTCTGTCCAGACAGCGTGAAAGGCATTCTCAAATAAAGAAACATCCAGGAGAGCTACCATCTCTGTGTCATCCACTAAGAGGACTGTGAGTTAACCTGCCTGAACAACAGGTTAAAGCCAGAGTTCTCATCTTGATAGTCAAGGTTTGACAAGTGCTGGACCCACATTTTTTAAATTTAATCCTCTTTTCCCTTCTATTTAAAATATACCTGCCTAGTAAAATAGTCCTCCCTACCCAAAACTCTACTTTCTGAGCTCAAAGAACACCTCCCATTTGAAGCCTTTCCTAAATTGTTCTATTCTCTCCACAAAAGATAGAAAAGGAACTAGACATTGTCTGTGTCCTAAATTCCTAGATCTTTCCTTTGGTACTATGATACTATCAATGTTCTTAATTATACTTCTTATATAACATCTTATTATATTATTGTTAAGTTTGTCTTTTTATTATGGTAACATTATCTTATTCATTCATTAAACTTTAAGTTCACTAGACACTCCTGTTTTCCGGGCCCCGGGACAGAGATAGAATTTTGCACCTAGCAGCATTTGAGATGAAGCAAGTGCCTCCCAACTTAAACTCACAAGTGAGTTACACCAGTACACCAATACAGCATGTGTTCTATTCTTTTTCCCATTCTTTCACTTTAGGGAGGTTGTGAAACTACCCTTCCAGAATGGGTGAGTTGTCAGGCACCCTCACCTCAGCATGGCTGTACCAGAACATCCAGAGGAGATTATATGGAAAAATAATTCTGATCATGATGGCTTCATTTATATTTGTTGTATTTAATTTACTCAGAAATTTTAAAATATTTATATTAATTTTATCCATAAAATAATATTTAATTTATTTAGATAAACAAAATGTAGTTTGCGGGATCTTTATGTTATTAAAAGGCATTTCTTTAAAAGATTGAAACATACTATTGTGCAGTCTTCCTTAGCTGCCAAGTCTGCTGTGTGATGTTTTATCAGTTGTGAATTGTCATATAAATATTTAAGTGCTATGTCTTTGAATGTAAATGCAATTTCATCTAACTTTTTTTTCCCCAAGAAGTTCCTCTGCTACTCTCACCATGCAATAAATTAACCTTCAGAATCTTGGCATATAGAAAATTATATAGGATATAAACCCAAAATTTAAAGTCAAGTTTAATGTTAATGCATAAAATCCCAACTTTCAAATTTTAGTTGATTTTTCCTGAGCATATATCTGGAGTCTATAATATTCTACCACATTTTATATGAAGTTGCATGCAAATATTTACATATAAGTCAGTGTGCTCATCTGCTTTAGAAAGTTTCATAGTAATCTTATTCTGCTGTGTTTTTTGCAACTGTAATAAGGAATTGGCATAATTTCAAAATATTGTATATGTTTATTCTCAATAGGCATAATTTTAGGTAGTCTAAAATGATGCATTGTAGACTAATTAACTTTGTAAGTTCAGTGTCACCACATTATGGTTAAAAGTTGAATTATTGGTTAGGAGATGGTAAATACATGTTCAGGGACCCTGTAGCTATCTGTGGTGCTGAATTCTGTGACATCATGCCAAATAATGTAAAATAAAACAGCTCGCTGGAGTCTGCTTTCCTTTCCTTATCCATATATGTAACATGAGTAGTACATCACATTTTATTCTAACATATAACCAGGATTCATTAAAAATACTACCTTTTTACATTTTTAGACTTTAAGAGGTCACTTTTTATTTTACTTCAAGTAAGAAGTGAAGAAGAATCACATAAATGAAAACTGTTACTTTCTCCTTTATAGAGGGCCAGGAAAAGGGGTAACTTGATTTTTCATAGATTAACCTGATGTGATTTAAAATTAAGCAAAATATATTAATTGGTATTTAAAGCCTCTTCAATAAAAAAATGTGATATATTCCTTTTTTTAAAAAAAAAAAGGGGGGGGGCCTCATTGGCATTTGCCAGCAAAAGAAAAATTTGTTTTTCTCTTTAAAAAAATAAATCCTTTCCAGGATAGAATTTCAGCCAGAAAACATAGGGTGTAATAATTCCTTGCCTATTATGTTTACTATTTATTTTATATTATATTTTAATGATTTTCCAAAATAAAAATATTCACACTGCCAATTATAAAAGATATGGATCTTCTTTGCAGAAAAAAGTAATAAAAAAATACCAAAATTCCCTATTGCCACCCCAAGAAATAGATTTTTATGTGTAGCATAAACCACATTTATTTTTAAGTTAAGGGATGAGTTCTATGGCTCCAATTTTTCACTCTGCATGTTATGGACGCACAAGTAAACACACATAATAAATACTTTATCATTTTTAATGGTCACTTAACCATAATTTACTTGCTAATCCCCTTATCGCCAGACTTCAGATTTTGCCTTTTAAAATAATTCTTCACAGAAAACTGCTAAATACTTGTCTTTATTGCAGCCCTATCTCCTTAAGTCATTTTAAAGGCAGAATCACTGTGGAAACAGGTACGCATTTTAATAGAGAACACTAAGTTCAGTGAGATCTGTATTATTTATTGGTGCATCGGCTATGCCTGGACTACATGCCAAGAGCTGGCCCAAACTAGATGCCCATCATTATTTGTTGAATAAATACAAACTTCCCTCAAGAAAAAACACTGTCAAACTTTATTCTACCCACTATTTCCCTGTTTCCTGCTCCATCTCTTCTTTCCCCAAATGCTTCCTAACTAGAAATACTGATCATTTACCATTCAAATGCAGGCATTTATTTTTTGCTTAGAAATATTTGTCCAATATTTTTCTAAAGTTTAATTTGAATGTGGTAAATTCACCTTTTTTACCATTCAGTTCTGCTAATTTTGGCAAACATATACAGCCCGTGGTCACTACCACCACAATTTAGACACAGAACAGTTCTATGAGCTAAAAATTCCCCCAATCCCTATGTAAGTCAGCCCTTTCCAGACTCCCATCCAAGACAACCAATGACCTGATATCTGTGGCTATAATTTTGCCTCTTCTAGAATGTCATTTAAATGTGTTTTTACAGTGTGCATCTTTTGTGTCTTGCTTCTTTCACCTAGCACAGTGCATCTGGGATTCAGTTATGAGTAATGTTTCCTTTCTGTTGCTCCACAGGACTGCAAGCTACATACCAGTGTGTTTATTCATTCCTAAGTTGAGGGACAGTTATGTTGTTTTTGTATGAAACTGGAACACTTTTGAGAGTTCAAACCACTAAACCAGACAGAATGCTGTACTGCAGGTATACACTGGACATAGGCTCACCCTGTTTAGAACGCATTTCTTACCCTCCAAAGTTATCTAATTCCTGACCCATTAGGTATCTTATTCCCTACATCCTATATAAGCACATCCTATTTAAGAGCAGGCATTGCTTCCTCTGTTCACCCCTCTATTCCTAAAACTAAAACAGTAGCTAGCCCACAAAGCAATTAAAAAATATTTTTAATTGTAATAAAGTTCACTCAACAATTGGAACTTATTTTCATCAATGCCCAAATAGCATTTGCTCACCCCGCCCTTAGCCAACCATAGCCCCCCTGGAACAAGGCTCACACACCCTAGGAAGGGAAGAGAAACAAAGCAGACACAGGAGCTCTGAGAGACAGCCAAGTCATTGAACACCAAACATAAACAGTAAAACCATAGTACAAGGAGCAATAGGAAAAGAAAGATAAATAAAAGGTCTTAGAGAAATCAGCAATCTCCTGAAGAAAATGGATATAATATACATATAGCTAACAACTCTGGTGACCAAACAAAGCAGGCTGTAATAAAATCTGTTGTTCAACAGAAATACTGAGTGTCACATTATAAGGAGGAGGCAGAAATTCCAATTGAGGGACAGCAAAGGCCAGGCCTTAGCTCCTTCTTGTAATTTATGAAAGTGTGTGTGTGTGCATACATGCATGTGTGTTTGAGAGTATGTGTGTATGGTTTTAGGAGACTCCAGCTGGGTACCCAACAGACATATATACCAGAAGTGTTGCATCACTGGAGGCCTAGATATTGAAGTTATAGGTGAAGCTGAGGTCAATGGACCCATTCTGCTCCTAGTCCCCACTACCTATGCTCTCTTTACAGGTATCACCCCACCTCCCCCCAGTGCTGAAATGCTAAGGAAAAGAAACCACTATTAAACTCCAATCTGTTCAACACTGCTGACTCTAAAAATGATTTCATGAGAAAAGAGGGCAAAAGAATAACTAAAATGAGGCTTGGGGATTATCCATGGATTTCATTTATCTTTGCAATCCCTGTGTGCTTACCAGAAAAACTGAGTTATCTGTTCTGGTGAAGGAAGAAAATGTTATCTAATTTAAACAACTGGCAGGTTCAAAAGGCAGCAAGAACAGCAGGATTTGACCATCAAGAGTTGATGATAAATTCTCTGCCATTACTTCATGAGACAGGTGGGAAAAGCTACTATATTGAAAACTAATATTCATGAAATTGTAGGCAAGATTCAAACTCTTCCAATAGCATTATTATGCATTTGTATTTATTAATGAGACAGGGACTCCAGAACTCTAGATAAGCAAGCACTTCCTGACTCACAGGAAAGGAAATGTATTTATATCAGGCATTTCAAATGGTAGCCCAAGCTTTTTGTTATTTATAGACTTACTGGAGGAGTAGGCAGCAGGACTTTTCTCCAATTTAAATGTACATTTGAGGGGCATGCTCTCTCTCCTTCTTCAGTGGCTACATGACCTGTTAACTAAAACCTGGTTGCTTTACAGCCTACATTACATGCCTGGTAACTGAGTGCAACTGAGGACCCAGTCTTAAATTTGGAGATCTCCTCCTATTTATTCATCTGCCCAAGAATTAATACTGCAGTATTTCATTAATATATTCCCTTCCTCATTTCTAACCACAAACACTTTAAGTGAATATTCCCATCAAACCCACCACCCCTCTTTCTTTCCTACCACCAGTCCTACAGCCTAATTCACTTCTGCAGTGTAGACGGGTGGGTCAAACAGTGGCAGGAGAATTCTTAAATCTGCCTGAGCAAGTGGAGACAGAAGCTGATTTCTGAGTGGTGACATGTCAGGGTGCTGGCCTGAGTGGGAAGCACAGACACTGTCTCAAAGCCTTCTCTGCTAAGCTCCGCTTAATCTTGCTTCTCCACGAGGATTTATTTCAAAGCAGCAGGCATGCTGGAGCTCTTGACCCTTCTATATGTATAAGACCTGAGGAATGGACCTCGCATTCATGAGGGTAGAGGCACAGGATCCTCATTTATCAGCAGGACCAGAGGTTATGAACCTCAGGGGTTGTCTGCAATCTGAAAGGAAGAAAGAAAGCTAACATCATCGGTGATAAAGAAAGAATCACCTCCAGCTCAAAAGGCTGCTGAGGTCATTAAAAGAGGGCCCTTTCAAACTGCCTTTTTTTTTTTTTCCCTGGAAGGTGAATTTCTTTTATCTCTCATCAGAGGCATATAACCTTTTGACTGTCAAATGAACTAAGTATCTAGAAGCTAAGTATTTAACACTAAGTATCCATAAGCTAAGTATTTAACACTATGGTGCAGTCCAAGCCAAAAAGTTTGTAACAACCGGAAAGCAAGGAAATAAACTGCTAGGGTGACATGCAGTTTGCTTGGCAATATCTCCAACTCAATGGAAAAGTATATACTTTCGTGTCCTAGAGAATCTTAAGAGTGTCTAAATTTTCATTATTCTATGTAAATAAAAAGGCATTTGGGGTCATTATGCTTGGAACCTCTAAGGAAGAGATAAATAAATGTAGATTAATAGAAAAGGAAAGAATATTCTACCTAGTAAAAATCAACTTGACCTAGAAACAAGCAAGAAATATAAATTATATATACTGGGGAGAATGATTTGTTTTGTATATAACCTAGTGAATAATACTGCTCAAGTAAACTATTAGGAAATCCCCAATATTTCACTATTTTTGAATGACATTTAATTAATTAATATGCCAATTTCCTTGCTTGTAATTGTTCTGTTCTGGTTTTCTATTTTTTCCTGATTCAGTTTTGGGAGGTTGTATACTTCTAAGAATTTGTCCATTTATTTACTCCAGATTTTCCAATTTGTTGACAACGACATTTATAGTATTTTCTTATGATCCTCTACATTTCTGAGGTATCTGTTTTAACTTTTCCTCTTTCATTTCTAGTTCTGTTTATTAGAGCTTTCTCCTTTTTTCTTAGAGTTAAGCTAGATGTTTTCCTATTTTGTTTTTCAAAGAACTAGACTTGGTTTCACTTATCATTTGAACTGTCTTTTTTTTTTTTGGTTTAATTTTTTCTGTTCTAATTTTCATTATTTCTTTCCACCAGCTTTTGGTTTTACTTGTTCTTGTTTTTTTTTTTTTAATATCTTGCGGTAAAAGATAAAACTTATCATTTCTTGCTTCTTGATATGAATCTCTAGTGCTATCTTTCATTTTAGTAGTTTTGCTGCATCCCATAGGTGCTGATAATTTATTTTATTTTTTTAAAGATTTTATTTATTTATACAAGAGCTGGAGTACAGGCCAGAGGCATGGGAGGGTGAGAGGATTCACCAGAGACAGAGCAGGGAACAGAACAGGCAGACTGATTGAAAGCACTGCTGAGGGGAGCAGCGAGCGAGACAGGCGAGGTCTGCCCCAATATGTGGGTATCTCCCTAGCCCACCAAGAATCGAACCAGCATTGCAGAGGCTGTGGACAGCTTCACAGCACTGTGCTCAACCTGCTGCGCCACCAGGGAGGCCCAGTGCTGATAATTTATCTTGATTTTTATAGTGTATCTTGATTTTTGCTCATCTCCAGGAATTTTTTAATTACTTCTTTGATTTCTTCATTTTTGTAATCATCATTCAGCAGTGAGTGTGTTGTTCAATCTCCATTATATATCAGAGGATTTTCCTGCTTTATTTTTGTGGATGATTTCTGCTTTGATACCATTGTGATCAGAGAATACACTTGATATGATTTCAGTCTTCATTAATTTTTTAAAAGATTTATTCATTCATGCATACAAGAGCTGGGGTGTAGGCAAGAGGTGTGAGGATTCACCAGAGATAGAGTGGGAAGCAGAACAGGCAGATCTACTGAAATACACTGCTGAGGGGAGTAGCAGGGGAGACAGGAGAGGTCTGCTGCACCATGCAGGTTGGCTCCCTGATTGGGGGTCAAATTCAGGCTGCTGTGGCTGCTGACAGCTTCATAGTGCTGAGACTTAACCCCCCAGAGAGGCCTCAGCCTTCATGAATTCATTGACATTTGTTTTGTGACCCAGAATGTGGTATATCATGAAGAATGTCCATGTACTCTTGAGAAATATGTACTCATATTTGGGGGTTGCAGTGTTCTATAAATGTCTACTGAGTCCATGTGTTCTAATTCCTCATTTAAAGATACTCTTTCTTTACTTATTTTCTGTCTGGCTGATCTGTCCATTGGTGAAAGTGGAGTGCTGTTGTTGCTAATGTCTGATTCAAGTTTGATAACAGTTGCCTCATCCACGTTGAAGCTCCTTCATTCAATGGGTGTATATTAATGAGTGTTATGCCTTCTTGATAGATTGATCCCATCATCATTATATAGTGTCTATCTCTATCCCTTGTTACTGTCTAGCTGGAAGTCTATTTTATCAAACATCAACATAGCTATCCTTGCCTTTTTCTGGGTCCCACAGCTTTTGAGATTGTTTTCCAACCTTTTACTTTGAGTCTGTATTTATCCTTGGAGTTCAGCTGAGTCTCCTGGGGACAACAGAAAGTTAGCTTTTGTTTTTGATCCAACTGGCTAGTCTTTGCCTCTTGATTGAAGAATTCAGTCCATTTACATTCAGGGTGATTATTGATAATATGAGGATATGTTATTGCCATTTTGTTTTTAGTTTTCTGGCTCTAATTCTTTGTTCAATTTTTTGGTGGAATTTCCAACCTTAGTCTTATATAGGAGAGCCCATAAGCATGAATTTTAATGGGCATGTTTTGAATATCTAAAATTACAATTTAGAATTTCACTGTTAAATAATATAAGATACTCAAACATCCATTCTAATGAAAAATTCTCAAAGGACTGCTGGGAGTCTCATGCTTCTTAATTTTAAATAAAATCACCAAAAATATAATTAGTTTTATTTGGTGACTCACAGTCACATCTCTTACATGTACAATACATATTCATATATTTTAGGCATGGAAATGAGAGCAATGATGTGAAACTGCCCTCCCTAATGTGTGGTCCTGACAGCTTCTGGGAAGGCTCCTGAGCTGTGTCCACAGGACTGCTCCACAATAGAGGCAGCCCTCCAAGGGGGCAAGAGCAGCCAGATAGTCGTCTACTCCGTTTCTGGGACCAGCTAGTTAACACACTGACTATCCTCTTCCTGACCAGAAAAATATGTTTCATGTTTATTGTTGTGGTTCTTTCCAAGTAAAGTGTGAGGAAAACTCTGATGGGGAGAAAACAAAGGAATTCCTTTATCAGAATGCTACCTAATCTTTCTCTGGTGTTAATAGGAGTTGTGGTGCAGTGAGTAATGGAAGGAAACCTCTCCTAAGCTGTGGATACAACATACTGGGGTAGGATTCCTGAGCAGCAATAGTGGATGTCCACCCCCCAGTACACTCCTGAGCTCCACTGCTGGAGAACTTTTCAGGAAATATGGAAGGAACGTGGTACCCTTGTGACAACCAGGCCTCTCATTAATGTGAAAAGAATGAGTGATAATGGAAAATTAATGTGAATTATCTATTTCCTACCAAACACCAGGAGATTAGAAGACAAAAGGAAGGAGAAAAGAAGAGAAAAACCCAAAGTGCATTAAAGTAGAAAAAGAGGGCCTCCCTGGTGGCACAAGGGGTTAAGCACAGCACTATAAAGCTATTGCAGCCTCTGCAGCACAAGTTCGATTCCTGGACAGCCAGGGAGATACCCACATGGCACAGCAGACCTCTCCTGTCTCACTCATTGCTTCCCTCAGCAGTGTTTTCAGTCAATCTGGCTGTTCAGCTCCCCACTCTGTCACCCTCCACACCTCTGGCCTATATCCCAGTTTTTATATGCATAAATAAATAAATCTTTTTTTATATATCAAAAAAAAGGGATTTATTATAATTATTAATGAGTTGCAGACTCATTGAGAGGACTGTAAATACAAATACTAGACTTTGCTTTTGGAAACTCCCCAAACCTACCACAGATTTTTTTTTTTTTTGCCAATAGTGTAAGTTTTATTTTTTTTTTAATAATAAATTTTATTTTTATATTCCCCATACAATTGCAACACCCCCATTATGACACCAATCCCTCCCCTCCTGCCCCCCACCCCCCAAAAAGTGTCTCTGGTTCATAGTTTTTTGTTGATTTTGATTTTCACTTTCTTATAGTTATTCATTTTCCTGGTCCCTTATTTAAGTTTTCTAGATTCCTGCTATGAGTGAGACCATCCGGTATTTTTCTTTTTCTTTTTGGCTTATTTCGCTGAGCATGATCCCTTCCAGCGCCATCCATGTTGCTGCAAATTGCATGTGTTTATCTTTTTTGAATGCTGAGTAATATTCCATGGTATATATGTACCATATCTTCTTGGTCCAGTCATCTATTTTTGGGCATTTGGGCTGTTTCCAAAGCTTAGCTATTGTAAACAGTGCTGCTATAAACATAGGGGTGCAGGTGTTCTTTGGAATTGATGTTTCTGTGTCCTTTGGGTAAATACCTACGAGTGGAATTGCTGGATCATATGGAAGCTCTATGTTTAGTAGGTCAAGAAATCTCCACACAGCTCTCCATAGTGGTTGGACCAGTTTGCACTCCCACCAGCAGTGCAGGAGAGTTCCTTTTTCTCCACACCCTCGCCAACATTTGTTGTTGCTAGTTTTTTTAATATGTGCCATTCTCACTGGTGTAAGATGGTATCTCATGGTAGTTTTGATTTGCATTTCCCTGATTACAAGTGATGTTGAACATTTTTTCATATGCCTGTTGGCTATTTCCATTTCCTCTTCAGAGAAGTTTCTTTTTAGCTCTTCTGCCCATTTTTTGACTGTGTTATTTTCTTTGTTGTTGTTGAGTCTCATCAGCTCTTTGCAGATTTTTGTGATCAGTCCTTTATCATTAGTGTTGTGTGCAAAAATGTTCTCCCAGTCAGTGGGGTTTCTCTTTGTTTTGTTATTGTCTCTTTTGCTGTGCAGAAGCTCTTTAATTTGATGTAGTCCCAGCTGTTTATCTTTGCCTTCACTATCACTGCTTTGGGTGATGTATCTGTAAAGATGTCTTTGATGTGCAAATCACGTAGTGTTTCACCTATATTTCCTTCTATATATTCCTTTTATGGTTTCAGGTCTTATGTCTAGTTCTTTAATCCATTTTGAGTTGATTTTTGTGTATGGTGTGAGGTAGTGGTCAAGCTTCATTCTTTTGCATGTAGCAACCCAGTTTTCCCAGCACCATTTATTGAACAAACTTTCTTTGCTCCAATGCATAGTCTTTGCTCCTTTGTCAAAGATTAGTTGACCATATATCTGTGGGTTTATTTCTGGATTTTCTATTCGATTCCATTGGTCTGTGTGTCTGTTCTTGTTCCAATACCATGCAGTTTTGATGATTATGGCTTTGTAGTATAGTTTGAAGTCTGGGAGTGTGATGCCTCCATTCCCTTCTTTCTTTTTCAGGAGAGCTTTGGCAATTCGGGTTTTTGTGATTCCATATGAATTTCATCAATAATTGTTCTATTTCTTTGAAGAATGACATTGAAATTTTGATTGGAATAGCATTGAATCTGTATATTGCTTTTGGAAGGATGGCCATTTTAATAATGTTTATTCTTCCAATCCATGAGCAGGGGATGTCTTTCCATTTCTTTGTGTCTTCTTCTATTTCTTTTAACAGTGTTTTATAGTTTTCTTTGTATAGGTCCTTTACCTCTTTTGTTAGATTTATTCCCAAATATTTGATTTTTTTGTTTCAATAAAAAAGGAATGGTTTTTTTGATTTCTTCTTCTTCAGATTTATTGTTTGTGTATAGCAAGGCTACTGACTTTTGCGTGTTGATTTTTTATCCTGCTACTTTACTGAACTGATTGATGAGTTGAATTAGTTTTTCTGTGGAGTTTTTGGGGTTCTCTATGTATATTATCATATCATCTGCAAATAGTGATAGTTTGACTTCTTCTTTTCCTATTTGGATTCCTTGGATGTCTTTCTCTTATCTTATTGCTCTGGCTAGGACTTCCAGTATTATATTGAAAAGCAGTGGTGAGAGTGGATATCCTTGTTTTGTTCCAGATCTTAATGGAATTGCTTTCAGCTTTTCACCATTGAGAATGATACTGGCTGTTGGCTTCTCATAGATGGCCTTTATGATGTTGAGGTATGTTCCTTGTATCCCAAGAATTTCAAGGGCTTTTATCATGAATGGGTGTTGCACTTTGTCGAAAGCTTTCTCAGCATCTATTGATATTATCATATGGTTTTATATTTCTTTTTGTTGATGTGTTGGATAACGTTGATTGATTTTCGGATGTTAAACCATCCTTGTGTCCCTGGAATGAATCCTACTTGGTCGTGGTGAATTATCTTATGGATAAATTGTTGGATTCTGATAGCTAAAATTTTGTTGAGGATTTTTGCATCAGTGTTCATTAGGGAGATTGGCCTGTAGTTTTCCTTTTTTGTGTTGTCCTTATTCGGTTTGGTATTAGTGTAATGTTGGCTTCATAGAACGTGTTTGGTATTGTCTCTTCCTTCTCAATTTTTTGGAAGAGTTTGTGAAGGATAGGCACCAATTCCTCTCTGAATGTTTGGTAGAATTCATTTGTAAATCCATCAGGTCCTGGGCTTTTGTTTTTGGGAAGGTTTTTGATTACCATTTCAATTTCACTTCTTGTAATTGGTCTGTTTAGGTGTTCTATTTCTTCTTTATCTAGCTTTGGGTGATTGTAGAGTTGTAGGAATTTGTCCATCTCCTCTAGATTGTTGAACTTGTTTCCATACAACTCTTCATAGTAGTTACTGATTATTCTTTTTATTTCTGCTGTGTCCGTTGTGATTTCTCCTCTTTCATTTGTGATCCTGTTTATTTGTGCTTTCTCCCTTTTTTCCTTTGTGAGCCTGGCTAGGGGTTTGTCTATTTTATTGATTTTTTTCAAAGAACCAGCTCTTGGTTTCATTAATCTTTTGGATTGTTTTTTTAGTTTCAATTTCATTTATTTCTGCTTTTGTTTTTATTATTTTTTTCTTCTACTGGTTTTGGGGTTTTTTGTTGTTCTTTTTCTAGATCTTTGAGCTTCGAGATTAGGTTGTTTCTTTGAGTTCTTTCTTGTTTCTTGATGTGAGCTTCTATTGCTATATATTTTCCTCTTATTACTGCTTTTGCTGCATCCCATACATTTAGGATATTGGCGTCCTCCTTGTCATTCAATTCAAAGAATTTTTTAATTTCCTCTTTGATCTCCTCATTAGTCCAGTGGTCTTCCAGTGGTGTGGTTTTTAGTCTCCATGAGGTAGGAAAGTTCCTTGCCTTCTTTTTATGGTTTATTTCTAGCTTGATGCCTTCATGGTCAGAAAAGATGGTTGGTATGATTTCAATCTTGGTGTATCTGTTGATGTTTGTCTTGTGCCCCAGTATGTGATCGATCCTGGAGAATGATCCGTGTGTGCTTGAGAAAAATGTGTACTCCGTTTTTTTGGGGTTTAGTGTTCTAAGGATGTCTGTTAAGCCCAAATGCTCTAGGTCCTTATTTAGAGCTTTAGTTTCTTTACTTATTTTTTGTCTTTTTGATCTATCCATTGTTGATAGTGGTGTGTTGAAGTCTCCACTACATATGTGTTTTCTCTGATGTCTGTTTTCAGAGAGGACAACAGTTGTCTGATATATTTTGGTGCTCCTTCGTTTGGTGAGTATATGTTAATTAGTGTTATTTCTTCTTGAAGTATTGTCCCTTTGATCATAATGTAGTGACCGTTGGGATCCCTTTTTATTTTTTTGAGTTTGAAATCTGTTTTATCTGATATAAGTATAGCTGTTCCTGCTTTCTTTTTTGGTCCATTTGCTTGTAGGATTGTTTTCCATCCTTTAACTTTGAGTCTATTTTTATCTTTTGTAGCTAAATGTGTTTCCTGGAGACAGCAAAAGGTTGGGTTTTGTTTCTTAATCCAGGCTGCAACTCTGTGTCTTTTTATTGAAGAGTTTAGTCCATTTACATTTAGGGTTAATATTGATATGTTAGCATCTGTATTTGCCATTGTGTTTGTCTTTCCTTTGATTTTATTTATTCTTTTAATATCTTTTTTTTCCTTGCCTTCTTTCATTGTTATTCGTCCCTCTGAGGTTCTGGCTTTAGGATTCCTTGTAGTATTTTTTGGAGTGGGGGTTTATTTGTAATGAAGTTCCATAGTTTCCGTTTGTCTGGGAAGGTCCTTATTCTTTCTTCATAGAGGACAGAAAGCTTTGCAGGACAGAGTATTCTTGGTTGACATCTGTTTTCTTGGAGTCTGTTGACTATGTCCTTCCACTCTCTCCTTGCCCGTAGTGTTTCTTCAGAGAAGTCTGATGTCAGCCTGATTGGTTTTCCTTTGAATGTTATTTGTTTCTTCCCTCTTGTCAGCTTCATTATTTTTTCCTTGTCCTGGATTCTTGGGAGCTTTACTATTATGTGTCTTGCTGTATTTTTCCTTTCGTCATGGAAGTTTGGTGTTCTTCTTGCTTCTTGTATATCAATTTTCAGCTCCTTCTTCGCGTTTGGGAAGTTCTCTTCAATTATATCCATGAATATTTTCTCTGTTCCTACATCTCTCTCCTCTCCTTCTGGTATTCCTATAACTCTTATATTTCCTTTCTTCATGGTGTCCGATAGTTCCCGAAGTCTTTCTTCGTTCTTTTTCCTTCGTACTTCTCTTTCCTTTTCTGTTTTGGTTCTTTTTATTTCTGTGTCTTCAAGAGAACTTATTCGTTCTTCCATTTCATCTATTCTTCTTTCATTGCTTTTCCCAGATTCTTTAGTTCTTCCATTAATTCTTTGATCTCCTGCATTTCTTTTACTTCCCTCTTTAGGGACTCAATTTCATTCTTCTGATCGTTGATATTTTTCCCTTATCATTGTTTTCCTTTATGAGTTCTGTCATTTTTTTAATCATGGCAATTTTAATTCTCTTTCTGGAAGGCTCAGAAGTTCTTCCAAGTTACTGTCGTTGCAATCTGGGGGCTGGTTTTCTTTTTGTGGTGTGCTTCTTCCCTGAGGAGTTGCTATGTTCCGTGTGGTTCTTCTACTCCCTACTGTCTGTTTTCTAATTTGCCGTATGTGTTGGGACACTGTGTTGCTGGGACTGGCCGGCATCTTGGGTGAGCTTCTCTGCTCCCCTCTGGCTCCTCCGGGAGCCATCTGTCAGTTTCAAGCAGACTTTACTGAAGAAAGGTCCCTGTTCTAAAATGCCGATGTGGGGACACACTCCCCTGTGCTCCTGGTCTGCCCCAGCGGTGGGTTCCCTCTCCCCCTCTGGGCTTGGACTGCAGGCCAGAGGACGTTCTGGTGTGGGCGAACTTCCCCGGCTCACCTCTGGCTCCTGAGGGAGCCTTCTGCAGGCAGTCTTTACTGAAGAAATGTCCCTGTTCTAAAATGGCGATGCGGGACACACTCCCTGCGTGTCCAGTCTCAGGCACACTCTTCTGCGCACCTGGTCTGCCCCGGCTTTGGGTACTCGCTCCCTCTGTGGGCTCAGACTACTGGTCAGCAGGGGCCTGGCATGGGCTAACTTCCAGTTGGCCACTGGCTCCTCCAGGAGCCTCTGCTGGTTTCAAGTCGCTAGGTTGCGCCAGAGATCTCTCCTAGAGCCCTTGGGGAGCTGTTTTTTTTTTTTTTCACCCCGTGGGACAAGAAATAGAGCGGGAATGGTAGGGTAAACCTCAACGGCTTTGGGGTGCTGTGTCTGCCTTGTGCCCCACCGTCGTGGAGAACCCATGCCCCGAATTTTGTGCTCCGGATCTCAGTTCCAAAGCTCTCAGGTCCAGGACGCGGGCTGTAGCCCAGTTCCTTGTCCACAGAATGGCGTCTTTTGCACCCCGCTCCCGTGCCTGGGTACCTGGTTCCTGGATACTCAGTAAGGGACTTTCACCTCAGTGAGGGTCTTCATGCGCATCTCCCTGCAACCCTAGGTCACAGGCGCAGGGACCTGGGCAGCCGCGATCCCAATCCACGTTTGCTTTTCAACCGTGCTGCTTTTCCGCGCTATCCCGATCCCGATCCGCGTTTGCTTTTCCAGCACGCCGCTTTTCCATACCGGCAGGCCCGGGGCTGTGTGCTGGTCCTGGCCTCCTCCTGGGGGGCGGGGTCTCTGTTTAATGGCGCCCGGAGCTCACCTCCGCGGCGAATCCTGCAGGGTTCTCCGCAGCTCCCGTTCACGGGGTGTGGTGGCTGCAATAGTTCCTTTCCACTCACAGTCCCGCTTGCTGCGTAGTTTGTTCTTGTTGGTCGTTTTAGTGTATTTTTTTCCTCCTCTCTGCCGGTCGGAGATTGCCGACTCTGAGAGTGCCGACTCTGTGGGTGGGGGAGGAGAGCAGGGTTCTGCGCTTTCCTCCCTTCTATCTAGTCCTCTTTTATGGCAACTTTCTTCTTTGGGTAGTTTGCTGGAGTCATCCGTTTATCTTCCGTGTCCCAGTTCTCACTGGGACCTGCCGCTTTTCCTCCCTATTAACTTTTTTTAATGGGAGATCTTACTCGCAGCGTCTCCTCTCTGCCATGTTGCTCCGCCCTCTCCCTCTAAATAAATCTTTTTTAA
The DNA here is from genome assembly GCF_014898055.3 of Talpa occidentalis. Taxonomy (NCBI): domain Eukaryota; kingdom Metazoa; phylum Chordata; class Mammalia; order Eulipotyphla; family Talpidae; genus Talpa; species Talpa occidentalis. The sequence goes on along the minus strand of NW_023604861.1, from coordinate 47,452,142 downwards.
AAAAGTAGAAAAAGAATTGATTTAGAAAAGAAGAAAATAATAAGCAGTGAAATACCACTTTTGCTTGGACTTCCATGAATAAGTGTGTATGTTGGGGTGTGTGTGTGTTGCATCAGTGAGTATGGATGGGTGTATGAGTTTGTGTGTATGTATGTATGTATGTGTGAGTGTAAGTGTATTTAAGAGTACCATGTGAATGTGTAAATATTTTATAGCTTTTCAACCCCACCTCAACTAGAACAAGGCACATAAAACATACCACAAGGACTCCAGATTCCAATCAGCTTTTAAGTGCCTCACTCATATATTACCAAATATGTAAGAAAGAAAAGTCATTTTAAAATTACAGAAAATCTTTTTTAAAATTGTATTTTCATTTACATACACTAAAATTCACTCTTTTTGGTATATTTCTACGAGTTTTGCATAGAATGATCACCAAAATGCACAGACTAACCAACCAGACTAACTAATATAGTCAAACTACTGAAGTTGCCTAAACCCAAACCTCTCTCATTACCCCTTTGTAAACTGTCCCTCCCCAACCACTAGCCATGAACAAATCCTGATCTATTATTTATACCTATACTTTTGCCTTTTCCAAAATATTATATATATACATATATATCTAGGAATTATATATATTTATAGAATATGTTATGTATTATATAAATAATATACTGTATTATACATAATATTATATATGTAATATGAAATATTAATATATTATGCATGTTATTATATATAACAACACAGAACACAGACTTTTATTTATTTTTTTTTAAATAATAAATTTTATTTTTATATTCCCCCATACAACTGCACATGCCCCATTCTGACCCCAATCCCTCCCCTCCCGGCCCCCACCCCAAAAAGTGTCTCTGGTTCATAGTTTTTTGTTGATTTTGATTTTCACTTTCTTATAGTTATTCATTTTCCTGATCCCTTATTTAAGTTTTCTAGATTCCTGCTATGAGTGAGACCATCCGGTATTTTTCTTTTTCTTTTTGGCTTATTTCGTTGAGCATGATCCCTTCCAGCGCCATCCATGTTGCTGCAAATTGCATGTGTTTATCTTTTTTGAATGCTGAGTCATATTCCATGGTATATATGTACCACATCTTCTTGATCCAGTCATCTATTTTTGGGCATTTGGGCTGTTTCCAAAGCTGAGCTATTGTAAATAGTGCTGCTATAAACATAGGGGTGCAGGTGTTCTTTGGAATTGATGTTTCTGTGTCCTTTGGGTAAATACCTAGGAGTGGAATTGCTGGATCATATGGAAGCTCTATGTTTAGTAGGTCCAGAAATCTCCACACAGCTTTCCATAGTGGTTGGACCAGTTTGCACTCCCACCAACAGTGCAGAAGAGTTCCTTTTTCTCCACATCCTCGCCAACATTTGTTGTTGCTAGTTTTTTTAATATGTGCCATTCTCACTGGTGTAAGATGGTATCTCATGGTAGTTTTGATTTGCATTTCCCTGATTGCAAGTGATGTTGAACATTTTTTCATATGTCTGAACACAGACTTTTAAATCTAACTTCTTTTGCTTTTAATATGGATGATCTAGACAGCATTATTATATTATTGCTTTTATTAATTAATCTGGATTCCAGATTCAGCCACACTATTACATAGATCAGTAGTTTGTTCCTTTTTATTGCTAAGTGGTAGTCTACTGTATGGCTATACCACATTTTGTTTATTCATTCACCAGTTGGAGGGCAGATGAAAACATTTTAAAACACTAATTCCCTCAGAGATGAATGTCCATACAATGAGAATAGGGTGTTTTAGAAAGAGATAGAGAATAAATCAAAAACATTAACATTAAATCATAGGCATTAAAAAATATGACAAGTAAAATGAAAAAATCAACAAAAGATTTTAAAAATAAAATCTAGGAAATCTTTCAGCTATTAGAACCCCAAAAAAACCAAGTTAACAGTGATAGGTAATTTGTATCAATATCAACAGTGATAGGTAATTTGAGGTCTAAATTTTAGAAGTATGGGGGATGGAAGGAAGAGAGAAAACAAAAGGAGAAAATGAGCAAAGAAACAAAACAAGAAAATCCTCAACACTAAATAACATAAGTCTCCAGTTTCGAAAAGCCAAAATAATTTTCAAACACAGTAACTCAATTATTATATACATGTATATATGTATATATATATATACATCTCAAACCTATAAAGATTATGCTTCTGCAAAATGAATATATAAATGAAGAAACGTGGTAGGGAGGGAGCCAAAGGAAAATCTGTGAAAACAGTGGTGCACTGTCACTGAATCAAACCAGTTCAGTTTGGAGCAGAACAGAAGGTTGCGGGGGGCGGGGGAAAATGCAACGGATGGTCCTGTTGTGTTCAGATATTTGTGTTTAAATGTTCTGCAGGTTCTTGGAACTCTTTTCTCCAAGTGATAGGGAAGATCGTTTCTTCCTTTTTGTGATTTTAAGAACAAAGAAATCATCCCCAGAAGCAACACCTGCATGCTGTCTCTCTCAGGGCAGGGGGGTGGGGTCATTGAGGCTGGTTTGGAATAATTGGGAATTATGAGTAAGTGGCAAAGGGGTGGGCATCAGAAACAAAATTGGGCCTCAGCCAGAAGGAGGAAAAGGAAATAGCTATTGCACACCAACTAGCAATGCCCCACGTGGCATGTATAAACCTAGTTAGGGAAACAGGAGGGGGGAAAAAGTTGCAAAGTAAAGAAATGAATCACCATAAATACACTATTGGGACCATCAATAAATGACATGTAAATAAGTAGTCCTGCTGGTTTACCCACATTTTGGAAGGCTGGGGAAAGGAAGGCTGGGAGTCTGCAGTCAGAGAGCTAAACTCTTCCTGCTGGAAATAGAAACAAATTGGTGATTGTGAAAAAGGAGGCAGAAGCAGAATTCAGTCTGTAAATGGGGGAAATAAATAGTAGAAGAAACACAAAATCATCTGGAGTCTGTTGCCTCGGAGGAGCAGGATTTGGAATGTGGAAGCTTGAACAGAAAATTGTAATTTCTTAGCACAAGGCTTAGTGCTATAATAAAAGTTTAAAAATTTTAAGGACACCATTTTCTTATTTAATATTTAAAGAAAATGGAGCAACATGTGAAGAATTAGATCATTTTAATGAAGATCTGAAACTACAAGCTCATTTTAAAAGATCTGAAGTGACTTCATTTTAAATTTAGTATTTAAGTGATATGAAGATACCACTGTATTGGATGTCTGGACACTCAACAGATTGGCTGTTTTTACAGAAATGAGAGGACAGCTGATGCTGAATCAGCAGGAGGAAAAACACTAGTATTTCTTATCTGTTCACAGAAAAATTGACCCCAGCTTCACCAGTGACTGAGCATGTGAACGAACGGAGCTGGTAGCATCGATAGCTCAACAGAAGGTTTTGAACAGAAGATTTTGAAAGAATATTGAGCTTGTTTAATGAAAATGATGCCACAATTTCAGAAGAATCTCATCAATTTTGCTACCCATGAATCAAAATTTAAGACTTGCCAGCTGCCTGTGGAGTGGCAACTTGGGATGTTCCTGCATATTCTACCAGACAACAAACCCAGAAGACACAGTCCCCTGTATCAGTATTTAAAGAAATAGTAAAAACCTGTCTATTGTCAAGTTTCTCAGCATGCCACACAGCCCCATGCAGGGACACTAGTTCCTCTGGAACAAGGGGAGGCGAATGTGGCAGCCTGAATCTGGACTGTGTCATCCTCTGGCTACGTAGCCCCTCAATAATTTCACTGTTTCTTCATTTGCACTTTAATGTGGCTGATAATAGTAGCATGTGGGTTCGTCATGAGAGTTAGAAGTGATGCAAAAACTGCTTTAAAAAGAATTGTACAGACTCATTGTTACATGGTAAATGGGGTCACAGAAGGCGTGATGCCCAGAGATATCAGAACGAGTCGTGCTATTGCCTGCTTTTGCTTGTTCCTGTCAACACCTGGGGCAGAATGGCCTGTGTTTGCACTCCAGTAGCTGTGAGCATCCTCCACTTTTACCTTGCTCCTTACTCTGCCCATTCCCAAGCCCAGCTCCAGAGCCATTCCCATTATACTTGCCTTTTGCTCATGCCATCACCCTCTCTCCATTCTAGAACTTGCAAGACCCATCAGCAGGGAATAAAGATTTAGTGTCTGTTTCACAAACTGACTCCCTATTCAGGAAGGCACCAGTGAAAGCGTCCCTTAGACAGAATTTCATCTTTAAAAGAATTGGCTATAATCAGATAAGAAAAGAATTTGCTACTATGGGCCATCTGCCAGGACACAGAAATAGTTTCATTCTGAAAGAACAGATGACACCATTCCCTTTCAGTATTATCTCCATGGTGCGTGTTCCTAGAGAGCAGAGGCGGTGCTTAGCAGAGAATCAACAGCTGTGCACGGATGTCCTCTGATGAATACTCTACACTAACAGCACAAATTAATTTTGTTATGAAGCAGAGTGTGAAACACTGTTATCAGTACTCAAAAGTATAACATGTGGATCATAAAATGCCCAGTTCATACCTGCCAAGGTCAGCCTCCCTCCTTGGTTGTGGTCAGAGGTTCAGCCTATACTTTCTCTTCTGTGTCCTCACTGTTCATATTTATTTCTGAATATGCCTCACCTCCCACTCCTCCCCACTCTGCTTTGTTCACAGAACCTGGCTGCTTTTTAGGCCAGGGTTATTTCCTTTCAACATCTATAGGCCTTTCCAGACCTTTCACATAATAGACACTCGACTAAATTGCTGAATCCCAGATAACGCTTGTGACTTCTGAGCAGGGGATGGGCAAGCCCTGCCATCAATTCACATGTCTGTGAATTCTATCCCCTCTGGCTGCTGGGCTGGCACTGCAGCCCACCAGAGCTCCTGTACCCCACTCCTGGTCCCAAGGAGATTGTGTGGCCCCCCTCAGCCATTATGCTGGTGGCTAAGTTCTCAATACTGTACATGGGAGCTTTCTTGCCAACACTGAGTGAATTCATTCACTACACATGCACAGTGAATCCACTTTGTCCCCAAAGTGACCCCTGTGCTGGGACAAAGGGGGTTAAGTGGGGAATCATCTCTGCAGGAAGACCCCTCAGATCAGTATAGACCCTGGCGGCCTCTCTGGCTGAACCAGGGTGGACACAGAGTGACAAAACCCTTGTTGGTCCTCTAAAGTCTTACTTTGTTCCACAGAAGCTGCTTATCAGGAACTAGGTGCCACATTCCTCAGAATTCCTAAGATTTTCTTTATTCCTTTGTATAATTCTTGTCACTTTCTACCTGGTACAACTATTTTCTACGTCCTGTCTTCTTCTCTACTACATTTTTATTTTCTGGATACTCATATCCCAAGGCAGTTGTCCTCTGTATCCCATATAACTGGCAAAGGACCTCACCCAGTGCAGGTTCTCAGATCATATTTGCTCACAGATGTAGGGGTGTTTGTTAATGTCTTTGGCTACCAGGCACCAAGCCAATTTCCTAATTTTGGGTAATTCTCAAAGCTATCAATCTTGGCAGAAACAAGGAATCTGCTTACCACTAAAAAACTACCAAGAATTTAAATCCCATCACTTTCTAGCAACGCTCACTAATTTAAACTTTCCTGAAGACCTACATTAATTTGATAAATTATTATATACCAGGTACTTTCTGGTGAGGCTATTCTGTTTGGAAACTACAAAGTGTTGCTTTTCATTACTAAACAGATTCACATTTTCTTCCTTTGGGGCATCGGTGAGGGCTACTTTTGTGTGAGGTAGTAGGTACTACTCTTCAAGGATCTACTTTGTAAACATTCATTTTGAGATCAGAATTGCAAAAAGGTTTATTTAGTAGATAAATAAGCATTTCCTGCATAAAGCTACTCACTGGAAGTATTCTGAATATATTACACAGAGAACACTGCAGGGCATGGTTTTCAAACTGGAATCAATTTAGTGAGTCATGACCCACATTTTAAAAACCAAGAATATAATGGAAAAGATCATTTTTATCATATTTCCATGTGTATTTTGCTTCTGAAATCTTTTTTAGTTAAGCATGTGGGTATGTGTGTATGTACATATGCATATAGATGTGTGTATGCATGTAGATGTGTGTGTTATGTCTCTGTGTGTATGGGCACAAGCATGTGCACGTATATCTTTCCTGGGTTGTAGACAAAATTGTTTGTTAATCACTGATGTATGGGGTGTTTGTTACTGTCTTTGGTACCAAGGTACCAAGCCAATTTCCTAAGTTTGGGTAATTCTCAGGGCTGTCAATCTTGGCAGAAAAAAAATCTTACCACTAAAGAAGCAAATGGAAGGGGCTCCTCATCCCTCTCCCCTTAGGAAGTGAGTGGGACTCGCTTGAGATTCTGAATCTGGAGCACATGACACAAAGATTGAGATGCTGGTGAGACTGAACTTGAGACAGGCCCTGTGAGCAGCAGTTGCAAGCAGCCACTCCAGCAAAGGTTGTGCCTGGGGCAACAGCAGGGGCCAGCAGGAGTATCCTGTGTCAGTTGTTCCTGCCACCCATGCTCAGAGTTCCTCACCTGTGCCCTGGCCACAGTTTTCCCTTTCTGCTCAAAGCTCCAGAGTGGGTTTCTCTTGCTCACAACCAACAACTTTGAATGATATAAATATTGTGCTAAGGAATGGGAAACCATTTCATAATTGTAAACAAAATGTCAAACATCAAGTTAGGTAGCACTACAATATTAAATAAACTGGACTGGAGGCCACAAACAATTGGGGCAGAACAAGAGCTGGCCCAGACCAGGCAAAAGATGAGGACTTGAACTAGGACAAAAAGTGTTAAGAAAAATCCCATCAACACTCCTATATGAACTACACTGAAGGGAGGCATGTGAGAGGCAATCTGAAGCATGACTGAAATGACCAGTAAGTCTAGCACAGAACACGGAAAAGTCCTGAATGCTGGAGCCAGACTCCGTGGAGTTTAATCCAGACCGAACAGCTGGGTAAACATGAGTTACTTAATCTCGCTGTATATCAGTTTTGCCATCTGTAAAATGGGAACAATGAGAATACCTAATTCACAGAGTTGTTGTTACCAGAATTCTATTAGTTAATATATACAAAGGGCTTAGAGGAGTGCTAGGTGCTCAGTATACAGGGTATAACTTATTAAAGAAATTTAAAGGGAACAAAAACCCGTCTTTCTAGTTGCTAGAGAAAAATTATTGTTTTGGGTCTAACTCAGGAGTGAACTTCTAGTGCATTGTTCTCCTTGAGTTACTTTAACTTAGATATTTATAATTCTGTAGGGAAATGGTCTCGCAACAGGGTCTGTGCACAATTAGAATCTAATCTTTAAATATCTCATTTACTTACATTACTATTTGTGAATTTATCCATGGCTAAAGTTCAGAGACACACATTAGCCAGTGTCACTGGGGAACTGTTTATTCCATGTAAGTCAATTTTCTAGTAACTGAAGCATATCTAAGAGCCAATGCACATGAAAGTTTGAATTATGTTAACAGCTTACAAAACATTTTGCATAATTTCCTACTTTCTTAAACAGAGTGCATCAGAAATAATTTAATGTTTCCATGTGACTTAGGCTGATCATTTTGAAGGAACATCAGTCATTGCACTAATACTGATATATAGTGAAGTCTTAAGGATTAACTACTATGATTTAAAGATCTACTTGCCCTTAAACTGTTAACTCAGTCTTTGTATCTTCCTTTTACTTTAACTTTTCCTGCATCTTTCTCTGTTACTAATTAAATATTACATTTTTCAGCTATTGGTATTTCTACTTTAGAATATAAATTTTCTGGTTTTATTCTGGTTTTACACTGCAATCACTATTAAAACTTAGTACAAAGCCAAAAGAATGTAGTCAGAGGGTACGTAGTGTATCAATTGTGATGTGGGCATGTGCTCCAAAAAAGGGCAGGCACTTACACCTGCACATTTTGTGGACTCTGTTAGCCCACTTGCTAAGAACTGTTGCCAGATTTTTAGTTCTAAAGACAACTAAGGATACCAGTTGTTAGTGATGAGTGACAGGTAATGGTAAAGAAAGTGTAAATTAGACTTGCATATCAGACCTCATACTCCGTATCTCTACTATATTAATTTTATGTTACTTCTGTAACAAAATCCACAACTCATGACTTAAACAAACATTAAATTAATCATCTTTCAGTCTTGAAGGTCAGAAGTCCAAATGGGTCTTAGGGACTTGGTAAATCAAGGGCTTGGTAAAACTGTGTTTCTCTGGAAACTCTAAAAGTCTATTTTCTTGTTTCTCCTTCAAATTAGAAACTAGAAAAAATGGATTTCAGAAGATATACATACTTGGCCCATGGGCCCTTCCTCCATCTCAAAGCTCATCGTGTAATCTCTCTTTCAATCATCACATCTCCTTTCTCCTTTCACCCTCACACTCCTTTTTGTAAGGACCCTTGTTATGATATTGAGCCCACCTGGACATCCCAGAATCATTTCTCCTTCTCTAGCTCCCTAACTTAACATCTGTGGCGTCTCTTTTGTCATGTGAGGTAACATAATCACTAGGGAGATTAGGATATGGGCACTTGGGAGTTATTCTGTCTACCCCAGTCATCGAGGTGTTGAACAGATCTCAAGTTTGACATGCACAAGGCTTAGTGACTTATGGGGAGATCTCCCCATCCAACCCCACCACCTCTGTCCAAATCTGTTCCGCCCATACTCTAACTGAATTTCAGTTGGTGGCAAGTTACTCAGTTATCTGTCTTTTCGGTTACTCAGGACAAATAACTTACAGTCACTCCATTATCAAATTCTGTCAGATACCTGTGGGATCCAAGCCCTTTTGTTCTCAGGGCTATTATCTTGGTACCCAGAGTTCTTGCTGGTCAGCTAAATGTACAATCAGGCAGAAGGTCTCTCACCAAGGACAAAAGTCTTGATATGAGGGACATACTGGAATACTGCTGAAATAGCAGGCAGATATTATGGCCAAATCAGCAAAATCAGCTAAAATACCTTACTTGTAAGGATTAGCAGAAAGTTAGGCAAGAATAGATAATAGAGGATGTCTTTCCATTTCTTTGTGTCTTCTTCTATTTCTTTTAACAGTGTTTTATAGTTTTCTTTGTATAGGTCCTTTACCTCTTTTGTTAGATTTATTCCCAAGTATTTGATTTTTTTTGGTTTCGATAATAAAAGGGATGGTTTTTTTGATTTCTTCTTCTTCAGATTTACTGTTTGTGTATAGGAAGGCTACTGACTTTTGCTTGTTGATTCTGTATCCTGCCACTTTACTGAACTGATTGATTAGTTGAATTAGTTTTTCTGTGGAGTTTTTGGGGTTCTCTATGTATATTATCATATCATCTGCAAATAGTGATAGTTTGACTTCTTCTTTTCCTATTTGGATTCCTTGGATGTCTTTCTCTTGTCTTATTGTTCTGGCTAGGACTTCCAGTATTATATTGAAAAGCAGTGGTGAGAGTGGACATCCTTGTCTTGTTCCAGATCTTAATGGAAATGCTTTCAATTTTTCACCATTGAGGATGATACTGGCTGTTGGCTTGTCATATATGGCCTTTATGATGTTGAGGTATGTTCCTTATATCCCAAGAATTTCAAGGGCTTTTATCATGAATGGGTGTTGCACTTTGTCGAAAGCTTTCTCAGCATCTATTGATATTATCATATGGTTTTTATATTTCTTTTTGTTGATGTGTTGGATAACGTTGATTGATTTTCGGATGTTGAACCATCCTCGTGTCCCTGGAATGAAACCTACTTGGTCGTGGTGAATTATCTTATGGATACATTGTTGGATTCTGATAGCTAAAATTTTATTGAGGATTTTTGCATCAGTGTTCATTAGCGAGATTGGCCTGTAGTTTTCTTTTTTTGTGTTGTCCTTGTTCGGTTTTGGTATAAGAGTAATGTTGGCTTCATAGAACGAGTTTAGTATTATCCCTTCCTTCTCAATTTTTGGAAGAGTTTGTGAAGGATAGGCACACTAATTCATTTCTGAATGTTTGGTAGAATTCATTTGTAAATCCATCAGGTCCTGGGCTTTTGTTTTTGGGAAGGTTTTTGATTACCATTTCAATTTTATTGCTTGTAATTGGTCTGTTTAAGTGTTCTGTTTCTTCTTTATCTAGCTTTGGGTGATTGTAGAGTTATAGGAATTTGTCCATCTCCTCTAGATTGTTGAACTTGTTTCCACATAACTGTTCATAGTAGTTTCTGATTATTCTTTTGATTTCTGCTGTGTCCATTGTGATTTCTCCTCTTTCATTTGTGATCCTGTTTATTTGTGCTTTCTCCCTTTTTTCCTTTGTGAGCCTGGCTAGGGGTTTGTCTATTTTATTTATTTTTTTGAAGAACCAGCTCTTCGTTTCATTGATCTTTTAGATTGTTTTTTTAGTTTTGATTTCATTTATTTCTGCCTTGGTTTTTATGATTTCTTTTCTTCTACTGGTTGGGGGGGGGTTTGTTGGATTGGAAGAATAAACATTATTAAAATGGCCATCCTACCAAAAGCAATATACAGATTTAGTGCTATTCCAATAAAAATTTCAATGTCATTCTTCAAAGAAATAGAACAATTATTGATGAAATTCATATGGAATCACCAAAAACCCCAAATAGCCAAAGCTCTCCTGAAAAAGAAAGAAGGGAATGGAGGCATCACACTCCCAGACTTCAAACTATACTATGAGGCCATAATCATCAAAACTGCATGGTATTAGAACAAGAACAGACACACAGACCAATGGAATCAAATAGAAAATCCAGAAATAAACCCACAGATTTATGGTCAACTAATCTTTGACAAAGGAGCAAAGAATATGCATTGGAGCAAAGAAAGTTTGTTCAATAAATAGTGCTGGGAAAACTGGGTCGCTACATGCAAAAGAATGAAGCTTGACTACTACTTCACACATGCACAAAAACCAACTCAAAATGGATTAAAGAACTAGACATAAGACCTGAAACCATAAAATACATAGAAGGAAATATAGGCAAAACACTACATGACATGCACATCAAAGACATCTTTACAGACACATCACCCAAAGCAGTGATAGTGAAGGCAAAGATAAACAGCTGGGACTACATCAAATTAAAGAGCTTCTGCACAGCAAAAGAGACAATAACCAAAACAAAGAGAAACGCCACCGACTGAGAGAACATTTTTGCACACAACACTAATGATAAAGGACTGATCACAAAAATCTACAAAGAGCTGATGAGACTCAACAAAAACAAAGAAAATAATCCAGTCAAAAAATGGACAGAAGAGCTAAAAAGAAACTTCTCTGAAGAGGAAATGCAAATGGCCAACAGGCATATGAAAAAATGTTCAACATCACTTGTAATCAGGGAAATGCAAATCAAAACTACCATGAGATACCATCTCACACCAGTGAGAATGGCACATAAAAAAACTAGCAACAACAAATGTTGGCGAGGTTGTGGAGAAAAAGGAACTCTCCTGCCCTGCTGGTGGGAGTGCAAACTGGTCCAACCACCATGGAGAGCTGTGTGGAGATTTCTTGTCCTACTAAACATAGAGCTTCCATATGATCCAGTAATTCCACTCCTAGGTATTTACCCAAAGGACACAGAAACATCAATTCCAAAGAGCACCTGCACCCTTATGTTTACAGCAGCACTATTTACAATAGCTTAGCTTTGGAAACAACCCAAATGCCCCAAAATAGATGACTGGATCAAGAAGATGTGGTACATATACACCATGGAATGTTACTCAGCATTCAAAAAAGATAAACACATGCAATTTGCAGCGACATGGATGGCGCTGGAAGGGATCATGCTCAGCAAAATAAGCCAGAAGAAAAAGAAAAATACCAGATGGTCTCACTCATATTAGGAATCCAGAAAACTTAAATAAGGGACCAGGAAAAAGAATAACTATAAGAAAGAAAATATCAAAATCAACAAACAACTATTAACCAGAGACACTCTATGGGGGGTGGGAGGTGGGGAAAGGAGGAATTGGGGTCAAATAAGGGGGTTATAATTGTATGGGGAATATAAAAATAAAATTTAAATAAAAAAATAATAGATAATAGAGATAATATGCTTTGACTAGCAGGAACAATGGTCAATCCACCTTAGCTTACATCCCTGATAAAAAATATTGCACAGGCATGTACACTCTATTTGTCCCACGTTAGTACTTGACTCTAATAAACAAGAGACTGCCTTTGGATTGGGGCTGCACATTAATGTGGGTACAGCCTCTCTAGGCTTCTCACTGCTCCAACACACATGGACTTTGAGTAATCTTTCCCTCACCCTGTGCGGCTTCCAATGCTGTCACCCCACAAGGCGATAGATACTCTTCCAAAAAGAGACCCGTCCTCTGGCTTCCTCTCCCCATCTCCATGACCACCAACTTTTCTCAGTGGGATCCCTGGAACAGCTTCCAACATGGTCTCCCAGAACTGCCATTCTCCACCCCATAGTCTATTCTCAACCTTGCAGCCAGAGGGAGACTTCCACACCACAAATTGGATATCATTTGTCTCTACTAACCCTTCAATGACTCTCCATCTACTGAGAATAAACGCCAAAGTCCTTATGACAAGTATCCCAGGAAGAAAGAAAAGCACAGGAAAGGCTCAGAGGTAAGAAAGTAGTTTTCCAGGAATTGAAAGCTATTAAGTGTGTCCTAATCAAAGACATTGAAAGGCAGTGCCAGATGAGGATGGACACATGAGCAAGTGTCTGGGCTCCATGTTAAGTGGCCTGACCCTATCCTAAAGGCCACAGAAAGTTGTTGATGAGTGTTGAACAGAACTCTGGCACACACAAGTGTGCACCTGAGGAATGTTGCTCTGGCTGCAGCCTGAGATGGGATAGACGGGAGAAGGGAGGAAGGATGAGAAGAGTTAGGAGGCTCTTGGAGTAGGTCAGTAGAGAGAGGGCAGCAGCAACCGAGAAAAAGGGCAGTGGCTGTTTCCATGGCCACTTAGGAAGTCAAGTAGCAAGAGCTGGTGATGGCTTCAAGGATGACCACTGGTCCTGAGCTGAGCACATGGGCATCTAAGAGAGTGGCACTCATCACTCAAAGGGGAAACTTAGCAGAAGGAATGATTGGGCGTGACATGCTGAGACCATGGGTGGGAGCTGTCTAATCCAAAATGCTGGAAGGTAAATGGCCACATGGAATCTGGTACTAAGTTAAGAGATATTGGTTGGAACCGTGTATTTGGAAGTTTTCGTTTGTAGATGGTTATTTAAACCATAGAAATAGATTTTTTAAAACCACCCAGGATAAAGGAAAAGAGAAGAGGGCTCAGGACTAAACATGATCAAGAGATGAAAAATCTACAAAAGAAACAGGGTAGGGCTAGGAAATAATAGTGGAATCTGGTGGAGCATAATATGAAAGGACCCAGCATCTATGAGAGGACTATTCACCAGGGTCAGGTGCTGCCAAGCTAAGTTTAGAAGACCTGAAAATGTTCCACTGGGTTCAGTGTCAAATAAACTACTGGAGGTCAAGCAGAAGTAGTTTCAGCAGAGTTCAAGGCAGACTGCAGGGGTCTGAGGAAGGGAAGCAAGCAAGAGAGGGGAACTTGTTCGCCAAGAGTGGCTGGGAGGGGAGATCTGGGACTCAGGAGGGTGTTGGGGGGTGATAGGGGTTCCAAGGAGGTTTTGTATCTTCTGACTTCTTTCCTTCCTTTAGCCTTGCTTGCTTCTAAAGTGTCGCACTACCTGTGGTTAAATTTTGATGGCAGGGGCCTCCCCGGTGGCGCAGTGGTTGAGCGCTGGGTTGCAAAGCTGCCCCGCAGCCTCTGCAGCACCGGTTCGATCCCCAGCCACCGGGCAAGGGTCCCACATGGCACGCAGACCTCTCCTGCCGCCTGCTGCTCCCCTCAGCAGTGTACTTCATCGGTCTGTCTGTTCTGCTCCCCGCTCTGGCTCTGGTGAATTCTCTCACCCTCCCACTTCTGACTGTATCCAGCGCTTGTATAAATAAATAAATAAATCTTTAAAAAAAAATTTTTTGATGGCAGAAATTAATCAAGAGAAAAACAGGAAATGATCATTGTGCGAAGCCTCTGAGAAGGGAAGAGAAGATGAGAACCAGAACAAAGGTGGGCAAAGGCACCTTCTCTAATGAAGTGCCACCTTTCCAGGAAGTCATTCCCTCATGTTGTACAACTGCTCACCCACGCCTACAAGGCACTGGGAATAAAACGGGAAACAAGAGGACACATTAACTGGGTAGCACAAACATTACATGCAGTGATTTTACATACCCTGAGGGAAGTGGTAACTGGGGTAGTGTATGGGGTGTGTGAATAAAAGCAGCCAGCACTAAAGTCTTCTAAAGGTTCAGAGGGCATCAGAAGCACAAACAGAGTCCTAGAAATGTCCAGGCATAAGCCAAACCATGCCTGGACAATTATAAAAGAAATATTCATTTGTACCTTCCTGGAAGTGTGACAGGTGTGGAATCTGTTCATAATTTTCAATGCAGCTGTCATCCAGTTTCCACTGCTCCCTGTGTTCAGGGCCTTCCTGGAAGGCCCTGCTCCTCCCAAGGGCTCCTCCATGCAGAGCACACAGCTCACGACCCTTTCTTCTCTCCACCAGGAAAGAGCAGGACTGTACACTCAGAGATGGCAAAGACTCTCTTTCTCTCTTAACTAAAATCTGGAAACATGGTCCTTTAAAGCTGGGCATCCCCCCGCCCCCCCAAAAAAAAAAGCCTAGGTACAGATCAGGGTTGAGAAACTTCTTCAGGGTCTGCTCTTGTCAGGCAACAGCACCCAATACCAGATCTTCTCCCTTTTCTACACACAAGCGGACCATTTCCTTGCCTGCTCCCCTTTCTCCCACCCCTGGCAAAGACTGCTAAACCCCAAAGGTTGGACCTTCCCCTCCTTGCCCATAGCCCTCAGATCTACTCCCTTCTGGCTCTGAAACCAAAAGAACTATTATACATCAAGTAGCAGTACAGGAAAACACTTGTTAAAATACTAGTTCATTTCCTTCCCTGCCTGCCTCCCCATGCAGGTAGCTGGCTCTGTGCTCCCATCTCAGAGGAGGTTTGTGGTTCAGGGGAGCTGGTGCTGCTGTGGGCTTGGCCCTTCCTGGCTTTGTTTCCAAATTGTTAAACCCATGGAAGGATTTCAGGCAAAAGGAGAAGCCTCTGTGAGAACTACAGAATAAGAGGGCAGAGAGATGAGATTTTCCCAAAGTAATTTCCCAGGCCTGTAAAGAGAGCATCGTGGTTTATACAGGCAGTCAGGATTTTTCAAGCCATGCTCAGAAGTAGGCAGAGCTGCGGCAGGAAAGGCCTCACCGGATTTAGGCTAGGCTCCTGCCTTGCAGAGTGGACAGCTGTAGCAGCCCCGTGGCATCTGCTATGAACCTAAGGCCAGGGCTAGAGGGTTGTGCCTCCTGCCTGGGTGCTGTCTCCAACCCCAGGGCATCTCCACAAAGAGGAACAAAGGAAGACGTTATAGAAAGTAACTAAGATAGCACCTCCTACCAGCCCAGAGCAGAAATAACTGGTCCTCCACTTGCATAGAAATAGAATGGAGGAGATACACTCATTGGTCAAGGAAAATGTGCTGCCAGAGCTGAACAGCACTGGCAAGTCCAACTCACACACATGGCCCCACAAAGTTTATTTACATCCATCAGCAGCACCAAACCAAACTGTGTATGTTAACACAGCTGCAGGCTTCAATGAGCCAGCAGCTAATTCTCCCACAAGGACCCTCCCTGTCGATAGAAATGTGTCATTCCAGGAGCACAGAAGCTCCTGAACAAGTCTACGCTTCCACCATGCCCCATGCAGGGAGCTCCCCTAGCCCTTGACCAACCTTGGGTCAGGCACAAGAAGTCTGGCAATGTGTGTCAAATGAATGAATTATTCAACGAAGCTCCAAGCCCCAGACACCTCCCAGTGAGTTCACAATGCTTCACATTTGGAGAAGATTCTGGTGCCCTCCTGCCACACTAGCCTCTAATTAAAACAAAGAGCAGGGGGCACAGCATAGATTTCAACTCATTATCAAGAAACATAAATCAGGCAATTCTGTTTCAATCACCCAGATTCCTGGCTTAAGTTGAAAAATAAGACAAGCCAGCTTTGCTGATCCAGTGTTCCGCACGGCAGCCCTGTTCGGGAGCAGTTCTCACTCCCCAGTTCAATCCGTACTCTCTCCTGACACCCCAATGGGAAGTGTGATATGGCTTCCACCCATCCTTATTCTCCCAGCTAGACTTTGACACTTGAACCTCCTGCAGATCCCAAATAGAGACCGCTGGAGCGGAAGACACAACCCTCATTCCACTGGAACAGAACTGCATTGACATCTCCATTCCTATCATCAACAAGCTGAGTCTTCCATACACACATTTCAAATTTGATTGGGGCTATTTTCCTGAGTCCAGGAAGCTGGTGATAGACTTCACTAATGAGACCAATTCTTTTTTAATTCTTTACCTGTATACTTGCACTAAATGTCCTCCCCTAAAATTTCCTATGTGTTATCCCTTTTCCACAAAGGTGTCACTATGTTTCCCTTATCTTAATAAGCTCCTTTCCCTAGTTAAGTCTTAGGCAAGATGAGAATTCATCCCCAAAGGCTCCAATTATCAAGCAATGATTTTCCTGTGGCTGCTTATATTCCCTGGCTGCTTCTCAATCCAACAGCGGACCCAGCGTGCAAAATCGCAGCTCCCAGTGCCCTCCCAGGCTCAAGAATTTCATAACACATGCCCACAGAGCATCTGAAATTACAAGGAATCAATATAAATCTCCCTCCATAGACACATCTAAGCCGATGAAACTGTTGACAAGAAAGCATTTGCATCTCTTGATTAGAATCTGGTTGAAAACCAATTGAATCAAAGCACTGCAAAGCTGTTTTACAAACAATTGCTTTTGATTATAAGGAAAGCTGAATGAGCAACATCTTTACTCTGCAAGGGGCTTGTTCTCATATTAAAATAATATTTTAGGCATGAGCTTACATCACTTCAAACTACATTCAATTCAGAGGGGAAATGCAACTTCATTTTCCCCCTGAATTATTCAAAACCTTCTCTAATTTTCAGTACATATAAATATACTCCCCTTTAATAAAAACGTTCCTTCTGAGGAACCTCTGGTCTTTTCCTACTCATAATGCACCTCTTTGAATATATGATAATGGAATTTTAACATTTTTGTGCTGAAAGTGATAATTATACCTTTTGAAATAACCTTCCATGTTCAGTAAATACTTTGGATTTGTTCAGTACCCTAAAAGCTCTCTTAGGGGCTCTGTCTATTTAGACTTCAATCTTTTTACTGATTGATTTCTTTGCTCACAAATTCATTTCTCTAATTTTCTGTTTCTTCAAAATGAATTTGTGTTTTTATGGTGTTGGACTGAGGACAGAAATTGAAAGGTAAAGTGATTCCTAAAAGATCATCACTAATACCTATGATACTTTTTATAGCACATTTATTTAAACCCAATTCTTTTTTTTTAAATATTTTTTTTTTAGAGAGACATGTTTATTTATTTATTTATTTGTTTGTTTGTTTGTTTGTTTGTTTGTTTATACAAGCACTGGGTACAGTCAGAAGCGCGGGAGGGTGAGAGAATTCACCAGAGCCAGAGCAGGGAGCAGAGCAGGCAGAAGCACCGAAGTACACAGCTGAGGGGAGCAGCGGGTGGCAGGAGAGGTCTGCGCGCCATGTGGGACCCTCCTCCGGTGTCCGGGGAGCAGCCGGGGATCGAACCGGCGCAGCAACAAGGGGATATCTGATGACCTAGCTACGTGCCCATATCATCCTGCTTTTCAGGATTTTACAACTGGAAAAATGCAAGGATAGTTGTGCTCAAGTGCTAGTAATAATGAAGGCTTTATATCCCCTCTGACAGTAGCCTCCCCCTCCTAATCTTGAACATAAACTATATACATCTTCACTTTTGTCCTTCCAGTCCCAGAAACAGAGGAGTTCCCTAACCAGGTGCTTCTGCTATTCCTGTCTCTTCAGGATGTTTATCCTCCAATTATTTCATCTTTTATACCAGCACCTCAACATCAGCTGCACACTGAAGTCACAAACAGCACAGCAGGTCCTCCAATGATACCTTTTCATTTGATATTGTTTTACTATAACATTGACAAGGGAAAAGAAATCCTAGTCAACATTGAATGACACGATGTTGAGGACCTGGTTTCACTGAATGTCATTTTACTTAAACTGGCAGTTTCCAAGAACCTATGGACACTGAGGACCCACTGTACTGAAGCCTGAGCCCCAGCTCCGGACTTTCTGATCAAACTTCCAAGGCATGACCTGGTGTCTAGGAATCTCCTGGACAGCTGTGAGAGAGAACCACTGCTCTCTGGCATTAACTTCTTCAAGGATGCAGGATCTATCCCTCAAGCCCCGAAGTCACAAATTTGCAATCTGTGTGCCAGAATATTCCTGGGATGTGTGCTAGAGAGGGGAGGGTGAGGGGTGGAGAGAGTAAAATACACAGATCATAAAATTTACCAATTTAATCATGTTTAAGTGTATAGGTCTGTAGTATCATTTTTCAGCCATGAGATATATGCTTTTATGGAAAGAGTAATCGTGATATTTTAAAAGTGCTTATAAGAAGAGACATTTCACATAAAAATCCAGATGTCTGAAATCTGGCAACAGAAAATTAACATGGCCGCCCAGCAACAGGCAGCTGGCACAGCATCATGGCCGCCCCTCCAGGCAGGGCATGCTTCTCAGGTTGCCAGCTTCCCTGCTGTTCCCCACAAAGTTTACTCCCAGCCTGGTTGCCACAGACAGGCTTTACCTTAGTCAATGATCAGGGTGGGTCAAGTCTCTTCAACCCTAAAAATGAGCTGCATCTTTCTACCCCCTCTGTTTCTTTCCCTTCACTCCCTGATCTCCCATTCAATTGTTCATTCCGCAAAGTCCTGAAATCCACCTTCCCCTTCCACTGCACTGAGATTGTCCCAACAAATGACTGCAAGCCACCAACTCCCAGGGTCACTGTGCGCTGACCCAGATTCCCTCTACTGCTCTGCACAGTCTCAGGTCCTTGTGCCCCTGGAACTCACTAAGTTCCCATGCTCACTCTCTTCCGCTCCACAGATTTCACATCCCCCTTCTCCTTTGGATTCAGGCTTCCATCTCTGGACCACAGAGAGGAATGACACCCACAGAGGGTGGGTGTCAAAGTTTACTACCACCCACAGCTAACAAATCCAAACCCAGTCAGGGGTTCCAGGAGTGTTTGAGAGTTTCCAGCACTTCCACATGTGATAGGGGTGTGGGGCCAGTTATTCAGCACAAGCCAAAATTTGTTTAATCTAAAAACTGGGGATAATAATTTCCACTCCAAAACACAGTAGAAGTACATGTATGACACTGTGGACTAGCACACCTCTGCGATGATGAAACATTTCTCATCTGTGCTGACAACATGGAGGTCATTATGTGGGGCTACTTGAACACTTCAAAATGTGGCTAGTGTGACTGAAAATTAAATTTTTTAATTTCTTTTTTTTTAAGATTTATTTATTTATTTATACAAGCACTGGGTACAGTCAGAAGTGTGGGAGGGTGAGAGAATTCACCAGAGCCAGAGCGGGGAGCAGAACAGGCAGAAGGACCAAAGTACACTGCTGAGGGGAGCAGCAGAAGCGGCAGGAGAGGTCTGCGCGCCATGTGGGACCCTCACAGGTGGCCAGGGATAGAACCGGTGCTGCAGAGGCTGCAGGCAGCTTCGCAGCCCAGCACTCAAAGGCTGTGCCACCCGGGAGGCCCAATTTCTTTTTTTTTTTAAAGATTTATTTATTTATACAAAAACTGGGCAACAGTCAGGGGGAGCATGAGAGAATTCACCAGACACACAGTGGGGAGCAGAACAGGCAGATGACCGAAATACACTGCTGAGGGGAGCAGCGGGTGAGGCAGGAGAGGTCTGCCGCACCATGTGGGACACTCCCTGGCCGGCCAGGAATCGAACCCACACTGCAGAGGCTACGGACAGCTTCACAGCGTGGGGTTCAACCCGCTGCTGCACCACCAGGGAGGCCCTGAAAATTAAATTTTTAATTGCATCTAATGTTTCTTTATACTTTTTAAATTGTTACTGAAGTATCACTTTTTTATATTCTTGCTAGTGTTTTGACAGTACACGATTCCCCCCTCCCACCTCCAGGTATAGTCATCATAGCCCTTTTACCACCAAGCACCATAGTCCTCCACCATAGTCCACTGTGTTCTCCTCATCTTCCTGTTTTTGCCCTTCTTCCTCCCTCTCTGAGAGCTGAAGATCTAGGGTCAATTTTCAAGACTTTGTTTTAAATTTTGTCTTTGACCCTTTGTTTGATTTTTCTATATTTTACATGTAATGACACCATCTGGTATTTATCTTTCTCCTGTCTTATTTCAATTAGCATAAGTCCTTCCAGCTCCATCGCTGTTGCTAAAAATGGCATGAGTAGTATTCCATTGTGTATATATATATATATATATATATATATATATATATATGCATCTTCTTGTTCCACTCTCTCTTGGAGCACTTAGGTTGTTTCCATATCTTGGCTATTGTAAATAGTGCTGCAATAAAAACAGGAGTGCAGGATTCCATTTGAATTAGTTTTTCAGTTCTTTAGGTAGATACCTAGGAGTGAGATTCCTGGGTCGTACAGCAGATCCACTTTTAGTCTCTTGAGAAACCTCCACACAGCTTTCCACTAGAACTGGACCAGTCTGCATTCCCATCAACAGTGTAAGAGGGTCCTTTTTCTCCACACCTTCACCAGCACTTGTTTATGGTCATTTTGCTATAGATCATTCTCACTGGTGTGAGATGGTATCTCATTCTGGTTTGGATTTCCCTGATGATAAGTGATCATGAACATTTCTTCATGTACCTGTGGCTATCTGTATGTCTTGTTAGATGTGTGGTGTACAAATATTTTCTTCCACTCAGTAGGCTGTCTCCTCATTTTTGTTACAGTCTCTTTTGTTGTGCATAAGCTTTTTAGTTTGCTGTAATTCCAATTATTTACATTCTCTTTTGTTTTCATTGCTGCTGGGGATGAATTTGTAATATACCTTGAAGTTAATGTATTGCACTGTTCTGCCTGATTTCTTCTATGTATTTTATGGTCTCAGGTCTTATGTTTGATCAAGTCTTTTGTCCATGTTGAGTTGATTTTTGTGTAAGGTGTGACACAGTGGTCTAGTTTCTTTCGCATATGGATTGCAATTTTCCCATTTATTGAAGAGGATTTTCTTGTTCCAGTGTATATTCTTTTCTTCTCTGACACAGATTACCTGTCCATAAATGTGTGGTCTTATTTCTGAATTCTCAGTACTATTCCATTGGTCTGTGTGCCTGTTTTTGTTCCAGTACCTTGCCATTTCAATCATTATGGCTTTATAGTATAGTTTAAGTCTAGAAGTATAATATCCCCATTTGTCCTCTTTTTTTTCAGGATAGTTTTGGCTATTTAGGGTCTTTTGTGGATCCTTACGAATTTCAATAATATTTGTTCCATTTCTTTGAAGAATGCCATTGAAATATTTATTGGGATTGCATTGAATCTGTAAATTGCTTTGGGCGAAACAGCTATTTGACAACACTGATTTTTCCAATCCATGAGTAAGGGATATCTTTCCATTTCTTTCTGTCTTCTTCTATTTCCTTTAACAATGTTTTATAACTTGGAACCAGTTGCTCCCTGTGGGACAGTGACAAACACAAAACAACCATCTGTCAAAATAGCTATTATTACTGTCACTGGTAACAAGGGTACAACAGCAATAACTTTTTCAGCTCAGACCTCACACCTGAGCCACAGGCTCTGCAGGAACAGACCTCACAATTAGAAGCCTGGTCCTATTAGAGGATTCTACTCCAGAGAGGGATAAAAATCATCAAGGGCAAGGTAAACATTAAAAAATTCACATCTAGGGCCTCCCTGGTGGCGCAAGGGGTTAAGATGCAACCTATGAAGCTATCTGCAGCCACTGCAGCAGGAGTTCGATCCCTGGCCAGGGAGATACCCACATGGTACAGCAGACCTCTCCTGACTCGCCCGCTGCTCCCCTCAGCAGTGTATTTCACTCAATCTGCCTGTCCTGTTTCCCATTCTGTCTCTGGTGAATCCTCTCACACATACACCCTCCCCCTCGCCCACACACTTCTGGCCTGTACCCAGTTCTTGTATGTATAAATAAATAAATCTTTTTTTAAAAAATTCACATCTAGTGAAGCAGCAAGCCTGTGAACAGCCTCCAGGACAAAGGGAAGGCATATTTACTACAATTAGGTGGAGATCCCAGCTGCTGGGCCCCCCTCTGGGGCTTCATCCCAGGAAGCTGAAAACCTCCTTCCAGTATTCAACCAGAACTCTGCTCTGGGCAGTAGGTAAATTCTACATCCTGTGATACACCTTCACCTGTGAAAACCATAATCCAATTGCCCAATGGATCCCCTCATGCCATCACCAGCTCTAAGCTGGGCTCACTGTCTCCACTCCCCTCCCAAAGTCCACAGCCCCTTCCTACCCAATTCTCCCAGCTGTTGGCCTGGGCCATCTTAGAGGCCTTGCAGCCACTGAATAAAGCTACTTTAGACACAAATAGCTGACCAAACTATTAAAGGAAAGCTTGAAAGTCATTATCTTCCATCCTTTTATTTTATAAATTAAGAAGCTAAATGAAATCAAGAAAGATATACTCATCAGATTTCTCTAAAGAAACAGGACCAATAGGGTGTGTGTGCAAGCATTTGTATTATAAATAAATAGATTAGATAGATAGATAGATAGATAGATAGATAGATAGATAGATAGATAGATAATTATACACACATCCACAAAGAGACAGGGAAAAGAGAAAAAAAAAATTTTAATTAATTGGCTCATGCAGTTTTGGAAGCTGGTAACTCCAAAAACCATAGATTTCTATAGTACAGCAGAATGGAGATCCCAGGAAGAGCCAATGATACTGGAGCCAGGGGTGAAGAATTCTATCCAGGCCTTCAACAGATTGGATAAGGCCCACACACAGGAAAGCAATTTGTTTCACTGATTTAAATGTAAACTTCATCCAAAAACACTCTCACAGAAACATCAAGAATAATGTTTGACCTAGTATTTGGGAACCATAGTCCAGCCAAGTTGAGACATAAAATTAACCATCACAGAGGATAACTTTGCCAGTCACTTAAAAACCAACAGAAAACCTAATCTAAGATAGGCTTTAAAAAAATACAAGAATATAATTTCATCCATACTAAACATATTTTAAAAAGTAAGAAGCAAATTTTGATTTTATAAAATCATTTTATTGGCATTAGAATAGGCAGTGCTACAAATTGTTAACATCCATAACTAGAATAACTACATAATACATAGTTAACATCTGATTTACCAAGGACTACGCTCTGTGCTATCTAATTTACACATAATATTATGTTCAGTAATAGAGCAAATCCATGATGTATTTTTATAACTACTTTGGATTATAATTTCAAAGAAATAAAACTTTGTGTAGTATGCATGTATAACCAGATTAAAAAATGTACTCGAATTGGGATGTTTTAGGCACCAACATCTGGGAATGTCCATACATCCTTCTGAATGTCAAAGTACATTCTCTTAGGTTGCTGGCATCAGTATCAGCTATTAGAGGTTGTTATATGCATCAGCTCTTTGGAATCTTCTCCCAATACAGAGCATTCCTCAGTCATTCCAAAATAAACCAAAGCTGCACATTTGCTAATCTGAGTTTATTCCGTTCTTTCGGACAACACAGTCACTACCAAAGTCCACAACTCTTTGTCCACAATCCTCAACACCAGAAGATATGAAAATGAAAAGGTGGTGTAGAATTCATTTGAAAGCAAAACATTATTTAAACTAACATGAAGATATAGATGGTCTTTGTTTTAAAACCCCACTTAGCAAGAAGGCTAATACATGTTATTTCAGAAATACTAATGCATTTGATTGCAGGCTGCTGTCCCAGAGTCTACAAGAAACATAATCTAGAAGTCATGCAAAATCCTGCACATATTTGATACCTGGCATTTTATAGAAAGTGTTGAGAATCTACATTATCCTCACTTTAAAATGAGTTCATCAAGGTTTAAAAAGTATTCAAATACAGCCTCATTAACCTAGTCAAAACCAGTGTGGGGATTGTGAACCACTGGTCTATGTCTATGAGTATTTCACATGCAATTACAGAAAGTGAGCAGTATGTAGCATTGGAAACCTTTAAATCTGTTTTGTGGGCCAGGAGTCAAAAGCACTGAGAAGGCAAATGATTTGTTCAAATACATGTGGTCTCATCAAAACCAGTTATTCTCATAAAGATTTCTTTTATTGATACTAGGAAGAAATCAAAATTTTCCCCAAAAGAAATAACAGGAGGAAGTAAGAGACATATTCAGAGTTCTCATTTTCCCTAAGAGATTCTCAGCTATATGAGATTTCAAAAACCACTGCAAATTCAGCAACCTCTTCTTGACTTATTCTTCTTAGCATGTCTCCCTCCTGTGCAAGCAAAATGAAGATGCCATTCGGAATCCAGCAAAGTTTCATGATTACTCAGCAATCAACATTAACTCCAAAATATCAAGCAATAGAAACAGTACATGATGAGTCAAGCCTATATCCCAGGGAGCAATGAAAAGAGAAAGTCAGACTCTGTCATTAAGTCCACTGAACACAGGACTATAAATGGGTAGATAAACAAAGTAGGTCAAAAGCCAGACAAGCAAAAGAGTACAGAGAACAAGAGCAACATAAGATTACTCAATAGTCATATGTGACTTCTGGCTACAGTCCTGGATGGCATGGTTAGAGAAGATGATAAATACAGCACCAGGAGCTTAAGGGAGCCCCACCAGGTAAACTCAGTAGAAGGTCTAGACTCAGACCAGAGTTCGGGTCTCAGTAGCAGGATCAAGACCCAACCAGGAGCAGGAAAGTCCCAAGAACTATCTTCAATTCCTGAGATTCTCCCTGAGAATGAGCTGCAACCAGGACACTTTCAGTAAGACCACATGAAAACGTTGGCTCTCTGGAGAAATGGCAATGCTTAGGTTGACCAGTAGATAGTGACTGCTGGGTCCATTCTTAAACACCAGGTCTTTCCACAGGCACTCATAATCCACAAGAGAAAACAAACTGAGATTCCTGAGAAAGCATGCATGAAACTAAGGAACTTGCATCTTCACAGCACTATAGAGCATTTAATGTTGGGAACACTGGCTCTATGTGAACATCATAGAACCTGCCCTTATTGATGCACTGGTGCCCTCTTCACAGACAACTGAGGGAGACTTCAGGTCACCCTGGCCTAGGTTTGCTGGTGATGCCGGCTTGCTTTTAAGTCACTCCCTCAAATTGTATTTTTAAAGTAAATTATACATAATCTAAAAGTTACCATTTTAACCATTTTAAGTATATATCAATAGTTTGGTGGCATTGAGTACACTCACATTGTTGTACAATCATCCTTACCATCCATCTCCAGAACTTTTCACCAGTCCAACTGAAAATCCTTACCCATAAAACAACTCCACATCTTCCTTTCACCCTTGGAAACCAACACTCTACTTTCTTTTTTTTTTTTTTGAAAATAAGTAGTGTTTTATTAAGTAAAGATGTTATAAATTTTTACATTAGCCACATTATTTTATTTTTATTTTTTTTGAGAATATCAACTTTATTTTTTTTAAATAATAAATTTTATTTTTATATTCCCCATACAATTGCAACCCCCCATTCTGACCCCAATCCCTCCCCTTCCGTCCTCCAGCCCCCAAAAAGTGTCTCTGGTTCATAGTTTTTTGTTGATTTTGATTTTCATTTTCTTATAGTTATTCATTTTCCTGGTCCCTTATTTAAGTTCTCTAGATTCCTGCTATGAGAGAGACCATCTGGTATTTTTCTTTTTCTTTTTGGCTTATTTCGCTGAGCATGATCCCTTCCAGCGCCATCCATGTTGCTGCAAATTGCATGTGTTTATCTTTTTTGAATGCTGAGTAATATTCCATGGTATATATGTACATCTTCTTGATCCAGTCATCTATTTTTGGGCATTTGGGCTGTTTCCAAAGCTTAGCTATTGTAAATAGTGCTGCTATAAACATAGGGGTGCAGGTGTTCTTTGGAATTGATGTTTCTGTGTCCTTTGGGTAAATACCTAGGAGTGGAATTGCTGGATCATATGGAAGCTCTATGTTTAGTAGGTCCAGAAATCTCCACACAGCTCTCCATAGTGGTTGGACCAGTTTGCACTCCCACCAACAGCAACACTCTACTTTCTGTCTCTATGAATTTGATTGTTCTGGGTAGCCTCATGTAAGTGTAATCACCAGGTGTTTTGATGACTGTTTCAATTAGTATAATGTCCTCAAAGTTCACCGACAGTGTTGACATGACAAGATTTCCTTGAAGGATGGAAAAATGGCACATTTTGTTTATTCATCCATCAATGAATACTTAAGCTGTGTCCACCCTTTGGATATTATGCTATAAACATACAAAATGTCTGGATTTAATTCTTTTGGATATATACTCAGAAGTCGAATTGCTGGATCATGTTGAATTTTTTGAGGAACCTCAATATTTTTCACAGCTGCTGTACCATTTTACATTCTCACCAACAGTATAAAGGCTAGAATTTCTTTATATCCTCACCAATACTTGTTCATTTTTGTTCTTTGCTTTTTCCTTTTCCTTTTTTTTTTTAAGATTTATTTATTTATTTATTTATACAAGCACTGGGTACAGTCAGAAGCGCAGGAGGGTGAGAGAATTCACCAGAGCCAGAGCAGGGAGCAGAACAGACAGACTGAAGAAGTACACTGCTGAGGGGAGCAGCGGGAGGCAGGAGAGGTCTGCGCACCATGTGGGACACTCGCTCGGCAGCTGGGGATTGAACTGGCGCTGCAGAGGCTGCGGGCAGCTTTGCAACCCAGTGCTCAACCGCTGTGCCACCGGGGAGGCCCATGCTTTTCCTTTTTATAGTAATAACCATCTTAACAGATGTGAAGTGGTGTCTCATTGCTGTTTGGTTTCCTTCCTGAGTAGTGTTCCAGTGATTTTTACCCTTGACTACTTCTGACTTTGGCATTGACTTACTCCCTATCATTGAGCCATAGAATCTCACTTTTATCATTTGTCTTGATTATCTTTATTACCCTGGATGCTACCAACCTTTGGGACCTTCTATTCGTACCCATCCAAATGTTTTAATTACGTAGTCCAGATATAACAGATATTCACCTTGGCCACCATAGCTTAGATCGATTCACCGCTTAAGTATCCTTTCTTAACCCCAAGGGGAAATGAGCTAAAACCATCAGGTATGCAAAGAAAGACCAGAGCACTGATCAGCAGGCCTCTGGCTTCCTCAGTTCCTGCAGATAAAACAGAGAACCAGATCCAGTGTGAATATGAGCTCTAGGTGACACTGGTGAGTCAGACCAGTCCTGGATCCTCAAAGTTAGCATCTGCAAAATCCTAGGGCAGTCCAGACAAACCCTCAGAATGCCAGAGCTTTCTGAGGCAGCAGGGACACCAACACAGCTAGAAAAATGAAAGTGACACAAATGGCCACTAGGCAGAAAGCCATTGGCAAATGACACCCGGTCATGTTGTCTTGCCCAGAAAAGTAAGCCAGACCAGCCATCACATCTTTCTCAAAGCTCAAGGAAAATAATACAGACTGGCTTTCCTTTTTTCCCAATTTCTTTTTTCATTGCTTTTATTAAATAACAATTTTTTCAGAGGAATGGAACCCGTTAGTGTACAATTCAGCAAGTTTTGACAAACACATACAACACATGTAAATACCTCCACAGTCAAGATATAGAACAATTCCATCATCCTCCAAGATCTCCCCCAGATGCTTTATAAGTTAATTGTGCTACATTCCCAGCACCTAGAAACCACCGATCTATTTTCTGGTTCTATAGTTTCACATTTTCCAGAATATCTTATGAATAGAATCATTATAATATGCAGTTGTTTAGAACAATATTATTTCATTTTATGTACTTTGAGAGTTATCTATGTGGTTTCATGTAGCAAAAGTTTGTTCCTTCTGTTTTTAATTGTGGTAAAATGCACACAGAATAAAATCTAACATTTTAACTATGTTTTACTATACAGTTCAGTGGCATGAAGTATGTTCACATGGTTGTGGAACTATCATTGGTAACTTTACTAATTTTAAAATTTGGCTTCATTAAATGATTACTTTGAACCTTAATTCCATTCAAGGTCCCTTGAGAAAAATGTGAAAGTTTGACAAGACATTCTATTGGCAAGACTACAAGTAAATGAAGACATGTCCCAGATTGCCAGCAAAGCCCTGGCTCACGTCTGTTAACACAGTACAATTATTAATAGGGTAACTTTTCACTCTCAAAAGTGTCTGGATTGTATAATAAACAATGTGGCCACATTTGCCATAGAGAAATAGTCCATTCAGATATTCCATGAGGAAACCAAAATAATAAAAAAAACATAAAAAGTATATTAAGCTACAAATGTCTTTCAAAATGACAAACACATTTACCTTTGACTCACCAATCTCATCATAAAATCTGTATGATTTTAACTGTATGAATTTACGCTATTACATATTTATGAAAGAAAAACATATGAAACAATCCAAGTAGCCATCTGAAAGTTGGTTGAGTTGCTCTTCCCCAGTCTCCCACCAAAAGAATTACTATGCAGTTGTAAAAGAAATAGAGCTCTGTGTTCTCATATGGAAAGGGCTTTTTTCCAGGGACCCAGAATGGAATTAAAGTTCAAAAGTAATCATTTAATGAGGCCAAATTTTAAAATTAGTGAAGTTATCAATGGTAGGTCCACAACCATGTGAACATACTTCACGCCACTGAGCTGTATAGTTAAACATAGTTAAAATGTTAGATTTTATACTATAAGTATTTTACCACAATTAAAATTCCTTCTTAAATGAGGTAAACAAGAAAGAAAAGAATGAGTGATATGCCACTTTTATATAAGAAAGGGAGGTTGGAAACAATATATATTTCTATTTGTTTGCACAAGCATAAGGAAACTCTCCCAAAGACTGCTGGTAGGATACATAGAAACTAACAAGTCTATATGTGGAGCAGAGGGACTGACAATAATGGGGGTGGTAATAAGGTTCTAATGTCGTTTTTAAAATGTTTTCAACAGCATAATTATATTACCTGTCTAAAAATAAATTAAATTTTTAAAGATGGAAAATGTTCCTTGGGGAATCACTAATTTAATGGTATAGCATTTTATGATAATTTTTCTGTTAATATCCACAAAATCAATATATTTAAACATTCAAAAATTGAATATGCAGTTGACCCTTGAATGACACAGGTTTGACTGCACAGATCCACTTGTAAATTTTTTTCTATCTGTAAGTTCTGCATTTATGGATACAGAAGTAACCACAGACATCAGCTGACTGAATTCTCAAAGGTGGAACCTGAGAATTTGGAGGACCAACATTAAGTTATACTCAGATTCCTGACTGTATGCGGGTATCCCCAGGTTGTGCCTGTGTTAAATGTACTCAAAAAGACTCACATCTAGAAAGCAACTTTCTTTATAATATTCACCATGTATTGGTTAAGCATGAGAAAGTTCCATGCTGCTTTAAATCTAAACATGTCACCATAAAAATATGCTTCTCTAATTACCTTCTGGGTGCCATCCTTTGTAGAAGTATTTTCTGATAAGTAGAATTGTTTTAAAGCAAAAGTTGCTTCAAGTTTACAAATATGTCCTTAATTTGTTTCAATTTGTGCATTAAATATTGGGGCTTGATAAGACTTAAACTAATTTTTAAGTATGTTTGGATGCAAAAGATGAGTTCATTAATTTCTGTAGCAACTGTAACAGTCATCCCACACACTTAGCAAATAAGAACACATATATTTATCATCTCATGGTTCTGTAGGACTGTGGACTGGCTGCAGTCCAGGTGCACCATGGCCTAACTGTATCCTCAATTTAGAACTCAATGAGGTCTAATTCAAGGGCTGATTTCCTTACTGGAGACTCTTTCAAGATTATCGGCTTGCTTATTGTCCAAATTCAGTTTCTTGCAGTCATAGCTCTGAGGTCCTGTTTCCTTGGTGGCTGTCACTAAAGGGCTGGTCTCTACTCTTAGAGGCTTAACATCCAGTACTAACGCAAGAGATCTGGTCTAGACCATAGTTAAGAGATGGAAATGAATCCAGAGATTGGTGCAAAGCACCTAGAATATAATCAATAGGATGAGAACAATAATTGCAAAGTTGAAGCAAAATCCCAAGCCCCAGTTCAAAACCTGCCTACTGAAAAGGAAGGTGAGAGCTATTACAGTTTGAGGGCCTCAGGTCATTTAGGCAGTTACACTACTTGGTTTCTTGGGTAAATAGGTATTTACTGCGCAAGAAATGCAGGGTCTTACCCAAGCCTCCAACTCTTCCAGTTTCCTTCTCTATTTTGAATCCAGAACCCACCCTGGACCTAATAAGACTGACCTCAGCTACAGGCACAAAATCTAAATTGATAGTGAGTATTTAGCTGTTAATTTCTTCTATTAACTTCCAAATTTTATTTCTAAATTTTGATCTCATAATAATAGAACTAAATTCCTTTTACAAAAAATAGAAAGGATGGTTTTCAGCTTAGAAAAAGCCAGTTTGCCTTAAAGAAATTCAGTGTTTTAATTTTTGTAATTTAGTTTTTAAAAAATAAAAAGGGCCCAATTAGTGGTTTGGGGGTGAAAAGGCACTACTAATTTTTTATGATAATGATTTCTGAAAAAGAATTAGGTGGCTCTAATTAGGAAGTATTCTGGTTGGCTTTATATATAAATGTAAGCTACTAACAACTTTATCATGGAAGTCACACCTCAATTTTGAGTACTTAAAAAGGTTTTATTTATGTTCTCAACTATGATTGGTCATGTTACCTACCTCAAAAAAGACTCTCTTTTTTTCCGCTCTTAGTTTTCATCTAAACTTTAGTTCCTAATAGAACCTTTTGGGGCCGGTATGTACCATCCTAATGTTACTGGTGCTCCTGCCATGTTTGTGTCCTGATCTACAGACTCTTTGAAGGTAAGGGAAGGAGGGACTGGCCACCCTCCTGAATGACTTATGGAATGGGAGAAGGTTTCTGGGCACAGCCCAAAGGAAAGATAGTCATTTTGGAAAGGTATTATTGAGTGAAATGAGATGGTAGATCCCAGAAATGGTACTACTCTTGCTGTACTTCAGCCTCCTGAGCTGTCAGAGCTTAGCAGCCTTTGCCAGTGTCTCTGGCATAACCCAGGCAGATGGTGCAATCATGTGGTCAGACAAGAGAGGAGAGACCAAGCTGAGAGCCAGCAAAGGAGTCCACTAGGTAACTGGGGTCAGAGGATATACTGCTTGCTACCTTACAGCAAAAGGATATTATCATAAGTGGTTGACTCTATAGGACATAGAGTCCTGTAATACATCTGAGTCTCCATTTTCAAAGACTATACTCACAACCTTCATTACCACAGCAATACCCAACAGGTAAGAAAAATCACTATCTCAGTGAAGTTCTAATATGAGAAGGACCTAATATCAAGTAAACAAGAATGGTGGAAGAATTCACACAAGCCCAGTTATTTTATTTCTATATTTTAAGGAGGAGACAAAGGTAGAAAGGATGCCTCCCTTACCATTGTTCTTCCTGAAAATGATATTATTTGAAATTTTCTTTTATATGCTGTTTAATCCAATAATCAAAATGCATATTCCTGAGTCTACTTCTTGGATAGATATCCTGTTATTACTAAAGACTGTATGCACAAAGTGAGGGATCAGGGAATTGTCAAGTTCATCCTTTTCTGAACTCTTTTGTGAAATTAGGAAAGTCCTTCTGATATAATACCTTTAAACTATAGGGAGTTTTCACCAGTAGCTAGCTAAGATATTTGCCCATTTCACTAAACTCTCCATGTTCCTAATATATTTTAACAAATGCCAAGCACAATAGAATGTTTAAAGAAGGGAAGAGTCCATGTAGTGAGAGAAATGTAGGAGAGGAAACACAGTTCTTGAACTTGGCACAGAAATCTTTTTCATGGAATGATGTCAGCATGATTTCTGCAATGTTATAAGTTAGAAGTGTGATTTTTCTATCTTCTTCATTTGCTTATGAATTTCATGCAGGGGTCATGGTGGTGGGGAAAAGAGATAGTCAATGTGTTAAACCAACATTAAAGTGAGATACTGAGAGGCTAGGTTAATACATTAGAATTTTTTTTAAGATTTAGTTATTTATTTATACAAGCAGTAGGTACAGTCAGAAGCGTGGGAGGGTGAGAGAATTCACCAGAGCCAGAGCAGGGAGCAGAACAGGCAGAAGGACCAAGGTACACTGCTGAGGGGAGCAGCGGGCGCGGCAGATGAGGTCTGCGCACCTTGTGGGACCCTCGGGGGTGGCCGGCGATCGAACCGGCGCTGCAGAGGCTGCAGGCAGCTTCGCAGCTCAGCGCTCAACCGCTGAGCCACTGGGGAGGCCCTATACATTAGAATTTTAAAACTGAAAACACTAAACAGTAATTGAATTTCCTATTAAATTCCCAACAAAATAAATAAATCCTGAACTCTACCAGCTTAAGAATTGAATTAGTACTATACTTGTCTGTTTATCTTTTTCTATGCCTGAATCTCAAGGGAAATAAATATTTATTTATAATTTTGATTTTAATAAAGGTTTTCATTCTATCTTGTATAGCAAAATAACATTATGCAGTTGGTGTACATGTGAAGCTACTAAGAGTCTACAAATATGTGGCAAGTTCTGTTAAGTATATAACCACAGAACAAATAAGATAGTTCCCATATTACCAAATAAGTTACATTCTGAAAATTTAAGTATTTTTTTAGCACCTCAGAAAACATTTCCCCATGAAAAACATAATAGATGGTGTTAAGCTTCCAAGTTAACTCCCCAAAGCCAACTTAATTCCTTAATGGCCAAATATAATAACTACTTGAGTTCTGATCATTATCAGAGGGTGAGTGGAACATATACACATATGGAAGAGCAAAAATTTAACCCTGAAAATAAAAATAAAACATTTTCTTTTCCTTCTCCTCATAAGAGTGTTATACCAAATTTTTAGAAACAAAAAGTTCATTTGCTTTCCTCTGAGCTCACTTTTAAATTTTCCCAACTCTCAACTCCTGGAATTGTTCTATACCACACCCCCGACCAAGGCTTTCCCACATACAACTGTCCATTTTCCTCAAGCTGGTCTATGTTCCAAATGGCCCATCTCTTGAACTTTATTTTTGAGATAACATTGGAATACACTATGGATTTAGGGGTATTAATGGTATAGACCCACACCTCTTCAGATGTATGTTACTACAACCAGCACACAACCCGAAGCACCCACAATCCTCCACCATAGTTCACAGGGCTCCCTCTCCCCTTCTCTTCTCACTCCTAACCTTCCCCTCTGGTAGTCTCAATTCTAAAGTCAAATTTCTAGAGCTTGTTTTGGTTTAATTTTGTCTTTTTCTTTCATTTTTTTCTTTATATTTCACATAACAATGAAATCATCTGGTATTTGTCTTTTTTTAAATCAATTCTTTTTAAAAAAAATTTTTTATGCATAGAATAACTGCAGTGTCGGCTAGAGGTATGGGGGTAAAAGGATTCACCAGAGACAGCGTGGAGAGCAGAACAGGCAGACTGACTGAAATACACTGTTGAGGGGAGCAGTGGGCAAGACAGCGGAGGTCTCCTGTGCCATATGTGGGTACCTCCCTGGCCAGGAATTGAACTCAGGCCATTGCAGTGATAGCACTGAAACTTAATCCCTAGGCCACCAGGGAAGCCCCCAGTATTATTTGTCCTTCTTCTGACTTATTTTGTTTGGCATAATCCTCCAATCCCATCCATGTTGTCACAAATGGCATGCATTTATCATTTTTATAGCTGAATGGTATTTCCTTGCATATACATAATTCATCTTCTTAATTAATTCATCTGTCATTGGGCATCTCCAAAATGCACCACAATCTACTGAATTATAGTTCCGTTCATATTTGAAATAATCATCTCACTCCCTTTTCCTCTGCTAGAAGCTGCAAAGGCGCAGGAATCCTGGATTGCTCACCTTTATAGTGAAAAAAGTAACTGTTTGCTGCAATGAAATGGTATGGAAACAAAAGAAAAGCTGAATTTCAAAATGGTGAAGGTCATCAATGTGTGATTGTGCCTCAGTCTTCTTATTGCAATTGTTGGGGATAATAATGTTTTCGCCCATACAGTTGTGTTTAGAGAGTGAGATAGTACACATCCAATACTTGGAACAGTGCCTGGCATATGGAAAGCACTCAGTAGCAGTAGATGCCATTATTATGTGGAGAAGAAGACTAAGAATTGGGAAAGTATACTCAAGTTGGTTCACTAACTTGTCACTTCTGTAGAGTGTTCCTATAGAGTAAAGGTAAGCCTGGCGAGGCCATCCATGAAGATGGGCAAGGGAGTGGGAACCCCAACAGAGAAAACTTTCTGCAAAAGCTACTGTAAGGCATTAAAGAAATAACTAGGAAAAGACAAGAACTGCAGGCAATGTCAAGGGTCCCAATGACCATGCACACACCTCTGTGGCCCACACCAGGATGCAAGTCAACAGGAGAAGTAGTTAGAGGCTGCCCAGGAAGAAAGTCCAGCCCTCAAGTTTTTAAAATCAAGGTATTAAAAATAAATGCTATACCTTGATAGCACTAATGTTAGGGCTAGAATGGACTGTGACTAAAATTCTATCCCTTTTAATACTAATAATTTTAGTAACATCCTGCTGCTGCCGATCCAGTTGGGTTGCCTAATAAGTTAAGTGAGCAAGGGTGTTAATTGTTCTAGAATTTCCTCAGAGCTGCAATTTTCTGGGCTTGATCAAATGTCCCATATGGAACTTCATTTTCTTCTTTTAACACTGAAGAATTATCACAGTCCTCTCATTTCCCCTAGGGAAGCTAAGGCTCCAGATGGGCCACCCCCATTATATGATTTTCAAAGAGCTATGCATATTTTCTTTGTATACATAGCTTTGCCATTTATTATTCATTCTACTGACTATCTAATCTATTAATATGCTGAGCTTTCTTTATAAATCATGAATTAGCTATGTGGCATTTTGGGGAACAGTAAAGTTGTCAGGGTAGGACATGTGGAGAGTCTTGTGCAGCAGAAATTTCCCTTTGCAATTAGTCCTAAGAAAATAACGCAAAAATGACAAACACTGTGTATTTTTAACTTATATGTTGTCAGCTCTAAAGGAATATAGGAGCTGTAGGTTTTCATCATTCATTTATTCATTCAACAAACATTTATTATGAACCTAGTATATAAAAGCACTGTATTGGGAGCTAAGGAGCAAACAGAAATTAACATAACCCAGTATTTCACAACTATATATCTAGGAAGAAATAAACAAGGCAACAAAATAGGTCATATGAAATCAACAAACAGTGCTCTTGATTTTTTAAATTGATGTTATTTCACAGCTATTATCCTAACACAAAAATTGCAACCTTATAAACCTTCTCCCCATTCATTTCCAACATGTAGATGATTTGTTCTCAATCTTACTAGTACTTGGCAAAGTCAAACTAAAATTACAATTAGAATCTCCTGTCACAAAAACCAAGGGCTAGAATATGATGAGACAAGAAGGAAAGTGCAAATAAGATATGGTCACTATTAAGAGTAATTTGGCAATACTCATTAAAGTTTAAGATGCACATAGCCCCTGACCCAGCAGAGACTTGTACTTTCAAGCTTTTTTTAAAGCAAGAAGCACATGTGACATTCTAACCCAGTGCACTCACATACATATACAAGTAACTAAAAGAAAAGCTTGGCAACAAAATTTTCCTTATAATGTCCAAGGAGTTTGGATATTATTTATAGTATATACTAAATAATACTTATATTATCACACAGTTTATAATTCATCTTTATTGTTATTTTTCAATGTTGGTTGTATACATTAAGTTGATATCATGGTTCATTAATGTGTGACAGTTTGAAAAACACTGGCCTAGAGGCTACCTTTCACAAATGTTTGAGGGAACTATCCATAAGAACTCCTGTTACATTACTTTGACTAATAGTGAAAAATTAATCTCAATGTTCATCAACATACAGAAAGACAAATTTCTGTATGTTCATCAACATACAGAAAGACAAATTTCTCCCCTGGTGGCGCAGTGGTTGAGCGCTGGGTTGCGAGGTTGCCCGCAGCCTCTGCAGCGCCGGTTCAATCCCCGGCCACCAGCGAGGGTTCCACAAAAAAAAAAAAAAAAAAAAACATACAGAAAGACAAATTCACAGTCATATTATAGAAAATGAAAATATAGTAAATCTAGTTGTCCATTTTGATGAAGCTTAAAATTAATGTTTGGGTTTTTCCTAAATAAAAGGAAGCTTTATATGCAGAGTATATGTTGACTTTAAATACACAAAAAGCAGAACTACATATGTTTTTGAATATGCAAAATAAAAGAATAAAACCTTTCAAGGAAATGATTCACACCTACTTCTGAATAGCAGTTTTCTTGTGAAGAGGGGTGTCGGGAAGGGAGTGTGATAGGAATTTAAGACTATAGCTATATCTGAAACATTTCATTTTCTTAAAAAAAAATCTTCTTTAAATGCAAAAAAAAAAACCCCATCTCTTAAATGTGGTTACACATTGAGATGAATTATTTTCTGTATTTTTGTTAGAAAAAAATTCACAAAGTAAAATATTTAAATAATTTCTAAAAAATTACCCTTTGAAGGTACACATTTCTACCCTAAGTTAGAAATTAACCTTAAAGGATAAAAAGGTCATTCTCTAGTACCTGGCAGCTCTCAAAATTTGGGGCATCAACAGGCTTTGAATTCAGGTTTCAGACTTTACTGCCCTGTGAACCAGAAGGTAAAACTAACCTAAGTGGTAGTGCTTTTAGAATTATTTGCAATTGGACACATTTTAAGCCTAAGGTCATTTAGGATTTTTGAACATTAAAATGCTCTATTCCCAAATGAATACTGCTTATTCTGAAGCTTTGGTGGTAGAAATGCTGTCTGATGCAGGATAGGCATGATTTTAGCTGACTCCTCACAAGGCCACCTGCTAAACTAATGTAGAAGGGACTTTTCAAGGACCAGTTACTTCACAGATTAATAATGGAAGGTCACTTCATCAGAGAAGCCACTGATTATTGTACCTGGGATTGCTGTGCTCTAAGAGCTGACATCTTCCCCATGCATCTCATCTGTGTACAACACATCTTACACTCTCCAAAGACAGGTTTGTTGGTGTAGCTCTTAGGTGCTGATCATTATTCAAAATCAGTTCCATTTAAGCAAATATTTTTTTCTACTCAACAGTCAGTCAGTAAGTATAGTTTTAACATGCCCAGTTTCAATCTTGCCTATAACTTGTGAAATTAGAAAGTTATCATTAATATTAAAGTCACAATTCATATACTGGCTCTCACCATCAGCTATTAACACTTGCCATCAGTGTTACCATGAATTGTCTAGCATGGCTATTGGCATGCTGCACATGAATTTCACCCATCACTTTACTTGCAAAGGAAGCTTTGATATCACAAAAGAAACTTGACAAATGGAATTAGAACACCTAAATCTATATCCAATTCTGGCCACCTGGAAACAGCCCTATATTGTTTAGGATCTCAATTTCTTTGTCTACACTTTTTCACAAACTTAATGAGTTCATTTACGGGGGGAGGTTTTATGTAAAATAGAAAGCATTATGAAAACATAAGCTGTTGCTGCTATTATTGGCAACAGCAGTAAATAGGATGTTTGATTCCCATTATATAATGCAAACAAAAACCTGAGATGCCATTTTCACATTTTTACTTTAGGAATTCGAGCATTCACACTTGACAATTCACAACTGATTATAGCTCTTATTGCTAAAGTCCTAATGGATATTATATTTCTCTTAACTATTAATTTGAATTTTTTATTATAATTTTTCACTTGAGAGAACAGATACTGATTTTATGTCTTAAAATGAAAACCTGAGAATTCCTTTGGATGTTTCCTAAGTTCCTGGTTCACCAAAGATGGTATCTGGAGTTCTGTGTCAAAAATCACAGGAATCATTTTCCTAAAGAAATGGCTCATTTCAGTGAGATCATGTGTCTGACCTCACCAATAGTTAAAAAAAACACTATTGATGACGAGTCAGTATGGTGTTTTTATTATTTAAAATACCATCAAAATCCAAATATCTTTAAAATGTTTTCAAATGATTGAAATGATGTTTTCCCATAGTATTTTTAAACTCCAAATCCTATACCAATAGCTATTTTCTCATATTTTCTGGTATTGTGTGTGTTTTGGTGACAATATATCTATAAATTTGATTTATGTGGTATCTGTCTTTTTCTACATGACTTCTTTCACTTAGCATAATGCCCTCAAGTTCCGTTCATGATGTAGCAAGTAGCAGGATTTTCTCTCTTATTCACATACATACCCACATGCAGACATACACACACACACCCTAATTTCTTGGTCCATTCATCTATCTGTTAATAAGCCCTTAAGAATGCTGCAGTGTGCAGTGAAAATGAGGGTGCAGATAACTTTTCAAGACAGTGATGTCATTTACATTTGTGTGTGCATATATATACATATACATATATATACACACATACATATATACACACAGACACATATATATATATGTGAAATTGCTGGGTCATATTGTAATTCTATTTGCATTTTTTTGAGGAATCTCCTTTTCTGCACATTTTCAACACTTTCTTCTCTTGGTTTTTTGTTGTTTTTTTTTTAAAGATTTATTTTTATTTATTTATACAAGCACTGGGTATAGTCAGAAACGCGGGAGGGTGAGAGAATTCACCAGAGTCAGAGCGGAGAGCAGAGCAGGCAGAGTGACGAAGTACACTGCTGAGGGGAGTAGCGGGCGGCAGGAGAGGTCTGCGCACTAT
Source organism: Talpa occidentalis (assembly GCF_014898055.3). Lineage (NCBI taxonomy): Eukaryota > Metazoa > Chordata > Mammalia > Eulipotyphla > Talpidae > Talpa > Talpa occidentalis. The sequence goes on along the minus strand of NW_023604861.1, from coordinate 47,413,088 downwards.
GTGGTACCCTTGCCCACCAGCCGGGTATCGAACCAGTGCTGCAGAGGCTGCGGGCAGCTTCAGAACCTAGCACTCAACCACTGTGCCACCAGGGAGGCCCTGTTTTTTTTTTTTTTAATAATAACATTCAAATAGATGTCAGATGATATCTGACTGTGATTTGATTTGCACTTTCCTGGCAATTAGAGATTCTGAACTTTTTTTTCAAGTACCTATAGACCATTTAAATGTCTTTGGGAAAACGCCTATTTAGATACACTGCCCATTTTAAATAAGATTTTTTTTTGTTTTGTTATTGAGTTGAAAGATTTTCTTGTATAATTGGGATTTCCTTGTACAATTGGGGTATTTACCCTTATCAGACAGAGGGTTTCTAAATATTTTCCTCCTATTTCATAGATTTCTTTATTTTACTGAATTTTTTTTCTTTCTTTCTTTGTTTTGCTGTGCAGAAAAGGCTTTTTAGTTTCATGTAGTCCCATTTGTTTATTTTTACTTCAGTTGCAGGTGCTTTTTAATTTAACTATAATTTGAATATTTAAATGAGAAAAATCATTTTAATTAATTTAAATTTAAATTATTTGCTTTTACATACATTTTGATGGAAATAAAAATATATATTTATACTTTGCATACTTTTGTTTCAATTATCTTTTATTTTTTAATCCTATAGATGGTTGGGAATATGTATAAGTGGAGATTGCTTTAAAAAACTGAAGTTAGGAAAGCACAACTCCTAAGTATAACTTTTAAAAACATATGCACCCCTTGGCCTATACTAGAACTCTGGTCATCCTAACAGGTATAGAAATGTTGGTTTATGCAACCCAAATGCCCAAAAATAGATGACTGGACCAAGAAGATGTGGTACATATACACAATGGAATATTACTCAGCAATCAAAAAAGATAAACACATGCAGTTTGCAACACGGATGGAGCTAGAAGGGATCATGCTCAGTGAAATAAGTCAGAAGGAAAAAGAAAAATGCCGGATGGTCTCACTCATAGCAGGAATTTAGGAAACCTAAATAAGGGACCAGGAAAAAGACTAATTAATACAAAGCAAATATCAAAATCAACAAGCAACTATGGACCAGAGACAAACTGTGGGGGTCTGGGGGTGGAGAGAGGAAGGATAGGGTCAAAATAAGGGGGGGGTGCAATTGTATGGGGAATATAGCCAAAATGAAAATGCATACATTGTGCAAAAATGAAAAATGATGTAAGAATTATATAAAATAAAATATTAAAAAAAAAAGAAATGTTGGTTTATGAACCACTAAACACCCAAGAGTCCCGGGTAAACAATCTAACATCATAACCTGCAACCTGTAAAAGTAAAACAAGCCCAATTCACCAAGACAAGGAAATAGTTAACTCAACCCATAAAAAGCAGAAAATGAGGAGAAGTAGGAACATAACACATATGATAAGAACAATAACAAAAAAGAAAAAAAGAAGTTCAAATCCACAAGAACTGAGTAACTTGCCCAATGAAGAGTTTCATGTAGCAGTTACAACTCTGCTTATCAAAATTTAAAAAAAAAAATAGGTAGATGAACAAAAGCAGGAATATAACTAGGGTAACATGAGAATGCTTTAAAAGGAATAAATGAACTTTAAATGCCATAACTGAACTAAAAAATATGATAGAAGGCCTCAATATTAGACAAACTCAAGTAGCTAACAGAATCAGTGAGCTTGAATGCACAGTGATGGAAAGCACACAAATAGCCCAGCAAAAACAAAAAGTATTAAACAGAATGAAAACAATGTAAGAGTTGTTTGGTATAACTGAGGCTCCAAAGAGTCCCAAACAAAATAAATCCAAACAGACACACTGCAAGACACATTATAAACAAGTTGCTAAAAATAAAAGACAAAGAAAGAATATTTAAAGCATCCAAAGAAAAAAGAGTTACATGCAAGTAAACACCTATTATCTGTGGCCTTCCTGCTGAAAATGTTGCAGGTAAGAAAGAAATGGTAGGCTCTAAAGTCCTCAAAGAAAAGGACTTCCAATCTCAGATACTTTACCCAGCCAAACTGTCATTCAAGACTGAAAGAATAGTAGTTTTTTTATAGAAAAAAAAAAAAAACTTAAAAGGATACATCACCACCAAAATAGCCTTGAAAGAAATACTACTGGGATAATTTTAAAATAACAATAAAGTTCATCCACAACATGGATAAAAGAGTAAAAATGTGGATGATTAAAATGAGTTCAAGATCAAATGACTCAGTGGGTCAGAAGTAAAACTTATAAAACTCAGAATAGCCTCCAAACAAATAATCTATAAAAGAAGCCCATAAGACAATGGGAATGAAACTCAAACAAAATATAAAAGGAAGATGTCAAAAAACAAAAATATAAACTATTAAAAGTACAAAAACTCCCAGCAAAATGGTAATAAACACATATATTTCAATAATCACCTTACGTGTAAGTAGCCAACTAAAAGGCACAGGGTGGCCAAATGAATCAAAACACAAAGTCCATCACTTTGTTGTTTACAGGACACCCATCTAACTAACTACTAAAGATAGGTCAGACTTACAGTAAAAGTCTGGAAGAGAAAAGAAGCAAATGGCAATCAGAAAAAGAAGGGATTAACTCTACTTATATCACATAAAATAGAGTTCCAGTTAAAAAAGAAAAGATAATAGAGATGAACATTATGTAATGATTAAGGGCCCAACACAATAAGAAGATCATAAACATCATAAATATATATGCACCAAATAATGGAGCATCTAGATAATAAGAGCAGTTACTAATAGAATTAGAGATTGGTTGACAGAGCAACACGAAAATAGTAGAGGATTTTTAACACTTCACTCACAAATATGGACAACTCAATAAGACAGAGAATAAACAAGGAAACAAGAGCCTTAAACGGTGAGCTAGATCATACAGACTTGATAGACATTTTCTCTGTGCTATATATGTACATTTTCAAATGCACATGGAACATTCTCAATAACAGATCATACATTAGGATACAAGTCAGTCATCAATAAACTTATGAACATTGAATTTATAAAGTATTCCTTCTGATCATAGAGCCATAAAGCTAGAAATTAATTTAAAAAATAAAAAAGGAAAAATCTCAAATACATAGAGATTAAGCAACATGCTTTCGATAACCTCTTAAATACTAAATCCACACATGTATCAATACTTAATTGATATTAGGTATTGATAATACGTAACAAAGAAGCCATGACCATATAAAGGAAAGAAAAGAGTCTCTTTAACAAATGGTGTTGGGAAGCTAGATAGAAACACATAAACGAATCAAGTTGGATCATTCTCTAACTCCATGCACAAAATTAAATTCAAAGTGAATTAAAGACTTATATGTATAAGACCTGTAAAAATAAAACACACAGGAGAAAGTGATGTTTCATGACCTCACTGATAGAGATGTCTTTGGAGACTTGACTCCTATGGCAAGGGAAATAAAAGCAAAAACAATTGGGCCTATCTTAAATCAAAAAGAAATTTACATAGTGAGAGAAAATATTAGCAATTAAAAATACTTCTTATTGGGGCCTCCCCGGTGGCGCAGCAGTTGAGCGCTGGTCTGCGAAGCTGACCACAGCCTCTGCAGCACCAGTTAGATTCCCAGCTGGCCAGCAAGGGTCCCACATGGTGCACAGACCTCTTCTGCTGCCCGCTGCCTCCCTCAGCAGTGTATTTAGTCAGTTTGCCTGTTCTGCTCCCCGCTCTGGCTCTGGTGAATTCTCTCACCCTCCCGCGCTTCTGACTGTACCCAGTGCTTGTATAAATAAATCTTTAAAAAAAAATACTTCTTACTGAATGATGGAAGATATTCATTCACCACATACCAACAAGGGGTTAATATCCAGGGTATACAAAGAACTCATCTAACTTAACAACCAAAACAAGTAATTCAATTAAAATGTGTGAATAGATAATTGTCCAAAGAGGATATACAAAGGCCAACAGATATAAACAGATAAAGAATGCTCATCATCACTTTTGATAAGGGAAACATAAGGAAAACCAACCAGAAATCCTAGCAGGAGTATCATATTGACAACAATGTTTACTTAGAACTTTACAGTTAAAAAAAATTTTAACAACTTTATGTAATTCACATACCATACAATTTACTGATTTTTTCTCCACCACGTCCCTCATACCCCTTTTGACCCTCTCTTCCCTTCTCCCTCTTAACATCAGACACCTTAGTTTGATTTATCAGTCTTTGCTAGTTCATTGAGTTCTCCTGTCCACCATGGACACTAGCATTGTTGGTCATAAATTTGCATACTACACAAGCTAAATCTAACTTCTTTTACTGTAGTATGTAGCACATCCGGTCCTGACTATTATATTAATATCAAGTGATAAGAACTTGTTTGAACTGCATTACCTGCATATTGTACAGTATCTGGTATTAATTGTAGGAGAGGAATTCCATGATGTAGATAATGATATCTGGTACATGGACTTGCTATTCCCATACAATTAATACCAGGCTCTGGTTATAGTAGTCAGGACTTACTCAATTTTTCACATCTAATTAAAGTGAATTTGTATAGATTACAGCTTGTATAGATTTCCTCTAAGGAAGATTATCCCCCACTCAAGAAACACTGCATAATTTTAAACTTCTTAAATACTTAAGAATGGATGTTATTTCCATAGGCCCAGGTTTGTGATGCCAAGTATTAAACAACTTCTGAGCTTGAGAAATGTTAAAAAAAAAAAATCACTCCTTGGATGAAGTGTTAATTAAAACACTGATAACAAATTATCTAAGAATTTTCAAAAATCTAATAATTTCCAAATCAAAGTAGGAAAAGTAAACTGAACATATTTAAACAAGTTTTAAAAATAAAAGATGCGATCATTAAAATTTATTCATTGAAGCAGCTGTAGAATTTTCTAAGAATCTACCTACCTATCTATCTATCTAGATATTCTGGTGATACAAAAAGGTTAAGGTAATCATCTCTTTAATTTACTAAATATTATTTATAGAGCACCATAAAAATAACTACATGATTAAGGCTCTTTTAATTATTACATTATTTCATTATCATTATTTAGTTAACAATCCCAGGGGATGTATAAACATTTTGTTTTTGCCAAACAAACGAGAATTCTCTTTGTATCGATGACATTTTCTAGCACTTCAAAGATAGCCAATGTAACTAATAAACTAATTAATTTTATTTTCCACTTAGCTGGGTTGGGTGCCCAGACTTTGGTCAAACACTAGACTAGATTTTCCTATGAAAGCATTTTTTTTAGATGAGATTAACATTTAAATTGGTAGAGTCTGAGTAAAGCAGATTGACTTCTATACTGCTGAGAAGACTAATCCAATCAGTTGAAGGCCTGTGGAGAAAAACTGAAGTTCCTCTAAGATGACGGAATTTTGCCTCTAATCCATCAGACTTTTAGACACAAGCCTCAACATCAACTCTTTCAGGTCTTCAACATGTTGGTTGGCCTGCTCTACAGATTTTGATCTTGTAAGCCTCCATTGTCCAATGAGTCAATTCCTTAAAATAAATCTCTCCTCTTCTCCATGGCCCTCTGCATACACACACACACACACACACACACACACACACACACACACACACCCTACTGGTTCTGCTTCTCTGGAGAACACTGGCTAATATAGCCTGTCACAAAGACATACAGTTCTGAATTGTAGACATTCAATGCAATGAAGCTTCCAAAAGGCTCCCAATGACCCTTCCAAGGGTCATAACCAATGTTATGGCCCATTACATACCTAATAGGAATCACTGCATACCTAAGGCAGGTGGACAAGAAAGAAAAATGTGCCCGAAAGACCACTTTGAAACTATTTGAAAACAGTTTCCAAACACAAAAATTCAAAATATAGGAATATACAGGATGACTAATTGCAATGGAAAGAACTGGAACAAATGGTTTAAGTACCATAAGCACCATTTCCCTGTACACTGAATGGAGTACCGACTACCATTCCTAACTATCTCTGGAAGCTCTAAAGAAATAAAACAAGAACTCTGTAAGGAAATGCAACATTGATAGGAATAGTTAGAAGAATTCAGATAATAAATCACAACCACCCACCTGAACCTCATTATGACAATGTGGTTTTAACAAGAGACTTCCCACTTTGTTATGAAAATAGAAAGTGACACACATATGCCAATTACTGTGCTGCTCATCAGCTAAAGGGAGCAATCACACACAAGTTGTATGTTTCTAAAATGAGACCAACATCAAAATTGAGAGAACATATGGGACTATCAGATATACATGCACACTATGAGACCCTGCCAAGATGAAATGGATTTGAGCTTGACATATAGTGATTATGTTCACAAATGTACAATTAGGAAAGACCAGCCATTACTACAAGACATGGGATGTTGGGCATTGTACTCAAAATCAGGTGTTAAAAATGTAGAAAAATGTTTTTAAATTAAAAAAATTTTTATTAATTTATGAGGTAACATTGGTTTACATCTCTATACATGATTCAGAAAAATAAGTTCATACCTCCTCATATGTGCATCACTGTACTCCATCCACCCCAGAGCACCCTACACCATATACAATTAGGCCCTCTCCCCACCTCCACCCCTTCTGGCTACCTAAATTCTTCTGTTATTTCTAGACTTTGTTTTGGTTTAGTCCTGTCAGTTCCTTTATTTTGTTTCTAATATGTTTCATATATGAGTGGAATAATCTTGTATTTGCCATTCTCCCTCTGGATTATTTCACTTAGCATAATCCCCTCTAATTCTATCCATAATGTCACACATGGCAGGAGTTCATTCCTTTTTTGTAGCTAAATAGTATTCCATTGTGTCATTGGGCACTAAGGTTGTTTCCATAACATGGTTATTGTAAATAGTGCTGCAATGAATATAAGAGTACACATGGCTTTTCAACTTAGTGATTTTACATTTTTTGGATAAATGTCAAAAGGAGGAATTTCAGGAACACATGGTTTATCTATTTTTAATATCTTGAGAAAGCTCCACACTCTTTTGCATAGGAGCTAGTCTACATTCCCACCAACCATATATGAAGGTTCCCTTTTCTCAACACCTTCATCAACATTTGCTCTTGTTGGTTTTTTGTTTTTAAATATAAGTCATTGGAATGATGTGGTATCCTTGTCAAATAAGTTCAACCTAATTGATACCATAGTATAGGCATTTACTGTTTTCTTTTTCTTTAAGATATTCCTGGTTCCCAAAAACTCCACAGAAAAACTAATTCAACTCATCAATCAGTTCAGTAAAGTGGCAGGACACAAAATCAACATGCAAGTCAGTAGCTTCCTATACACAAACAATAAATCTGAAGAAGAAGAAATCAAAAAAAACCATCCCTTTTATTATCGAAACAAAAAAAAAATCAAATACTTGGGAATAAATCTAACAAAAGAGGTAAAGGACCTATACAAAGAAAACTATAAAACACTGTTAAAAGAAATAGAAGAAGACACAAAGAAATGGAAAGACATCCCCTGCTCATGGATCGGAAGAATAAACATTATTAAAATGGCCATCCTTCCAAAAGCAATATACAGATTCAATGCTATTCCAATCAAAATTTCAATGTCATTCTTCAAAGAAATAGAACAATTATTGATGAAATTCATATGGAATCACCAAAAACCCCAAATAGCCAAAGCTCTCCTGAAAAAGAAAGAAGGGAATGGAGGCATCACACTCCCAGACTTCAAACTATACTATGAGGCCATAATCATCAAAACTGCATGGTATTAGAACAAGAACAGACACACAGACCAATGGAATCAAATAGAAAATCCAGAAATAAACCCACAGATTTATGGTCAACTAATCTTTGACAAAGGAGCAAAGAATATGCATTGGAGCAAAGAAAGTTTGTTCAATAAATAGTGCTGGGAAAACTGGGTCGCTACATGCAAAAGAATGAAGCTTGACTACTACTTCACACATGCACAAAAACCAACTCAAAATGGATTAAAGAACTAGACATAAGACCTGAAACCATAAAATACATAGAAGGAAATATAGGCAAAACACTACATGACATGCACATCAAAGACATCTTTACAGACACATCACCCAAAGCAGTGATAGTGAAGGCAAAGATAAACAGCTGGGACTACATCAAATTAAAGAGCTTCTGCACAGCCAAAGAGACAATAACAAAAACAAAGAGAAACGCCACCGACTGGGAGAACATTTTTGCACACAACACTAATGATAAAGGACTGATCACAAAAATCTACAAAGAGCTGATGAGACTCAACAAAAACAAAGAAAATAATCCAGTCAAAAAATGGACAGAAGAGCTAAAAAGAAACTTCTCTGAAGAGGAAATGCAAATGGCCAACAGGCATATGAAAAAATGTTCAACATCACTTGTAATCAGGGAAATGCAAATCAAAACTACCATGAGATACCATCTTACACCAGTGAGAATGGCACATATTAAAAAAACTAGTAACAACAAATGTTGGCGTGGTTGTGGAGAAAAAGGAACTCTTGTGCACTGTTGGTGGGAGTGCAAACTGGTCCAACCACTATGGAGAGCTGTGTGGAGATTTCTGGACCTACTAAACATAGAGCTTCCATATGATCCGGCAATTCCACTCCTAGGTATTTACCCAAAGGACACAGAAACATCAATTCCAAAGAGCACCTGCACCCCTATGTTTACAGCAGCACTATTTACAATAGCTAAGCTTTGGAAACAACCCAAATGCCCAAAAATAGATGACTGGATCAGGAAGATGTGGTACATATACACCATGGAATATTACTCAGCATTCAAAAAAGATAAACACATGCAGTTTGCAGCAATATGGATGGAGCTGGAAGGGATCATGCTCAGCAAAATAAGCCAGAAAGAAAAAGAAAAATACCGGATGGTCTCACTCATAGCAGGAATCCAGAAAACTTAAATAAGGGACCAGGAAAAAGAATAACTGCAAGAAAGAAAATATCAAAATCAACAAACAACTATGAACCAGAGACACTCTATGGGGGGTGGGGGCCGGGGAAAGGAGGGATTGGGGTCAAAATAAGGGGGTTGTAATTGTATAAATTGTATGAATATAAAAATAAAATTTAAATTAAAAAAAATATATTCCTGGTTCTTGGCATGACAAATACCTTTTAATTGAAACCTGGACATTTTGGGTATTATGTTATGTTGTGAGAACCTGACTCTCATTGAACCGTCCTTCTGACATTGCTCTGGCAGAGATAGCAGAGGTGGGGACACAGCCTCATTACTTTACTGACAGGTTTGGTTAAAAGTCCAGGTTCCCCATGAACCATAGACGGATGTGTGACCTCATCATCCCTGGGGCGCTGAAAGCCCTGATTCCTCAAGACCTCTTCTGACACCACTTCAGTGGAGAGCAGAGGGGAATTTTTTTGCTTCCTGGTGGAGGTGGAAGTCCAAGGTCCTTACTCATTCTTCTCTGTTACTACCTTGGCAGAAGTTTTTGAGCACCTCATCACAGCCTTGAAAGGGAGGAAGCATAAGCTCCCCACTCTGTCTTTGCTGGCATGAGAGGCAGTGGGGCAACAGATTTTTCTATAGTATATGACAAAGTAGAACAATTATCTAAAAGGTTTTTTTCTTGTTAACCTTTTCCTTTCCTAACCTTTTCATAATTGTTGGGGCTTTTAAATCAGTGTTCACTAGCTCTTCTGGTTTCCTCTCCAAGTCTGAGATGTATGAGGAAAGAAAGTCCAGGGAACTCACCTTCTGTCTTCTCTTCATCTTTAAGATCTTTCTCATGATTTTATATATACAAAGTACAAAGTTTTTTGTCATATTTTGGAAGTATAGAGAAAAGTATGCCTTTGACAGCTTTCCAGAAGCACAAGTCTTTATAACTTTTTTTAGTAAATTTAAATTGCTTTTGTTAAATCTTAATATATAAATTGTTTTATAGTGAACTATGCACATTCTTATCCTTCTAAAATAGAAGCCACTAAAATTAATTTAACTTTTTTGACAGGGCTTATTAATACAGACATCCACACCCATATATTTATTTATTCCACAAGATCAGTTTTGAGTGTACCACGTGGTTATCTCCTCCATCATATTAAACAGGACCTGTTGACCCAGTTTTGAAAGTTCCTGTGACTGCCTGTCCCTTTTTCTATTTCTCACTCTTTGCAGTGTGGCTGCCTCCAGAGAATCCCCACACCTTTTAATCTGCTACTTCTAACAGTGTGCAGGCTGAGAAACCAGACAGTCAAAAATCTCTTCAAGATATTTTTAAACAATAGTAAACAAACTAAAAATAAGTCTCCCCACTTTATACACAAAATTTTCAACATCCTTTAGGCTATTCCAATATCCTTTTGACTAACTTAAAATTTCTTCACCATATTCTATGTAGTTGAAGTTGGACAGTAAAAGATCCCAAATAGCATGAAGTGCTACTGATTCATTTCACCTTCATGGAGATCAGGTTGACCTAGCAGCAGGTCTGTGGGGAAACAGGAGATGTGTGCTAATACAGTGTTTGCCAATTCTGGCAAATACTGTCCACCAGGTTCCCGAACAAGCCCACCAACCCGGAGGGAGGCCCAAGACCACAGACACACTGGACACTGATGATTCCACCACTGTCCTATCTAAGCAAGAAAAGCAAGTCAAATGTAGTTGCCTAATAAGCACTTTGAAAATGTTTTTTACTTTACTCCTGTTAGAGCATAACTAAAACTGACAATTCTAGTACAATGGCTTGTAGCACCTGTTTTGGGAAATGTGCTGTGCTCAGAAAACAAGTCCTAGAGGCACTATTTTTTCAAAATGTCTAAGCTAATGATTGGTTAAAGGCCAACATTAGAGCTAGTCTAACGCCTTCTGCCATGTGAATATCACAGAATATAGAATACTATGTGCCTGAATTCCATGCCATTTGGAATCAGTTTCTGCCATTGGATGGCAGACTTTCTGCCCATTCTCCTGAGAGAATATTTGGTTACTACTTAAGAAAGAGTGTAGAAAGAAGGTAGGTTTAAAGCCTGAGAGTTCTCGGGCCTCCCTAGTGGTGCAGGGATTAAAATCTCAGCGCTATCAAGCTAGCACCAGCCATTGCGGCATAAGTTCGATCCCCAGCCATGGAGCTAACCCACATGGAGCAATAGACCTCTCCTGTCTTGCCCACTGCTCCCCTCAGCAGTGTATTTCAGTCAGTCTGCCTGTTCTGCTCCACACTCTGTCTCTGGTGAATCCTCTCACCCATCTGCACCTATAACCTACATTCCAGTTCTTGTGTGCATAAATAGATAAAAGAAATAAATCTTTAAAGTAAGAGAATTCTAAATTCACCTCTGTGGCACTAGCAAGTCCCTGAATATTTTATTTATATTACTGAAAATAATATATAGATATAGATAGAAATATATTTATATATCACCTGTATAAAAAGAAAATATTCCTAGAATAAGAGAGCAGAGTAGAAAAAAAAATTCCTGCTTTAGTGAGTTTTGATGAATTTGGAGAAAAAACCAAAGTGAAAAAGAAACATGAATATTCAATAGATGACAACTATCATTACTGGTAGAGATTATTTTGTATAAGGGAAGGACCACTTCTATAAAGGGAAAGGATAGCAAATACTATAGCCCAAGTTACTGGCATCTGTGAACCAAAGTACTGAGTTGACTTCTGGTCTAGTTAGAATCAACTCCAGCATTCTAAATGCAATGTGGAATGTCTTTCCACACACACAGAAAGGCAGATGCAAAGCTGCAAATCGTGAAAGTCATTAGATCTTCTCTAGGGTGGCCTTCTTCCCCTCTGAGCTCACACAAATTCTTCCCACCAGCTCATCTATTATTTCCCCCTACACTTCCTCCTACATTCCCTCTCTCTCTCTAATCACTCACCCCCTCCCTTTAATCTCCAAGTTATGTTGTCTGGTTTCTTGGTGGGTTTTTTCTAGCCACACATACACCCCAAGATAGTGGGCCTTCACAGGTGTTCTACCTACCAGTCCCTCCCCTTTCAGTGTAATCCACCTGACCAATCCAATTTCTAATTCCACTGGATCCATTTTCTTTGAACAAAAGTGACTATGGTGGAGAGACATACCAATTTTGGTGTGATACTTCACAAAGGTGGGAAATCAACATGTAACAGGTGTGAGGTAGAGAGAAAAACCAGAGAAGCATTGGATTACTGCCACCATTTTGAACTGATGTGAAAGGACCTACAACTTGAATAGAAAGAAAACTCAAGAGAAATTCCTGCCTGGGGACTAGGGGAGAAGGTTGGCAAATGTTGGTGAGAACTATGGCAAAGATAATCTAGTGACTGAGTCAAGAAAATTTACCAATGTCTAGAGCAGAACAAAGCATCTGGGTTCCCATGACACTCAGAGCAGAAAAGGGACATGCCAAGAAGGCACAGGTCCAGTTAAGGCAACACACTATAGTGGGCGTTCCTGTCAGTGCCAGGTCAAGTGATGGTGCAATGGTGGCTGGGATGTAAAAGTGATATTGAACATCAACTATGACCTTACCATTAATGAGGGCAGAAAGGAATAAAGGAGGGATCTACAGGGAGGTGGGAGTGAATGACTGGCTTGGAAATTATGCCTTCATTTCAGCAATAAAAACCATCTCATACATGAACATCAGTTTTCCTAGACACAGACACCTAGGAAAACATCACATGTGGGTCATAGTGAGCTCCTCAGTTATTTCAGACTCTTTCTAAGGCAACATCATTAAGCTATTTATAGTGAGCAATTAAAGATAGTCTAAGTGGGCCACTGCATTCCTCTCTGAATGGCTCTGACAAGATAACGCTTTCCTAACATGTCATGCTACATGAAAGTCTTCCCTAGATGTCTATAAACCTGCACACTGTTTGTATTTATATTTTATTTTTGAAGTCAGTTTAATTATTGACAGGGAGCATTATCCAAAATGTGAATTACAGTAGGGGCAATGTCACATAAGTTGTTCAATACCAGGCAGATGGCAGGCATGTGGACGCAGCACGGGCAGGAGATGGTGCGAGGACACAAAGGGCACAGCGTGTGGACTGACTGAAGTCTGAGCCACATGGCTGCAAATGAACGGAGTGGGAGTCTCTTCAGTTACAGTTTTTTTTATGTAAAACTGGGATCTATCAGCTGACTTTATAGTGTTTTTCATATGAAGTACCTAATGAATTTTGCATTGTTTATTAAATGGCAGCTATTTTAGGAAGAGTTAAAAGGGTACAAGACAAAGGCAGGTATATGAAAAGATGTCTGGATATACTACACTCCAAGCACCTCAAGGTGAACTCTCGAAATGAATTCAGTCTGAGGGTAACTCTGCTATGCTGGGACCCCACTCTGCTTGCTCACTTCTTCTTCACCGGGTCACTCCTCCTCCTCACACATCTCTCCACCCAACAGCTGCACATACACAACTGTTTATGCTGCTCCTGTTGTGGAAGGCCACATTCCCCATGAATTACATACTTACCTGCTGACCATCACACCTAATCTGTGCTATCAGGTCCCACTCAAATGCTGTCTTTAAAGAGATTTCCACCACTGTATCTTACTACCCAAAACTCCTCTACACCAACTATGCATACCCCAATCAGTCACTGTGTGCACATTAATGAATAAATAAATCTATCTTCCCTCCAAAATCAGTCCAGTTATGTTCATTTAGAACATGTTACCAAAGGCTCTGGGTGCATGGAATAACCAGTGGGAAAACTCATGGATGGTAACAATTTTGTTTTGTTGTTAGGAAAGAAAACTGGAGCAGTCTGTGTCATCAGCATCGCCTTGAAATTAAGAAGCGACACAAGGGAATCTTAACTCACACTTGTCAGCACCCAATGCTGTGATGTCAGAAACAAGAGGGTTTTCACTGTCCCATTCATTGAAAAACAGAAAGCCACGGAGAATGCCTTGAATGTTTATGTTATATTTTCTGCAGAACTTGCTAGCAAATGACATAAAAATGTAACTGCATTAGTGAAACTGAATGCACTCTGAAAATTCTAATTTTTTCTCTTAACATTTTAAGATAACAGGTAAAACTTAAATATATTACTTTCAACTAGAAGAACTTAAATATCACTTTCTCCTATATTAAATTTTTCTTTAAACTGGGATATTTCTAGAGTCTCCATTCTGTTCCACTGATATATTTATCTATCATACTGGTTTTATTATAGTAATGTTTATAGTATATCTTTATGTCTGATAAGGGAAATCTCAACTCCCCCTTCAATATTTTGTTCGGATTTTATAAATGGTGCTAGCACTTTCAGCTGTCTATTTGAAACAAAATAAATTTCATATGCCAAATATAAAAATAAATTATAAATAAGGCAAAGGCTAGATGCCAAAAACATGATTCTTAAGAGAAAATCTAGAGGACCTTGTGTACAACCTGAGAATGTGTGGAGATCTTATCCAAGAAAACAAAGAAACATAAAACAAAATATACCATAAAAGACAATTAAAAATTTAAAATTTTTGTAGAGAAAAGCTACCATAAAAGCAAAGTCCAGATATAAACAATAGATGGGGGGCAGGAGGAGAACAATAGATTTGCAATAACATTATTTAAAATAAAATACTAATAATATATAGACCCTGCTTAAAATAACCCAATAGAAAAATGTGTAAAAAGATATAAGAAGGCCATTTATGGAAAAACCAAACTCCAAAAGGCAAATATATACAAAACTAATTAAATTTACTCTTTTCATCTAGCATAGCAAAAATTTTAAAAAAGATTAACACATATTGCTAACAAATGTCAAGAAAAGGACACTCAAAAATTGCTGGTGGTGGTATAAATTGTTATAGATTTTGGAAGGAATCTGGCCACATCTATTGCTAAGAATACATTCTGATGAGTGTCTAGCTACTGTAATATTTTCTTAAAAATTAAAAAAGGTGGGAAAGAACAGATGCACAAATACGTGTCTTGCAACATTCTCCTAATAGCAAAATAAGAGGTCAACACAAAAGTTTATCAATAGGGTAATTGTTGAATAACAATAATGGGTCCAGAGCATGAAACCAAATATAGCAATAAAAAGCGGTACTAGTTGAGTTAGAGGTACTTCTATGAGGGTTTGTTAAATGAGAAAATTAAGATACAGAAAAGTGTGTTTTATGTAATACAAATTAATAAAGCAAACATAGCCTCAAATTCTTATATATTTATATGATTACCAAGACACAGATAAAAGCACAGGAAGATACACTCTAGGAAATTAACATAGATTTACCTATGATGATGGGGGAAGAATAAGGAAAACAAAAGATTACAAAGCTTATCTAAGTGTAGATCATCCCATATATACATATAAAGAAATTAGAAAAAGAGAGATAGGGTTAGATCTGTATATAGCAATTTGCAGAAATGTACACAAACCATTGCTAAATTGAAACAGAAAATTGCAGAGTAAAGTGTAAAAAAATTATTCCCTTTAAAGCCAAATAACTGTGTATGTATAAATAACCCAAGTATACATTAACTAGAAGAATGAAGAACAAAATGTGGTATATAAACACGATGGGTTATCACTTGACCTCAAAAAGGAAGGAGATTCTGACATATGAACTTGGGGAACATTATACTAGGTGAAATAAGCCAGATGAAAAAAGGCAAATGCTGTATGATCCCACAGATATGAAATATCGAGAGCATTCCAGTTGATAGAGGCAGAAAGGAGAATGGTAGCCACCAGGGGTTAGGGTAGGAGGAACAACAAGTAGTCATTTAATGGGTAGAGAATTTTAATTTTACAAGACAAAAAGAGTCCTGGAGAATAACTGCACAGCAATATAAATTTCCTTAAACACTACTGAAATGTATGCTTAAAAATGTTTAGGATGGTAAATTTTATTTCATGTGTACTTTACCACAATTAAAATTTTTTAAACATGGAATCAGATGTTTCAATTAAATAATAACAAGTTGGGTGAGGCAGTGGTAAGATGTTGGTGTCAAAACTGAGAGAGGCTTGAAAAAGTGAGAAAACTCAAAATCATACTAAAATCCAGGGAGCCAAAACAGGAAAGCAGTTCCACTAAACTGGTGCCGGAATCATCAGCAGCAGCAAAACTGACTCCCTTTGCACAGTCAAAGCCTGGCTACCCTCAGTGGTGGGAGAAGAAAGCGAATATTCCATTCTGGGTAGGGTCAGCCCACCCATAAAATGTGCAGAAGGGTCCCTCCCTAGCAGCAAAGATTAAGAAACAAGTTGTTTTCTTGATTTAAAATAAGTTTGAGGGCCTCCCCTGGTGGCGCAGCGGTCGAGCGCTGGGCTGCGGAGGCTGCCCGCAGCCTCTGCAGCACTGGTTCGTTCCCCAGCCACCGACGAGGGTCCCACAAAAATAAATAAATAAATAAAATAAGTTTGAACATATATATCCTACCAAGTATACATGTTCTTTTCTACCTACCAAATATACATACATCCTACAAGGTAAAAGAAAAATGACGCTCAGAAATGTTAAGTCCTTGCTTGCCAGATTAAAAACTGGTAACCCTCCCAGAATACCTTTAAGTGCAATGGGGAGCCATCCACATCCACTGGGGTGGGATGAGGGAGCCCCATTCCATACTTGGGATCTGCACTGGGCTTATGATATAACGGCTCCTGCTAGGGCAGTGGAAAGCAGACATGTCTTAGAATATAGAGGTCTTCTACAGACCCGGGGTAAGTTCCTCCTCCTTCCTGCCATACTTGTGACTGGAGCAATGGCTGACATTATCAAAATGAAAGCTATGCGTTACATGTCCACCATGGTGCTCGAAAATATGTTCCCTACTGAATTATGAAGCCTCTGACATTTAAACAGATTGAAAGCAGCAATTTTATGAGACTATAGAAATAAGCAATATTGAAATGAGGGGAAAAATTTAGAAGCCAAGAGACTAATTTCCTATCTAACAGAGGAATCCCACCCACAGGATCTCTGACAGGTAGGTGCCTGCCGTCTGCTTGAACACTTCTAATTGTAGGGAATGTCACTACCTCACAAGCCCATTCTATTTTTGAACAACCCTAAAGAATTATAAAATTCCTTCTTACACAGAACCAAAAATTGCTTCCTTTTAACTTCTATCTCCTGGCCAGAGTCTTATTTTCTTAACATAGATGATTTTAAATGACTTAGGTGATTTAGAATAATTTGAAAACACTCCTATCCACTATGAACTAACATATTTATAGCTTGGCGGTATATGTACAAGTCAGTACGTAGTACTTTATTTAGTTAGCACTTGGCCACAGTTTCCATTCTAAAGAACCTTGATTCTGGAGGTCAGAGTAACAGTGGAAATTACTTTGCCTAATGAAAAACAGTTACCATCATGATCAATAATTTTGCTTGCATAAATATGCTAACTTGTGAAAACAAACTATCTTTTTATTTTTTTTTCTTACATCGTTGTTCTTTTCTGTACAGTATTTGATTTCTCCCCTCAGGTGTAATCCCCATAAATCCCCCATTACCACATCATCCTGTGAACCGTCACCACACTCCCTTGTGCTCTTCCCTCCCCTGGTTTGACCCCTCCCCCACCTGTCTCAGATCTATAATTTGCCTGCTAGTTTTGTCTCTTTTTTTGTTTTGAACCTTTGTTCAGTTTCCTTATATTCCTCCTATAAGTGAAACTATCTGATATTTTTCTTTTTCCTTCTGACAGCGCCATCCATGTTGTTGCAGATGTCATGAGTTTATCGTTTTTGACTGCTGAGTGTATCTCATTGTGTATATACACCACATCTTCTTGATCCATTCATCTGTTTCTGGGCATTTAGGTTGTTTCCATATCTTAACTATTGTAAATAGTGCTGTAATAAATATAAGAGTACAGGTTTCCTTTCAAATTAATGTTTTTGTGTTCCTTGGGTAGCGTTCTAGGAGTGGAATTGCTGGGTCATATGGTAGCTTCATTTTTAATAATTTGAAGGTCCTCCACAGAGTTTTCCATAGTGGTTGGACCAGTTTGCATTCTCACCAGCAGTATAAGAAGGTTCCTTTTTCTCCACATTCTCACCAGTATTCTCACATTCTCACCACATTCTCACCAGTTTTTTGATTAAGGTCATTCTCACCAGAACAAAATGAAAAATGAACTGTCACCTTTAACAAGAAAAAAATGGTCTATGAATTCTGTGTGAATTTCTAAGGAGAATTTCCCTTAAGTTATCAACAATATACTTAAAACTAACTATATTCTCAACCAGCCCACTGAAAATTTACAATTTCTAAGAATAATAATTTGGTTTTTTCTCCCATGATCCATTATCTTATGAATATTAGAAAGTTATCTTTAAATTCTGGATAAAATTTAACCAATTGGCCAATAATCCCATGAAGAAAAATTAATGGGTCCCTCAAATCCTTTCTCAAAGGTAGCTTACCTAAAATTATTTATTATTTTCCTGTCTGATCTGAGGAAAGATATGAAAAGAAACAAAAAACTGGCTGCTCATCTTTTCCTTGAATATAAAATTTTAAATGCCAAGTTACTAGGACTGACCAGACCTTGGAAGTACTAGCAATACAAGTACCATGTGCTAGATTCTCTATACCACAAAAGTGTTGTACAAAAAGGCTTTACGTAGGAAGCTGATTTGGGTCCAAAAAAGCTCATTCATAATTTGTATCCATTAACAGTCAAAATTTCTTACAAAAACTAAAGATCTCATGTAACTTTGGTAGATACCTTGACAATGCCTTTTCTAAATACAGAATCATAAACATATTGGATGTTAACTTTTTCGTAGTTCCTCAAAATTATAAAATAATGCCTACAACTATTTTTCTTGAGCAGTGTCCTTTTATAAAATTGACACTGGTTGGTGCACCCCAAAGCAACAGTCCAGCTCCTCATTTATAATTTGGTTTCATGTTGCATACCCATCACTAAACACCTATGCAGCAGAGCAGCAGAGCATCAGACTTTTGAAAGCACCTCCTTCTTCCAAGAAGCAGATAGGACTTTCAACCACATTCTCAACACCCAAAACATTAAGTTTCAGTGAAATTTTAATTAACAGTTTAGAGGTTTAAATTAGGTTGTTTATATGAAGTAATATAAAATCTAATGTAAGTCACAATAATGAAAGTAAACTTAAGCACAATAAATGAACATATTTAGTTAAGTAAAATATTTTAATTATTGTTTAATCAGAGATGTATATAACTGGTATCAAAGGCAATTAAATATCCCCATAAACTGAAAATTAACTATAAACAGCCCCAGCATATTTCTTTGCTTACCATCTTACAGCCTCCAATTAATTTCATTTCCCCAAATAGTTACAACCTACTCACAAAAATTTTCCTTCATCTCCAAAGAAGTCTGCTACTTTGGCTGAATCAGACAAAAATGATCAAGACTATCAGATGGGAATGCTTGAAATGGCTTTATCCATGATCCTGTTAGAAATGTGGAGTCGTAGGTGTCACCCCACATGTAAGAGTCTGATCTTTAACAAGATCTCAAATTATTTTCAGTATTAAAGTTTGACCAGCGCCGCTTTGGACCAGTAGGTCTCAATGGTCCAGGGCCACGAACTTAGGCATCAGCATCACCTGGGAATTGATAGGAATGCAGATTCTTGAGCCCTACCTTACTGAATTAGAAGTCACTGTGTGTTTCAACAGCCCTCCAGGTGACTTAAATATACTGGAAAGTTCTTGAGAATTAATGCTTTAGACCATGCACTGACAAACATTTTCTGTTTGGGACTGGCCAGATAGTAAGTGTAGAAATGTACTTTCTGTTTCAAGTGCTGAATTATTCAGCTGCAACATGAAAGCAGCCACAGACAATATGCAAACAAATGAGCTTGGCTTTTTTCCAATGAAACTTTACTAATGGACACTGGAATTTGGATTGCATATCATTTTCACATGCCATGAAATATTCTTGTTTTGATTTTTTTCAATCATTTAAAAATGTAAAACCATTCCTAGCTAACAGGCCACACAAAGACAAGTGGTGAGGCGAACTGGTCTGTGGGCCCTAGTGCTCCAACTCCTGCTTATAACAGGAGATGGGGCCTCCCCGGTGGCGCAGCGGTTGAGCGCTGGGTTGTGAAGCTGTCCGCAGACTCTGCAGCACCAGTTCGATCCCCGGCTGCCGGGTGAGGGTCCCACATGGCGCGCAGACCTCTCCTGCCGCCCACTGCTCCCCTCAGCAGTGTACTTCATCACTCTGCCTGTTCTGCTCTCCGCTCTGGCTCTGGTGAATTCTCTCACCCTCCCACGCTTCTGACTGTACCCAGTGCTTGTATAAATAAATGCAGAAGATGCTTGAGAGTGTGGGTGTGCGCACACATGTCTGATTGTGGACTTCCACAGTGTGTGTGTGTGTGTGGGCATGTGCTAGTGAGGCAAAAGGCCAGGGATATAAGGGCAGCATCACTCAGATGGAGGACAGCTATGAGAGGATGCTCAGTGTGACTACACAAGCAGTGAGTAGATGCATGTGAGAGAACACTGGAGAGAGCCTAGAGAAAGCTTAAGGATTCTTGGGGATTGGGAGGCTCAGTTGCTGCCTGCCTTCCAGCAATCCCAGCCCACCTCTTGCCTGCCTCCTTGCATGCCAGCCTCCCTGCTTGGTGTGCCTGTGTAACTGGTTCTCTGAGAGAGCATTAAAAGTCTGAAAAATCAGGCCTCCCCGGTGGCGCAGCGGTTGAGCGCTGGGTTGCGAAGCTGCCCGCAGCCTCTGCAGTGCCGGTTTGATCCCCAGCTGCTCCCCGGCCACTGGAAGAGGGTCCCGCGTGGCGCATAGACCTCTCCTGCTGCCTTCTGCTCCCCTCAGCAGTGTACTTCGTTAGTCTGCCTGCTCTGCTCCCCGCTCTGGCTCTGGTAAATTCTCTCACCCTCCTGCACTTCTGACTGTACCCAGTGCTTGCATAAATCAATCAATCAATCAATCTTTAAAAAAAAAAAAAAGTCTGAAAAATCCACCACAGGCTCTATCAGTCTGCCCAAACCAATAGTGAACCTGCCCTGTGTTGCTGGCACTAGACTTGTATTTCTAGATATTATCAGGTCCTATGCTTATTGGTCTAGATTTTAATAGCCTTCAATGACTTATGTTTCATTCAACATATTTAGTGTCCTAGCAGAGGGAAATAGCTATGTGCATATTTTCTGAGATGATTTATATTTTGTAAAAATAATTACAGTTAACAATAGCAACATCATTGGACCACCACATGCCAAAAAAAAAAAAAAAATGAAGCTAGACCACTACCTTTTACCGTGCACAAAAATCAACTCAAAATGGATAAAAGGACATAAACCTGTCCTGAAACCATAAAATATATAGAAGAAAATATAGGGAAAACACTACAAGACATACATCGCAATAACATCTTTAAAGACTCATCACCCAAAGCAAAGAAAGTCAAGGAAAAGATAAACACCTGGGATTACATCAAACTGAAAAGCTTCTGTGCAGCAAAAGAGACATTAACCAAAACAGAGAGACACCCCACTGATTGGGAAAAAAATCTTTGCACTCCATTCAACTGATAAGGGACTGATCACAAAGATTTACAAAGAACTCACAAAACTCAACAAAACAAACAATCCAGTCAAGAAATGGGCAGAAGAACTTAAAAGACATTTCTCCAAAAAGGAAATGCAAAAGGCCAACAGGCATATGAAAAAAATGTTCAACATCCCTTATCATCAGGGAAATGCAAATCAAAACCACACTGAGATACCACCTTACACCTAAGAATGGCACATACCAAAAAAACAAGCAACAACAAATGCTGGTGAGGATGTAGTAAAAAAGGAACTCTCCTACATTGCTGGTGGGAGTGCAAACTGGTTCAACCACTATGGAAAGCTGTCTGGAGGTTCCTCAGTCTACTAAAAATGGAGCTACCATACGACCCAGCTATTCCACTACTAGGCATCTACCCAAAGGACACAAAAACAGATTCAAAAGAACACTTGTACCCCTATGTTTATTGCAGCATTATTTACAATGGATGAAACCTGGAAACAACCCAAATGCCCAAAAATAGATGACTGGATTAAGAAGATGTGGCATATATACACAATGAAATATTACTCAGCAATCAAAAAAGATAAACTCATGCCATTTGCAGCAACATGGGTGGAACTAGAAGGAATTATGCTCAGTGAAATAAGCCAGAAGGAAAAAGAAAAATACCGGATGGTTTCACTTATAGCAGGAATATAAGGAAACCAAATAAGACATCAGAGTAAAAAAAAGAAGAACAGTACAAAACACAACAAAGCAAAAACAGACAATTATAAATCAGAGACATATTGCAGGGGAGGAGGCAGGAGAGGGATCACAGGAATGGAGGGAGGAGCACAGGGGATTGAGGCGATGGTACACGGAAGCACTGGTGAAAGAAACTCCATGTGGACTACGTCTGAGGGGGTGGGGGGAAGCAAATACTATTTTAAAATGAACAATGAAGTCCATTGCATCCATTATTGCATCCATAGTGCCTGACACTTTAAGTCCCCTCCAACCTTATGATGACACTTCTGTTAAGGTAGGAATTCTTGTGCCTAATGGACAGAGTTGATCCTGGGAGACTGAGAACTATAAGTAGGATGCCAACATCAGAGGTTCTCGAGGTAGTTTCCAGATGAGCTGCAGTAGCAGCGGCGGGGAACTTGCTGGGAATGCAAAGCCACAGGACCCAAACCCCTTGCAGGTGTTTCTTTTTACTCAATGAAGGATATTAAACTGGGTAATATCTTGCCACAACCTATTGTGAAAATGCAGGTAGATGATTCTTTGCCAGTTTCTTTTAGAAATTATCTTATTCCACAAAAAAACCCTGAAAAATTGGTCAGTTAACTGAGTGCTTACCTATCACTCCAACTTAACTATCTGGAGTATTGTGGAGGGAGAGACACAGATACATTGCTGCAATCCAGCTACCTTTACCAGGTAAGTGGCTCAAATGAGCATGGACTTCATGGAGACTTTTCATCATCTGAGAATGCAGTGATGGAATTAAATATCAATAATGCATAGAAAGCAAAAAGCAAAGACATGGACACAGCAGTTGAATTATTTATTCCAGCTCTGCTGAGTAGGCATTATTTGGTATGACAGAAGTGTTCATATGATTCTATTTGGAAATAAAAGTTTAACTAAGGCGCTGGAAGGAATCATGCTCAGCGAAATAAGCCAGAAAGAAAAAGAAAAATACCGGATGGTCTCACTCATAGCAGGAATCTAGAAAACTTAAATAAGGGACCAGGAAAATGAATAACTATAAGAAAGTGAAAATCAAAATCAACAAAAAACTATGAACCAGAGACACTTTTTGGGGGGTGGAGGACGGAAGGGGAGGGATTGGGGTCAGAATGGGGGGTTGCAATTGTATGGGGAATATAAAAATAAAATTTATTATTTAAAAAATAAATAAATAAATAAAGGAATCCCTATCTTAAAAAAAAAAAAAACAGTTTAACTAAGGCTAAGGTTAAAATGATAGACTGGAATATCAAAATTTTCACCAGAGAGATGTCTGTTAACTGGGGTACAGCTGCCCCCAATTGTCACACAAGCAATTTTGCCACATAGAGGGTGGGTACACTTGCTATAAATTCAATAGGTCTGCTTCATTTATCACTTGTGACAATGAGACTAAACTTTAATCTTATATAGACCAGAAGATGCTGTTAAGAAAATGAAGATTTCCTTCTAAGAGAGATTTTACCATGTTTCTTTATTCTCGTCTCCCTTGTATTGTGCAACCATTCCAGACCAGGCAGGTTGATTGTTGATTTGGGCAGCAGAAGGAGGAGTCTTTGGTATTTCCAACATGCCTATAATGCTGAATCAGGGGACTAGACTCCCAGGTAGACCAGCCGACAGGGAGGCAGGCAGGCAACAACTGAGTCCCCTAGTCCCAGCAAATCTCCCCTTTCTCCCTTGATTCTCAGCCCAGGTTTCTGTATTTACACATGTGCACACCTGTGCTCTCTGGCTTGTCGGCCTGGGTGTCCATAATGATAGGTATATGTGCCATGTGCTCATGTGCTTTTTGAAATAACACATTATCACACGAGAGCAATGAAACCTGACAGGGAAACAAGGCTGAAAGTGGGAGCTGTAGAGGGAAGCATTGGGAAGTGAAAAAGAGCCTGACTAACTCCATTTTCCCTACACCTGCCATGCATTTTCTTCAAAGTTGTTGTATGAGCGTGTGTTTAAAGTTTAGTTAACTTTATGCATTACCTAAACCAGTTAAGTCAATATTTACCAAAGATATGAACGAAACATAACAAGATTCATGGGCCTTGGAATATCTTGAGGCCCACTTCACAAGGTCCATAAGCAGATTTTGTATTACTAAATACACATTTCTCTTTCTTTTAAGATTTATTTATTTATACAAGAACTGGGGTATAAGCCAGAGGTACGGGAGGGTGAGATAATTCACCAGGACTGAGCAGGGAGCAGAACAGGCAGACGAACCGAAAACACTGCTGAGGGGAGCAGCGCGAGAGACAGGAGAGGTCTGCCATGCCATGTGGGTATCTCCACGACCAGCAGGGAATCGAACCCACACTGCAGATGCTGTGACAGCTTCACAGCGCTGTGCTCAACCCACTGTGCCACTGGGGAGGCCCACTAAATACAAATTTCAAAGTGGATATACAGGTATAAGAGGAAGTCATGTGAGGCATGTTGCAAATACAGTCCCACTGAGAAGGGTAAATTCAATAAGAGGTAGAAATATAATTGATAGTAGACTGAAATTTTCAAAATAGGAGAAATCAAGCAGCCTAATCTCTGAAATCATGTTTTTCCTCAGCAAAGCTAATTCAAAAAGGATTCCTTTTCCATCACCTCCTGTATGAACTGTTGATATCTAACCTGTGATCAGAGACAAAATGAAAACTATATATAACAAAATTTGTAGGGTAGCATCAGGATGGAACTTATGAAGAAAAATAGCTACATGAATAAATTGGTCCAGGCAGTATTCATTACAGTAGTCTGTTTGTAATTCATGTATATTCACTAATAATTAGTTAAAATTTATATGTTCCTCAATGGGGCAATTTAAAATTAGTTATATTGCCAATCCTTAAAAACATAAATGGACTGTAGTGATTCTGTTTGTTTTCATTTTATAGAAAACCCTAAGGCATAGGTCTGGGAAAACTGAAAAATCTGAGACATTTGGTAGCTAGGAAGGGGAACTTTTCCATGGGGATGCTTTCACTTTCTATAAAATTGGTTTCCTCATTTGAAAAATGTAGTTTATATTAATAACTACTTCACATAAGCATCATGTGAGACTAAGAGTGAGAACTATGCCTTGGGAAAGCCAACAAAAGAGAGTCATTTCCATATGGGAATAGTTCATATCAAATGAATGAAGAGCAGCAATTTAAAACTACTGTAATTTCTGTAAACGCTATCCAGTTAAACTAAGTGATAATATGTAAATTCCAATTTTTTTTTAATATTGATTTATTTATGCATACAAGAACTGGGGTGTAGACCAGAGGTGCGGGGGAGTGAAAGGATTCACCAGAGAATGGAAGCAGAACAGGCAGATCTACTGAAATACACTGCTGAGGGGAGCAGTGGGAGAGACAGGAGAGGTCTGTTGCGCCCTGTGGGTAGCTCCCTGGCCGGGGATCAAACTCGTGCTGCAGTGGCTGGCAATAGCTTGATAGCTGTGTCTTTAACCCTTGTGCTACCACAGAGGCCCCCCACTAAGTTTCAAGTTTGAGAAAATTGCTAATTATGTTTTATAGCCAGCTCTGAAAAACCAGCATTTATTGGCCAGCATTTTCTGGCCATAAAAATGATCTGCCTAACGATGAACCATAGGAACAGAGTACACAACAGATGGTACTCTTGACCATGTCTGAAGAACACTTTAAATGCTGATCAAGCCATCTCCCTCAAAATTCACTTCACGCATGCCTTCTTAAGATCTACAAATTAGATTTGTGGATTACCATAGCTTTCAAAAGTCCTGTTTCCTTAGACCCCCCCTTAATCCTACTCCTTAGCAATTGCTTGTGAGTACATACATGGACACATACATGGACACACACACATGCAATTACCAGGGAAAGCAGATGCATCATTGGCAATTCTAGTGCAGGGCTAGTTAATTTAAAATATCCTCCACCTGATGGCTATTTTTAACTTTCTGAATCTTCCAATCAGTAACATGTCAACAACAGAATTTTTTCCCGTAGTTGATACTTACAGACTAACATAGCAATACTAAAATATGTAAACAGAAATCTCGAATGATGATAACACTGCTACAGATGATCCTTTCCACTTTTGTAGCTGCACACTAAATACACTACTGAATGAATCATTCTTTCTCCATGAGATACATTTGACTTTCAAACACCAAACAGTGCAAACATTATTAAAGATATGCATATCATAGGTGGACGCCTTTCACAATAAATACTATGCCAGCCTGGGTTTCAGTGACAAGCTGTATGATTTAGCCTGTTTCGACCATTTGCTGGGTATGCAATTTTGAGCTTCAATTTTCAAACAAACAGAATTCAATTTTTGAGCAAACACAGAAAGAGAAACTAAGTAATTATGAATTTTCATTTACAATGCATAATGATACTTAATAAATTTTGTGGCATCTATAATCAATGTTACTTTGACTTAAGAAGCAAAAGAACAAAACCAATAAATAACAATTACACCTCATTGTATACAAAACGAAATGCATGATAAAGAATCCATCCCAGAAAGGGAAACATTGTTAATAAAGGTATGTACCAGCCAGCAATTTGCAATGCATTTGATTTAGGCACCCTATTGCAGACATACAAAAATTAATTTAACACCATTTTATATTTAAAAATTAAAAGTAAAACCATAGGAAAACATAAATATAACACAACCAAAAATATCTCACAACCAAAGAAATACTTTCTATGCTTAGAACTACAAATGAAAAGCAGCACAAACTTGCTGACATAAAAATTTACCACCATCACATTTTTTTTCCAAAGCCAACAAGACAAAGGCAAATATTTTTACTAAGATAGCTTTGGGCCTCCCTAGTAGTGCAAGGGATTACCCCTTGCTATTGTGTTCCCCACTCTCTCTCTCTGGCAAATCTCTCAGCACCCTGCACCTCTGGCCTGCACCCCAGCCCTTGTACGCATAAATAAATAAAAATAAAATCATTAAATAAATAAATATATAAATAAATAGGATAGCTTTATTTTTTGTTAGGTAAATCAGTAATAGAAATAGACTTCAAGAAGTATAAGCATGTAATAAATAAAAGGCACTCCTATGTCCTTCTTTCAAAGTCTACTTAGATGACAGTAACAAAATATAGTTACACTAGCTTTCTTTAGGTTAACATTTTCATAGTATGTGGTTTCAGCCATTATTGTTCAAATGTTGTATACCTCCTCCCCCACTCATTTTCTGAGACTCTAAATACACTTAAAGTAACTCTTTTTACTAAGTCTTAAATAATTCATGTGTTCCTTTGTTTCTTTCCAAATTCTTTTTCCTCTCCATGCTTCAATATGGACATATTTTAATCTATTTTCTAACTCACTTTTTCTCTCTTCAACTATATCTAAGTGTATTGAGTTCTTAATTTCAGTTACATAATTTTTTTAGTTGAGATCTTTATACTCTTGTAGTTTCCAGTAACCACAGACTGGCTTTCATAACTCCAATAATTGGGTAGCTCCAAAGTAGAATATATTTCTTTTGTCTATTTTGTCTCTTGGTTTTTTTGACCAATTATTCTGTTATTCCATGTTATTTTTCATAAAACTGTTAAGATAAATTTGAGATTCTAAAGAATGTTAATTTTTCTCCAGAGAGAATTTCAGTTTTGCTTCAGACAGGGAGTTGAAATAGAGCAGATTACCTAATTGAATAAAGATATTGTACTAGGCTTCTGTTTTTCCAACTTAACCATATTCATAAACTGTAGTCTTTTAGGAGTCCCAAGTAAAAGCATGATATGTTTACCAGAACTCATTGTTTTGGATGGATTAGAAAATGCATTTCTATTCTCTCACACCATGAGTCTTTTATACATTTTGCTCAGTTTAAACAAGCTTACACCTCAAAGGAAAATGGTGCTAACAGATTTGCTTCTCTAGGAATATTGGCTCCACAACCATTATTGTATTGGTAGCCGTCCAAAAGTCACTGAAAATAGTTGTCTTTTTAATTACTGAGGTGAACTCACAAAAAACAAAATGAGCCATTTTGAAGCAAACAATTTGGTGACGTTTAGTAAAGTCCCAATGCTGTGCAACCATGACCTAACTCTAGTCCCAAAACATTCACATCCCTCCAAGTACCCATTAAGAAATTAATACCTATTAAGAAGTTGCTCCCATTTCCCTCCTGCCCCAAGCCCCTGACAACCATGGAGAAAGAGCACTTCATATAAATGGAATCATACAATGTGTGACCTTTTGAGTCTGACATTTTTCACACTGCATAATATTTTTGAGGTCCATCCACATTGTAGCATGTGTCAGTGTTTCACTTCATTTCATGACTGAATAATATTCCATTGTGTGCATCTACCACAATTTGTTAATCCACTCATCCACCAATGGATAGTCATATTATTTTCACCTTTTGGTCATTGACAGCACTGTTGTGAACATGCACATACAAACCTAAGTTTTTGTTTTGTTTTGGCTTTTAAAAAATTTTGCTTTTCTAGTTGAACTGATTTACAACGAACCAGTCCACCCTTGCCAAAAGTTGAACTCCACTTAAATTTTATTGTGAAAATATGCAATATAAAAAAAATTATCCTGAACTAGTTACTAATAGGAAGACTTATTCTTGAAAAAAAATCTCAGGGCCTCCCTGGTGGTGCAGAAGTTTGGGCACCGCATTATGGGGCAATCTGCAGTCTCTGCAGCACAAGTTCGATCTCCAGCTGGCCAGGGAGAAACCCACATGGTGCAGCAGACCTCTCCTGTCTCTCCCACTGCTCCCCTCAGCAGTGTATTTCCGTCAGTCTGCCTGTTCTGTTCCCCACTCTGTCTCTGGTGAATCCTCTCACTCCCCGAATCTCTGGCCTGTGCCCCAGCTCTTGTATGCATACATAAATAAATCTTAAAAAAAAAAAAACTCAGTAAAAACTTTTACTTAGAAAAAAATGATTTGCAATACTATATATGCTTTAGAGGAATAGGGTCACACCTCAGATGGAGGGACTTATTCTCTGGAGTATACAACAAATACTCAATTTTAAATAATTTGATAAACACTGGGAGGCTGCATTCTTGGTCTTTTCTGAGACTCTCTAAACTTTCTGATGCCTAACTACAGAAACAACTAGTAGTATAAAAAGGAACTCAATCCCAGCGACATATGCTATGTGAAGTAAAGTATGAAAAGTCCCTTTTATGCAAAAAAAAAAAAATGCCTAGTTTTCAACTATTTATTGTTCTCACACTAAAAAAGTATACAGAGCCTACAAGGATACTGACATAAAAAATTAACATTTGACAAGAAGGAAAAAACGTTTTAACACAAGAATAGCAGCTGAGCACAAGCAACCTAGAATGTCAGCCCAATTGAGAAGTTTGAGTTAAGGAATGATGAAAACTAAATGTAAGATGTGAGACCTTATACAGCCTGAGAGGAGGATGGAACAAAGAGGAGAAAGATGGTCTAGGCTGTAGCAGATTCATTTGTCTAATCTATGAAAATCCTGGATGTGAAGCAGGGTAGAGAAATGACAAGTGTAAAAATCTAAATTCAGTTTATCTTTTATGCCTCTACACCTGCATCAGTGAAATAAGTACAGAATTAATTTGAAAAGCACAGAATTAAAGCACATTCATGTCTATGGATTGCCATTTAAAATAAATAAAATGATCTCAGATGCCTTCGAAGGTTTTAAATGGAAATTTTTAACAGTCCAAAGCATTTAACACACTGGCTTATTTAGTTTCTAGTGAGAAAGGTGACTGACACAGTTAAGCAAAAACACTTGGCCTTTTTGTGAGTCTTAATTTCTCCAATAATAAATTCCTTTCTACTTCTCAAACTACTACTTCATATAAAATTCCTTTCTATTTCTTCCTTCATATACTAGGATGCATGGGAGAATCTCATAGTTGTGTATCACATATACTAGTAAGAAAGAAAAATGAAACAAAATTATTTTATAATTTATTTTATAAAATTATTTTATATTTATTTTTATATTTTATATTTATTTTATATTTTATAAAATTATTTTATAATTTATTTTATAAATAATTTTGTTTGTTTTCTCCAGATTATGCCCCTAAAAACTCTAACCTTCTGCTCATTTTTAAAAGAGCAAGAGAAGCCTCCCTGTGACACAAGGGGTTAAGATGCAGCCTATGAAGCTATCTGCAGCCACTGCAGCACAAGTTCGATCCCCGGCCAGGGAGCTACCCAAATGGCGAGGCAGACCTTTCCTGTCTTGCCCATTGCTCCCCTCAGCAGTGTATTTCCATCCATCTGCCTGTTCTGTTCCCCACTCTGTCTCTGGTGAATCCTCTCACCCACCACACCTTTGGCCTGTCCCCAATTCTTGTATGAATAAATAAATTAATCTTTAAAAATAAATAAAGAGCAAGAAAACATTCTTACTGTTCTAATATCATAATAATCAGAAAGATAGAAATATCCTTGTGATACTAAATCTTTCAGGGAAACACAAATACTTTTTTAGTGACCTTAGTCATGTTGAACAATAAATGAAGCTTAATTTTCATAGTTTCAGTGGCCTCACACTGAGGACCTGGATTAGGGAAACATCCTTCTTCCTGGGCATATGGACCAACAGATAAACAGGGAGGCGTGGACCAGATGTTAGGAATAGACAAGGGCTGCTCTTCTTTTAAAGAAGTAAGATGGCTAACCTGATCCAATGTCTTCTCTCCAAAACATTTTCCAAGTCCTATGTTCCAGATTCTAAGTTATGACCTTCCAGGCCACAGGAGCCTTCACTGCCCTCAATCAGAAACCACAGCCCTACATCATAGAGAAGGAAATGTTTCCCAACCCAGGCTCACTCCAAGCTGTGCATCCAGGGCACACAGTGGTCCTCCTTCACAGCCCCAAAATGGTGGGAAATTTGGCTGACAGCCATGACAACATCAGCAGTGGAGAGCTAGGGAATGCACCTGCTGGCTTGAATTGCCATCATCCTCCTAGGTACCTACTTTATTGTTTTGGTCTAAAGTCACAATAATCTGCAACTCTCAATTCTCCTCCCACTCAACAATATTTCCCTATTCCCTCCAGTTTCCTAACAGTTCCCCTTAAGGGAAGAAAAATGTATCATCCATATAAAGTCACATCACATTCTATCACAAAAAGAAACAAACTGGAATTATCACATAATTGAAGTCACATAGATCCTGAGATATTTACAAATGTCCCCTACCCCCTCAATAATTCCCTCTTCTAACACAGGGCGCCTACCCAAGCAGCCAAGCATTTACAGCATCCCCTGGGATTATTATCCAGAAGAGAACAGAGACAACCAAGACAATTCTCAGCTCTTTGGGTTCCTGAAGCCTCAGGGGACACAGGAGGAGCCTGGTAATGGAAAGGTGATATCACCACACCAAATACCCTTCCAAACACACTGTGAGACAAAACAGTGGGGGTCAAGGGTGAGTGGAAGCCCTGCTTGTTGAGGAAGCTGCTCTGCACTCCTCACTCCTCCCACTGGCCACTCTGGGTGCCCTAGCCTCCAGCAGATAAACTCACCAAAGCACAGGAGCCCCAGGGACAGAAAAGGCTGCACACCACTTTCTTAGCTGTTGGCCAGACAGCTAAAGACTCCTAAAGATAACAAGAGCAATTGGAGGCAAAAACTAGGTCAGGACAAAAGTCAGGGATATCATTTTTATCTCCAAGTAAAACATGTAGTCAAGGGAAACCCATATTACAATTGTAAAAGGAAAAAAAAAAATTACAAATCAAGTTCACTTTCAGGCTTATTAAGGAGCTAGTACTGATAAAGGGGTCAGGAGGCCAGCGCACTTCCCCTGCCTTCCTGCTAGCATTAAAGAATGATGCTCAAATATCACAGCATCTAACAACATCTCCCTTGGAGAGCTGTACAGGAACACAGAGAGAAGTAATAATGTCAAGTCAGAGTAGCTTTCTTTGTTTCCCTGATACAAAATCTAGTCTCAAAAATCATGCCTGGTCTTGAGGCACTGCCCACAAGGAAAACATATGCAATTATAAGCACATTAACTCGGCCTCAGCATCCAAACATTTGAAACGTTACAAGGGAAGGTCAGCAGAGAATAATCTGTGGAAATTTAAAGAAGGGGCTTGCCAGGAACAGCATAAAATTCAGGAATCTAATCATGAGAGGACAGCAAGTGATAATTATTTCTGTCAGTAGAGTCACTAATACTATTCCATACATGTCTTCAAGAGAACTTGTCTAAATATTTTTAAACCAAATCAAAAATAAGTGCTGGTGAGGTTGCAGAGCAACTGCAACTGTCACATCCTTGCTGACAGAGTATGAATTGGTACAATCACTTGCAAAACCTGTTTGGGGGTGTCTCCTCTATATAAAGTAAACATATGGATAGCCTATGACCCAGCAATTTAACTCCTCAGTATACATGAAGAAAAACTAGTACTTATGTGCCCCCCCCCAAATACATCAAAAATGTTATAACAGTATTATGATAATTGCCAAAAATCTGGGAACAATCCAAATGTCCCTCCGTGGTAAAATGGATCAAGTGCAGATTATTCATACAACAGAATGCTTTACAACAACAAAGAAAAAAAGGCAAACGTTGTATGCTGCAGAGTTAATGTGCAGCAAAAGCAGTCAGACACATAAGAACACATACTGCACGATCCCAATCATACCAAGTTCAAGCACAGGCAAAACCATTCCACAGTGATAGAATAGTGGTTATCTTGGAGCTGGAAAGAATGGGTAAGGGCCTAGAGGAGCCTGCTGGAGTGCTGGAAATATTCTGTATTTCAGTGTGAATGGTAGATAGTTCTACAGACATATGTATATTTAACATCTGCACCTATACTGAATGTAAACTATAACTCAAGACAAAAGCAAACCTTTTTAGAACACAAAACTACAAAGATATCCTGCTAGGTCCAGCATTGAACAGGAGTTGTGTCTTCCTGGTATAATGTTCAGTGACTCAAAAAGGGTCCTTCCCTCTAAAGGCATAATTGGAAAAACAGGCACAAGAACAACACTAACATACAACCAAGTAATGACTACACAGGTGGGAGGGAGCATATAAAAACAGGACGCAATGGCCAGGACACATGAAATAAACCTTAACAATCAATATCTGTTATGTACAACATGAGGCTCTCTCTGCTGCTTTAGCGCACAATCTACTGTTTACCACCATGAGCAATAGATTTGTTTAATTTTCTGGCAAAAACCTTAACTTCATTATGCTATTTGGTATAAGACTGAGGTCTAGTTCTTTTAAGTCCACTCCTAGAAAGGGTCATCTGATAATATAAAACGTGCACACAAAAAAAGCCTTCAGCATTTGTTACAGTAAAAATTTGTAATAATAAATTCTCATTTCATTAGTTCAATTGACTAACAGTCATCCAGACATGAAGTTAAGAAATCGTGAATGAGTTTCTTCCAGAGAACCCCATATAAACTGCATCTCACAGAACTGCAACCATTATGATCTGGGAAGCGTCTCCTTGGAGAGAGCCCAGGGAATGGAAATAGTAAGGTCTCTGGACCAATTTAACTGTGGCCTCAGTCAGATGGCCATTAGCCTGAACTTTCATTTCTTCTTTTGATAATAGTGAGAAATAAGGACACCTTTACACAGTTACTATAAAAATATAACAAGTCATTGGACTTATGGGGGCAGGCACCAGCATATGACCAGCCCTGACACATAGCAGAAATCCAATAAATGTATGTCGTGATGGTTAATTGTGTATGTCAAAGTGGAGAGGCTATAGCACCCAGTAGTTTTGTCCAATACCAGAATAGACATTGCTGTCAAGAATTTTTCAGATGTGGTTAACATTTATAATCAGTTGACTTAAGTAGATTACCCTATATAATGTGGGTCGGCCTCATTCAATCAGTTGAAGGTCTTAAGGTCAAAGAGACTGAGATTTCCCAGCAAGGAAGGAATTCTGTATCATGAGTGTCATATAGAAATCTTGCCTGATTTTCCCAAGTTGAAATTTTCCAGATTTCAACTTGCCAGGTCCCACTCTCCAAGCCAATTCCATAAAAATAAGTAACTTAATCAATCTCTATAAACAGAGAGAAAGAAGGTGTGTGTGTGTGGGGAGGGGGAGAACTCTATAGGCATGCTGAATAAATAAATATAAAACACCAGTGTATGTATAATGAGTTTACAATAAACAATGCAAAACAGGAGTCTTACCTTTCTCTCTCTCATTTGATTAACTCCCCACCATGGGGAATTTGCCCTTATTTTGCATGTATATCTCATATTTTAATTATTAACAACAGCTACAATTTACTGCCGGTTACTAGTTGAGCACTATGCCAACAAGATAGTTTTACGTGCAGAACAACAACGTAAAAAGAAGAAAATATTCCTCTTTTACAGAAGAGAACAGACGCACAGAGTGTTAGAAATCATATATTTTTTAAAGATTTATTTATTTATACAAGAACTGGGTACAGTCAGAAGCACAGGAGGGTGAGAGAATTCACCAGAGCCAGAGCAGGGAACAGAACGGGCAGACTGATGAAATACACTGCTGAGGGGAGCAGCAGGTGCGGCAGGAGAGGTCTGCGCGCCATGTGGGACCCTCGCCGGTGGCCAGGGATCGAACCGGAGCTGCAGAGGCTGCGGGCAGCTTCACAGCCCAGCGTTCAACCACTGCACCACAAGGGGAGGCCCAGAAATCATATTCTTAAATACGCTATGGTTATTTCTTAAATACAACTTCAGTACTATATGATTTTTCAGTATATTTTTGTAGAGATGATATGTGAGGAATTATTAGGACAAAATTTCAAATACCGGAAAGATGATGTTTAATTAAAGGGGTTTAATTAATGTTTTCATTAAAGGGGTTATTCAGAATGCATCATCAAATACAAAAGTTAAGCCTAGAACTAAATTTATATTTTTAAGTAAGTTAGAAAAAGAAACTGCAGTTAGACAATACGATGTCTGGCCTCTTACTTCTATACCATCCATGACTGCGTTTATGTGATTAAAACGTGAAGGGGAATTTACCTAATTAAAATTAAGTACAAGTTGACTTATTTCATTAGCTCTCTCCTTCACACTCATGGACCCCGTAACTAAATGCCCTGATGATGACTTTTATACACAGCTGTCATTTTAATGGAAATAGACTTGCATAAATTCAGCACATTTCTGTCTACCACCAATTGCTAATCCATGTCAATCTCATTTAATAACCAGAAAAGCCATTATGAACTTGTCAGCACTTTAATTTCCCAAAATTAATTTAATTGATTTTTATTACTCATTTGGTATTAACATCATTTTCTCTTAATAATAAAGTATAACAAAATTAACGATCATAAATGTCCACTATTTTTAAAGTCGTACCTTTTAGAAATAGATTAAATGGGGATTTGTGTCTTCAATATTTTGTCTCCAAAAGAACAAAATTATGAGAAGCTAAGGAGAATTCCCACCTTTGGGAGGAAGGAAAAGAGAGGATATCAGATGTGCTGAAAACAGCAACCAAAGCAAGACACTATTAGCTCAGCCAGGGTGATGCAGCATTTAGATAAATATTAGTATGCAACGTTTTTCTACTGATCCAGAATATTGAGATCCTGGTGATAAATAGCAATGCAAAGTGATTTATCTTTAAGTGTTTCATTCCCACAGTCATACCTACTAGTCTTTGGTTTCATAATAACAGTAATTATTCACCACAAAAAAAGCTAATTATATGTTTGCTATAAACAAAATATTGTTCTAAGTACTTTTCATATGTTGTTTCTTTTTGGATACCTCTACACAGTAGTGCTACATTTCCCAGTGTACATAGCATGAAACCAAGAAACCAGGGGGGAGATCACTTGCCAAAGCCCAAAGTTTATAAATGGTGGAATCATGCTAAGGACTCAGACCTAGGTCCTTTAAGAACCAAGTATAGTTTCCTCTCCAGTATGAGAGGTTCTCAGTATGGGAAGAACAAGACCCACCCAACAGGGAAGCGTGAGTACCCAGGTACCACACAAATGGCAGTTAGAATTTTGAAAATACAGGACGAGCTATTTCATAAATGTTTAAATAGCTAAGAGTAGCTAAGTGATTAGTATTTTTCATGAAGGACAATCAAATGTTAACTTTTAAAATATTTAAATTGGTATGACATTGGTTATATATTAGCATCAAACTCATTTTCATTTAGTCAATGAAAATATTAGTCTTAAATAAGACAGAAAACATAGAAACTTAAGGAGGAATTCATTAATTATTTAATCATTAAATTTATAGAGCTAGAATCAATATATTTCAAATTCTTTCCTTCAGGAACCTGCAATTTTATTGGCTTCTGCAAAGCTGGAGCTAGTCGACAGCTTCCTGAGTCAAAATAATGAAGCAAAACATTGCAGTCACGGGTAAAAGGCAAAACTGACTCGCAATTGCCTGTTGACCCACCCATTCTGCAACGCAAATGCAATCAAGGCATCTCTCATCTCAGTGTCCTCTCAGCAGTGGAAATATGATCAAAGATAAGGAGCAAAGGAAATGATTTCCTTTACAATTCAGTATATAATGGAATCAGTCTTATTAATGGAACACATCTTGCCTGACAAGACAAATTTGATGCAGGTTTATCTATCTGAGCAGAAGGCAAAGTGGGTCCCCTTTGCTATAGGAAAAACAGCCTTCAGGCAGAGATCTCATCTGCTTCTCTACTAATTCCCACTAATCTTAAAGTGATTTCCACACTTTTTCCATTCCCTTTCAGTGCTCAAAGTACAAGAACTACCTTGTGATAATCCAAAGATAGTCCCCCTGACTGAGAGCTGCTGGGCGCTGCTTCAAGTGATTGAAGCTGGGAGACCAGATGGCCACAACCTTGCCCCCTTCAGCCCAACAAGAAGTGACCATAAGCATGGTGCCAGAAAAGAGGGGACAATGCCAGCTTTGTCCATCATCCCCACAGAGGGCAGGAACAGCTCCCTCTGCTTTATTACCTATGCATGTGGACTGTAATTTTTGTTATATTTTCAAAAGGACATGACTCCACACCAGCAAAACAAATTCAATCTACTGGAATCTTCGCCTTAGTCGTATACTGCTGAGCTCCATATAGCTGTACCCAAAAATAGCAAAATACTATTTGGTTGCAAGATCGCTCTCAAAGTTTTTCAAGCAAAAGGAGAAAAAAACAGATCAAAAAGGAAAGGAAGCTGAACAAAAACTGTGAATCTGGACAAAAGGGTGTATACTCATTTCTCCCCATCCCTCCACAATAAATACTACATCCTGGAAATAAAACAAAAGTCAACCAAAGCAAAATTCCAAAAGGTGTAGAGAGAAAGGGAGAACGGTTAGGGACCCTGGGCTGAAGAAGCAACACAGCAGCAAGGTGGCTTA
Organism: Talpa occidentalis; assembly: GCF_014898055.3. Classification (NCBI taxonomy): domain Eukaryota; kingdom Metazoa; phylum Chordata; class Mammalia; order Eulipotyphla; family Talpidae; genus Talpa; species Talpa occidentalis. The sequence continues at coordinate 47,375,446 of NW_023604861.1, read as the reverse complement.
GGATCTTCCACTCTACAGTGGACAGCAGCCCCGGCCTAGTACTTCCTTTTCTCATCTTAGCAACAAAAGGCAGACTAGGCTCATTTCTCCCTTGAATCAAAAAAGGGAGTCCTGCTGGACAACACCAGGTGAGCCAAGAAAGGGAGATTGACAGAGAACCTTCTGGACAATAAATGACCAAGGGAAACATTTTCCTCTCAGGCAGACAAGAATTTTAACCCCCAATGAGAAACATGAAGGAGAAAGAGGGAGTGGAGAAACCTACCGCAAAAAATGGCTGTGATGTCTCCTTGTTCCTGAAAGCCTAAAATTCCTCTTTACCTAAGAGGATCAGGGGGCCAGACACACGGCCAGAAGAGTCCCCAATCCACCCACTACACAACAGTACCAAGTCTACACACCCCCAGCAGCTATCCCACCACACGTGACTTGGCACAGAAAGCTTCTGTGTCCCCTTCCTTCATGGGGCAACACTGGGTAGCCAGACAGTAAAGGGATCACAACACAGTGAACAGCCAAACAGAGGAAATCTATTGTCCCCACAGACAGAGACATTCTCCCCACAGGCAGCCTGACCTGGGTGAAAAATGGGTTCACCCCCTCACTCAGCACCAGCAGGAACCAGTGGGAGGCAAGCAGACTTGAAAATTAATTTACCACTGGAATTATATAGCCACCAAAGTGAATTAGGATCTGTGTACTAAACTGAAAGTACAGCTGCCTTCCAAATGAGATTTAAATAGGATTCAGAGACTCCTAACATAATAACCAAAACATCCAAAATACAATTGAAAATCACTCATTATACCAAGAATGGTGAAAACCACAACTTGAGAAAAAAAAAAAAAAAACCAATCAACTGGCACCAATACTGAGATAAATAAGATGTTGAGATAATCTGGCAAGGATTTTAAAACAATCGTGATAAAAAAAATGCTTCAACAAGCAAATTTAATTTCATAAAGCAAATGAAAAAATAGAACTAAAAAAATAACAGATATAAGAAACTTAGTGGATAGGCTCAGTAGTAAAGTGGGGATGACAGAGCAAAGAAGCAGCAAACCACAGCAAAAGAGACAATAACCAAAACAAAGAGAAACCCCACCAACTGGGAGAACATTTTTGCACACAACACTAATGATAAAGGACTGATCACAAAAATCTACAAAGAGCTGATGAGACTCAACAAAAACAAAGAAAATAATCCAGTCAAAAAATGGGCAGAAGAGCTAAAAAGAAACTTCTCTGAAGAGGAAATGCAAATGGCCAACAGGCATATGAAAAAATGTTCAACATCACTTGTAATCAGGGAAATGCAAATCAAAACTACAATGAGATACCATCTCACACCGGTGAGAATGGCACATATTATAAAAACTAGCAACAACAAATGTTGGCGAGGATGTGGAGAAAAAGGAACTCTCCTGCACTGCTGGTGGGAGTGCAAACTGGTCCAACCACTATGGAGAGCTGTGTGGAGATTCCTCAGCCTACTAAAGATAGAGCTTCCATATGACCAGCAATTTCACTCCTAGGTATTTACCCAAATGACACAGAAACAGCAATTCCAAAGAGCACCTGCACCCCTATGTTTATAGCAGCACTATTTACAATAGCTAAGCTATGGAAGCAACCCAAATGCCCAAAAATAGATGACTGGATCAAGAAGATGTGGTCCATATACACAATGGAATATTACTCAGCAACCAAAAAAGATAAACACATGCAGTTTGCAGCAACATGGATGGAGCTAAAAGGGATCATACTCAGCAAAATAAGTCAGAAAGAAAAAGAAAAATACCGGATGGGCTCACTCATAGCAGGAATTTAGAAAACCTAAATAAAAGATCAGGAAAAAGACTAATCAATACAAAGTAAACATCAAAATAAACGAGCAACTATAAACCAGAAACACACACTGGGGGAGGCGGGGGGAAGGGAGAGGTGGGAAAAGGAAGGACTAGAGTCAAAATAAGTGTGGGGGGATGCAGTTGTATGGGGAATATAACCAAAATGAAAATGCATACATTGTGCAAAGATGTAAAAAGATGTTAAGAATTATATAAAATAAAATATTTAAATTTAAAAAAAGAAGCAGCAAACTTGAAGACAGAGCAATATAATTTACCCATTCCTAAACAAGAGAGAAAATACACAGCAGGAATCTAGAAAACTTAAATAAGGGACCAGGAAAATGAATAACTATAAGAAAGTGAAAATCAAAATCAACAAAAAACTATGAACCAGAGACACTTTTTGGGGGGTGGGTGGCAGGAGGGGAGGGATTGGGGTCAGAATGGGGGGGTTGCAATTCTATGGGGAATATAAAAATAAAATTTATTATTTAAAAAAAAAGCCAGTGACATTGTATAATATCATTTCTAATTAAGCAAAAATGAACCCACGAGGTAAAAAAAAAAAGGAAAATAGATTGGAAACAATTCATTGAGGCACCTGTGGGACAATAAGAAAAAGTCCAACAATTATATCTTTTGGAATCCCAGGAGGAAGGGAGGAAGAAATGGGCTGAGAGAGTATTTTAGAAAATAATGGCTGAAACAGCCAAAATTTTCTGAAAGCCACAAAGCTACAGAACCAAGAAGCTGAATGAATTCCAAGCAGGTTGAATTAAAAAAAAAAATCCACACCAAAACATCATAAAACTTAAAACACACAAAAAGGGTGTGAAATAATAATTAACAAAGATCTGAAGAGGTGTGAATGTATACCTCTAAATCATTTACAGTATTGTAAACTGTTACCTCAATAAAAAATAATACAATTTGTCTAAGGTATTATAAACCTTAGACAATAATGGTTTTTGAGGAAGTGGTCCATTCCCCCTGTGATTCCTTCTTTTATGACTTTATGACATCTTTTTTTTTAAGGAGTATTTTTGTCATGCTTTCAGGATAAGTATTTAGTAACAAATTCAGTTTTTCCTCATGTGACAATATCTTTGATCTCATTTATGCAAATTTTTCCCAAGGACTTAAGTCTGTTTTTTTAATTCAAGTAATGTTAATATAAAATGCCATAGATGATTCAGTGGCATTGGTCACACCTCTCAGATGTATGTTACCAGAACCACACCACACCCACCACCAAAGCACCCATAATCCCCCATGATTGATCATGGGGCCCTGTGCCCTTTTGTTCCTCATCCCCCACAAACCCCCTTGAGTAGCCGTAATTTTGCAGACTTATTTCTAGGGTTTGTTTTGGCTCTGTTTGGTCTATTACTTTATTTTGTTTCTTTATATGCCACATGAGTGAAATAATCTTGTATTTGTCTTACTCCTGACTTATTTCGCTTAGTATAATCCCCTCCAGTTCCATCCAAATTGTCACAAATGGCAAGATTTCATCCCCTTTATAGCTGAGTAGTATATAATAGTATTCTATTGTGTGTATATACCAGATCTTCTTTATCCACTCATCTGTCCTTGGTACTTAGGTGGTTTCCATTACTTGGATTATGTTAATAGTGCTGTAACAAACATAGGAGTGCACCAGTTTACATTCTCTTAGAATTAGTGTCTTTGCTTTTGGGGAAAGATACCTAGGATTGGAATTGCTGAATAATAAGGAAGAGACATTGTTAATATTCTGAGAAATTTCCATACTGTTTTCCATTGGAGCTGCAGCAGTTTACATTCCCACAAGTGTGAAAGGGTTCCTTTTTCACATCTTTGCCAACACTTATTTCTGGGGTGTGTGTGTGTGTGTGTGTGTGTGTGTATGGACCATTCTCATAGGTTTGAGGTGAAACTTGTTTCATTTGTCTGTTGGCATGTCTTCTGTGGAGATGTGTCTATTTAGCTCTTCAACCCATTTTTTGATTGGATTCTTTTTGTTCTTTGTTTTTTGTTGTTGTTGATGTTGTTGTTGATGTGCATGAGTTCTTATAAACCTTGGATATTAAACTCTTGTTAGATGTATAATGTACAAATATTTTCTCCCATTCAGTCCGGTGTTTTTTCATTTTAATGCAAGATTCTTTCTTTGTGCAGAAGCTTTAGGTTGAGGTAATCCCATTTGCTAAATCCCTGAAGCCAATGTGTTGGAGTGTTTTGTCTGTGTTTTCATTTAGGTTTTCTATTTCTTCCTGATTCAGCCTTGAAAGGTTGTATGCTTCAAGGTTTTGCGTACTTCCAGATTTTCCAAATTTTAGCATAAAGATGTTCATAGGAGTTTTATGGTCTTCTGTATTTCAGAGATATCTACTGTTTTTCTCCCTTTCATTTCTGATTCAATTTATGAAAGTTTTCTCTCTTTTTTAGGGAGCCTCGCTAGAATGCTGTCTTTTTCCAGAGAACCAAATTTTGGTTTCACTGATCTTTTGAACTTCCTCTTTTACTTCTCTTTCATCTATCTCTACTCCAATATTTACTATTTCCTCGCTTCTGCTGGCTTTGGAATCATTTGTTTTTCTTTCTCTAGTTCCTTATGGACAGTATCTTCACTTACTCTTCATAGTTCTGAGTGATAAATCTTATTTAAAGCTAACGGGGGAGTTTTGATATAGCTGTCAACTAAGTACTAACGAATGCCAGGTTTCCAGTTATTGTGACGCTCAGGTGTTACTTTCTAAATTCCATCATGGATTTTTCTTGAAGAGAGAATGTTTGCAATCAGTAGGGATAAAGGAGTTGGCCACATACTACTCTTTTCTACATCCACAAAAATAATACTATCTTTAGTAGAATGCTCATTATGGGGAGACAAGTCATTAAATGAGGAGCAGGGCTCTCTGGCCCCAGAGACAACCCCTGATAAATATACCATGTCCTGGCTGGTGAAACTGAGACAAAGAAAAGTTTTAAAATGTTAATAGTATTGGGCCTCCCCTGGTGGCACAGCGGTTGAGCGCTGGGCTGCGAAGCTGCCGGCAGCCTCTGCAGCACGGGTTCGATCCCCGGCCGCCGGCAAGGGTCCCACATGGCGTAACAGACCTCTCCTGCCATACCCGCTGCTCCCCTCAGCAGTGCATTTCTTCGTCAGTCTGCCTGTTCTGCTCCCTGCTCTGGTTCTGATGAATACTCTCACCCTGCCTCACTTATGACTGTACCCAGTGCTTGTATAAATAAATAAATAAATCTTAAAAAAAAAATGTTAATAGTATCTGGTTATATATCATACTGCTCACTGTTGGAACTCATTATGACCTAGTAATTTGACTTATTCACCAGTCTTCGGGCCAGGGCCAGCTTCATGGGAATGCAGCCAGTGCAAGAGTCCCGTGCTTGTTTTAATTCTCTGCTGTCATGGTCTGGAAATTCTTAATAATTTTTTAATAAGAGATTCACATTTTCATTTTGCCTTGTGTCCTGCAAATTACACAGCCATTCTGTCTCAAACACATCTTAACAATATCCCCTCACCTCCTTCTCCAACAAAACTTTCAAACTATTCTTATAAAGTGTTTCCTGCCTTCTTGTTGCCTTCCAAGAGTCCCACTAGTGACTGTTATATACAATAAAAATCACACCTTTTCCCTGACCATCTCAGTCTAACCTCTCAGTCTTGTATCATTTACTACCTACAAAATTCCTCCAATAATGAATCACATGCTGCAATGAGACACTGTTGGAAATCATTTGTTTTTCTTTCTCTAGTTCCTTATGGACAGCATCTTCACTTACTCTTTATAGATAAAATGTTATATCATTTTTTTTTTTTTGACATCTGCTTGCTCACATTTTTTTTTTCTGGATCTCAAATAGATTAAAATTCAGTGAGATCAGAAAAAATAGTCTCACACTGCCCAACAGAGCTTACTACTAGAATTTAAAATGTTCTGCAACTGTGGGCCTTCCTGGTGGCACAAGGGGTTAAGCACCGGACTATGAAGCTATCCACAGGTTATGCAGCACAAATTTGATCCCTGGCCGGCCAGGGAGCTACCCATATGGCGCGGCAGACCTCTCCTGCCTCACCCGCTACTCCCCTCAGCAGTGTATTTCAGTCAATCTGACTGTTCTGTTCCCCACTCTGTCGCTAGTGGATCCTATCACGCCCCCCCCCCACACACACACACACCTCTGGCCTGTACCTCAGCTCTTGTATGCATAAATAAATCTTTTTAAAAATTTAACTAATAAATGAATTAATTAATTAATCTTCCTATTGCTCAAACTATTCTTGGTATATATACACGATTAGTATTATTTAATCAAAAGGAATGAATGTTAACTCTGTCTAAATTAATATTGGGAAGTTATGTGCTCCCAATTTAAGGTACCTACCTATCATTTTCTTTGATTACAGGATTCCTCAAATTATCCTTATTATTATATACCAACATTCCAACAGAAGCACAGCTGGTAATCATACAAATTAGAAACAAAGTCAAACACATAAGCTATTGCCTAGTACTATATCAACCTAGTAAAGTAAAAGGCAGTTTCTGGCAGGGCTGCAGCCTTGAAGACCCATGAACTAACATACTAGGGGCTTCCCACTGTAATTTCTGACTTAGGAAATATAATTGGGAACAAAAACTTAGCAGGAGCACTTCCACATATGGATTTGAGCTGTGAGTGGCTCCACTGTGAATGGATGATTTTTAGAACTAAAATTGACAGTTTTTAAGTTCCCTAAAATGTTTTCAAACATATCTGGATCTTTTCTCTATTTTAAACTGTTTTGTCTTAGGTACTTTTTATTGCTATAGCACTCTAGTCCCCAAATTGATACTAATCATAAATTAACCAATTTGTTCATCTTATTGTACAACCGCAAGCATTTGTATTTAAATATTAAACAAGTTAAATTCTCAAATGGTTCCAAGTTTCCATATTTAGAGCACACAATATGCTATTTCCCAAGGATTTTATTGATTATCAAGCAAAATATGTCCTCCCCTTTACTAGAGTGTGTCACATAAACAGATTCCCCCATTTACCTGGACCTGTCTATGAAAAGAAATGCACAGCATTTTCATGTAGTAAAGACATGATCTTAAACCCTCAATTGAACTTTTACAATTCTTGCTTGTGATGAGACTATGTTAGTTAGGTTGGGCTGCCATAACAATATACCACAAACTGGGTGACTTTAACACCAGAAATTTATTATTTCACAGCTCTGGAGACTGGGACCTTCGGCAGATTTGGTTTCTTGTAGAATTTGCATCCCGACTTGTAGACAGCCTCCCTCTTACTGAATTCTCATGTGGTAAGTGGAGCAAGAAAAAGTTCCTCTTCTCTCTTCTTATAAGGGCACCAATTCCATCATGAGGACGCCACCCTCAAAGTCATCTAGTCCTAATAAGTGCCTAAAGGCCCCATCTCCAAATGCCATCACATTGGTAATTAGGGCTTCACTATGAATTTGAGTGTGGGGGAGGGGCACAATTGAGTCCATAGGAATAAACGTAATAAAGAGGGATGCTAAATAATGACTAGTGTCATGGGAGGCCCTAGACAGTCAAATAAAGCTAACTTAAAAGCTCTCAACAATAAATTCACTCTTTTTATTTTTTATTTTTTTTTTTTTATAGAGGCATGCTTTATTTATTTGCTGGTTTGTTTGTTTTGTTTATACATGCACTAGGCACAGTCAGAAGCGCGGGAGGGTGAGAGAATTCACCAGAGCCAGAGCAGAGAGCAGAGCAGGCAGAAGGACCGAAGCACACTGCTGAGGGGAGCAGCGGGCGGCAGGAGAGGTCTGCACGCCATGTGGGACCCTCCTCCGGTGGCCGGGGAGCAGCCGGGGATCGAACCGGCGCCGCAGAGGTCGCGCGCAGTTTCGCAACCCAGCGCTCAACCGCTGCGCCACCGGGGAGGCCCTAAATTCACTCTTTTTAAAAAAAAAAATATTTATTTATTTATGCATACAAGAGCTGGGGTACAAGCCAGAGATGTGGGGGTGACAGGATTTACCAGAGACAGAGTGGGGAACAGAACAGGCAGACTGACGGAAATACACTGCTGAGGGGAGCAGTGGGCGAGACAGGAGAGGTCTGCTGCACCATGTGGGTTGCTCCCTGGCAGGCCGGGGATCTAATTTGTGCTGCAGAGGTTGCAGATTGCTTCATAGTGCAGTGCTTAACCCCTTGCACCACCAGGGAGGCCCAACAACAAATTTACTCTATGTGCCTTTTGCCCATTACCAAAAAACAAAGTATGACTTACTTGCTGGAAGTGCAAAAAACCCAAGTCATTTTTGAAGGCAAAATTATATCTCTCTGATCTTAGCTTTACAATATAGTTCTTTGATTGATAAAAATTTGCAAAAATGGCAGAAACTAAGCCTTACAACACAAGGATATGACTAATTATAATCATGTTCTATTCATATGGAAAGTCTGTTTAACCTGTCTTCTCATTTAGGCAGCTGTAGCATTAAAAGCCTTTGGAGGGTATCTCAATCCTCATATAGTCTCTTTCTGATATCTCTGAATCCAAGCTTCTCCAAGGAACAAACAAAGCAGTATTTGCATTGGCACTTCTGTTTCTAAATTTCAGAAGGAGTTTCAGAATTCCCAAATATCAAAACCTTAGGTATTTTAGAGGTGATAGAAATGTCTAGAATTGACACAATAAATAGCCCACACTTAGCAACTCAGGCTCTTCTAAGCACAGATCAGTTTAGTTGACCTAACAGTGGTTTTGCCTCAGGCTCTCAGGAAGAGATTACCATTCTTGTGTGTCCTTGGTCATTTCCATTCTGCATCTGCCCTATGCCACTTTCTGTCTTAAACAAGGACACAAATAATCCTAGAAGACCTCCTCAAAGCACCATGAGGCTAGGAATAATTTCCTTCCTGATATTGTTGGTTCTTTCTCTCTACACAAATATGTCTTGACCAGCTGATTTTGTAAGTAGTTTTCCAAACTAGGTTTTTGTCTCTGACTATAGTTTTTGGCTCTGACTATAGTTCTAATACATCAATTACATACTAAAAATCTCAGTGACTCCTGACTGACTAAAGAAGAAAATCCAGGGGCTGCCCTGGTGGCACAGGGGTTAAAGACAGTGCTATCAAGTTATCCGCAGCCACTGCAGCATGAGTTCGACCCCCACCGGCCAGGGAGCAACCCACATGGTGCAGCAGACCTCTCCCATCTCTACCGCTGCTCCCCTCAGTAGTGTATTTCAGGACATCTGCCTGTTCTGCTCCCCATTCTCTCTGGTGAATCCTTTCACCACCACCCCCACGCCTCTGGCTTATACCCCAATTCTTATATGCATAAATAAATAAATCTTTTTTAAAAAAGGAAGAAGAAAATTCAAACTTCTGACCTGGTATTTCAGAATTCTATACTTACACTCTAACTAAGCTTCCATGGCTAATTCTTGCTACTCATTCTCCTTTTCAGCTGTTGTTTCTCAAGCACACTTCAGGTTGTCCTGACTTCATTCTCTTGCATATCTTGTTTTCTCTCCAGGAAATGGCCACCAGCCTCACCCATCCACCTCACATCCACCACCCCAAGTTTCAACATGCTGAATAAATGTGACGCTTGTCCTAGAAGCTTCTCTGTTAGTCTCTATATTGAAGTCCCCCTCCTGTGAACATTCTTAGAACCTATCAAGTGTTCTCTTGTGGCTTTGATCACTCTCTGTCTTTATTATGGTCCTGTACACATAAGGTTCATCCCAAGACCATAAATTCCTCACTAAGCTCCCTGAATGTCTGGACAATGTTTTCTACATAGTAGCTTCTTAACTGAAATAAGGAAAGAAGGAAAAGGAGAAAGTGGGATAGAGGTGAGTCAGAAAGAAGAAAATACCCAACCCCATGAACTTGGTATTCATCCACAAGATAACTCAAAATATAATCATTTTCAAGATGATTCTTATAAGTTAACAAAACAATGAACTCAGACTAATCTTCATTATAAAATAAAAATTAAAAAACAGGACCTCCCTGGTGGCCTAGGGGTTAAGTCTCAGTGCTGTCACCACTAAGACCTGAGTTCGATCCCTAGCCAGGAGCTAACTCACATGGCGCAGCAGACCTCTCCTGTTTCACTCACTGCTCCCCTCAGCAGTGTATTTCAGCAAATTGGCCTGTGCTGCTCCCCACTGTCTCTGGTTGATCTTCTCACCCCACGTACCTCTTTCCATGAAAAAAAATGCTTAAAAAATTAGGAAACACAACACTTTATTAAATAGGGTAAACATTAGATATGTTTTACTATAACCTATTAAATATAATTGGTATTAAAATATTATATATCAATATTTAGAGTGGGCAGTTCTAAAACCATGCCCTCAGCCATGGTTTTGTGACCTTGAATTTGCTGTTCCCTCTGCCAAGAAGAATGACCCTTTTCTCTCAGCCTGGCAAATGCTTAGTGAGATCTCAAGATGGTTTGAGCACCAGCTGCTCCTTGAAGCCTTCACAAAACCTCACACTACAAGCCCAAATGCTGCCCTAGAGAGTATACTCATTTAGTGAATGTGTATGCCATATTCTCTTTAAGCCAGTCATTACCACAAATACTGAGAATATAAATATTAATGAGAGAGTCATCCCACAAAGAGTCTGAGGGTGTGGAGTTGAGGGGTAAACACACCATTATAAAAGGTTATTGCAAGTAGAATCACATGAGCCTAGAAGTCCGGACAGGATGCCCTGGAAACAAGAAGGAAGACCCTGGTTCCAGCCTGGAGGAGAGTGTTAGGAGGTTAAGGAAGGATTCCCACAGGGAAACAGCTGGGTCTTAAAGAAGTAGGTATCATCCATACTAAATGGGATATGCAGGTGGTGAAGGGAGGGTACAGGAGAGAAGTGAGGTTTTGTTGTTACTTTTATGTATTTTGTTTTCTCTTTTCAGAATACTGTGCCTATTATCATTTTTGTTCCTCTCAGTCAAGAACTTAGCATGTACAAGTATCCCTAATATATTTTTAATATACCTTCCATTCTCATAGTCTATGATTCTGCCTTTCTTATATATGCATGTGAAAGTGAATAAGGGGTTAATATGCAAGTTATATAATAAAACATACACAATTCAACAATAAAAAGCAAGCAGCTCAATAGGGGAAGCAGAATCAACAGACAATTCACCAAAGAAGACATTCAGAAGGCCAAGAAATAAATGAATATTGTTCATCTTCACTTTTAATAAGGGAGATGCAGGTTAAAACCACAATGAGACATTCTCTTACACCCATGAAAATGGCACTTTTAAAGTACTGGAGAGTATGCAGAGAAAGAGAAGCTGCACTAAACTGTTGGTGGGAAATGCAAACTAGTGCAACTATTTTGGAAAGCGATCTGGATTTATTTTAAAATACTAGTAAAAGGAAATACCGTATGACCCAACAACTCCACTCCTGGGCATCTGTTGAAAGAATGTGAAATTGTCAACTTGAATAATTAGATGCTCTACACTATTCTCAATAGTTAGGACATGGAAGCAACCTAAATGCCCATCTGTGGAAAACTGGATCAAGGACATGTGGTTAATCCACACTACAGGATACTCTTAAGTCATAAGGGGAGATGAAATGGTGCCATTTACAACAAAAGAGAAGGAATACAGGGGGATTATTTGTAGTGAAATAAACCAGAATGACAAAGACAAATATTGGACACTTACACGGTGAACAATTTGCAACAAAGTAAAACACTTATAAAAACTAGGGGCATTAATGAATGATGCGGTTTCTGAGGTTGAAAAGGAGTCCACAAAGGGGCAAAAGAAATAGAAGGGATGGTGACAGGGAAAAAATAAGTTTAAAGAATTTAGGAATCAGGAGGAATGGGACAGGGCAGGAGGAATACTTATTTAATGCTAAAGGATCTGAGGGAGCAACTACTTGGATTCCCAATCTTGGGTCTGGAAAGCACCATACGCCAGGAGAAATGGAAAGTAGAATTAGTCACAATTAGTCCAAGGCAGTGGAGGTGTGAAGAAAGTGCATGGAATTTTGGAGTTAAAAGGTCTATTCTCCAGGCCAGGTGCCCCATTCTCTGACGGTGCAACTGCATAATTCATCCCCCTTCTCAAAATTCCTATGTCAATTGATTTAGGGCTGCTTTTCTTTAATTATAATCATCAAACTACTGAGGGCAATGCAATGGCCAACTCAGAGGTGAGATCTATTACTAAATGAAGTCTTTAGTATCCAATTAACTGATTCTGAAACACATTTTTTTCCTTTTAGGGCCTTTTGAACTATTTTTTTCCTGGTGGTATTGGTTCTTTTTCAGATTAATCAAGGTATATTCAGCATACAATGAACTGCACATATTTAAACTGCACAATTTGGGGCTGCCCGGTGGCGCAGCTGTTGAGCGCTGGGTTGCGAGGCTGCCCGCGGCCTCTGCAGCACCGGTTCCATCACCGGCTGCTCCCTGGCCACCGGAGCAGGGTCCCACATGGCGCGCAGACCTCTCCTGCTACCTGCTGCTTCCCTCAGCAGTGTACTTCGGTCCTTCTGTCCGCTCTGCTCCCGGCTCTGGCTCTGGTGAATTCTCTCACCCTCCCGCGCTTCTGACTGTGCCCAGTGCTTGTATAAATAAATAAAAATAAATCTTTAAAATAAATAAATAAATAAGTAAACTGCACAATTTGACACATGTTGACATGCATATACACCCATGAAGTAATGGTGATAGGATTTTTTATTGACGAAGTTCACACTGGAAATTGTACTCTTCAGGGGACATAAATAGGAGAAAATATAGACATACAAATAGATATATTCACACACACACACACACACAATAATCCCATATAACTCACATAAATACTCCACAACTCCATTAGTACAAAGTCAGTATCTAATGATTAGCATAACTATTTCTGAAATCATAACCAGAATTCCATCACTGGAAAATTACTTTTTTTAATCATACCTTGATTCTTTTTTGCAAATGAACCCAGAATCAGAATGACTCTCTTGACTACAGACACCAAGGTTTTTCCATGGAAGTGAATACATTCTACTTTCACTGAATGAATGAATGAATTTTTGAGGCTCTTTATAGAAATAATGGCTATATCCATTTCCTACCTGCACCTTTTGCATCTGAGATGACATGGGATGCTTCCAAGCTCCAGGCACTCATAGGGTTTATGGACACTAATTAGTACCAGCAAAATGTGCCCCATGTGTTCCCAAATAAAACTATTCTCCTGAAGCTTCGTTCCACGTAAAGGGATAGCATTATACAAGCAAGGCAGGCAGAGCTTAGTTCAGAGAAAGAGCTAACACTTTGTAGGGATGAAAAAGAAGACTTTGAGAGATGTGACAGCTGTCTTCAATTATATAAAGGACTGTGATGGAGAAGAGAGATTACAGTTGGTCCCTGTGATGTCGGAGGGTAAACCTATGGGAGGAAGCCTCGGGGTCGCATGAGACCAGTTATTCTCAGGGTCACAGCTGGCTAGGATGGAGCGGAATCCCCTGTGGCCTTAGTCCAAGGTAATGTAGTAAAGATTCAAGCACAGGAAAGTCTGAGACCAGATGACAAGCTCAATGCTTCACAAAACAAGAGACATATCACTCTAGTAGAATGCAATCTAACTTTAGTTGGCATAGAGTGATTTTTAATAGTTTCATGTTCATTAGGATAATACATAACTAATAATAGCTAGTATTTTGTGAGCACTTACTATGTGCAAGGTACTTTTATAATTGTTTTACTTTTTTTTCATTTAATTCTCACAAAAACCCTATAAACAGACATTATAATTATCCCCATTTTGCACTTAGAGAAACAGAAAGATGGGAGCAAACTGCTCTGGGTCACTAGACCACCCAGAGTCGGTGCCAGGATTGGAACCCAGGCAATCTGGCTCCAGAGTCCAAGCTGCAATATTATCAAATTCAGGTATCAAATTAGGATGAGGCTAAACCAAACAGGACATAATCTAGAGAACAAGTATTAAGTAACTAATAATGCAAGTAGTTCTCAGTTATGGCAAAAGCCACAAATAAAGCCCTCAATCACTGATGTTTGAAATATACTTGAGGGTGTTTCTAGAATTGTGATATAACTACCAAGAGCTCCTGTAACTTATGCCATTCTATGGTCACAGAACACAAATTATTAGAAGTGAGCTACATAACCAAAGGAGAGGATTCCAGAGACACTATTATGCTTTATAGTATAATAAAAAGGTATTAGGTTGCACAGAAATTTTCCTTCTAAGTTCTCCCAAACAAACATGACTGCAGATGTGGACAACTTTTGCCAAGACTCTAAGCATCACTGAAGCACCCCTAGCATTGTGGAGTCGCTCACCCTAACCTCACCCCCAACCAAGTGAAGTATGTGCCTCCTTACACTCAAACCCCACTTAAAAGCAGAAAACTCAAGCATATGCTAAAGAAGAAGCTACTTGTAAAGGCTTGCATCCTACTGCTACTGGTTGTTTATTATGGAAATACTCAGAATCACAAATTAGAGTATGGAGTTTTTACCATGTCTCCCCAGACTTGGCTACCTTTCTCTGCAAGAGAAATAAAAATAATCCCTTATCCATTCTTTGGAAATGCAAATCCCAGCATGCAGCATATAGCACCTCTCTGTTTCACATTCTTTTGCAATAATTACAGAAACTGAGGGAAAACACGGACGCCTTAAACACCATGCATGCTCATGGTCATTGCGTACTTCAGCTTCACTAAAACCAGATGCCCTAAACATAGAGTAATGGCCTAATGAACAGACAGCTCACCAAATCTGTGCTGACTCTGCTATAATTAGGAAGTAAGAAATAATGAATGTGTACCTGCAAGCCTGATGCTGGCACAGAAGAGAAATCTCCTGTGCAAATGAGATGAAGTACAATACATTTCTTAATTCAATGATATCTGCAAGTCAAGTGAACCCCTAAACACCTCTGACTTTTCCCCCCTTGAATGGAATGCCACCAACATGATAATCTTTTTTTCTGAAGGTTGCCACATAGAATGAGGAGTGTGTAAAGAGCTACCCTTCTGGGAAAAGGCAAGAACAAATGAACAATGAGCTTGTCATCTCCATCATCACAAAGGATTAAAAAGAAATTAAAATAAATGGATTATATGAAGCACCCATGGTAAACTCTAATTACTTCCAAGTAGATGCTTGGTTATCAGACTTTACTGTCAATTATATTTTTCTTGGGGGAAGGGTCCAATAAGTATCCAATTTTATTTCTTTTTCTTTAATTAATCTTTCCAAATGATGTGGTTTGTATCTTACCCTTTGTCCTAGATATTGACAATGCAATTTTAAATGTAAAGGATGAGACCCAAAGGTTGACTATAATAGTTCAAGGGACCAATTCTCTTTCAAATTATCACTTGCTTTTCGAATTTCACAAGATCTATGCAAAGGTCTCCAACCAGAATAATAATCAACAGCAGCCCCTGATTAAGATGCCAAGGGGAAAATCAGAAAAGACATGTTTTCTTCATTTGCTTTAGCCTCATTCTCCATTAAACATGACTCTTTCATTTCTCTCTAATTCAATTGTCCATTTTCATTAGTGTTTTAATGTTCTTATTTTGACCATAAAATAGTTTTTTAATACAACTCTCAGTCCCAAATACCAGCAAGGCATCAGGAAAATAAGGTATAGAAGGACTCAACACATTAAGACACACACACACACACACACACACACACACACACACACAAATGCACTCAAAAGTACAAACCAATAGCGTTACCAGAGGAATGGACAGTGCTTTTTGGGGGGTCACAAGATAAATCTGCTGTATCACAATAGATAGTAATAGAGACAAATGGGTAGGAAAGGTTTTGCAAAAGAGTAAAAATCGAGTTTTGTGTTGAAAGACAAAAACAAGACAGAAACTGTGTTTGGGACAAGAACAACAGGAAGAAAAGTTGAGGCGCACATACCTAAGCTGTACTTGAGAGATGGCAAAGTGGGAAGATACTTCTTAGATTTAAGTTTATGATGCTGCTAAGTTTATCATGCCTTTATGACATGCAGATAAAGATAATGGTGAGGAAGTTTGGATGTGGAAGGCAAAAGGCGAGTATTACTATCCAAATAATACTCTAGGTCAAAGGAAGAGATGAGGGTCCCAGAGACACAGAGTGGCATGAGAGTTCAGGTCCAAGGCTAGACCCCAAAGGCCTTTGCAGCTCTGCACTAGCACTCACTGCCTTGGCTTTCTCTTCTGAGTACAGCAAGCTCATTCCTAACACAGAAACTTGGGACATGCCCCCCTTGCTCTGGAATGCTCCCCATTCCCTTTTGCTCAACAATACTCAGTTTTCAGATCTCAGCTTAAAAACCTCTTACCCTGGTCCAGCTCCGAAACCCCTTCTTAGGAGCTCTGTACTTTTCCATCATAGGACACAAAAATTGAAATTATACAGTAGTACGTGCAATCATTTGTTTAGTTCCTGTTCTGTGTTAAACCCACCTGTTTTGTCCTGCAAGTCCAGCACATGGGCTGCCAGAGAGTAGGCTCTCAATGAATATTTCCTGAGTGAATGAAGAAGGAGCTGTGTTCAGAGAGCTATCAGGAATTACTAGTGTCCAGGCAGACAAAAGGGATAAGTATATCAGAAAGAAGGTAGTCAATAATGAGGAAGCTACCCAGAAAATAAGCACAATTAAAGCAGCAACAGGCCTCCATCCATGAAACCTACTGTGAATAATTCAATGTCATATGGCAGTAATTCAATAAGGTCAACTTCTCCTTTAATTATGGCTTGCTATCTATGAAATGAAGACCAAGCTCCTTAGCAGGCACCAGGCCCTTTCTCAACCTTAGTCTCCACTGATCTCCAACTCAAACCCTCATGTTGGCCTGTTGGTAGATATTCTGACCTTGGATCACTTGGATTCTGATACCTTGGATCACCTTCAATCTAGTTTCCCAGTTCTCTAACCTGCCAAGCCCTACAAAGATTTTAAAGCCAGGCATAAAAGGCAGTTCCTTAACAAAATCAACCTAATCCTAAACCATTCTGGAGACAATTCATCTGAACTCCTAAATCAACTTCAGTCCATGTGACTCACAAGCTTCACAAACTTTTAAAACTTGGGTGTAAGTGAGAATGGCACATATTAAAAAAACTAGCAACAACAAATGTTGGCGAGGGTGTGGAGAAAAAGGAACTCTTCTGCACTGTTGGTGGGAGTGCAAACTGGTCCAACCACTATGGAGAGCTGTGTGGAGATTTCTGGACCTACTAAACATAGAGCTTCCATATGATCCAGCAATTCCACTCCTAGGTATTTACCCAAAGGACACAGAAACATCAATTCCAAAGAACACCTGCACCCGTATGTTTATAGCAGCACTGTTTACAATAGCTAAGCTTTGGAAACAGCCCAAATGCCCAAAAATAGATGACTGGATCAAGAAGATGTGGTACATATACACCATGGAATATTACTCAGCATTCAAAAAAGATAAACACATGCAGTTTGCAGCAATATGGATGGAGCTGGAAGGGATCATGCTCAGCGAAATAAGCCAGAAAGAAAAAGAAAAATACCGGATGGTCTCACTCATAGCAGGAATCTAGAAAACTTAAATAAGGGACCAGGAAAATGAATAACTATAAGAAAGTGAAAATCAAAATAGACAAAAAACTATGAACCAGAGACACTTTTTTGGGGGTGGGGGGCAGGAGGGGAGGGATTGGGGTCAAAATGGGGGGTTGCAATTGTATGGGGAATATAAAAATAAAATTTATTATTTAAAAAAAAAAGATTTTCAGCCTAGAACATAGAAAATTTGAAAGGGACTGATATTTTCAAGTCAGGAGAAGACATGGGAGAGTGAGGACTCTTATTCTGGGTAGCCCAGAATAAATTGACATCTCTTTTCCCCGCCCCTAACTTAACTCCTGTTATTTCCCTAATATTGTCCTTCATTTATCATCTGTCTATACACTGGCTCTGTCATTAAAATTTCTTTGGCTGGCTACTAAAAAATAAATAAATAAAAAATAAAACTTGAGTGTATATTATCTCCCCCAATTTATCAGGAAGTTCCTTAAAAGCAAGAACTACATCTTATCCCTACCTCTACTCAAAAAGGAACTTCTCCAAAAAGGAAATGCAAATGGCCAACAGGCATGTGAAAAATGTTCAGCATCACTCATAATCAGGGAAATGCAAATCAAAACTACAATGAGATACCATCTTATACCAGTGAGAATGGCACATATCAAAAAAAACTAGCAACAACAAATGGTGGCAAGGATGTGGTGAAAAAAGAACTCTCTTACACTGCTGGTGGGAGTGCAAACTGGTCCAATCACTATGGAAAGCTGTGTGCAGATTCCTCAACCTGCTAAAGATGGAGCGTTCATATGATCCAGCAATTTCACTCCTAGGTATTTACCCAAATGACACAGAAACATTAATTCAAAAGGGCACCTGCACTCCTATGTTTATAGCAGCACTATTTACAATAGCTAAGCTATGGAAACAACCCAAATTCCCAAAAATAGATGACTGGATCAAGAAGATGTGTACATATACGCAGTGGAATACTACTCAGCAATCAAAAAAGACAAACTCATGCAATTTCAGCAACTTGGGTGGAGCTGGAAGGGATCATGTTCAGCAAGATAAGCCAGAAAGAAAAAGAAAAATACCGGATGGTCTCACTCATAGCAGGAATTTAGAAAACCTAAATAAGGGACCAGGAAAAGGACTAATTATAATAAAGTAAAAATCAAAATCAACAAGCAACTATAAATCAGAGACACACTACAGGGGGATGGAGGAGAGGAGGGATTAGGGTCAAAATAAGGGGGGTGGGAATTGTATAGTTAATATAAGCAAGATGAAAATGTATACATTGTACAAAACTGAAAAATGATGTAAAAATTATATAAAATAAAAATATAAATAAATAATTTTAAAAAGCACTACAGTGATGATTTGCACACAAGCAACACTTATTTTCCTTTGGAATGTTCACGCCTAAGCCAAAATTGACCTCCTGATCTTCCCCTCCAACACTCTACCCCATCTCAGCTAATGGCATCCACAATCCATCTCTTTTCCACATAGGCCAAATAATGTGAAGTCTTCCTTGATGCCTCCTTTCACTCTTACCTAATCCATCAGCAAGTCCTATGGACCCAAGCTGAAAAAAAATCACCAGAATCTGACTATTTCTCACCACTCCACCACTTCCACCCTGATCCAAGCTTCTGTAGTTTCTTGTCTGCACTACTGTAATTGCTTTCCAACTGGTTCCCCTGCTCCTCCCTGGGCTCCTTCAGTTTCCACAGAAGCACCCAACCCCCAGTGATCCTTTCAAAATTAAGTCAAATGATAACACATTCCTATGTTCAAAATCCTCCAATCACCTTCCATTTTACCCAGTAAAGCAAAAATCCCAACAATGGTTGATGAGGCCCCTCTCAGTGTGGTCCTATATATTCCTCTTACCACACTGCTGACCACCCCCTGTCTCCACCAAGTCACTTTGGTCCAGAGTCACAAGCCTCTTTGCTGTTTCATATGCACAGAGGCACAGTCCCATCTCAGGGCTGTTAAACTTGCCAATCCCTTTGTCTGGTGACCCAGTGAGGTTTTCCCTTAGGACTTTATTCAAAGTATCAACTCATCCTAACACATCCTATCACCTTTCCTTCTAAATGTGTTTTCATAGCTCTTAACACTATCTAGCATACATACATTTTTACTTATTCTTCTTGATTTTGGTCTGGTTGTCCATTGCTATATTGTCTGGGACCAATTAAGGACTCAGTAATATTCATGGAATGCCTATCAGTCAATAGACATTTATTCACTCTCTGAAATATGGTATTTAATATTCATCTAAAAGCTTGATCCATGCATGTGTGTGCTGTAAACACTTCCAGCTTATAAACCAGGGCCATTCAGAGTCAAGGATGAAGGAAGTTTAAGATTGCTCATGAGTCCATACTTTGCTGCCTCTCCCAAACTAGTCTGGATATTGTTCAGGTACTTATCAGCCTTCTTTCCTTGGGAAAGGCACTGAATGTTTCTGGGCTTCAATTTCCTCTTCGGGAGAACACTTAACTCCACACAAATAAGGCACGTATAAAGCAGTAGCACAGTAGGAGCACAGGCTTCAACAAATGTTGAAAAGCTATGACAGCTTCTCTTCCTCCCCTTTATACACAGAGGTAAACACTACTAATGCTTTCCTCCTTGTTGGCCACCTGGTATCATTCAGTTGCCAAGAACATTTTTCAATCTAGTTGAATATAAAAGTTTGCACTCTCACCAAGTTTTTTCACTAATGTTTACCAGATGATCTATTAAAAAAAAATTGTATCACTGCAAAGCCAAATAAAAAGAAAAATATGAATGATGCTTTCCTTAAAATGCCCAATCCATTCTGTTAAAATAAAGCCTACTATGCAGAAGCTTATTTATTCATTTATTTATTTTGGAAGTGTGTAAAGACCTGAAGTCAAATTCAATTATTAATGATAAATTTCAATATAGAAATTTGGAGCAGAACTTTATGTAAAAAAAAAAAAAGCAAAAGGTATAAATGGAAAATTCTATTAGATATCAGAATTATGTATGTGCAAATAATCTAACAAAACAACAAACTATTCCAATAATTACAATTAACTTTGTCTATTTCCTATACAACAAGGAAATCTGAGCCTTTTTTTAAAAAAAAACTTCTTTTATTTTGAAATATTTACAGATTCACAGGAAATAGCACACACGCGCGTGCACGCACACACAAACACACACACGCACAGGGAGAGAGCAGAACCAAGTATTCTTTTTTAAATTTATTTTATATATATTTTTACATCATTTTTCATTTTTGTACAATGTATTTTCATCTTGGTTATAGTCCCCATAAAATTCCCACCACCCTTGTTTTGATCCTACTCCCTTCTCCCCCCTCACCCCCCGGCAATATGTCTCTGGTTTAGAGTTGCCTGCCTGCTGATTTTGATTTTTACTTTATCATAATTTGTCTTTTTCCTGATCCCTTATTTGGTTTTTCTAAATTCCTGCTTTGAGTGAGACCATCCGGTATTTTTTGGATCAAGAAGATGTGGTACATATACACAATGGAATATTACTCAGCAATCAAAAAAGATAAAAATCATGCCATTTGCAGCAACATGGATGGAGCTGGAAGGGATCATGTTCAGTGAAATAAGCCAGAAAGAAAAAGAACCAGGTATTCTTCATCTGGTTTTCCCCAATGGAACATGCTGCTTAACTACACTGAAATACCAAACCAAAAAATTTACATTGGTATAGTCTATAGATTTTATTCTGTTTTAACCAGTTTTAAACACAGTCACTTCTTTCTCTATGTGCATGTGTGTCTATGATCCTATGCATTTTATATGGAAAAGTATACATAATAGAAAACTTTCAATCTTAACCATTTTTAAGTGGCACTTAGAACATTCACATTGTATGCAACCATCCCAACATCCACCTCTAAAACATTTTCATATTCCCAACTGAAACTGTGTCTTTCATTAAATAATAAATACCCATTCCTTCCTCTCCCCAGTAGCTGGCAACCACCCTCCTACCTTCTGTTTCTACGAATTTGATTACTCTAGGAACCTCATATAATGGAATAAAAACAATACTTGTCTTTTTTGTCTTTCTTATCTCTCCTAGGTAATAGCTTCAAGGTTCATCCACACTGTAGTATGTCACATTTCCTACCTTTCTAAGGTTGAATATTTCATTGTATGTACAAAAATTAGTTTATTCATTCATATATATATCCATCCATCCATCCATCCATCCATCCATCCACCAATGAAGATTTGATTTGGGCTTGTTTCCACCTTTTTCCTACTGTGAATAACACTGCTGTGAACATGAGTATACAAATAGCTATTGGCATCCAGGCTTTCTTTAGATATATACCCAGAAGTGGAACTGTTTCATTCTATGGTGATTATGTTTTTAATTTTTTTTGAGAAATCGCACTACAATTTTCCAAAGCAGCTGAAGCAATTTATATTCCCACCAGCAATACACAAGTGTTCCAATTCCTCTACATGCTTAGCAACACTTGCTATTTTCTGTTGTTTTTTTTTAATAGCTATCCTAATATGCATGAAGTCCTAATGGTTGGCTTTGATTTGCTTTTCCTAGTGATTACTAATGTTGAGCATCTCTTCAGTGCAATTGTACAACATGTTTGTTTTATGTAACCATTACTACAATCAACATACAGAACTGTTTAATACCATGGGGCTTCTTTGTGATAACCTCTTTACAAACACACTCTCCCATTCTGAATTCCTGGCAACCATTAATTTGTTCTCTATTTCCATACTTTTATTATTTTAGAATATTATATTAATAGAGTATTTAACCTTTCAATATTGGCTTTTTTTACTTATCATAATTCCCTGGGGACCCACCTAACTGTTGCATGTACAGTACAGTCATGCGTACTTAGTGATATTTTGGTCACTAACAGACTACACACATGATGGTGGTTCCAATAAGCTATAACTGTCTCACCTGGTATATAATAGGCTATAACATCTAGGTTTATGTGATTGTATTCTGTGATGTTCATACAATAAAATCACAGAATGACACATTTTGCAGATTTTATACCTGCCATTTAAGCAATGTGTTACTCCAGTTTGTTCCTTTTTATTTTACCATTGTATTCCACGTATGGTTATCCCATAGCTGCTTAATAATTCATATATTAAAGGAAATCTGGGTAGCATTCACTTTTTTTTACTATTCTAAACAGTAAAACATTGGTGTACAGTTTTATGTGTACACATAAGTTTTTACCTCTTTGGGATATATACCCAATAGTACAATCGTTGCTTTCTAAGGTAAACACATTTTTCAGTTGTATTGGAAACAGTCAAACTGAATTCAAGAATGGCTGTACAATTTTACATTCCCATAGCAATATATAAGTGATCCAGTTTGTCTGCATTCTCAGAAGCAGTTGGTATTATCACTATTCTCTGTCAAAAATGTATTTCTTATTTTAGGGTACAGGATGGAAGAACAAGATGATATTTACAAGTAAAGAAATTTTACAAGAAAAAACTTGGCAAAGTTTTTCCACTAGAGTATTAAAACATTCGCACTTGACTTAGAGGATAATAATAGAAAGAAAATTTTAAGCAAAAATGTTTATGGATTTTTCCAAACAAATGAATAAAACAGTGTTCAGGACTAGGACTCATGCTGATGGCTAGCAGGAAGTAACAGAGTATGATCTACTTGAAAAAACTGTTAATGTAAAAATAACAAGCCCAATTATGGACTGCATCAGTTCAAGCATCACTGCCATTTTTCTTCCAAAATAAAGCTTTGATTAACCATTCATACTCTATACTACTCATACACTTAAAAAGGAGCTGCATTTAAAAAATGAATCTATTTTCACCATAAGACTAACATATTTTATCCCTCTGCCAGTGTTACTGGAAAACATTCATTGTCAAAACAATTTGACAGCAGATATAAACAATTCAATAAATACACAATGATGTTTCATGCATGTTAATTCATATTGTTAACCTTAGGATCAGAGTACATAGAATCTAAATGTAAAGAGTAGGGGTGGTGACCTTCAAAGTTATATAGGATCTCTTACTTTATTTATAATTCCCACTGTAACCAGTAAGTTTATCATGACTAAGTGGGATTTATTCCAGTGATGCAAGTTTGATTCACAGAAATAAATCAATTAATGTCATCCATCACATCAACAAAAAGAAAGATAAAAATCACATGATAATTTAAATAGATGCTAAATAACATTCAACAAGATTCAACATCCCTTTATAATAAAAACTCACAATAATGAGGATAGAAGGAACTTATCTCAGTATGATCAAGGCCATAGTCAGCATCATACCCAATGGTGAAAAAAGTAAAAGCATTGCCCCTGAAAGTGGATAATGATGTCCACTTATACTATTTCTGCTTAAAATAGTATCGGAAATCCTAGCCAGAGCAATTAGGCAAGAAAAAGACTTAAAGGTATCCAAATTGGAAAAAAAAGAAGTGAAACCACCACTATTCACAGATATACACAGAAAAATCCAAAAGACACTACAAAAAAATTACTAGAAATAATAAACAAAAATAGTAAAGTACCAGGATATAAAATTAATATACAAAAATCTGTTATATTTCTATACATAAATAATGAATCAGAGGAAAGAGAAATTAAGAAAGCAATTCCATTTACAATTGCACCAAAAAGTACGTGATGCCTGGGAGTAAACATAAAAAGGAGGTAAAGGAGCAAAACACTGAGAACTACAAGACACTGTCAAAGGAAATAAAAGAAGATACAAAGAAATGGAAAAATATCCTGTCCATGGATTGGATGAATAAACACGGATAAAGTGTCCCTATTACTTAAAGCAATTTACAGATTTAACATAGTACCAAATCAAAATCCCAGTGACATACTCCCAAGAAATAGAACAAACAATTATAAAATTTGTTAGCCAATTGAGGGAAAAGAAGGAAAATGGAGATATCACACTTCCTGACTTCAAACTACTACACAGCAATAGCAATCAAAACTGTATGTATTAGAACAAAAACAAAAACACAAACCAAGAAATAAAGCCACACGAATATTTCAATCTCTCAAATTTGTAGCCATGATATTTCAATAATATATTCAAACAAGAGAAACACCTAGGTCAAGTTTTCAACATCAACATTTGATATCATTAGCACATTAAATATTGTGTTAGACTTAGTCTCAAGGAAACCAGTGAAATATACTTTCTAACAAATAAAATGGTATCAGACCCTGTCAACCCTAAATACTAAAACCCTACATTCAGGTTCTAAAATTTGAACTTTCTAGTAGGGATGAATAACAAAGAGGAACATAAAAGCAGAGAGGGGGGGAGATCTTAAATAATATTTGGAAGAAAAGAGCAATTTAGGATCTCCCTGGTGGCGCAGGCGGTTGAGTGCAGCGCTGTAAAGCTGTCCGCAGCCTCTGCAGTGCCAGTTCGATCCCCATTGGCACAGAGCAACCCACATGGTGCAGCAGACCACTCCTGTCTCACCCGCTGCTCCCCTCAGCAGTGTATTTCGGTCACTCTTCCTGTTCTGTTCCCTGCTCTGTCTCTGGTGAATCCTCTCACCCTCCTGCACATCTGGCCTGTACCCCAGTTCTTGTATAAATAAAATAAATCTTTGGGGAAAAAAAAGAAAAGAGCCATTTAAATAATAATTAAACTATTCCCCAACTGGTTCCAGACATGATCTAGGATAAACCTACTTTCACTTGAGTTTTCCTTTCCAAAACCCGGCACTTAAAAAATAGATGCCACTTTTTAAGACACAAAGTTCAACTTTCAATGTATTCTGAGTCATTAGAGAACAGGCCACTAAAAAGTAGGTTGATCCTCATATACATCAACTAAAGTCACTCAGAACCTCAAGGCATGTGCCCCTACCCACCAGCCACTATACAATCAAGTGCAAACCCTGTACGGTAACTAGAGAAAACACACAAACTAAGTTCTATACTTATTAGGTCAGAAGCATCACTTCTAAATGGAAAGAAACACATTTTGGGATGTGATGAACAGAGAAGTCAACCCCTCCGGGCCTGTGCTGCCTAAAGGACACCAAGACCAGGCTTCAGTGTCGCTCAAGGAATCTGTTACCTAGACGCTAAATTCATTCCATGTAAACCAACAATGGCCCTCATCATAGGACATCATCACAGTTTTAGACTCCGAGAGATAAAAAATAAATATATATACTCACATTACTACACATCAGTGGGGAAGCTTCCTGGTCTCTTCGTACAGATTCTTTACCAAAGCAACATTAACACTACGGTTAGGATGTGTAGTCATTTTACACTAAACTCACTTAACTGAAAAGTGTCAACAACTAACGTGAGATTTTATGGTTCCTGTCATATGCCCTCATCATTATATGACATTCTCTGTTATAGTTCCACTGGCTTACAAACCATAAATAATGGATCAGTTTGCTCTCAGTTAGCCCTTAGATTGAGATATCTAGCAAATTTGTCTAAACATATGCCCATCAAGTTGTTTTACCATAAATTATTTTTATAATTCTATTAATTATGAAATGGTGATAGGTTGTGTAAATAAGTGTTTTTTAAATAGTGTTTAAAAATAAGACAATAATACACAATATCTTCAAGTTTATCTCCCAGGAAACAAAAGCAATCACAGAATGTGAGAAATGAACAAGAAGATAAAAAAAGAAATCAATTAAATAAACGTTGATTGAGAATTTATTATGTTGTAAGCATTGTTGGAACTGGAATCACAACAGGGAGTACAGGGGATAGCGTGGTTGTCCACCCAGGATATGTCCCTCCTTCCTAATTAAACTCTGCTTTTATTCTGGTGTTCACCTCTCTTCCAGGGCATTCCCCCAGGAAAAGTCGGCCCCACCCTTAGCTCTGTAGCCTGACTGATCCCTGGGTAATCCCATACCCCTCACCAACATGGGTTGTGGAATGAGCCTGTGACTACACCTCGCCAAAGACCCACTGAGAGTGCTTTCCCAGGGAAGTCTAGAAAAGACCTTCCTCAATCTTCTAGGACCCCCCAGGAAGTTCTCTTTCCTAAACAGCGTGTTGAGATGCGAGTTACTGGACTGCTACAGCCATATCTAGAATCGCTTGAGGAATGGAGGGTAAAGTCAAGATTATTACATGAAAATGGAGCTGGAACCTCTAGATGATATCATGGTGAATCCTGCACTAATCTCAGCTTCCATTTTTATGTGTGCTAATAAATATCATTACTTAACTCATCTTAACTGGGTGTTCTGTGAGCATCTGGGCAACTCTCTTGAAGGACAGACTTAGTCTTCAGCTTCAGAATTTATAATATGGGGGGAATACACACACTGATCCAACATTAAAAATTAGGCTGCTTAGCACTGTTTACAATAGCTAAGCTTTGGAAACAGCCCAAATGCCCAAAAATAGATGACTGGATCAAGAAGATGTGGTACATATATACCATGGAATATTACTCAGCATTCAAAAAAGATAAACACAGGCAATTTGCAGCAACATGGATGGCGCTGGAAGGGATCATGCTCAGCGAAATAAGCCAAAAAGAAAAAGAAAAATACCGGATGGTCTCACTCATAGCAGGAATCTAGAAAACTTAAATAAGGGACCAGGAAAATGAATAACTATAAGAAAGTGAAAATCAAAATCAACAAAAAACTATGAACCAGAGACACTTTTTGGGGCGGGGGTGGGAGGGGAGGGATTGGGGTCAGAATGGGGGGCTGCAATTGTATGGGGAATATAAAAATAAAATTTATTATTTAAAAAAATAATTAGGCTGCTTAATTTCTTTTTAATTTTCTTAACAAATTTTACCTATTAATTTTGAGAGTACAACTTCTCACCTCTACATGTGTACATGCTTCACTCACTGTCCACCCAAACTGCAGTGCTGCTAGTCTACACGTCACCACGTCACCCCATCTACTTCCTCTCCCCCCCTTCCTTCCTCCCCTCCCACCATTTTTTCATAAAGTCTAAGAGTTATTTTTGTTGTGTTTAACTTTAAGGGAAGGCAGAGACAGGGCAAGAGATTAGAAGGGCTAACATCTTCAGAGAGAGTCATGTTTCAATTGTTAGCTAAAACATCTCAGAAATAATGTGTAGGCAGCTGTAGAAAACTGGTTCTGTCCGGCATTGTGACACCCATCCAAGTCTCATCAATTTTTAAATTAAAAAACATTTAGGGGGCCTCCCTAGTGGCCTAGGAGTTAAGTCTCAGCGCTCTTACCACTACAGCCTGAGTTTGATCCCCGACCAGGGAGCTGACCCACATGGCACAGCAGACCTCTCCTGTCTCTCCCACTGCCCTGCTCTCTGCTGTTCTGCTCCACACTCTGTCTCTGGTGAACCCTCTCACCCCCCACACCTCTGGCCTTTAAAAGAAAGAAAAAACATTTAAATGGGTTTTAGTAGGCATAATAAGTGATGAATAAAATAAATTATAGAATATTACAAATAGCAAACTTACAAAATAATCAAATAATGGCTTATACATTTTTAATAAGAACAATTCATACTTACTGATACATTCTTAGTATCAGTGAAGAGAAACTGATTATTTTTCACTTAAAGATGCAATTTTATCTTTTTCAAGTTGTTGAAATAATCAATCTTGAGCAATAGCAAATGATGAATTACAGAAAATAGCTATACAATACTGTCCCTGAGCAGAGCTAAGTCCACATCATAGAAGCACATATTTACCTATGGTTTTCTTTCTTTTCACAATAGCACAGACTAAGCTAGTGATTTAAAAATTAAACATTAACATGAATACAGAACACTCAACACAAAGGCTATTACAGCAGTAATGCAAGAGCAAACCTAAGACAATGAAACAAAATTAAAAATGAAACTAATCTAAACTTGGAGTTTTGTTTATTCACTCACGTAATACATTTTTATTGAGCACCTATGACATGCCAGATACTATGTTAGTTGGTGGAGGTGCAATGAATCCTTCCTTCACAAAACATTGTGTTAAGGGGTAGAGATCATTCTCATTTGGGAGAGCTTACTTATCTCAGGATAAATGACACCAATTCAAGACCCTTCAGAGTGAATTCACTTTAAACAAAATAAAATTTTCATACTAAACTTAAAAAATATATATAATTTGTGTACAGTTGCCCTCAAACTTTATTCAACAATCCATATCTCCTAGTATTCTTGCCCTTGTGTGTGTCCATCTCAGATCAAAACAGGTTGGTCCTGAGTGAATAACAACTGATAGAAGTGACAAGTGTGTGACTTCTGATATTAAGTCATAAATAGGTTTATAGCTTCTATCCTGACCTCGCAGATCATTGATTACTTCACCACTATGCCATGAGGATACTCAAGAAACCCCACTAGAAAGACCCAATGGGGAGCAACTGAAGCCACAGATCAACAGCCAGCCATATGAATGAGCCATTCAAGCCTAGCTATGGCTCTAGATGACTGCAATCTCAGCTTATTTATGACTACAACATCTAAGAGACCCCGGGCAAGATTGTCAAGCCCTTCCTAAATTCCTAACAGAAACCATGAGAGACAATGATTTCCGCCAAGTACTAAACATAGATCTACCATATGACCCAGAAATTCTACTCCTAGGTATCTACACAAAGAAAGCAGAAGCACTAATTCAAATGAATATATGCACTCCTATATTTAGTGTAGCA
Source organism: Talpa occidentalis (assembly GCF_014898055.3). Lineage (NCBI taxonomy): Eukaryota > Metazoa > Chordata > Mammalia > Eulipotyphla > Talpidae > Talpa > Talpa occidentalis. The sequence continues at coordinate 47,346,290 of NW_023604861.1, read as the reverse complement.
CTATTTACAATAGCCAAGTTATGGAAACAACCTACATGCTCAATGACAAATGCAAGGATTAAGAAGATTTGGCATATATGCACAATGGAATACTACTAAGCTTTAAAATAAAAAAGTGAAACTTTGCCATTTTGGATAACATGTATGGCACTGGAGGGGATAATACTAAATGAAACAAGTCGGAAGGAGATAGGCAAAACCCAAGTGATTTCACTCAGAATATAAAGAAATAAAACAATAGAACAGATAAAACTAAACCAAAACAAACCCTAGAAATCTGACTGTAGAACTGAGATTACTAGAGAGGGACTGTGGAGAGAAAAGGCTGGGAGGGAGCTTGGTGTTCTATGCTAAAGGATTATGGGTGCTTAGGCGGTGGGTGTGTTGTGGTAACATATCTGAGGAGGCGTGAACCTGCATCCCTGGGTCATATACAGCATTGTAGACAATCATTACCTTTAAAAAAATACAATTTTAAAAATAAAGTAAAATAAATAAATGATTTCCTTGCTTTAAGTCATTAAAATTTGTGTTCTATAACATAGATTGATTTTAAAAAGAATAAAGAAAAATGAAAGTCTATTTCACCTAATATTTAAGAAAATCAATCTTAACATAGTGATGTTAATCATGCTGATTAGAGAGAAGAATTCCTCCAAAATACTTTATAATAACATAATACAAAACGCTTATTTTCACTCTGAACATTTACAGGACACTAATGAAGAGAAGGATTTTTGTAAAAACAACCAATTTTCCTAGTGTCTTTTTGTAGTCCTTTAATTAGACTATAAACATCTAATAAAGGAGGAATGTAAGCAGCAACAAACTTAATGTCTGTTAAAGGTCATTGTCAATCATATCTTTCTCAATTATAAACTTATATAACTCTGGTTGAGCTTCATTAGTCATTACCATTGCATGTGGTTCTGGAAGTTCAATAGCACTGTCATCAAATTCATGAAATTATGTGTAGCTAGCGATATGTGTAATTTTAATTTGGAACCAATTTATACTGCATTGTTATAAATATACAACTATCAGCTGAAGATTAATGGATAAAAGATACTGACAGGATGAATGGGGAGAGAGACTAGTGGTAAGAAGTTTCAGTGGTATCTATTGTTAAAGTCATCGATTCACAAATATCTTTATGTCATGGTGATATAACTTCTCTGTACAACATTATAGAATTTTGTAAAAATAAATATTTAGACATTTATGACATGCATTACTGGAGGACTTGACCTAGTTCCAAACTAGATAGAGAGTTAGAGAAGGATCCCAGGAAAGTGGAATTGGTGTTCCTATCTAAATGTCTAATGTAAAAAAGAGAAATGAGAAAAATACCATGGAAGGGGAACAAGGCACTCCTTAAGGATTCTTTGGAGAGTAAATGCCCCTTCATGGCATATTCAAGAATTCCAAAGATGGAGCTAATATGGCTCACAAACTTATGTAACCAAAAGAAAACTTTCCGTTTTATTTTTCCCAAAACCTACTATTCTCCAACTCTCCTATAACTACGTGAGGTGCATCATATCTACCCAATTGCCCCAGACAGAAACCAACGAGTGCTTCTCAATTCCCCTCTTTCCTTCACACCCCTCTTGAATCCACCAATACACCTTTTGAAATGTATTCTAAACTCGCCTGTTCCTTCTCAGCTGTGCCATCAGCAGCAGTCTACACTATTTGTATCACTCATGCAGACTCCTGGTACAGGAGTCTCATACCAGGGCACTCTGCAATCTACTCTCCACACATAACCATAGTCATGTTTTCAAGGCATCTATCAGGTCACATGCTTTCTTCTCTTCCTGAAAATCTCCAATGTCTTGTCACCTTACTACCTCTCTCATGAGTTGCTCCTACCAACTTCTGTGTCTTTCTAGCCACTATCCTTGAACAGCTGCAGATCTAAGCAATCTAACCAAACGAATCCAGAAGTTTAATCACTAGCAGAGACATGGACACAGATAATCATGGACAATCGATGCAAGGAGATGGTAAACGGCCCAGCAGAGAACTTCACTGAAGAAGAGATGGGAAACTGTGATGTGGAATTCTGCTCTAGCGGGTCTTCCTTCCTTCTCCCACTCTCTGTCATCTGCCTGCTTCTCCAGGGAAGGCCATTTGTTCATGGAAATAGTGTCAAGATTGTTTTAACCACTCCAACAAGAAGAGATGTTTCATGTGTATTTCTCTTTAAGACTTTAGGGTCTTTTTTTAAATCTAATATCAGGCTAACAAATTCCACATACCCTTTTCTTATGCATGTGAAGAAATCTGTCTGCATCAGTCCAAAAGTGAATATTTTAAAAGTAATTTAAGTACTTGATGATAGCCAAAACAATGTTTCCCTTAGTTTTTTGTTTTATCACTTAGTTTTTTTCCCTTAGTTTTTTGTTTTATCACTTCTTTTTAATAAAACCCTATTAATATTAGTAAGTAGGAAAACAGTGGCTTATAAATAGACCAGAGGAAGTCTAGCCACTATAAAATTACTTTAAGAACCAGTTGGAATGAGCTGTAAGTTAATAGCTTTGAAAGGGCCCTATGATCAATACCAATCATTTGAACAGGGAGCTATCCACTTAAACTCACTAAAGGCTGGGAGCGTTGACTTTAATTACCCAGCTCTGAGGACTTAGAAAACCAGAGCAAGCTAAGAGAGTTAGGTCCAACTAGGGTAGGAACTGAAGCCAAAGTCAAGATTCTAAATACTTTGAAATGTTCAATACTTTAAAATGCTTTTTCCCTTTGAGAAAGATTTGTAGAAAATCGAATCAACCCTGTCTAAACATTATAGCTAGGTGGTTTTGAAAGAGAAGTTTCTGGTAGTTGTTCTGGATACTATTTATGTTCACCAACTTTCTCCTTTCTGTTAGCACCCAAGAGACAACAGGAAAACTAAAGCATTTGCACACACAACAAGTCATGGAATCGGGATGCTGAGCAGAGAGGTAAAGGTGACCCTGTGCAGTGCTTCCCAATTCAGGTCTGAAAGTTTCTGTCAGCCTATGGGGGTGCTGAAGAGGGAGATGACATATACAGTGAATTCTTCTTTAATTTTTTTAAATTTTTTTAAAAAGATTTATTTATTTATGCACACAAGAGCTGGGGTACAGGCCAGAGATGAGGGGGGTGAGCGGATTCACCAGAGACAGAGTGGGGAGCAGAACAGGCAGACTGACTGAAATACACTGCTAAGGAGAGCAGCAGGTGAGACAGGAGAGGTCTGCTTTGCCATGTGGGTTTCTCTCTGGCCGGCCGGGGATTGAACTCGTGCTACAGAGGCTGCAGATTGCTTCATAGTGCAGTGCTTAACCCCTTGCACCACCAGGGAGGCCCTATTATTATTTTTTTAATTTGATTTTATTCCATCTCTAAAGTACTAATAGTCTGATATCATACCTTCCCTATGGTAGTATAGTAAAATGTCCCTTTTTTTTATGAATTCTCCATAGGCAACAAGAGCAAGGAAAGAATGATAGCTATGGTAGTAGGTAATGATAGGGTGTGTGTGTGTTTTTATAGTCTTGGTTGCAAAAATTAAAATTTGGAATTTTTTTCTAGGCTATGTATTCCCTGAAATCCTGAAAGCAGAGGACACTGACCTACTCCAATTCTTCCCTGCTAATGCATGAATGCCCAGTGCAAGTAGAAACATAGGCAGTTACAACCTGAATGTAAGGAACTCCTGGGGAACATGGAACCAAGAGCCGATAGTTAAACACGGTGGGTGTTATACTCCTCCTCCTCCTCCTCCAGCTCCACCCTAGAAAGATTGAAGAAGAGCTTACTAGAATGCTGACATAAATAAACCACCACAGGACACCACCACAGATGTTATCACTGATTATTATAACCTCTCACCCAGTGAGAGGTTAAACCACCACAGAAATAAAGGTTTCAAGGCAAGACATGGAGATGAATTCGCCATACAGGATAACACTATTATAAGGCAATGAAGTATACATTATTATAGTTCAATGTGAATTTTCACCTGAGGAGGCTCAAATGCACATCCAAAACTCAGTAGGTTCTAATTTAAGAGGCAGTGGTGTTTCCCTGACATCCATTTCCTCATTTCTTTAAAATCAATCCTGTGATCCCTTTTTCTCTGTTACAGGCAGATAAAGATGAATGATATAAACACAAAGTGCTCTGAATTCCTTAGAAGTCAGCCCAGCAATTATGCAGTTCTCTAATTATTTGGTCTTTTGGGGATTTCCTCCCAAGGATCATAGAATCAAGGAGTTTTGTCCCAGGATTTCCAACTACCAGGGCTCTAGAGTCTGAGCAAATTATACAAGTCTTGGCTATGACAGCTGTGCTGAAAAGGTTTGGCACTGGCTATAGCTCGCTGAATCCTTGAACCACTGTTTCAGGAAAAAGAAAAAGAACTACAATAGTCACTGTGACAGATGCTAAGCTGGACACTGGTATGAAGCAGCTCATGACAACTGAAAGGAATTGCAGAGTTGCACATCTGGACTCACAATTAGCTTACTAGGAAACTCCAAGCTCTGAGGCAGTAACTTCCAATAATCTTCATCGTATTATTGAAGGAAACCCACACATACAGATTAAGAATTATTCAATATAGGGGCCTCCCCGGTGGCGCAGCGGTTGCGCGCTGGGTTGCGAGGCTGCCCGCGGCCTCTGCGGCGCCAGTTAGATCCCCAGCTGCTCCCCGGCCACCGGAGGAGGGTCCCACATGGCACGCAGACCTCTGCTGCCGCCCGCTGCTCCCTTCAGCAGTGTGCTTCGGTCCTTCTGCCTGCTCTGCTCCCCGCTCTGGCTCTGGTGAATTCTCTCACCCTCCCGTGCTTCTGACTGTACCCAGTGCATGTATAAACAAACAAACAAACAAACAAACAAATAAATAAATAAATAAAACATGTCTCTATTAAAAAAAAAGAATTATTCAATATAATAGAATTTAAATACAGTTCAAATCCCCTATGAAAAGCTGTAACCATCCTCCCATTTGGATATTTTTTTAAGCAGGAAAAAGTGATGCTGGATAGAATGGTTAAGAAACCGGTGGTGAAAGTTTTCCTAACAAATTTTCTGAAGTTTTAAAATTACTTTTCTCCTTCTCCAGAAGAACCTGGCACATTTAGCAAGTTTAGAACTTTCATTTAGCTTTGATGGTCAACAAAGTTCCCCCCCACCATATTTTTTTCTTTTAACTTTTCTCAAATTTTAGTCCTATATTAAATCAATTATGAGGGGTTAAGCGGAAATACAGAGCGTCGGTCAGAGGCAAAAGGTTAGAACCAAAATCAAGCTTTATTTAGAAGCAACAAAGGTAGGAATATTTACTTAATGTTAAATAACAATGGTCTTTTAGAAGCTAAAAATTTTATCATTCTTGGCAACTGTCCTGTATCAGATTAGAATGATGTACATTCTTTCATCATCATTCTTGCCATCCTTCATCTGCCACCTACCACTAAAATAAAGGAGATATGATTCAAGACTTTTATTTATTTTTCATGGGTTTGCAGGGGTTTAGGAATTATTTATGTAACTTAAACATCTGCTCTAGGTAGCAAGTGGCAGATATGACTTTATATTCACTCATGATCCTCTTACTGTACTTGGAACACTTTACCTGCTTTTAAAAATTTCATTTTATAGTTCCAATCAATTCTCAATTATTAAGTATATTTTTGAAGAAGGATGTAGTAAATTTACACTGCAGGCATGAAAGTCACATGTAGAAAGACATCCTTTAATCAAATTATTTAAGACAGAGAAATCTGCTAGTTGTCAACCAAAAGTAAAATTACAACTACAACAGGAGCGGAGGCAGATGGCATCCGATGAGGTTTTCTACTTTGCTCCTGAAAAGACAATCTAAAGTGGTCCGGAGAGGCACTGAACCAACAGATCTCATGACTGGGAGTGAAACAAGAGTGCCTCCTGGACATCAGAGACCAACTCTGGTAGTGACAGGAAGGACACTGAGGAAATTCAATTCTGTACCAAAAAAGGTGGATGAAAAGAGGTGCCGCAGGAGATGGTGGCCAGTGCAGGAATCCATGGTGTAAGTCTGTGCTCTCAGATTTGGTTGGTGGGCCTAGCGAAGGGAGAACAGAATGGTGTGAAGAAGCACCCATGACTGCAAGGAGATACATGCAGAGGTACTGGGGTCAGGCGGGTAAGCAGACACCCTAGTGAAGAAAAGAGTGCCAAATGGTATTGCTTCTTCTCCACCACCTCAGAACTCCAGCTGACTGTGTGAAGCAGAGCTAAAAGCCCAGCCTCTAGACTGTTGAAACACAGATCAGGAAACCCAGAGAGGAGATCTATCAGAGGTGCCATAAATATGAGTCACCCCTACACAACAATTTCACTAGTGACTAGACCCCTCCAGGTCCCTCTCCCACTCCTGACTCAGCAGTTACAGAACAGTTCAACCCAACATACAGCACTGTCTATTGGAAAAGAGGAAGAATGGTGGCATCACATGCCCAAACTTTAAACTATACCAAAAAGCTATGATAATCAAAACAGCAAGGTACTAGGAAAAAAAACAGGCACACAGACCAATGGGAAAGAATTGAAAGGTTAGAAATAAATCCACAACCATACAGTCAATTAAACTACGACAAAAGAGTCAAGAGTATATATTAGAGAACTGAAAGTGTCCTCAATAAATAGTGTTGGGAAAAGTGGAAAGCCACATGTAGAAAAATGAAACTAGACCATTCTTTCAGACCATACACAAAAGTTTACTCAAAATGGATAAAAGACTTGGATATAAATATGCAGAATAAAACATACACAAAACACTCTATGACATAGGCTTCAGTGATGTATTTGTAGATTCATCTCCAACAACAAGAAAAACAAAAGAGAATATAAAAAATTGGGACTACATGAAACTGAAAACTTGCACAAAAAAATTATCACTAAAAGAAAGACAGCATACCATATATCTGACAAAGGACTGCCATCCAAGATCTACAAAGACATAAATCAACTGAAAGAAAATAAATAACCCAATCAAAAATTGGACAGAAGTAAATAGGCATTTCTCAAAAGAAGATGTACAGACGGTCAATAGGCACATGAAAAAATGCTCATCATCACTGCAAGTCAAAACCACAATGAGATACCATTTCATATCTGTGAGAATGGCCCATATCAAAAGGACCAGAGACAAGTGTTGGCAAACGTGTGGAGAAAAAGGAACTCTCAAAACACTGTTGGTGGAATGCAGACTGGTTCAGCCTCTTAGGAAAATAGTATAAAGAACTTTCGAAATAATAAGTAGATCTACCATATGTATGTTCTAGCAATTCCACTCCTAGGTATCTACCCAAAGAATGCAAGATCACTAATACAAAAGTATATGTGTACACCTATGTTTGTTGCAGCTCTATTTATAAAAGCCCATTTATATAAACAACCTAATTGTCCAAAGATAGATGAGCAGATTAAGAAGATGTGGTATATATACACAAGAGAATACTACTTACCTATAAGAAGGTATAAACTCTTGCCTTTTACAACAACATTGCAGGAACTGGATGGGTTATGCTAAGTGAGATAAGTCAGAAAGAAAAATACCAATATCAATGGTGTCACATATATGTGGATTACAGAAAAACAAAACAAAGGGTCAGATAAAACCAAACAAATAACAAAACCTACAAACCTGACTATGGAGTTGAGGCTGCCAGAGGGGAAGGGAGAAGAGGAAGAGTAATGTGAGGAGAGAGAGACTATGAAGGGGACTATGAAGGAGGACATTCAGTGCCTTGTGTGGGTGTAATGTGACAATAAAACACCTAAAGGGTGTGATCCTATACCTCTAAATCATATACAATGGTGTAAACTAGTGTTACCTCAATTTTAAAAATAAAATAAGTAAATACAAAAGAATGAATTCTGTACCCAAGCAAAGATAGTTTGTTTTTCCTTTTTCTTTTTTTTAATGAAGGTGAAATAAATACACCTGCTTGTTTGTTTCTAGACAAACAAAAGCTGAAAGAATTATTCACTAGAAGGTTTAAATTACCCCATTTTATGCAATATACAAGTAACCAATATGCATGGTAATCACAAGCCATTCTTATCCAGAATTTTTCACCAATTTATAAGATGTTTGAATTTACAGGGTGCAATTAAAAGTGTTATTATTTTAGCTACAAATTGGTGGGAGCAGGAAAACTATTATATCTTGGCATCCCCTTTGTCATCAATAATCTTTCCTAATTTCCTGTGTTTATCAAAACCATGTTCATCTATAGGATAAGAGAAACTACTTTTATGAAGTGTTGTTTTGAATCCTTACCAAATAGAAATATTTGCTCCTTCTATGACATAGGCTTCAGTGATGTATTTGGTCCTATCCCTGAGCTATGTTCCTTAATCATCTTTATTTTTCACTTACCTGTCTGTTTAATTACGGACTCCATGAGATGGCTCATGGATGCTATGGTGGTAGAAGAACTACAGGGACTACACCTGAGTGGAGAAATCAAACACTGTCCAAAAATGAGCAACAATGTAAGATAATAAATAAATTTAACTGAATAAAAAATTAAAAATATGAATAAACACTCTTGAACATAAAAAATATCTCCATGAGTTTAAGTGACTAATCTCTTTCTTCTTGCTGAATCTTTTAATTCAGTACCTTGCAAACAGCAGTGCTCAATAAAAAATGGTTGAGAGGTTGTGTAAAGAATGAATAAGTGACTGGGCCTCCCCGGTGGCGCAGCGGTTGAGCGCTGGGTTGCTAAGCTGCCCGCAGCCTCTGCAGCGCTGGTTCGATCCTGGCTGCTGTCCCACATGGCGCGCAGATGCAGTGTACTTCGGTCCTTCTGCCTGCTCTGCTCCCCACTCTGGCTCTGGTGAATTCTCTCACCCTCCCGCGCTTCTGACTGTACCCGGTGCTTGTATAAATAAATAAAAATAAATTTTAAAAAAAAAAAAAAAAGAATGAATAAGTGACTGAATGAAGCAGAAATAATGTTAGTTCTTTATTCAGTAAATATTTTGGGGAGACTACTAGATTACTGAGTGCTATGAACTATGTTCCATCCTTGATATACAGATCATTGTGAACTTGTATCTGTAACCACAGTACTCATGGCATAAGTCATAATAACACTTATAAATGGCCAGTCAGAGAGTGGAATTGTAAATTGGTTTGTGTTCCCTGGAAAATATTTTGATCATATAAATGAAGGTATTAAATGTTTAAAAAAAATAAAAATAATAATAAATGGCCTGTCAGTGTTAATGGATACATATCCAGAAATGCAGGGATTCTGCCACTTTTGCAAATATATGGGAAAAAAATCTTAAAAATTTAATACTCCTTGAAGGACAGAAGAGAACTTTTGAGAAATAAAATGAGTATCAAGAAAATAGTATGTTTCTGCTATTAGTGCCTAAAAAATATTAGGCAGATGAATCATATCAAAATAACACTCCTGATTTTTGGTATGCTAGAGATTCTATTTCAGTCCCCACGCAATGACTTCTTTAATCCAAACAATTTCTCGCTTGAAATCTTATTTTATAATCTTCTTCTCCTTCTCCCCACAATGAGTATTCTGAGGATTGATTATTGTAAAGTGCAATGCAAATAGAGGCCTATAAAAAAATTTTTAAAAACTACTGCAACTTAAAATGAAAATTATATATTCTATGTCTAAAAACCATTCTTGACACCCATTCTTTAATCTATTTTTAAAATCTTTAAAATAATATAATTATGTGAAGAGAGATAATAAATCTATTCCTTCAAACCATTTTAATATAAACTTGGAAGCCTAGCAAAAAAAACAAAGTATCAGTTATGTTAATATTTTAATATAGAATATTTCTATACATTGTTTTCAGCAGTCAAGAAAAACAGATGCCAGCAGGATTGACAGAAAAAACACACAAAAAAAATGTGCCAAGAAGCAGGAGGGAGCACACAGCTCTTTGTTCCTGTCACACCTTACCTTCACATGTCTATGATCACTTGTGCTTACCAACTATTTGAAGTGCAGAAAGAGGATGCTCCAATCATCTGAATTTCACAACAGCTTAAGGTGAGTTATCATTAAATGAACATTGAAACTCGATCAGGATTAAAACAATGAGATAGTGCAGAAAACAGCCAGTAACAGCAGCTTCTGTCTCATATCAGGCACAAAATGCAGCGCACACATGTGCAGACAGCAAACATCTTCTTGCTAATTAGCATCAGAACCACCTAGCTGGGGAAGTACTAAAATGCAGACCTCATGAAAAATTAAACATACCATTAGTGGATGCCCCTTCTCCTGTTTTTACACTTGGCCTTTAAAGACAAATAAGAGACCCCAAAAACATTCTATTCACTTTTGAAATGAAGAAAAGTAGGAATCTACACTCTAGGCAAAGTTCTCCAATTGCCCAGATGGTTTGTTTCCAGTTTTGTTTCAGGAAAACAGTTTGATTCGTTTTTCAAGTAAATCACAAGAGAAAAGCAATTACGAAATGCTATAGCCACTGAACATCCAAGGGACTATCACTCTAGTGTGCCCCATCTTTCAGGATAATACCATGGGGAAAACCCGAGAGTCTGTTTCCAATGATACTGCTCCTTTTGCACCAGCCCAATCAATAGGCTAATTTTAATCCTGCATGTTACACAGCACAAGTTATATTTTCTCCCCATTTAAAATGTCAGCCCATGGTGGATACTTGATGCTAAAACAATCTGTATAACTAAGCTTGGCCACTCATTATGGAGCACTTACAGACAAAATATCAAGTCAAGCTTGGACTCAAAATGGCTGAGAACATGGCAGTTTGCCAACTTATAATGAAGACTTCATATTTTCTGGGTATTTCATCACGTTAATTTGACATGGGGGTAAAGGCATGACCCAGAGGGTCAGGGGAAAGACCTAGAACCAGAATGAAAATGGAAGAGTCTCAATGAGCTCCACCTTCATGCGTTATAAAGCAATGGACCTCTGCATCACCTGCAATCTAATTTTAACAGTACTGATTAGAAAGAGATGTAGAGTCCTGAACCCCTACCCAGAGCTACACAACCAGAGCATGTTAAGGGAGAGACCCTGGAATCTGTACTTGTAATTCTTATGCATATCAAAATTTGCTCGATGAACTACCACCTGCTTCACAGGCAGGCTTAGCACTGAATATACTCACACACATACCACACACCACATCCTCATGCAAGTAGCTTTGCAGTTTTATTCACGTGATAGAATTTTATATTTTATTTCAAACTTTTGAGTCTGGAATCCAAATGTGGTTTCATATTCTTCAAGATTTGCTATGTCTACCATAACCAAAAATTCAATTACTGGCAGCTGTCAACTCTGTACGTGGAGACAAAAAAACAAACACATTTTAAAATTTCAAAGGATAGATAGGGGCGGAGCAACATGGCGGCGAGGAGACGCTGCGAGTAAGATCTCCCATTAAAAAAAAAGTTAATAGGGAGGAAAAGCGGCAGGTCCCAGTGAGAACTGGGACACGGAAGATAAACGGACGACTCCAGCAAACTACCCGAAGAAGAAAGTGGCCATAAAAGAGGACCAGGAGGGAGGAAAGCGCAGAACCCTGCTCCCCTCCCCCACCCACAAAGTCGGCACTCTCCGACCAGCAAAGAGGAGGAAAAAAACAAACTAAAACGACCAACAAGAACGAACTACGCAGCAAGCGGGACTGTGAGTGGAAAGGAACTATTGCAGCCACCACACCCCGTGAACGGGAGCTATGGAGAACCCTGCAGGATTTGCCACGGCAGTGAGCGAATGGCTCCCGGCACCATTGGAGAACAAAGAGACTCTGGAGGAGACCTGCACACAGCCCCAAGCCAGCCGAACAGGGACATTTCTTCAGTAAAGACTTCCTGAAACCAGCAGAAAGCTCCCTCAGAAGCCAGAGATGGCTCCTGGAGGAGCCAGAGGGGAGCGGAGAAGTTCACCCAAGATGCCGGCCAGTCCGAGCAACACAGTGTCCCAATGCATACGACAAATTAGAAAACAGACAGTAGGGAGTAGAAGAACCACATGCAACCTAGCAACTCCTCAGGAAAAAAGCACACCACAAAAGAAAACCACCCCCCAGATTGCAACGACAGTAACTTGGAAGAACTTCTGAGCCTTCCAGAAAGAGAATTTAAAATTGCCGTGATTTAAAAAATGACAGAACTCATAAAGGAAAACAATGATCAGAAGAAGGAAATTGAGTCCCTAAAGAGGGAAGCAAAAGAAACGCAGGAGATCAAAGAATTAATGGAGGAACTAAAGAACTCTGGGAAAAGCAATGAAAGCAGAATAGATGAAATGGAAGAACGAATAAGTACTCTTAAAGACACAGAAATAAAAAGAACCAAAACAGAAAAGGAAAGAGAAGTACGAAGGAAAAAGAACGAAGAAAGACTTCGGGAACTATCTGACTCCATGAGGAAAGGAAATATAAGAGTTATAGGAACTCCAGAAGGAGAGGAGAGAGATGTAGGAATAGAGAAAATATTCCAGGAGATAATTGAAGAGAACTTCCCAAACGCGAAGGAGCTGAAAATTGATATACAAGAAGTAAGAAGAACACCAAACTTCCACGACGAAAGGAAAAATACAGCAAGACACATAATAGTAAAGCTCCCAAGAATCCAGGACAAGGAAAAAATAATGAAGCTGACAAGAAGGAAGAAACAGATAACATTCAAAGGAAAACCAATCAGGCTGACATCAGACTTCTCCGAAGAAACACTACGGGCAAGGAGAGAGTGGAGGGACATAGTCAACAGACTCCAAGAAAACAGATGCCAACCAAGAATACTCTATCCCGCAAAGCTCTCCTTCCTCTACAAAGAAAGAATAAGGACCTTCCCAGACAAAGAGAAACTCTGGAATTTCATTACGACTAAACCCCCACTCCAAAAAATACTACAAGGAATCCTAAAGCCAGAACCTCAGAGGGACAAATAACAACGAAAGAAGGGCAAAAAAAAAAAAAGTTATTAAAAGAATAAATAAAATCAAAGGAAAGACAAACACAATGGCAAATACAAATGCTAACATATCAATATTAACTCTAAATGTAAATGGACTAAACTCTTCAATAAAAAGACACAGAGTTGCAGCCTGGATTAAGAAACAAAACCCAACCTTTTGCTGTCTCCAGGAAACACATTTAGCTACAAAAGATAAAAATAGGCTCAAAGTTAAAGGATGGAAAACAATCCTACAAGCAAATGGACCAAAAAAGAAAGCAGGAACAGCTATACTTATATCAGATAAAACAGACTTCAAACTCAAAAAAATAAAAAGAGACCCCAATAGTCACTACATTATGATCAAGGGGACAATACTTCAAGAAGAAATAACACTAATTAACATATACTCACCAAACGAAGGAGCACCAAAATATATCAGACAACTGTTGTCCTCTCTGAAAACAGACATCAGAGAAAACACATATGTAGTGGGAGACTTCAACACACCACTATCAACAATGGATAGATCAACAAGACAAAAAATAAGTAAAGAAACTAAAGCTCTAAATAAGGACCCAGAGCATTTGGGCTTAACAGACATCTATAGAACACTAAACCCCAAAAAAACGGAGTACACATTTTTCTCAAGCACACATGAATCATTCTCCAGGATCGATCACATACTGGGGCACAAGACAAACATCAACAGATACACCAAGATTGAAATCATATCAACCATCTTTTCTGACCATGAAGGCATCAAACTAGAAATAAACCATAAAAAGAAGGCAAGGAACTTTCCTACCTCATGGAGATTAAAAACCACACTACTGGAAGACCACTGGACTAATGAGGAGATGAAAGAAGAAATTAAAAAATTCTTTGAATTGAACGACAAGGAGGACACCAATATCCTAAATGTATGGGATGCAGCAAAAGCAGTAATAAGAGGAAAATATATAGCAATAGAAGCTCACATCAAGAAACAAGAAAGAACTCAAAGAAACAACCTAATCTCGAAGCTCAAAGATCTAGAAAAAGAACAACAAAAAAACCCCAAAACCAGTAGAAGAAAAGAAATAATAAAAACCAAAGCAGAAATAAATGAAATTGAAACTAAAAAAACAATCCAAAAGATCAATGAAACCAAGAGCTGGTTCTTTGAAAAAATCAATAAAATAGACAAACCCCTAGCCAGGCTCACAAAGGAAAAAAGGGAGAAAGCACAAATAAACAGGATCACAAATGAAAGAGGAGAAATCACAATGGACACAGCAGAAATCAAAAGAATAATCAGTAACTACTATGAACAGTTATATGGAAACAAGTTCAACAATCTAGAGGAGATGGACAAATTCCTACAACTCTACAATCACCCAAAGCTAGATAAAGAAGAAATAGAACACCTAAACAGACCAATTACAATTAGCGAAATTGAAATGGTAATCAAAAACCTCCCCAAAAGCAAAAGCCCAGGACCTGATGGATTTACAAATGAATTCTACCAAACATTCAGAGACGAATTAGTGCCTATCCTTCACAAACTCTTTCAAAAAATTGAGAAGGAAGGGACAATACCAAACACGTTCTATGAAACCAACATTACACTAATACCAAAACCAAACAAGGACAACATAAAAAAGGAAAACTACAGGCCAATCTCCCTAATGAACACTGATGCAAAAATCCTCAATAAAATTTTAGCTATCAGAATCCAACAATGTATCCATAAGATAATTCACCACGACCAAGTAGGATTCATTCCAGGGACACAAGGATGGTTCAACATCCGAAAACAATCAACGTTATCCAACACATCAACAAAAAGAAATATAAAAACCATATGATAATATCAATAGATGCTGAGAAAGCTTTCGACAAAGTGCAACACACATTCATGATAAAAGCCCTTGAAATTCTTGGGATACAAGGTGAAAGGTCCATGCAGGAAGCCAGAATGCAGGAGCCAACCAGGAAGCCCACCTGGGGGGCAGGAATGCCGATACCTGCCTGGAGGACTCAGACAATGAGCCTCCCCCATCCTCCTACGAGTCTCATCTCAGACAAAGAACCTCTACCTGCCCTACAAACTTTTCCCTCCATATGAGCCCAACTACCCACCTGACCTCTCCTCTCCCTATAAAACCCTGCTTCTCCCTAACAACATGCGCGGCTTCAATGACCCCCACCTTGGGTCTGTGAGGTCCACCCGGGGCGCAATAAACTTTCCCTCCCTTTGAGAAATGTAGCCTGGCTCTCCTTTTCTTTACCGCGCCGAACCTTTCATCTTGGTGCCGAAACCCGGGAAGGCCGTGTCCCCTGGCGCCGGGGCCGCCTTCTCGTCCCTGGGACCTCTCCTCTCCATTGCAGACATCTCACACCCACCACCGGCCTTAATCCTTGGGGTAAGTCACTGCCTGACCCTCCTTCCTGGGAGGCCCTCACCTCTGGCTATTCGGCTCCTCTCCTGACTCCCGTACCGTACCTTGGTTGGCTGTTCCGTAAACCGTGGGCCCACGTCAGCCAACTCCCGTACACCTAGACCCTGGATCTGGGGACACCCTTCCAGACTAGGTGCCCGAATCCTAGGCGCAACCGAGCGGTGGAGACGTCCCCCTCGCTTGTCTGCCTCCGTTCCGAAGGCCAGGACTGAATCGGGGGACGCGCGATTCGGGGCCTGCGCCCCCGACGGCCAGTTCAGGTTCGTGGGACGCTGCGTCCTGACTCTGTGCCCCCGTTAGTTGGGAAAGGAGCCGACTTAGTCATGGGGTCTGCAAATTCCAAGCCAAATTCCGACCACTCCACTGGGATGCCTTCTTTCAAACCTCGGTCCATTGGGACTAAGGCCACATAACACCCTAAGTGTCTCGCCTTTTACTGCAACACTGCATGGCCTCAGTATCAATTAGACAATGGCTCCCACTGGCCCAAACATGACATTTTTGACTTCTTGGTCCTTACAGACCTAAACAATTCTGTTACCGCAATGGAAAATGGTCAGAGATCCTTAGGGCCAGGCTGTCTTTCTCTTGCGCTCTGCCCCTTCCCTCCCTCCTGAAAACCTGCTGTACTTTCTAAGTCTCGAGACTCCTCTCTCTCTTCGCCCTCTCCAGACCCCTTTTCTGCATTCTCTAATCCTCTAAATTCTCAGTCTTCACCTCCTCCAGCTCCCCAATCCAGGCCCTCCCTCTCCTTTCTTTTCACCTCCTAGCTGCCACACCCTCTCCCTGCTGATCCTCTTCTCCCTCCCCTCAGGGAAGTGGATGGGAACTGAAGGAAAAGTTAAAGTCCACGTTCCTTTCTCTGTCTAATCTCTCCCAACTTGAAAAACGTCTTGGCTCTTTCACAAACTATCCCACTACCTACACCTAAATTTCATTATCTTACCTTAGCTTATGACCATACATGTCATAATTACATGTTATCTGCTCTTCCACCCTGACCTCTGACCTGTCCCCTAGCTGGTCTCCAACCGGCAGTGCCTAAACCTATAAACTTTCATAAGTTCTGAAAAATTACCCAGTCTTCCTCAAAAAAAAAAAAAAAAAAAAACCCTCCTGACTTCCAAAGGCTGAAGACAGTCCTCAAACCCCTATCCAGGATCTGCTGAACATGGCCTTTACAGTATTTAACAACCGGGAGGAATGGGACAGGGCAGAGAGGGAACTCTGCAGTCGCCAGAAGGCTGAGCTTCAAGCTCAGGCCCCAGTAGCTGCCTTGAGACCGCCAGGCCCTGCTCCTCCAACGACCGCAGCGCCTGCTGCCCAACAGAGGACGACAATGGGCCCCATGGGCCCCAACCAACCGACCGCCGCCGAAGCCTGCTTCAAATGTGGTCAAGACCACTGGTCCAGACAATGCCCCAACCCCCGCCCTCCACCAGGACCGTGCCTCATCTGCAACGTCCAGGGTCGCTGGAAAAGTGACTGTCCCTCCACACCTGGCTGTGGTGGGCCAGTCCTTCCAGTCCCTGCAACTCTTGCCACCGGCGGTCTTGGATTTGGCGGCTGAGGACTGAAGAGGCCTGGACTCATCGACTCCAATAATCTTTGAGGAGCCCAGGGTGATGGTCAAGGTAGCAGGTAAGTCCATCTCCTTTCTGGTTGACACGGGGGCTGCCTTCTCTGTCCTCCCCTCCTATTCCGGTCAAGTTTATCCTTCTCAGGTCTTGGTTCCGGGTGTTGATGGCCTTCCTTCTCAGCTCAGGACCACTGGTCCGCTCTTTCCTAGTCATGCCTCCTTGCCCCACACCACTCCTGGGTCGCGACCTCCTGACCAAACTCAGGGCTACTCTCTCATGGTTTCAACACCCTAGTGCTGCTCTCATCCTCCCACGACTCCAAACATCTCCTAATCCTTCTCAGGACTACCCACTGTCTCCCTCCACTGTCAACCCCCTGTTCTGGAATATCTCTATCCTAATTGTTGCCACCCATCGTACCCCAGTCCTCATTTGCCTTAAGGATCCCTCTTCTTTTCCCTCTCACCCCCAGTTTCTAATTTCCCTCATACACCGTCAGGGTCTCAAACCCATCAGCCAACGACTCCTGGGAAAGGGACTCCTTACTCCTATCAACTCGCCCTGTAATACTCCCATTCTCCATTAAAAAAGCCTGATGGTTCTTATCGCCTTGTTCCAGACCTTTGCCTCATTAACGAAGTGGTGGTGCCTATCCATCCCATAGTGCCAAACCCTTACACCCTTCTGTCTCATATACCGTCTTCTGCCCCACACTTCTCTGTGCTTAACCTCGAAGATGCCTTTTTTACCATCCCTCTGAATCCTCAATGTTACTTACTATTCGCTTGTCCTTGGGAAAATCCGGACACACATCTCCCAGCAACTGGCCTGGACAGTCCTGCCTTAGGGTTCCCGGGACAGCCCTCATCTGTTTGGGCCGGCATTAGCCAGTGATCTCTCGACATGTCATACTCCACCCCGCACTCTCCTCCAGTGTGTTGCTGACTCCTCCTCTGCCGTCCTTCTCTGCCACTGTCTCGGCAACACACTGCACAACTCCTCAGCTTCCAGTGCTCCAAAGGATACTGCCTCCCCATCCAAAGCTCAACTTTCAGTTCCCATAGTCATCTATCTGGGTCTTCGACTGACTCCTTCCTCCAAACAGCTGACGGTGGACCACAAACAGGCCATCCGGGACCTTCCCTCCTCTGAATCGACAAAACAAATCCTTTCTTTCCTAGGTTTGGTTGGATTCTTCTGACACTGTATCCCTAATTTTGCTTCCTTAGCCAAGCCACTGCATGATACAGCAAAAGCCTCCCTGAAGGACCTCTCCAATCCCCCGGAGAGTCCGCAGGGTCACACATATCCTTCTGAAGACACCTGTCCTTACCCTTCCTGATCCAGAAAAGCCTTTGCTCCTGTTCACAGCCGAACGTCGGGGCACTGCGGCAGGCGGCCTTTCCCAGCCTCTCGGACCAGCCCTGCATCCTATCCCTTATCTCTCCAAGCAGATGGATCCCACCGTTAGGAGCTGGCAACCCTGCCTTAGAGCCCTGGCAGCGACAGCTCTACTCACCCAGGAATCCCTCAAACTTACTCCGGAAAGACCCACCCAAGTACATTCCTCGCACTGCCTTCAGGCCCTCCTGTCTCCCCGCTCGCTCTCCACTCCTTCCCATTTACAGGATTTCCATGTGCTCTTTATTAAAAATCCCCTGGTGAGTCTCACTCAGTCTAATTCTCTCAACCCAGCCACTCTCCTGCCTGTCTCTGGCCACCTTCTGCCATTCATTCATGTCCTAAAATCCTGGAAGAAATGCAAACCTCCAAACTTGATTCTCCTTTGTCAGATGCCTCCTGTGTTTGTAGACTGGCAGCTCTTGAAAAGGTGCGCGAGGTCAGCGGAGGGCTGCCTAGGCCACTGTTACCATTGATCAGGTAATCGACACAGAAAAACTGCCCGGAAGAACCACCTCCCAAAAGACAAAACTCATAGCACTTAACCAGGGACCTTACCCTCAGCAAACATAAAAAAGTCAACATCTATATAAATTCAAAATATGCCTTCCTTATTGCTCACAGTCATGCTGCGATTTGGCAGGAAAGGGGGTTCCTTTCCACCAAGGGGTCCCCTATCATAAACGCTAAACTTATCCTTAAGCTTTTAATAGCCTTGCAGCTTCCAACTGAAGTCGCCATTATCCACTGAAAGGACACCAACTGACAATTCTTATGTTACCACAGGGAAAAACGAGGCGGATGCAAGGGCTTTTGCTCTCACAACTGACTCTGCTACAGACCTTCCCCTATTCTCTATCAGTCCCCTCCATCACTCTGACTTAGGAGCCTAATGAGCGCCAATTCCTGAGTCTTCTCTTCTTCCACCCCTCCTTGAGTGCAAAAGTCTGACAAAGCCTTAATAAAAATACCCAAAGACATGGAATGGAAAACCAGGGACTCCAACTCTCTGCTTACATGGTTTCAAAATCCTATAGTGTCATGGCTCCTCCCACTCTTGGGGCCAATACTAATTATAACCTTATTTTTTTCTTGCCTCCTAAAATTCATACAGGCTCACATTCGGGAAATGTCTCCTACCACCTTAAACCAACTTCTTCTCCACCCATATTCTCGCATCCCTGCAGAAGACCCTCATAACCAGGCCTGAGCCACCCCCTTGGTCTTCTCCCCTTTTCATCAGGAAGTAGCCAAAGAAAAAACCATCGCCCCTTTTCCTATCAACAAAAGGCTGGTATGAAAGGTCCATGCAGGAAGCCAGAATGCAGGAGCCAACTAGGAAGCCCACCTGGGGGGCAGGAATGCCGATACCTGCCTGGAGGACTCAGACAATGAGCCTCCCCCATCCTCCTACGAGTCTCATCTCAGACAAAGAACCTCTACCTGCCCTACAAACTTTTCCCGCCATATGAGCCCAACTACCCACCTGACCTCTCCTCTCCCTATAAAACCCTGCTTCTCCCTAACAACATGCGCGGCTTCAATGACCCCCACCTTGGGTCTGTGAGGTCCACCCGGGGCACAATAAACTTTCCCTCCCTTTGAGAAATGTAGCCTGGCTCTCCTTTTCTTTACCGCGCCGAACCTTTCACAAGGAACATACCTCAACATCATAAAGACCATCTATGACAAGCCAACAGCCAGTATCATTCTTTTTTTTTTTTAATTTTTTTTTTTTTCAGTATCATTCTCAATGGTGAAAAGCTGAAAGCAATTCCATTAAGATCTGGAACAAGACAAGGATGTCCACTCTCACCACTGCTCTTCAATATAATACTGGAAGTCCTAGCCAGAGCAATAAGACAAGAGAAAGACATCCAAGGAATCCAAATAGGAAAAGAAGAAGTCAAACTATCACTATTTCCAGATGATATGATAATATACATAGAGAATCCCAAAAACTCCACAGAAAAACTAATTCAACTCATCAATCAGTTCAGTAAAGTGGCAGGATACAAAATCAACACGCAAAAGTCAGTAGCCTTCCTATACACAAACAATAAATCTGAAGAAGAAGAAATCAAAAAAACCATCCCTTTTATTATTGAAACAAAAAAATCAAATATTTGGGAATAAATATAACAAAAGAGGTAAAGGACCTATACAAAGAAAACTATAAAACACTGTTAAAAGAAATAGAAGACACAAAGAAATGGAGAGACATCCCCTGCTCATGGATTGGAACAATAAACATTATTAAAATGGCCATCCTACCAAAAGCAATATACAGATTCAATGCTATTCCAATCAAAATTTCAATGTCATTCTTCAAAGAAATAGAACAATTATTGATGAAATTCATATGGAATCACAAAAAACCCCGAATAGCCAAAGCTCTCCTGAAAAAAAAAGAAGGGAATGGAGGCATCACATTCCCAGACTTCAAACTGTACTACAAAGCCATAATCATCAAAACTGCATGGTATTGGAACAAGAACAGACACACAGACCAATGGAATCGAATAGAAAATCCAGAAATAAACCCACAGATTTATGGTCAACTAATCTTTGACAAAGGAGCAAAGACTATGCATTGGAGCAAAGAAAGTTTGTTCAATAAATGGTGCTGGGAAAACTGGGTCGCTACATGCAAAAGAATGAAGCTTGACCACTACCTCATACCATACACAAAAATCAACTCAAAATGGATTAAAGAACTAGACATAAGACCTGAAACCATAAAATATATAGAAGGAAATATAGGCGAAACACTACGGGATTTGCACATCAAAGACATCTTTACAGACACATCACCCAAAGCAGTGATAGTGAAGGTAAAGATAAACAGCTGGGACTACATCAAATTAAAGAGCTTCTGCACAGCAAAAGAGACAATAACAAAAACAAAGAGAAACCCCACCAACTGGGAGAACATTTTTGCACACAACACTAATGATAAAGGACTGATCACAAAAATCTACAAAGAGATGATGAGACTCAACAACAACAAAGAAAATAACCCAGTCAAAAAATGGGCAGAAGAGCTAAAAAGAAACTTCTCTGAAGAGGAAATGCAAATGGCCAACAGGCATATGAAAAAATGTTCAACATCACTTGTAATCAGGGAAATGCAAATCAAAACTACCATGAGATACCATCTCACACCAGTGAGAATGGCACATATTAAAAAAACTAGCAACAACAAATGTTGGCGAGGTTGTGGAGAAAAAGGAACTCTCCTGCACTGTTGGTGAGAGTGCAAACTGGTCCAACCACTATGGATAGCTGTGTGGATAGATTTCTGGACCTACTAAACATAGAGCTTCCATATGATCCAGCAATTCCACTCCTAGGTATTTACCCAAAGGACACAGAAACATCAATTCCAAAGAACACCTGCACCCCTATGTTTATAGCAGCACTATTTACAATAGCTAAGCTTTGGAAACAGCCCAAATGCCCAAAAATAGATGACTGGATCAAGAAGATGTGGTACATATATACCATGGAATATTACTCAGCATTCAAAAAAGATAAACACATGCAATTTGCAGCAACATGGATGGCGCTGGAAGGGATCATGCTCACCGAAATAAGCCAGAAAGAAAAAGAAAAATACTGGATGGTCTCACTCATAGCAGGAATCTAGAAAACTTAAATAAGGGACCAGAAAAATGAATAACTATAAGAAAGCGAAAATCAAAATCAACAAAAAACTATGAACCAGAGACACTTTTTGAGGGGTGAGGGGTGGGAGGGGAGGGATTGGGGTCAGAATGGGGGGGTTGCAATTGTATGGGGAATATAAAAATAAAATTTATTATTTAAAAATAAATAAAAAATAAATAAAATTTCAAAGGATAATACAGGAAATTGCTCATAGATTTATAAACTGCTCATGCTTTACATTTGCCCATTACTAACTTCCACTCTCCTGCTCTAGGAGAAGAGGCATCTCCAGGAAGAACTGAACTTAAAATGCTTTTCAGTACGAAAGTCACCGGTAGGCAGCTTAGGTGTGAAGAAGCTTAGTGGGTTATTTTTCTTTAGTGAGTTTAAAACTCTTCAACTTCTTGATTAAACCTAATTTCAGATCCAAGCCTTTTAAAACATCCTTTGATTTAGTTTGGTCACTGTCAAGCTAACATCATAGGGTTTTTAAAGTCATGGTCTTTAGCAACTAATTCAATAAATTTTAACTTATGTCTCACCATTTATGATTTATTTGAAAATTATCAAATGGTGAAATAAAATCAGAAGTCTTCACCAACTCTTTTTTGTTCTGCAGCTTGTTATTATGTTTTTCCACATAAGACTCAGATCCAATGTCTCATACTCTACAGGTCACCAAACAGCTGAGTTATAAATTACAGAACAGTTTAATCTTTATTGTAAGAACTGGACTTAGGATTTCATGCTGCAGATCCTAAAACATCAGTTAAGTACAGCCCCTGTCCCAAACTTCTTCATCTACTTCCTACCACCCACACTCCTCCTAAGAGTCTACAGGACATGGCACACTCATTTTGATATGTTCACATCATGGAAAAGTCAACTTTGATACTGTAGGGTAAGTAAATGATATCAGGCTTTTCTGCCCTCCCACCATTAGGATTGATGACATATCCCTGTGGTCCTGAATGCATGCCTGATGGTGGCACCTGGAGTAGGGCATGGGCATATGTAGATGGGATTCACCTGGACTGAAAGACTGGGCTTATAAGGGCGGCGGCGTAGAGATTCCAGCAGAGCGAACAGAAGAGCAGAGAAGCAAGACCACCAGAGAATGCCGAAGAGCCCAGAAAGAGTGAAAACTTGCTGGGGACTGGGAGGCCTGCCAGCCTCCCGGGCCCCCTGGAACCTCTGCTTGCCGTGTACCTGGCTGTAGGGTAAGGAAAAATGTCAGGCTTTTCTGCCCTTCTGCCATCAGGATAGATGATGGATCCTTGCTGTTCTGAATGCATGCCTGATGGTGGGCACCTGGAATATAGGGTGTGGGCATAGGTAGATGGGATTCACCTGGGCTAAGACTGGGCTTTTAAGGTTGGCGTCACGGAGACACCAGCAGAAGCCAAGCAGCAGCAGAATGAACGGAAGAACAGAGAAGCAGAGAGAACGCCAGAGAGCCCAGATAGAGTGAGGATTTGCTGGGGGCTGGGAGGACTGCCAGCCTCCCGGCCCCCCAGCACCCCTGCCTGCCATATGCCTGGTGAACCCCAATAAAAGCCTGAAAACCCACCGAGGTCTCCAGGACTCTCTCCTGCTTTACCCCGTCTGCATGGGATCATAGAAACCTGCTCAGTGGTCCAGTCCTGCCTTTACACTGGTAAATCCCAATAAAAGCCTGAAAAAGCCACTGAGGGCTCCGGGACTCTCTCCTCCTTTTCCCCATCTGCTCGGGTCGTAGAGATCCTGCCCTGTGTCATTCTGCCCCTACAGATACATACTTATTTTTGTTTATCTCATTCCCAAAAAAAGGGACCAAGGCAGCCTGCACAAATGCATTATAAATAATGTCACCTCAAAGAGACAATTAAGCTCATGTAATGCCAGGAGGTCTTGGGTTGATTTTGACTCAAAGTATTTTACTGCACTCCTAGAATATTCTGTTTCCTCCAATTCCTGTCCTCCCACACCCAGCACTGCAAAAAAACAGTTTTATTTTTAGAAGCTATTTTAAAGAAAAATGAACACCTTTGCCTGTGTCCTTTCCTGTATTGAAGACCTCTGCTGAGTTGAGCTTGGCACTCTTGCATCATTTTGTTGAGCTTTGAGGGCACAAAGGGTTGCTAATTCCTTTCAATATTTTCATGGAACACTCCCATCAGGCAGTTTGGCTTTTAATAATCAGAGGATAAATTCTTATAGAAATGAACTCAAAGCCTTACTCTAATATATTACTCTGAAATGGAGTACTAAATCAAGTGGTTATCCTTCCTTGACAAAAGGAAAAAGTCAGAAACTTCAAATGCACTTTGCTGAAATGGTGATTAACTGAACTAAGCTTACACCCATGATCTAATTTGCCAAGATGGCTAGCTGGGGTCAAGATACTGCCTGGGAACATAACATGGTATCTTTGCAATGGTCCACATAAGGACTGAATACAGTTTCAAAAGATAATCGATCTCCTCTAACTAATTGGATTGGTCTGCTTATATCAAACTTCAAGACATTGGGGGAAAAAAACACAAGCTCAGCAATGAAAAATAACAGGAATCAACAAATATTTACGAATAAATGAAGTCAGCATCTCAGAAACCAGAGTATCCTTCAGGTACCTCAGGAGCCCCCAGCCACCCTTTCAACCATTCCATTCTAAGCCACCCAGGTGCCCAGGAGGAGCCAGTTAGCAAAGACAATGGAGGAAGCAAAAACCTATTATAGTAACAGCAAATACTACCCACCTCACCAACCTGAGCAGCGCCTGATGAGTCAGGAGATCTGGGAAGTTCAGTAGGTAGGGGTCCAAGCACTTGCATAGTACAAGCTTAAAGAAAGGCCTCCCCTCATCTAGATGTGATCACAGCTGAAATTTTATCCACGTAGTTTAACTTGATAATCTCAAATCTGATGAGCCTGGCCATCGTCATGCAGCACAGAGAGCAAGTCCATTTCCCTTTTCCTCTACGTGGACCTTTAGATCATGTTTGCTATGGGTGCTATGTAATTAACAATTGTTATAATGCAAGCTCATATTTGGTACATGTTTATGAGAACTTCCTGCATTTGTGAATATATAAAGAGTGGAGGTGAGGCTGGTTAGAAATTCACCTAAATCAAGCTCAGAAGTGGGCAAAATGGCAAGAGAAAGGAATATCAGAGTCATGGGGATGTAACTAGTGATGCCTAACATGTGACTTCCAAACTCTAGAAAAAGAGCTGTATGGGGACTAGGAGCTGAAAAGCACTTTATATTAAAACAGATCTGTTTTTGGCAGAAGCTAAAGTTGGCTGTGCACCTATGAAGCATCCTTTTGCCAAAATGAGCTCTCTTTTCCTTGCTGGAAAGTCTACTCCAGGCAAACACAGAGACAGGTGTGCAAAGGTATGACATACCCACAGCCTAGCAACAGAAAAAGTCACCTGTTAAGTGAACCTCTCCCATCTAAGGCCAAAGTCCCCGAGCTCCAGGATATGTTAGAATGCTTACAAGGCACAAGCACATTCATGTTTTACTGCATAACAGCTCAGGGCAAGAACCCTGGGTCAGATCCCAATTTATGTCAACCTTGCCAGTTTTTCAGTGTGTTAGGTGTCACCCTCCAACCAACAAACTGTATCTGAGTGGGAGAGTTGTAGATGGCCTGAACTTGTAAATCAGGAAGGGTCTGAATTTTAATAAGTAATCTACCTATTTGTCTGGGGAACAAAGTAGCTTATAGAGCAGCTCCTAATAGTCAAGGAAGTCAATTTCTTAGGAGTTGAAAAGAAAGCTAGAAATGCTGGAGGAACAGCCTGAGTCATGGGGCCACAGCTGCTACTACCCCAGAGCCACCCTGCTGTGGGCTTTTCAGCCCTATGACAGCTGCTAGCTAGACCCTGGCACTGTGTAGGTGCTTACAAGCTCCTCACACTCCCATGTCCCCAGGCTCCTGAGCATTGGGTTGGAAAGTTCCAGAGCCCAGGGTCCTAAAGCTCCAGACTCCACATCCTTGACATCCTGAGTGTGGAAACGGGGGTAGTAGAGGAGTTGGGGGGGAACTGCTGGGACAGGCAGAGATGCCATGGAAACCTAAAAAGCATAAGCAGACAACTGCTCCTCTTCCACATTTTCTGTGTATGTATGTGGTTCTAATCTCTTCTTGCTTGCTCCCCAACTTGTGCAGGTCCTCAGCAGGGGCCATGCTCCATTCACTGAGCTCCTGCTTCCTCTCTTGAGTGGGTCAGCAGCCATCTTGCCATGGTCAGCTCCTGCTTGGACTCCTGTCTCTGTTCAGGGGACACTATTTAGGGAGGACATAGTGCAGCAGGTCATGAGCAGGCCTATCAATTCTCTTTCTCTCAGCTTTCCCTTGTTTCACTATTTATGTAAATAAATCCTGTTATTGTTGTTTCTTTCTGTGTGTCTATTTGTAAGCACATGAGTGAGGACCCACCAAGCAGGTCATCCCCTTTTCTGGTACTGCCATTTCCTGCTCCACTTCAGAAAGTTCAGAAAGAGGAACAGCAGGAAAAGAGTTGTTAAATACCATAAGCTTGGGGCTATGTTTTAACTATCTCTGGATAAAGATGAAATTTTAATATCAAAACACTCGCATATACTTTACTGGAATGTTTAAGAACGCGAGATAGTATGTGAATGACTTGTATGTGTTTGCATTTTTTGTAGTTTTCTCTTCTCGATGATCCTTAGTGATGATAATTAATCAAATATATATGAAATTATAATAACAAAATATTTAAACTAAAAAAAACAAAATTTTAACACTTAACTTGAATAGGAAATATCTATTATTGTTTCTACTTCATTCGTATGTGTTTAGCCAAAGTCATTTTGTTTTATTAGGATTTTTTTCTCTTCACTCAAAGTCATTTCCATGTAACATTTTTATTCCTATTTTTCAGTTAATACCACATTAAATCTCTCCATCAAGATAATCTTCAAAATTATGTGACTTTTTATAGCCCAGCTCCGTAGTTTTTAAGATGTGTGCAATATTCCAATTACAAATAAAACTATGGTAGGTATAGTTTTCTTTTTTATACTCGCACTTTAGGATAGATTCTCAGAAATGGAACTCTGAATCACTAGATATTCATAATCTTATTGATTTGGAAATTATGCATCAAATTGCTTTTCAAAAGTTTTATACCAACTTACAATACAACCAAAAATGTACAAGAGCATATCTTTGCTGGTCAAGTATAGTTTTTATTGATTTTTTTCAAATTCAGTAAAGAAAAATGGTTGTGTCTTTTTAATTGCATTTATTTGATGCTATTGAAAATAGCCTACTTACACTTGTTTATCAGCCCCATCTTTTCCAAACTGTGTATTTGAGGGGGGGGGGGGTATTTTCTGCCATTTATCTACTACTTGCCAAGTTAGATAAGCTCTTTGTATAACAAACATTAATACTTGATCATATTTGCAGCAAAGATGATTTCCCACTCTGATTACATTTTGCTTTCAAATCAGATTTTCTTATCTTTACGTAGTCAAATCCCTTGATCTCTTCTGCTCCTGGAATGTCATCTGTCTTCCAGGTGCTTCACAAATAGTACATTGTATTTTCTTTTTGTTTTCTAATTATTGATTGTGGTGATTTTGTTATTGTTGTTCTTTACTATTTAATTATATGGAATTTAAGTATATCCTATTAAGTGTCACTCTAAACAAATGTTTTCCAAATTTCAAACCAGCTATGTCACCAATATTGTTGAATAATCCCATTCAAGTTGATCTGTGTTATTTCCCCTGTCATACATGTTCATTAAATTCATGTGTGGGCTAAGGGCAGTGTGAGTATTAGGGTCTATTCCTGATAAAATTCTTTTTTAAATGTTAGCTTCTCTCTCCAATGTTCAGGATGAAAAAAAAAGTTCATTTTCACATAATTTTGAGGGCTAGGTGTGTATGGAAAGGAGGGTGGGGGTGGGGAGGGGAGGGATTGGGGTCAAAATAAGGGGATTGCAATTGTATGGGGAATATAAAAATAAAATTTTTTTTTAAAAAATAAGTAAATAAATAAAAATAAAACAATGCTAATGGGATGGTAAAAAATAAATAAAATTTACTTTATATTTATATATCCAATTTTCTCCCTATCTGTTTTGAAATTGACCATGTACATATAAAAGTTTTTATATAAAAATTTGCATATATTTACAATTTGTGGAATAGTATCATCTTCATGCACACAGTATACCACATGCCATATGTCAAATACTTAAAAAAAAATCTAAGAGGGAGAACCAATGGTGAGTTCTCTAGAATCTCAAGGGAAAGAATCTAGGAATATCCGGACAGGGCTCATTTTTCCTAGTTAAGTATTACAAATAGTCATTCCCCCTTTCATATCTCTAGAGTTTCCCCTTCACATGTGCATTCCTGGGGTTGCTAAATATGGGGGTATGTGCCTCCTGATTTTTTGCTGATTCTTCCATATACCAGTAACTACTGAGCTCCCACTATGGACTAGACTCTACAAAAACATGATAAAAACCCTGACTCCTCATTTTTGAAGAGCATCCCCAAAGATTATATTCTGAGCTTAATATAAGAGCAGTTCTTGCCTACCAATTGCCTACTAAGTGCCAGGAATTAAGTTATTAATACACATACACTCTCTCTTCAAAGCAACCTGGGGCTGTTATCATAATTTTAGAATAAAAAATGTCAGCTCAGAAAAAATGTCAGCTAGTAAGTTACAGAACTATACCCACACCAGCTCTGTCTGACCACAGAGCCTTCCAAACACATGTAGAACAATGATTTTGTGGTTTTATGTGACCGTGCAATCTACCTGCAATTAATTCTCTAACGCAATTCTAACAATCACTTATTAAATAGGCAGTTAATCTACATAATCTCATAAGCACATTGTAAAAGTACAAATGTACCACACTCAGGCCTCCCCTGGCGGCACAGGCGGTTGAGCGCAGCGCTGTGAAGTTGTCCACAGCCTCTGCAGCGTGGGTTTGATCCTGGCCGGCCAGCAAGAATCCCACATGGCACAGCAGACCTCTCCTGTCTCTCCCACTGCTCCCCTCAGCAATGTATTTCAGTAGATCTGCCTGTTCTGCTCCCCACTCTGTCTCTGGTGAATCCTCTCACCCTCCCATGCATCTGACCTGCACCCTGCTTCTTGTATGCATGAATAAATAAATCTTTAAAAAAAACAAACAAATGTACCACACTCTGCCACATATTACTTCCCATTTTCTCTACTATCCTAACTTCAGGACTACTTTCTCTGTTAGGCCATTATACTTTCTCCATAAAGGCCAACCGGGACCCTCTGCAGCAAGGAGTATGACTCTAGGTTGTCTCTGTTCCTAAGGACAGAGATTCAACCATCACTATCTGCTGGCTCTCTGAAACTAGTAAAATTCCCTGATAGAATAATGGCCTGATAAGAACAGCATTTGTTACTGATGGAACTAGCAAGGGACCATCTGCCTGCTGCTGACTAGTAGAATTTCTGTTATCAGGTCAAGCTACAGCAGAGCTATAGTGGCCCAACACCATTGTCTCCCCACATATAGTGACAGTGGTTGCAAAGAGTGAATGAGCACCGGATGAGATTTCACACATATATTTAGTGTCTTAAAGACTACAAGGACTTATACTATTTCCTCCAGTATCCAGCACACACAGAGAAACAACGAGGAGAGAGGGTGAGTTAGGAGGGAACACAAAGACTTCAATCATCAACTTAGAGCTAAAGATATGAACCCAGCCCAGAGCACACACAGTCCAGAGCACACACCCCAACTTATGCTGAAATGGGCAATACCTGCTAAGAGGTATTCTACTGTTTGCTCTCTCTTTCAGACCAAGGGCAAGACAGCCCAACTCCAGCCACAGTCCCCAAGCCCTAATCTTACACTGGGTCTCCCCACCGGTTTCAGAAGGAGTGAAAATGTCAAGATCTAGGTTTCTTTGGCAAATCTCTCCCTGTCTCTCAGCTCAGGTGGTACCTGAATCCTTAGGTGTTCTCTTCCCACATCATTTCAGATACTTGTTAGGAGAATGAAAATCCAATTTACTGCAAAAAAACAGCAAAGGGGTGACTACTAGCAATGCTGACTCATTTCTCTTCTAACAAGCTAGTTGCTTGCCTGTTTTCACAGCGAATGAAAAGAGTTATCTGCAAAGAAGAAACAACAGTGTTTGTTTAAGAGAGGAAGACCCTCAGTAACATCTAGAAATATTATTTTGATTCTATCTCCAAATGGAAGCTTTCCTTACAGATGGCAGAACATTCCAGCAAACAGCAATTAACAAATTCCAGATCCATCTTGTCAAAGATATCTCCCACTTTGTCTAACCCATCACAATGAAATAAAATTTAAATTCCTCCCTTTAACTTCGCCTCCACCCTGGGCTCAAGGTTTTGCAACAAAAGTAGGCAGAATGAAGTTTATTGATCAGCAAGATTAATTCCTGAAATAAAACCCACGAGTCTGTCTCTCATCCAGCTCCAGAGGAAACTTGTTACAAGAAAGGTTTATGCCCCTCCCCCATCTGATCTGCAGGCTGTTTTGTTTGGACCTAATCATCCCATAGAAACATTTTTCTTGTAGCAACATGCACATTTCCCAGACTAGATCTGTTCTCTGTGGGTGATGTTTCTCTGTGAAGCTCCTTAAATTAACCATCTTTCTTAAATCAGTTACAGGATGATTTACCCCATGCCTTTATAAATTCAATATACTTGTGAAAATGAAGTTTCACCTCAGTAGTAAAGTCATTAGCTGCTTGCACTCCACATTACACTAAGTAGCATGTGCCTAATGAACTCCAAGTCCTAGAAAGCAAAGCCTCACCAGCCGGATGCAGCTCGCAAATGGGTCTACAAACATGTTTTTCCATAGAAATGACTATACAGATGGGCTGGGGTTCCCTAAGCAGTCCCCAGTTTTTTGGTTTATGTCTCCAAAGAACTGACCTATGCCAGACAACCTAGGGGACTGTGTAGATATCCAGTCTGGGACAATGTCACATCAGCTCCATGCCCACAGCCCACACCAGCCCTCACAGCATCGACAATCAAATCAGGGCAAGGTGTGTAAAACCTGGCTTCCCACCCTGCTGGACCACAGTTTCTCCTGTAAAATAGATACTGTGACACCCAACCCAGAGGGTTGGTGGGAAGTGTTGATGTCACGAGAGCATAGGGCTCGCTCTACACCTAGACCTGGTGACGTTTCCACACCCAGCACTTGAAAAGACACAAATAACGATCTTTTCCTCCTTCCCCAAAGGGCAGCCTGTTCACGGGTGATTGCTCCTTTTGATAACAGTTTAAAGCCTTCTTGCTTTCTGGTTAACCACTGCACCCATGGCTGTCTTTACCTTCTCCCACCTTCTTCCCCCATCCCCCCTCTCCTGAATGCAGCTCAGTTCTGTGAATGAACACAGGAGATAGAATCAGAGGACTGATTTTTGCTCTAGCTGTGTTCTGCTCCAGCTGTCCCACCTCCTCATCCAACAAAGCACACCCTCTGTCTCAACTTGCCCACTACTCACCCTCTCCTTTTCTAGATAATCTTAGCTGTTTGAAATTTGGGAGAAAGTTCCCTCTCCCTAAGCGCCACCCCACACAATCATTCTGAGTTAATGATTCCTGCCTCACACTCTAATAATTTGCCTGCCTCAAGAGAAATTAACAATTACATCATAAGAAAATACCTTTCCCTCTCTCTAGATGCTAAGTTTGATAAGAGGGAGGGTAGTTTGGACCCATGTTATCATTTTGTTTTTAATCTCTAGTACAACAAATCTTCAAAGGGAACTAGATGTTGCTGGGGATAAACATACTGAAGTTCTGCCTCTTCTCCCTACCTGGAAAGCAGGTGGGTGAGGAGTGAGAGGAAGGAGGACTGGGGAGGAAATAGAGATACAAGTTTAAGTGACTACATGAAAGCACTCAGTCAACTATTAATTACTATGCAAATACTATTTTATATAACAGGTCAATGAAAAAGACAAATTTGCAATTCAATGTTCCTGCTCTTAGCCATGAGTTTAATTCCTGAGTCATAACCTCAGTATAATTAACCTGGTATAAATTTTAAAATGATGCAAGGTAGAAACGACTTTAGATTCCTGGAGATATCCTTCAAAAATCTTTCCTATAAGAGAATGCCAGCCTTGGGGAAGATGCACACTCTGACTCCTAAACATGAGGACTCTGCCTCCCAGGCAAATGGCGTACCCTCACTTGCCAGCTTCTTTCTTCCCATTCTTTAATTAAGTGGCTTCTTCCCTCTATCATACATTGAGAACACACAGAGCTCTCTGCATAGTACTTGGTGCAGCTGTAATTGTATACTGGGCTCTCCAGTGGGCTTCATACAGCATTGACCACGTGGGGCTGGATGCTCCACTATGTCCTTAGTGCCAGTCCCGGGCCTGGTGTGTAGCAGGAACTCAAAGGTACTTATAGAAAAGACAGATGGATGCTAATTTGTAACACTGGAAATACCAAAGTGAAACTCTAAGGTTAGATTCTATGCAAAATGCTGAAGCAAATTTGAATGTAAGTAGACATCTCCCCTAGCTTTGATTTGATCTATGTTCTCATTCTCTAAGTGCTCCCTATCATACTGATCATTAAACTCCATTCATAAGCCCTTCACTTGTTGCTTATACACATTACTATATCAAATGTATTGACACTCCTTTATTAAAGACTTAAAATGGTGGTTTGACTTTCAAAACTGTGATCTATTTCCTCAAAATGCAACCTGTCAGCTGGTAATAGCTGCCTCCTGATGTGAGCATAGAACCCTCCCGCTTCCCATACCCTTCTCTGCATGCCACTACTCTGTTTCTCACAGGACATCTTCCTAAAATCTGATCTCCATCTTTAATCTCTCCAGAAAGCTCAAAGATCATATGAGTTTAATCTTTCAGATTTCTTTTTTTTAATTTTTTTAAAGATTTATTTACTTATTTATTATTTATACAAGCACTGCGTATGGTCAGAAGCGCGGGAGGGTGAGAGAATTCACCAGAGCCAGAGCAGGGAGCAGAGCAGGCAGAAAGACCGAAGTACACTGCTGAGGGGAGCAGCGGGCGGCAGGAGAGGTCTGCGCACCATGTGGGACCCTTCTCCGGTGGCCGGGGAGCAGCCAGGGATTGAACTGGCGCTGGCGCTGTAGAGGCTGCAGGCAGCTTCACAACCCAGCGCTCAACCGCTGCGCCACCGGGGAGGCCCTCTTTCATATTTCTCAAAAAAAAAAAAAAATTAGTTGGAAGGTCAAATTTCTAAGTTTAAGACATGCCTTTACTTTTTCAGAGCTATTATCTTCTCAAATTCTGTCAGTTGATACAACATTGCCTATAAGAAACCACCAATTCTATACCCCGAGTGGCTCTTTGAAACAATATTAATTATTATAAATTAAATTTAATCTTGTTCCAGTGCACTCTATACCAAGATCCTACCCTCCCAGGTAAGCCAGACAAATGGCAACCCTTGAGAAATGTCAGCTCAGAGTTGGGGGCTGGTGTGTTCAGCTGCTCTTGTGGTTTGATTTGGTAGCTAAGAAGACCCTGAAGTCACAATGTTGTGTTTGCTTCGGCAGCACAGATACTAAAATTGAAGTCACAATGTCTACTTCCAGCTTTGCCTCTTAGTAGTTGTCTGCCCTGGGCAAGCAGCTTTACAGAGTCTTTTTTCCTTGATCAATAAAATGGACTCTATAACAATATCCACTGCCAACGTCTTGGTAAGAATTAAGCATGTTGGAGACCATGAGTGCTGGGCTCAGTCCCTAACCCAGCCCAAGTGGTGCTCCATACAAAACAGGAGTCTCTCTCTGCATAATGCCTTTTTAAGTTGGAGACTGGTATTTTAAGCTCCACACCTCTCATTGCACCTTAATATGGATTAAAGTTCATGATTTTATGTGCAATTTAAAATCACGGCAAAAAAGCAAACAAAGATGCTGAGCAGTACTCTTTTGGAGGAAAGACCTCTACTTTACAACCAATGAAAGGCAGTCCTTTTATAAATCTCCCTTAGGTTATTTTAAGATCAGTTGGCTAGCCAATAAATGCACAATTTGATACTCTGCAAACAAATTTGTCAAAGAGATTTCCCCAGATAAGTGGCAGAGTTCCAAAGCCAAGCAGCAGATGTACATTACTGCTAACATCAGCACCACTGCTGTGCTCTGGCAGAATAAGAAGAGCCCCCTTCCCAGCCAATGGTCCTCACTGCCTGGGCTTCCTACATCCTGCCTGTTCTTGCAGTACCTCTATCTTCTCCGCCAAGTGCCGGTCCTTGGAGACACCCAGTCCAGTCAGCAGTGAACACAGCCTTAGGATGTTTCAGACTCAGCACGTGTTCCACGTAGCCGGTGAAGTTCAGGCCCTCTAACTACTATAGAAGATTCTCTGGACATCTGGGACCTTGGTACATATGCAGTCATCCACTTACCCAAACAACATTCTGTAGGCTAGCTATACGCAAGATAATACGTGCTTGAATGCCAGGCAACATCTTCAAAGTGGGGCATGTGAAGATTTTTCCAGGGAACCCATTTAAGATAATCAACTTGTATATTCTTACCTTCTTTTTATACTTTTTTCCCAAATTGTTCCACCTGGGAACATCTTTCCTGCTCACTACTCTCCCCCAAACATTTTTAAAAGGAAAGTATACCCTTCCTGCACCCCAAATCTTTCGATAGTCCTTGCATTCAGACATTCAAATCATCCAGTGATGATGGAACAATTCCAAATATTAGTATACCCATAAAGACTGTAATGTCAATCAGAATCTCACTGGGAAAACAGAATTTACTTTGAGTACTTGTCACAGAGAGAACTAATACAGGGAATTGGTTACACAAATGAAAGATGAGCTGAGAAGCCAATTGGGAACCACGAGACAACGAAGGGAGCAATTGCTCCCTGTGCTAAAGGAACAAAGGGAGGGGCTGGTGTAACCAGAGTCCCAGAAAGAAGTCAGATCTACCCTGGGCCCACCAGATAATAAGAGTCAGGGGCTCAGCTGCTGCTGGAGATGCTACCAAAGTGCAAGAGAAAGGAAGATGGGACCCTGGCTCCACCCTCTCCCATCTCCACTGAGAATATCAAATCACTTATAAATTTTATTCTAGAGACTAAACAGAAAAGAATGATATAATACATTTTATTTTTAAACATCAATATTTTAATAACTTAGAGATTGTGTTGCATCTTTTCAAAATGTATAATGAGACTTTTTGATGTTAACTTTAAAAAATATCATAGTATATACGATTTTTCAAAGTTCTTTTAGGATATACATGAGCGAAACATTTAAAGACCTCGGTGCTGGGAAATATAAATATAAGCTGTTCCTTTAATTGGTTCACAGACTAATAAGGCAGAGGGAAGAAGCTGGACTGAACCAACAGTTGCTGAGTGCCTCTCTTTGTGCTTCACAAATATACAATTCTATGAACATTGAGGAGGCAAGTATGGCTATCTCTATTTTATGAATGTGGAAACAGGCTCTTGGAGGTCACTGAGCTGCCTAAGATCGAGTATGTAAGCACCAGAACAAAGATTCAGAACCAAACTTGTTTAATTCCTCAATTTATTGTTGGGCAAATGGCTCCCTGATTTGAAAAGCACAGAAGCGTATGTTATAAAATATGCCCTCAGAGAAGCATTTTTCTAATTGTAACTTGCCTAGAAATCACCCGGGAATGTTTTTAAGATGCAGATTCTGATTCTGGAGGCTTAATGTGGGAGGCTGATATTCTGCTTTTCTAAGAAGTTCCCACACTTGGGAACCATACTTTGAACAGCAAGACCCTCAAGCAGTGAGCAGTAAGCTTTCTGAGTGGATATCCCTAAAAGTCAGACACTTTAAGTATGCATCCCCAACATGTGTACGCTTGTTTATTTATAAATTGTATATGTAGGTATTATGACCAGTAACTAATATAGAAAGATAGACTATCCAGGTAGAATAAGATACATTGTTACATTTACAACTATAAATCTGTATAATCACCTTGGTGATTCTGAATTTTGGCCAACTTCTTGTCCAACAGGATTAGGTTATCATTGTTTCTTTACTTAAGAAAGGAAATCCACAAAGAGCAGTAAAAATAATATCAATTCTGTCATTTTCTTGATGTTCGCTTGCACTTTCTCATGCCAGTATAACAGTCAACTTCTATCTTTTAACCCCCTTATCTATTTTATGAAGGTTGATTTAATTAAAACCAGATAATGCAGGGGCCTCCCTGGTGGCACAGGGGGTTAAGTCTCAGTGCTATCAAGCTGTCTGCAGCACTAGCAACGTGTTTGACCCCCAGCTAGGGAGCTGACCCACATGGCACAGCAGACCTCTCCTGTCTCATCCGCTGCTCCCCTCAGCAATGTATTTCAGTAGATCTGCCTGTTCTGCTCCCCACTCTGTTTCTGGTGAGTCCTCTCACACACACCCCTGCACCTCTGGCCTACATCCCAAATCTATTTTTTTTTTTTACATTTATAAATTTCTTTTTTTTTGTATTATTTAAATTTTTTATTTTATATATTTTTTTATATAATTCTTCATTTTTGTACAATGTTTGCTTTCTCCTCTCAGGTGTAGTCCCCATGAAATTCCCAGCACCAATTCACCTGCGCACCATCACCATAGTCCCTAGTGCTCATCACCCCTATTTTGATCCTAATCCCTCCTCCTCCCCTGTAGAATGTCTCTGATTTATAGTTCCCTGTTGATTTTGACTTTTAATTTATTGTAATTACTTTTTCTTCCTGATCCCTTATTGGTTCCTCTACATTCCTCCTATAAGTGAAATCCGCTATTTTTCTTTTCTTTCTGGCTTATTTCACTGAGCATAATCCCTTCCAGCTCCACCCATGTTGCTGCAAATGGCATGAATTTATCTTTTTTGATTGCTGAACAGTATTCCATTGTGTATATGTACCATATCTTCTTGATCCAGTCATCTATTTTGGGGCATTTGGATTGCTTCCATAGCTGGCCTATTGTAAATAACACTGTAATAAACATAGGTACACCCCAAATCATGTACGCATAAATAAATAAATAAATAAAATCTTTTATAAAAAACTAGAAAATGTAATTTGTAAATATACTTAACCCCATATGATGCCTGGTGTGTGCACGGGCAAACATACATGCAGCAAAGGGGACGCATCCTGAAAGTATCACTTTTTCCTCTCCAGATGTGGGGAGACATCAGTTCTAAATTTTATAAGTAATCAAGTGAAACTTGTGTCTGTCCTTAAAGCAAAATGTAATAAAGCTTAGTTTCCATCTTTTCCTCCAAGCCCAAAGGGATTGTTTGAGCCTCCCCATGGCACCAACTTGGAATACAGCCCACTTTGGAAACTGCATCCTAAAGAGGCTATGTGTATCCTACAAGAACATAAAGAACAAGAGATCATTTTCACAGTCAACATACAGGTGTTTTCATGACCAAAATTCATGTTCAAATAACTTAGCAACAATAAAATTAGTAGAAGAAAATATTTTATATGAAATTTTCAACCCTTTTAGAATTGTCTCCACATACAAATACACATAGAAACACACATTTGAGCTTTTCCCATCCTTTCCTACTTCTCAAACTTAAAATATATTCCAACCAAATCAAAGGAAAGATTTGAAACATCAAAATATCTAATGAAAGTGTCAATTGTAACACAATATATTACATGTAACCTATTTTCTGAGCATCTGTATCTGGAAGGGAAATTTTTTCCAGAGAATTTAGAAATACCATAAATTTATTTGCTTAGAAACAAATATACTTTCACTTTTTGAACTATTTAGAAGACTGTTAACCTCACAAGCCACTAAGACCATCCAGTGGGTGTTCCCAAACCATGTTTCTCCATTTCCTTCATTCGCTTTTTCATCTCACAGATATTTAACAGGATCTTCTGTGTGCCAGACCACACTGTAGGTGCGGGGAATACAGCAGAGAAAAAGCCATCCTCCCAGAGCCTACATTTGCAAATGCGACATACAAACAAATGAGTATGTAACATCAGGATGAAGCTACAAGAAAGAAATCAAAATCAAGCGGACAGAGATGCCAGAGTGCTACACATGGAGTGGCTGGGCAAGGCTCTTCTGGGGCCACACCAGGGCAGACAGAAAGGCAGCAAAGGAACAAGCAGAGAAGCTGGCACATGGAACCTGAGCACAAGACGAACATGCCCAAGAACAGCAAGAAGGCCAGCAGTTGGAGGACTAGGAATGAGGCAGTGCACTGGAAGGATGTGGGGTTTTATTCTGAGTGTGAAGCAAAGTAAGGGGAGAACTGAGCAAGGGAGTGATGCCATCTTAATTTTTAAAAACTCAGTCTGGCTGCTACATGCAAATTCAGGGGAGCAAAAGTGAAAACAACAGATGCCCTCAGTGCCCACAGATTGGCAGGAGGTCCTCCCCAAGGTTTCTACTCCCCCCCAATAGTTCCCACAGGCCAGGAGGAGGCTGACACTATAGGCTGCTTGTCTGACAAACCTCTTCTAAACAAACATTCATTTATCTACATAATTCTCTTTTTGCAGTTTTGTACTTTCTTTTTAAAAAGCAGCATCTCCGGGCCTCCCCTGGTGACGCAGCAGTTGAGCGCTAGGCTGCGAAGCTGCCCACAGCCTCTGCAGCACCGGTTTGATCCCCGGCGGCTGGCGAGGGTCCCACATGGCGTGCAGACCTCTCCTGCCGCCCGCTGCGCCCCTCATCAGTGTATTTCATCAGTCGCCTGTTCTGTTCCCCACTCTGGCTCTGGTGAATCCTCTCACCGTCCCGCGCTTCTGAAGTACCCAGTGCTTGTATAAATAAATAAATAAATAAATAGCACCTTCAAGATTGTATATACTTCAGGTCTCATCAGAACCCTTCACCTCTATCAGAACTGCTTGTTCACTTGTCTACAGCCTTCCCAGAACTGGATGAGGACATTTGCCATTAAATCCACAATATCTGCATAGTACCCCACATATGTCACCCAATAAGCATTTTCTGAATTACCTATTATGTGTATATAATATATAATTATATGTACCTATTATATGTAATTATATATGTGTTTATTGTATATAACTACATAATTATGCAAATGTTATATATTCTATACAATTATATCAATGATATATAAATTATATATAACGATATAAATTATTACATGTGTATTTATATATTATATAATTATATACATGAGTACATACTAAAAAATTATTATATATTAATATATCATCTATAAGTGATTATGATTATATATTAATATATATGCTATAAATGGCATAACATTATATAAATGATTTTATATATAAAAATATATATTTTGAAACAAGTACCCTAATTTCTCTTCTCTGTACATCAGCAATCTCAAAGTTTCAAGTAAATTTGGTCATGTAAGATGAATTCCACCATGTCAATGTCCAAATGCATATACTTACATCATGGCACTTAAATGATTTAGAATCTTTCATTTAAATTTGCATTTAAATCATTCAAATATTATGGATTTATTTCTCATAGGTCTACTCCAGATACATTTCCTCACCTTGGTCTACATCCTATATGAAATTAAGTGTTGG